>NC_139221.1:109497473-110705685 GCF_055691185.1 Crinia signifera
CAAATCAGCCGCATACGTACGGGCAGAAACAACGTCGAAGGGGAGTGGCGTACAATTGAGCGTACGCCAACGTACACGGACGGACCAGCCCTTACACTCCGACAACTGGCGTACAATTGAGCGTACGCCACCGTTTACGGACGTCTCTCGTCCGTCTTCCCACCGACTTCTTGCGGCTATCTGAGCGTACGCCAGCTTGCACGGACGGGTCCCTATTGTTTTCAATAGAAAACTCAGCTTATGTCACCGCTCGTGAGAGTGAGCGTACGTCCGTGTACGCTGGCATACCCTTCACATGTATGGACCTGCAAATCTTGCCTTTCAACTATAATTATGAAAATTAATTAATTGATTGAATTAATTAATGTGCAAAATAGTGGGCATGGGCTTAAAACATTGCTGAAACATCCTTTGGAGGTGTTAGATGTGGTTTATGTTATTGTATCATAAATACAAAACCTATGTTTGTATTAGAGTGAACACGTTGACACATGTCGACTTGTGTAGATTGAGTGTGCTACTGTGTAAAGTCTATGAAAGCACGTAGTGAATGTGTATAACTGTTTAACAAATACCTACCTTAGCATATATAAGCAGGTCTTAAAAAGATTCTTACCTTAAATTAAACAAACCTTTAAATGTAGAGAAGTATAGAAAGATAAGCTTCCAATGTGTTTGAGTGCTGTGTGTGGCTTGCAGGTAGTGAAATCATGGTTTGGACTTAATAGACTGCAGCATTGGTTATTACATTCAGGTGTATGTGTTTGAGTAGTAATCAGCGTAAATTAGCAAACCCAGGCGCACGCAGGCATGCGGTATCTGTAGGGGTGGTCTGAGCGGGCGGTTGGCGGCCGCCTGTTTTGTGTCCGAAATGAACGGTGCTTTAGGCCGCACCAACCAGAATAAGGCCCTCAGTAACACTGATGGGGGACAAAGCAACACGGATGGAAAACAGTGGTGCAGACGGGGGAAGGTAAGAGAGAGTGATGCAGTGTGTGTGTGGGGGGGGAGGGCTACAGAGGGCAACAGATAGGGTAAAGAGAATGGTGCAGCATGGAGAGGTTAAGTATTTCTACCTACCATTGGGAGTGGTAGCTAGGCCTAATCCTAGGGGTGTTGGCTAACACCGCACCCCCCACCCCCCTGGGCAATAGCCCTAACAGTGACCTTAATACTTACCTTGTCGGCAATGTCAGCTTAATGAATGGGGTAAGAGTGGTGAGGATAGGGGGAGGTTATGCAGAAGGTAGACTGAGTGGTGCGAATGAGGCGTAAAGATGCAGATAGGTTGAAAACACTGGCTTGGATGGGTAGAAAACTGGGGAAGATGGGAGAGAAGACAATGTGGCACAGTGTTGAAGAAGGAAACACTAAGCAGCGCAGCGAGAAGAAAATGGTGGTATGGACAAGGCACAGATGGGGAAAGTGCAGATAAATTAGTAAAGACTTGCACAGATGTGAGAACACAGCAGTAGGGTTTGGGGAAGACAGAGCAGCATGGAAGAGTATAATGAAAGTAAGTGTAGATGTTGCACGCCGCCGCCCGGGTTGTAGTGTACCCGGACGGCGGATGCTGCTCACAGTGACGTGGCCGGGGACGTTGCCGGGCAGCGTCCCAAGCCTCCCTCTGACTCGGAGCGTCGGGACGTTGCTAGGCTGACTAGACGTCAGTCAGGCGGCGCAAAATTCAAATAAATAGCCGGCGTCTGCTGGGCACAGACGCCGGTTATAGCTGTAAGCTTTTGTGCTATAGCTTTCTGCCCAGCTAGCAGATAGCTCTGCATTCTGGTCCCCTGGGCTTCCCAGCCCACAATCCTTGTCCAGCTCCTTGTTCTTCCAGTGTCTGCTTCCCCCAGTCTTCCGTGGAGTGTCCTGTTCTGTATCCTGCTTCTGCCAGAAGACCTGCTTCAGCCTGAGCCTGCGCTTGGCCCACTGTCCCCATCTTCTCGTGGGTCACGTAAGTGCTCCAGTGGAGCCTCGGTCTTTACTCTCTATCTCCAGTGGCCCGCCGTGGCCGTGCCCCTCCGTGGGCTCATTCTTCTCTTTCATCCATCTCCAGTGGCCGGCCGTGGCCGTGCCCCTCTGTGGGCTCATTCTTCTCTTTCATCCATCTCCAGTGGCCCGCCGTGGTCGTTCCCTTCCGTGGGTACATTCTTGTTATCATCTTTTATTGTATCCTTCCTGTTTTCTGGTTCTTTCTCATTTGTCTTTTATTAGTATCTTTCAGGCAGGGAGTGTCCTCTATTGCTATCCTAGTTTTGAGGAGTCGCCGTTCCTGGGGCATAGCCTGCTGGGGACTCCTCTTCGGATCCACTTGTGTCTGCGACTTGGTCACATCCCGGTTTGGCCTGGTGCCGGCAGTCAGGGGTCAACCCTCAGCTAGGCCCAGTAGTTAGCAGTCCTCTTGGGTACCCTTTGGCAATCGTTTACCCCTTGTCAATTTATAAGACCTGGCTGCATCGGGGTCAGAGCGGGCCTAACTCGCTCCTTCGGACGCGGCAGCCACAGGTGAAGCCTAGCTCTGCAGGGGTTTACCATCTGCCTCAGGGACTCAACAGAGTTAGAGTAGCATCCGCTGTGGCCGTCCTAACCGGCGGTCCCGGCTACGGGCTCACGCCTGACCACCTGTCTTCATCTGCCAACCGTTGCTCCTTGTGCCACAGTGGGCACCGTAACATTATAACCGGCCTAAAAAAGACAGGCTATAGTTAGTCTTATATCTCCTTCTGTTATTTGTTGGGTGATCTTGTATTATGAGTACCACTCCCCAGACTTTTACTGATCAGCTCCAGGGGCTTACTCAGATGGTGCGGGAATTATCTTTAAAGGTAGCTTCTCAAGAGCAAAGGATGCGGCCCCCAGAGTCAGGAGGTTCAGACCCCAAAATAAACCTACCAGATCGGTTCTCTGGGGATCGCAAAACCTTCTTTAATTTTAGAGAGAGCTGCAAACTGTATTTTAGGCTCAAACCGTGCTCTTTCACGTCCGAGGCCCAGAGTATCGGTCTAGTAATATCTTTACTCCAGGGTGACCCCCAGACCTGGGCCTTTGGACTGCCCTCTGACAGCCCAGCTTTGACCTCGCTAGACAGTTTCTTTAGTTCTCTTGGGTTGTTATATGGTGACCCCGACCGTGAAGCCTCAGCAGAGACTCATCTTAGGGCCCTTAAACAAGGGAAAGACCCAGCTGAGGCTTATTGTACAGAGTTCCGCCGATGGGCAAATGACTGCAAAATGATGGAACAATCCAGCATTACGCAGCCAATTTCGTTGTGGTCTGGCCGACGAAATTAAGGATTGCCTCATTCAATACCCAGCGCCTAAAACTCTGGATAAATTAATGGAATTAGCCATTAAAATTGACCGTCGCCTCCGTGAGCGGAGGTCTGAATGGGGCTCTCTCACCCGGGTGGTTCCCTATGTCCCGGTGACCCCTGAGGAAAGCGAGGAACCAATGCAACTTAGGGCAGCTCGCATTTCCCCGGAGGAAAGGGCTCGCCGACTGAGCTCAGGACTTTGCCTATACTGTGGGTGCAAGGGTAACATTCTAAGAAATTGTCCCAATAGGCCAGTAAAAGGCCGGGCCAAGTGAACGAAGAGAGGGTTCACTTCGGCCTTCAGCTGTTTTCCTCTCTAGATTTGTTATTAGTACCGGGGTGTATATCCTTTCAAGGATACAATTTTTCAGGGTCTGTTTTTATTGATAGTGGTGCGGCTGGTAACTTCCTAGACTCTGCCATCGCCCAGAGTTTGGGGATTCCCCAACTCCGGCTTCCTGTTCCCATACAGGGTTTAGATGGTGGAGTGCTCTCCAATGGGGCCGTCTTATTTCAGACTCCTCCCGTGCAGTTGACCATTGGTCTTTTTCACCAGGAGGAAATTACCTTCCTGATAACCTCCTGTCCTTCGGTGCCCATCGTGTTGGGTTTCCCCTGGTTGAAAAAGCACAATCCCATCATTGATTGGCACCTGGGAGAAATTGCCCATTGGAGTCCCACTTGTCAGCAACAGTGCCTTCAGATCTCACTCCCGGTAAATTCCACCTCTTTAGCAGTGGTCCCCGTCCCCTACCAAGATTTTTTAGATGTTTTTTCAAAGGGCAAGGCCGACAGTTTGCCTCCACACTGGCCATACGACTGTGCCATCCAGTTGGTTCCCAACGCTCCACTACCCAAGTGCAGGCTTTATGCCTTATCTGTCCCAGAGACTAAAGCTATGGATGAGTACATCCAAGAGAGTCTTTCAAAGGGTTTTATTCGGCCCTCTAAATCACCTCTCAGTGCCGGTTTCTTTTTTTGTGGCAAAAAAAGACGGTTCTTTGAGGCCTTGCATAGATTTCCATGCCCTAAACAAGATTACGGTGAAGAACACCTATCCCCTTCCTTTGATTACAGTTCTGTTTGACCAACATCGATCCGCTACCATTTTTTCCAAAATAGATCTTAGGGGGCTTATAACCTCATTAGAATCAAGGAAGGGGACGAATGGAAAACAGCATTCAGTACTCAGACGGGGCACTACGAGTACCTTGTAATGCCGTTCGGCATCTCCAATGCCCCAGCCGTTTTTCAAGATTTTATCAATGACGTCCTTCGGGAATTCTTGGGTAAATTTGAAGTTGTCTATTTGGACGATATCTTAATTTTTTCCCGAGACTTGGACTCGCATAGGGCACAAGTGTGCCAGGTTTTGCAGAAATTGCGGGAAAACCAGTTATTCGCGAAGCTAGAAAAATGTGAATTTGAGGTGACCCAGGTTTCTTTTCTAGGATATATAATTTGCTCCCGAGGGTTCCAAATGGACCCCAAGAAATTACAAGCCATTTTGGATTGGGTTCGGCCCACTAATTTAAAAGTGGTCCAGCGGCTCCTTGGGTTCGCTAATTATTATAGGCGTTTTATTCATGCCTTTTCGTCCATTGTGGCACCCTTGGTGGCTCTGACCAAAAAAGGGGTGGATCCATCAGTATGGAGTCCTCAAGTAGAAGAGGCCTTTGAGACTTTGAAGCAGGCCTTCATTTCAGCTCCAGTTCTTAAGCACCCCAATCCCGATCTGCCATTTATGGTAGAAGTCGACGCCTCCGAAGTAGGGGCCGGGGCGGTTCTCTCTCAGAGAGATCCTGAATCACTACAGTTCCACCCTTGTGCCTATATGTCCCGAAAATTTTCTCAGGCAGAGTCCAATTATGACGTAGGCAACAGAGAATTACTCGCCATTAAGTGGGCCTTTGACGAGTGGCAACAGTGGCTGGAAGGAGCGGCCCATCAGATTCTTGTCTTGACTGACCATAAGAACCTGCAATACATCGAGTCAGCCAAGAGACTGAACTCTCACCAAGCCCGGTGGGCTCTCTTCTTTATGCGGTTTAATTTCATTATCTCATATAGACCTGGATCTAAAAACATCAGAGCAGACGCTCTTTCTAGATGTTTCCTCCCTCAACAGGAGAGTAGAGTCAAGTTGGGGCCCATCATTCCCACATCCTGTATTCATGCTGGAGTGAGTCAAACCTTGGAGGGTCTTCTCCGTCAAGCTCAGGGACAAGCTCCAGCCCAAACACCAGAGAACAGGTTATTCGTTCCTCCATCTCTAAGACGCAGAGTCTTGGCAGAATGCCATGACTCCAAGATTGCTGGTCATCCAGGAGTATATAAGACACTTGCTCTTCTGTCTCGTGTGGTCTGGTGGCCAGGGATGGCCAGGGACAACAAGGATTTTGTGCTGTCTTGTCCGGATTGTGCCCGACATAAGGTTCCGCGTTCTCGACCCTTAGGAGAATTGTTGCCTCTGTCCGTTCCCTGCAGGCCTTGGTCCCATCTGGCCATGGATTTTATTGTTGGTCTTCCGATCTCTTCCCAGTGTCAGGTCATCTGGGTAGTCATCGATAGATTTTCCAAGATGGCACACTTTGTGGCCTTGAGACAGTTACCTTCGGCTAGGGAATTGGCCACTTTGTTTCTCCAGCACATTTTTCGGTTGCATGGATTTCCCAGTGATATCGTTTCCGACCGTGGTCCACAGTTTGTGGCACAGTTCTTGAGACTGTTCTGTGCAGCCTTAAAAGTAAAGACCAGTCTCACTTCCGCGTTTCATCCACAGGCCAATGGGCAAATGGAACGTCTCAATCAGTCTCTCAAACAGTACTTGAGGGTCTTTGTTTCCAAGCTGCAAAATGATTGGGTGAGTTTCCTGCCGTTAGCTGAATTTGCATATAATAACGCACATCATTCAGCCTCTAAAACCTCACCCTTCTTTACGGTCTATGGATTCCATCCACAAGCCAACTCTTTGGGACCTGATACCCCCGGTTCTTCTTCATCAGCTGCCTCTCGACTCAGAGACATATGGAAAAAGGCTCTTAAAGAAGCCTCTTTCAGAGAGAAGGTATTTTCTGACAAATCCAGACGTCCTTGCCGTTTTAAAGTTGGTGACTGGGTGTGGCTATCCACCCGTAATATAAAGCTTCACCAACCATCAGCAAGATTAGGGCCTCGGTTCATTGGTCCTTTCCGGATTGTCAGGAGGGTTAATCTGGTAGCGTTCCATCTTCCCCTACCTAAGTCCCTCAGAATTGCAAGTACCTTCCATGCTTCGCTTCTCAAGCCAGTGGTCTTTTCACAAAAATTTCCTCGCAGACTGAGGAATGGCTCCGCCCCGGTGATGGTGCAGGGGCAACAGGAGTTCTGTGTGGAGAAAATCCTTGATTCCAGACTCATGAGAGGTTCTCTGCAGTTTCTCGTACACTGGAGGGGGTTCAGTCCCGAGGAAAGGTCTTGGGTTTCCGATAGGGATTTGCATTCACCCAACCTGAAAAGGTTTTTTTCCGGCAATTTCCCAATAAACCCGGTGGAAAAGGGTTGTTAACCCTTCCTCAAGGGGGGATACTGTTGCACGCCGCCGCCCGGGTTGTAGTGTACCCGGACGGCGGATGCTGCTCACAGTGACGTGGCCGGGGACGTTGCCGGGCAGCGTCCCAAGCCTCCCTCTGACTCGGAGCGTCGTGACATTGCTAGGCAACGTCCTCGAACTTCCGCCCGGCGGCAGCAGACGTGCGCGCCTGACTTTAGTCAGGCGGCGTGAAATTCAAATAAATAGCCGGCGTCTGCTGGGCACAGACGCCGGTTATAGCTGTAAGCTTTTGTGCTATAGCTTTCTGCCCAGCTAGCAGATAGCTCTGCATTCTGGTCCCCTGGGCTTCCCAGCCCACAATCCTTGTCCAGCTCCTTGTTCTTACAGTGTCTGCTTCCCCCAGTCTTCCGTGGAGCGTCCTGTTCTGTATCCTGCTTCTGCCAGAAGACCTGCGTCAGCCTGAACCTGCGCTTGGCCCACTGTCCCCATCTTATCGTGGGTCACGTAAGTGCTCCAGTGGAACCTCGGTCTTTACTCTCTATCTCCAGTGGCCTGCCGTGGCCGTGCCCCTCCGTGGGCTCATTCTTCTCTTTCATCCATCTCCAGTGGCCCGCCGTGGTCGTGCCCTTCCGTGGGTACATTCTTGTTATCATCTTTTATTGTATCCTTCCTGTTTTCTGGTTCTTTCTCATTTGTCTTTTATTAGTATCTTTCAGGCAGGGAGTGTCCTCTATTGCTATCCTAGTTTTGAGGAGTCGCCGTTCCTGGGGCGTAGCCTGCTGGGGACTCCTCTTCGGATCCACTTGTGTCTGCAACTTGGTCGCATCCCGGTTTGGCCTGGTGCCGGCAGTCAGGGGTCAACCCTCAGCTAGGCCCAGTAGTTAGCGGTCCTCTTGGGTACCCTTTGGCGATCGTTTACCCCTTGTCAATTCATAAGACCTGGCTGCATCGGGATCGGAGCGGGCCTAACTCGCTCCTTCGGACGCGGCGGCCACAGGTGAAGCCTAGCTCTGCAGGGGTTTACCATCTGCCTCAGGGACTCAACAGAGTTAGAGTAGCATCCGCTGTGGCCATCCTAACCGGCGGTCCCGGCTACGGGCTCACGCCTGACCACCTGTCTACATCCGCCAACCGTTGCTCCTTGTGCCACAGTAGGCACCGTAACAGTAGATGCATAAACCATAGATGGGGCATAATAGTTTAACCAAAATGTTTGAGGGAGCTAAATGTGTATACTAAATGAGATGGATGTATGGAGTGAGAAGGATGTTGGAACAAGATGGGAATGTTGTGGAGCCCGAATGGGATGGGTGTGGGCACTGAGTGGGATGGGTGCACCACATAACTGCTTAGACCATCAGTTGCATAGACTGCATGTGTGTATTCCAATATGCACACAAATCTGTGAATTAGCAGCTCCACCATTGTGTGAGTGACAGCAATCTCACTCTGTGAGAGTGCTGAATCTGCACTTACCCACAGGCTGTGATGGCGTACCATGTCTGTTTTGCGCAAGGAACACGTCCATTAAGGTGTCAGCCTTAATGATCGGAATTTCATTGCTTTTTGGAGTTTGAGTGGAAGAGTTACAACAGGTTTCTGAAAAGTCAGATCATGTGTAAGAAGTCTTAATGGGACATGTGAAACCATAAGATTTTTTGTCTATATGCTCAAAGAAAATTTAGGTCCCACCTTTTTTTTTCTTATTACGATCCCAGTAAATCCTTGTAATCATTTCGATGTTATTTCAATATAATTATAACATATAAATATACAATTTACTAAAGAGTGCCCCAAAAGTGTGTCCCACCAAAAGAGGTTTCACTTGGTGTTTTTTTTTTTTTTGCCTTGGTTGTTTAATAACCTCCTTTGTGCTGGTCAACTTTAATTAAAAGAAAAGAAAAACAACAAAACCCTACCAGTAATTCAGATTTACACCAGATTTGTAACTGTTTTATTTCTGAAAAATATCTTGCTTCTTGTGCAAAAGAGATTATTACAATGTAATTATTTTAAGCAACACGCTGACAGCTTGATTGCTATTTGCTCACTTCCTAAACAGGTTCCATTCATCCATATTTTTCTAAAGGGTTTCTTCTTGGTCCCTGGAGTTTAATCTTAATGTAGAGTTAAAATGATAGTTTATTGTTATCTCTTCCAATGCAGTTAATGAAAAAAATATATATCACCAAGGCAGGCCGACAAGCAGGCTATACTCAGTACATATGTATTAGTGTTACTGACAAGGATCAAAAGGGTAATCTAATCTCTTTATCTGGGCCAGTGTCTATTGATATATTCATGCGAGCTGATTTGCTCATGCTCAATGAAATTGACAGCTAACATTTGGGTTTTTTACTAACAAAAATTCACTACATAACTAAAGAAGGTAGTAAAAAATAATAATACAAAATATATATAAGCGACCTTCTTCGCACAGTATGCCCACTGCTACCCATCACACACCACCTTGCACCAGCCATCCCACTCCCAGGGCCAGTGCAAGCCCTGTCAGCTCCCCAGGCGACCAGCCTGCCCCCCCCCACACACACACACACACCCGCTCCGACCACCCCCCTCAACCCGCTCCGAGCCCCCCCTCACCCACTCCAAACCGGTCCACAGGGGGATAGTGGGTACCACCCACAGATTACCACGGGGGGGCAGTGGATTACTGCTGTCCAGCACGGATGGGGGGCAGCGGGCGCTGGCCACTGACTAACTGGGGTGGGGGGGGGTGCCACCACTCGGGATCATAATCCCCAGGCGGGCTCCAGTCAGGGGGGGACTGGGGGTGTACTCACCTGCTCCCTGCTTGGTTGAATTGCTGGGTGTCCCGTACTTAGCAGCTGCTGCATCTTTTTTTCTGACTTCCTGGTCTCCTTGGCGACTCAGTACCGCCCTCCAGTGGCCGCTCCATGGCCCCTGCTACCCATCACATACCCCTGCCCCAGTCAATACACTCTATGCCTCCTGCTTCCCATCACACACCCCAACATTCAGCCCACATACATGACACTGCTCTACACTACACATATTCACACTACCATGCACTACACTACACTACAGATTCACTACACTTATTTAAATGACAGTAGGTCCCTGCATTGCAATACACATGCAGGTTCGGGCACTGCCCCTTCAACTTCAGCAGTGCTTCCAGGGGGCTCAGCTCAGAAGTATGAGCAGAGCAATCGCTGCCATCGGGTGCCGCACTGGTTGCTGCTGGTAAAAGCAGCACTGGCTGCATGTAACTGGCCGGGTCTGGTGTCCCAGAATCCAGACCATTACACTTGTTACCTGAAGGCTGAATGTGGCCAGTATCACAGAAGGGAGCCCTGTGCCCAGAACAAGCACTGGCAGGTCTAAGCCTGTACTTTGTGGGAGAAGCTATAAAACCTGCCTCAACCCCCATAGAGCATCACATTTATTCTGTCTATCCCATTCCGCTCTGTGCAGGCCCCCAGGGGCCCTTCTTGCCCCCATCCCAGTTCCCAAGCTCCCCTCAATGAACCATGCTCACAGCTCCTTCTCCAACATGAAGCTCACTTCTTAGTGAGAAGAGAACCAGCTCCCCCTGGAGGCGATGCTGCAGCACTACAGGTTGAAAAATTAATCTTATATATTTTGATACACTTCACTGTGCTCGGCTCCCATATGGGTTAGGGCGATGGTGAATGTAATTAAACGTTCTGGGAGAACTACACTATCTAATAGTGAAAACTGCAGATGAATTCGTCCAGCAGTTTTGAGTTTACCGTGTTCAGACACACACAGACGCGCTTCAGTGACTTTGCATTATACTATGTAAGGATAGATACATATATCACACAAAATCTCTAGAATTGCGCTAAATGCTGACTCTCGGTCGCCTATAACACTTGGTCCTCTACTAGTAGAACCCCACAATCCAAATCACCCTTTAGTTCAACACTAAATTTATGTAAGGGCACCATATAACACTATTGTAGGGTGATATATATATATATATATATATATATATATATATATATATATATATATATATATATATGATTTATATACAAAAACTTATTTATTTTGCTTTATTGTAGACATCATGGGATGACAATAACAGAACATACTGTATATTACAATGGTACATGATGTACCACACCACAGTTCTTGCTATGTAAATAGACTTCCCTGTGTAAAAGGCAAGTCATACCACTGGCAAGGTTACTGCCAGTGATAGCAATACTATTGGCATTTGTAACATATTGATGTCTAAATCTCTCCATAGCTGGTGAAAACACTTGTCTTTGCCAGCACTAGGCCCTGTTGCCATTTGAACTATAGAAACATTTACATATTCTATATCTCTATATATAAAATGCTAAATATACAGTATGTGTTTGTATAAATATGATTTACTAGTTTTGTTTCATTGGTAACCTCATTTCTTTTATTCTTCACCATAAACCATTTCATGCTCTGCTCCCCATACTAATGGAGGAAGCAAGATTCTGGAGATCTGGCCACCAGACAGCTCTACTACCAGTCATTTCAGTTTTATCTGAGAGGTAACTGGCTGTTTATAGGTTGCTATCCTAATTTCCCATAGCATAGCATACCAGTATTTTCCATTTGTATATGCATCAAAGGCTGCACGTGGGCTTAAGATGTAGCTCATATTAGTTACCCATACTCAACATGTTGTCCCTTTAAATATTCATGACCAGCGTTTATGTTAAGTACTCTGTAATGTCACAGTCCCATAATACTATGTCCATAATGTAGTTCTTGTGTATATTTAGCATCTACAGTAGATTGATCTGATTATTATTCTGAATGTCACCTCAAAGTACAGAAAAACACACCACATGCTGATGCATTGTCACATTAGTATATTGCAAGGACTGCTAGCATTCCAAATGACACCTGCAGGTCAAACACATCCTCATCTTAAATTCTTTACAGTGACATGCATCCTAAACTATATCTGTGACCTTTGCAAAATAACAGCCTGTACACTCAACCTATTTATTAAAGTCCCTGGTTGTATTCCCTATCAACCTTGAACTTTCATTGGTTTTATACTCTATAGCAGGGGTGGCCAACCGGTCAGAGGTAAAAAGCCGAAAAATATCGGTAGTCAAGCTAAAGAGCCGACATCATGCGCGCGCCGAAGGCACATGCGCCAAAAAAAGGGGCGTAGTTTATTTTGACCCCTTGGGTGGGTGTGATACAAATATGCCTCCAATAGTGCAGTGCCATATATACATATGCCCCCAATAGTGCCAGATACACATATGCCCCCCACGGTGCCAGGTATGCACCACACGGTGCCGGGTATGCCCCTATGGTGCCAGAAAGCTGGTATGCCCCCACAGTGCAAATTTCCCAGCAGCAGCACTCACCGTTGTTGCTGCTGCTGCCGGGCGGGGAGAGGACAGTCTGGTGTCCCCCTGCAGTCCTCCTGTCATGTCACTGATGGGAGGAGAGCACAGCACACCGCGCGTCTCCTTCCCCCTCACTTCCCTGTGACTGGGCTGTCCACCAATCAAAGCTCGCTGGCCGGCTCCTGATTGGCTGCTGGCCCGCTTGCTCTGATTGGCGGACGGCCCAGTCACAAGGATGCAGAGTAAGGGGTAGGAGAGATGCGCGATGCGTGCTCTCCTCCCCTCAGAAGGATATGGGATTCAGGGAACCGGCAGCAGGGGGGAATGGGACGGACGATGGGCGGCGGGCAGCAGTGGGAGCAGGAGCCTCACTTTACAAGGGGGAGAGCCGCATGAGGCTCAAGAGCCACAGGTTGGCCACCACTGCTCTATAGTTTCATAAAACCTTTATAGTTAATGTACTGTCTTTTATGACAGTGATGATGTTCCTAATGCATACATTGTTTTTATTGTTACTGTCCAATCACATTTGGGATAGCTGAACACATTTGATTTTGTTCCTTACAGTGATAAAGTTTAAAAGAAATACGCAGTTTGTTCCAAAATATTTTTTTTTTGCCAAGGGAAAAGGCTAAAATATACTTCCAAAATATTCATTTTATGGGGTCAATGCTAAACAATAATGAAAATTGACATCACTGAAAGTTTCAGTGGCCTAACAAGGAATTTTGATATTTTCAGAAAGTTTAACCATAATTCAGATTGGGGAAGAGAGATAAAGTGAAGAGAGATAAAAAAAATAAATCCAACCAATCAGTACCTAGTCACCATATTACAGACAATGGGGCAGATGTATTAAATCTGGTGAAGAGATAAAGTGAAGCTAAGGTGCCCATACGCTTATCGGATTTGGGATGATAGATCGGCCCAAGTCATATATGTTTGACATCGCATCCGACCCGATGCGCAGTCTTATGCGCATGGTGTTGGACCATACAGATTGAACCTGCTGCACAGGTCCGCTCAGCACTTCCCAGACACTGCAGATTGCCCGCCCTGCCGCAAAGCTGCACTCACACCTCCTGGGTGCTCAGCCTGGACCCCACCGCTAGCCAGGTTTTTTTTTAGTACTCTCGGCCACCACAGCTCCCCAGCAACAATTTTTTTTAACTTGCGTCTTTATTTATATATTTTCTTTTTTTATAATCCAAAAAAGACACACATATAGAATGGAACAATACTTATAAAAAACAAATATTTACAGCATCATACAACAATTCAATTCCTTTGTGCCATCCACATTAACATAGATCAACAACCACAAAGACAAACACAGACAGACAAATTCACAGCCCATTTTTTTTTTTTTCCCCCAATCCAGGCCCAGTGGACCACTCCAACTAGATCCCCATATCAGACCACACCCTATTGCACAATCCCCCTACTCAGGCCTCTCCCCTGGCTTATCTTACATAGGTCGCATTATACCCAAGTTCTCCCAATTACTACAGTCCCCCCTTGATTTAGTTTATACACTAATATCTGTGCCCCCCAGGACTATATACTATACTATAATGGTTCTACTGCTTACATCGACCACCGACCACAGAGATTCCACACAAACACCGTGGCTAATATATGAGAAAAAAAAAAAAAAAAAAAGAAATTATGTAGTAAATCTATTAAAGATCAGGTACCAAACCTGAATTAAACTATTTTTTATATCTTGTGACTAACAACTCATAATACTTATGTGGGGTACGATCCCTTCTATCTAGGGAAATAATATATGGCCTTTCTAAGTGAGGTCTCATTTTACTCATCGTGTGCTAGCTGCCCCCAACACGTGACCTAAATGTGCAGAATTGGCCTATATGTAGCCATAACAAAGAAAAAAAAAAAAAAAAAATAACTGCGGGGGTCTGAGCTTCAGTGCTCTTTTTACATTCCTACTTTTAAGTTCTAATAACCCATACTTAACTATTCAACCTCTCACCATTTATAACTCTGTGGTTAACTGACCTATTCCAATGTCCCCATATAGCTTGGTACTTTATTGACTTCCCCCGAGAGGCATATACAAATTTCTCATGTTCGCTGGTCTGATTTACCAGATTTACCCAGTCACCGTGAAGCGGGACAAGTGGAGACATCCACCGACGGGCTACTATTACCTTTGCTAAGGCCGTTAGGCTCTTAGCCAGTTGATTCAGCTCCCAGTTCCCTTCCCGGCCCTCCCATATCCCCAAGACTAGATTTAGTTTAATAAGGGCGACTCGTGGGAGACCTATCTGGGCTAGGGAGTTTACTACTTCATCCCAAAACCTGCTCACCGCTTGACAGCTCCACAACAGGTGATCAAATGTGGCCCCCCCCTCTCCGCACTTTGGGCAATTATCCACCACTGCCCCAGCATATTTTTTCATTTTTACCGGCGTTATATAGGTCCTATGTAAGATGTTAAATTGGACCTGCTGCGTCCTGATTAGATTCGTAGCATGTCGGGGACCTGCCAGGGCCACCGTCCAGCTATTTTCCTCCAGCTGGGGGATGTCCTCCACCCACTTTGCCCGTAAGGCCCCAAGATCATCGGCTTGGATAAATGAGTGCAGGAAGTGGTACAATCTGGCCAAGCGTTTACCCTTTGCAAGTTGTTTAAGAAATTTTTTACAGGGAGCCTCCTCCACCAGCCAAGAAGCAATCTTCCCAGATTGGGTCATAGCGCTTCTTGCTTGTAGGTATCTAAAGAAAGATTCCTTCCGTATTCCAAACTCCGCTTGGAGCTGAGAAAATGACTTCAGAACCCCATCTTGGCACCATTGGCCTATTGTACTGATTCCATAGGAATTCCACACAGTCCCCCCTTGTTGTTCTTTAAGGGCTCGCATACCAGGCAGAGAGAGGATAGGGGTGTCTGGATCCAGGCCAACAGTTTTTGTGAGTTTACAAGACCATCTCCATACTTTAACGGCCTGGGTAACTATTGGAGGTAAATCCCTCCGAAGCCCCCCTACAAACAATCTCTGGAGAGGGGTATAGTCTGGATCCACACACTCCACAAGATCTCGCTCCCCAGCAACAATTAGCATAATTTTACACCATTAGGCCATATCCCTTCTGCTAGGACCACAGATTCATTGTATATATCTGCCAATTCAGCCCACTTCACTAGGAAGGGGATAGTATGTGGACGGGGTGTCCACTCTTTCATGGCTGGGGAGGGGGGGTGGGGAATGTATGATTACATGACAAACCAGATACCGCAGGAGAGTAGGCAAGTATGACTTTCATCAGCCTCATGTTACAGTAGGTGAAAAAGATCCAACGGAAACAAGTTTCCCACAACTTCCACAAGTCAGTTCAGTTCCACGGACTGCTGCCTTGAAACGCCCAAAGACAGATCTCAATTCCATATGTCTCAGATCCATAATTCCATATGTCTCAGAACAGGGCAGAAATTTTTTATTGTAAATATGCATCTGTGCATATGCTGCATGCCAATATTTACCACTTGCATGTGTGCACAGAGATCTGTCTGATTAAGAATTAGTCCTGAAGTGTATTGATAAGGGCAAATCAATCTGCATACTGTGGATATACTGTATACTAGGTATGTGCACCATCCACTTTTAGGCCCTCCCACCCACCCTTATGTTGTGTAAAAAGGACATGAACCCTGAAACCAATCATTTCAGCGACAGGGTCTACCACACAACTGTGGCTGAAATTATTGGTTTGTTTGGGCCCCCACAAAAAAAGAAGCAATTCATCTCTCTTCCTGTACAAAACAGCTCTACAGAGGCAAGACGCCGTCCTCCTCCTCTGATTCCTCACCCCCATCAGTGTGTACTTCCTCATCCTCACAGATTATCAATTCGTCCCCACTGGACTCCACAATCACAGGTCCCTCTGTAGTCTCTTCATTGAAGAATTGATCATTCATTTTGATGAACATCATCTTCTCCACACTTTTCGGAAGCAAT
The DNA here is from genome assembly GCF_055691185.1 of Crinia signifera. Taxonomy (NCBI): domain Eukaryota; kingdom Metazoa; phylum Chordata; class Amphibia; order Anura; family Myobatrachidae; genus Crinia; species Crinia signifera. The sequence continues at coordinate 109,513,665 of NC_139221.1, forward strand.
CTCCTATGCTGCTAGCTAACCAGGTTCCTGACTGCACTAAAATCTCTTTCAGAGTACACACTGGAGGGGGCCAACTCAGCTAAAATAGAGCCAGTTTGTAAAGGGGCCTCCAAACTGGCTTTTTTCCTGCCAGTACAGGTACAGACTGTCTGACGTGCCTACTTGGATGCTGTCACCAATGTAATTCTACAACATTTTTTCAATGGTGGCAGCATCATATGCAGCGACAATAGACAAGTCAGCAATCATTGGCAGGTCCTTCTTTCTGGACCAGATGTCCAAACTCACTCCCGCTTGCCCTGCATCACAGCCAATGGGTCGGGTAGATAATTTGAGCTGTTTCCATGGCACAGGTGTGGGAGAAAATGAATGAGGAGCTGTTGCCATGGCAGCAGGTCTTTGCACTGCTGTAGACTTGTGACCACTGGAAACAGAAACACAACATTCAAATTAAACCGAGGATTGAGCACGGTGGCCAGAATGTAATTCTCTGACTTTAATAGACTGACAACCCCTTTATCCTGGCAAAGCGTATGAATGGCTTCATCCACAAGAGCTACATGTTTTGCAGAATCTCAATGCTTTAGCTCCTCCTTCACTTTCTCCAGCTGCTTCTGCTACAGCCTGATCAGGTTAATGACCTGACTGGCAATGTTGGAACTGACTTCACATGTGGCAAGTTAAAATGGCTGGACTCTCCACTGCACTTGAGTCAGGTGCATCCCTACTCCTTTGCTTAAGGCGTAGGTGGCTGTGTAGGCTTGAATGGCCTTTTGCTGCTTCTCCATCATCTGCAGCATGAAGAGGGTGGAATTCCAGCGCATCACAACCTCTTGTTTGAGGTGAAGGCAGGGCAGGTTCAGGAGGGTTTTACATCGATCCAGCCTTCGGCAGGCAGTGGCAGAATTGCCAAAGTGTCCCGTAATTTTTTGGGGCCACCACAAGCATCTCCTGCATGCTCCTTTCATTTTTGAGGAAATGCTGCACCACCAAATTTATTGTGTGGGCAAAACACGGCACATGTTGGAAATTGCCCATATGTAAAGCCTGCACAATATTACTGGCATTGTCCGATACCACAAATCCCCAGGAGTGTCTAAGTGGGGTAAGCCACTGCGAGGTGATTTCCCTCAGTTTCTCTCAGAGATTGTCGTGTTGTGCTTCTTACTGAATCTGGTGATATACAGCGTATCCTGCCTTGGAAGGAGCCATTGTTTCAGAGATGCTGTTGCTGCTTTTGCATCTACCCAGTGGGCTGTCACAGTCATATAGTCATTAGTTTGCCCTGAACCACTTGTCCACATGTCCATGGTTAAGTGGATAGTGGGTACAGCCGCATTTTTCAGGGCACTGAGGACACTTATTCAGACTTTTCTGTACATCCTAGGTATTGCCTGCCTAGTAAAGTGGTATCTAGATGGGATTTGGTACTGTGGGCACAATACCTCCATCAATCATCTAAATCCTACTCCACTGATGGCAGACACCGGACGCACGGCTAACACCAACATAGCTGTCAAGGCTGCGGTTATCCGTTTTGCCATAGGATAACCACTGTCGTACTTCATCCTCATCACAAGCGACTGTTGAACGGTCAATTGCTTAGTGAAAGACTGGTGTTCCGACTTACAAAGTCAGAATATTGCAATGAGTAGTTATAGCCAACTTGAATTCAATTCTGCAAAAGCCCTTTATACTATAAACTGTAGGTTTAGTAATCATTTACATTGTATTTTACTTATCTCTGTAATCCTTTTGTATTGTTCTCATTTATTGATTTTTTAAAATATATTTGTGAATTAGTTTTAGAAGTTGTGGTACTATATGTTTCTCTTAACATGTCAATTCTAGATTCACTTGCCACAGTATTGTACTGCTCCACCACAGAGCGAGGTTAAAATATAATAAGGTCATTAGTTCATTTGAATTGCTGTCTGCATGACTTTGAATAGATTCAATTAAGCAGATGTTCTGTCAATTTCCATTGAGTCACTTAGGGTACCATAAATTCTGCATTTGCACAATGTCTTTCATGGTGTCACAGAGCTGCACAATACCTCAATGTCATGTATCAGTGAACTTGGCATTTACTTAAAAGAATTTTAATATATGGAGTTAAGAATAAAACACTCAGTTTTTTTTCCAGTAGTTCTCTGCAGCTGAATTTTAAATTATTTAAAATGTACTGAGCTACTTCCATTAAAATGATCCTGTCTTGCATTGTAGGTGATTTCTTTTATCCTGTTCATTATTTTAAAGAACAAATGAAAATTGATTTCTTTTTATTGCATACTGTAGTTTTATCAATGACACATACTTCCTAGGTTCATATTGACTAATGTAATGTTAAAATAATGGTCCATCAATTGATCTGGAAATATATTCTGCTTTCTCATCAATTTTGAGGGTCTCATATTGAAAGCACCTCTAAATGATCATTGATAGTATTAGGTTGCAATATTTGCATTTAGGTTGCACACGGTATAATTGGAATCTCAGTAAAAAAACATAAAGTTCTTTGTTTTATTTATGGCAAGAATGAATTTGAATCCCCAACACTGCAATGCATTAGAATATGTTGCCATGAATTACAGCAGATGAGATTCGATGATGAGACTTTTTCATTGATGCTGTAAGTACGTCTCATGAAAATGTCAGCGACCAATTCTGTGATTTTATTAACGAACTCTCAATGAGATTGCAAACCTCAATGTCGATTCAAGCTGAAGATATCTCAAGCCTTTTCACAGATGAACATGTGCGAACTGGGAACTTAAGGGTAAATTTACCAAAGCTTCTACTTTGAAAAGTTGCGTTGTTGACCACTGCAACCAATCAGATTCTGTCTTTCATTTCTCAGTTGCATCCTACAAAATGATAGACAGAATATATTTTGTTGCTATTGGCTACATCACCTCTTTCATTTTGATAAGCTTTAGTAAATGTACACCTAACAAAAAAAATCGAAAACAGCCTAATTTACCAAATCATCTGTAGGTGGAGCTGATGCAAAATAGGGGCCTCTAAAATTTACCCAAGCTGTGAAAAAGAAAAATACTGTACAGTATGCATCACATTGCCTCTGCCTATCCATAGCCTAAAGGCCCCTACACACATGCCGATATTAAGGCATTTTCTAAGCGACTTTGCTAAGTTTGGCTAAGTCACTTAGAAAATGCTCCTATATCGGTGAGTGCGTGTAGGGGCCATAGCGACAGCGATGCACGTCCCCATGTGCCGCTGTCACTGGCCAAGATTGATGGTCAGTGACCATCAATCTTGCTGATCGCCAGGGTTCTCAAGGAGAACCCTGGTGCTGTCAGCTCACTCAGCACACAGCACTGACAGCTCGCGCTGTGTATGGGCTGCCAGCACTGTGTGCTGAGCGACCTAGCTTTGATAGAAAGCCCTACACACACCAGCATGTGTGTAGGGCCCTTAAGCCTAGAACATCCTACCGACTATAATAACAGAAGCATCTTAGTGACCACTATACAGTGCATTCTAGTGTAATATAGCAATGCATCTTACTGACCACAATACACATAGACTACCTTCCTGTAAAATACACTACAGCATGTAACCTAGTGACCTCCATACCATACAGAGATCATCCTTGGTCTCTGCATATAATATGGAGAGCTGCAGTGCATCTGCCATAAAATATTAAAATAATCCAGTACTTTTTTATAGAATGTAGAAAGCCCCCTAGTGTGGTCCACAGAATAAAGCATTCTGTGACACACAATATAATCCTTTAATAATTAATTAAGGTATGCAGTGACTGGTTATACAATGTCTAGGTCGACAGTCACTAGGTCGACCTCTAATGGTCGACAGTGGCTAGGTCGACATTGACAAAAGGTCAACAGATAGTTATGGTCGACACAGACATGGTCAACATGAAAAAGGTTGACATGAGTTTTTCACTTTTTTATCTTTCAAAAAGGTGGCACTTTATTATCCAAGTGGGCATAGAGTGAGAATATAATAGTGTGCCTGAAGCATATATGTCAGTACGGACGGTGTAACAGTTAGTATTACTGTCTGACAACATTGAGGTCATGGGTTCAAATCCCACCATGATGCCAACTGTGGTTATGTCGACCATTTCAAGGTGTCGACCTAGTCATTAGTAGTAGATATTGTCCACCATTTATACTGTAAACATTAATTAATCCTCCCTCAAAACATCATTAACTATTTGAGTATTATTGTAACAACATATTTAACTACCTCGACATCATTAATTGCCTCAGTAAAATTGTAACAACATAATAAATAATTTATAATCATTAACTCCATCATTCCCATTTTTAATAATCCCCCACAACATTAAGTCCCTCACGACTTCCTTCAGTCTTATGGAAAAAACCTTCATCTTAATTAACTTTATAAAGATCATTTACTAATTTGCTCTCATAGTCAAAACCAATTATCACAAATAACTGTCTAATTCAAAACATTGTGGCATTTTAGTGCATAGGGGACATTTTCATACAGTAAGCAGGGAGGGCGTGCTGTATGCAAGGAGGAAACAAAAATCTCACATGCAGACAAAAAAACACAAAAATTATGACATGCATGAAAACAGTGTAGCCTGATTTATCAATTTAATCCTCAAATGACTGATATATAATGGGACCTAACAGTGTTAACAATATACAAGTACGGTCCCAGTCACAGTTAACATCAAGTAATATCAGGAAAAAATGCAAACAATAGTTAATATTAGTGTACAATACATTTGTCATTATAAAGGGAATTTCGCTGCCCCTAGTAAAAATAAAGGCCAGTATTAAACAAAATGCAGGTTATATCCTAGATCAGGGGTCCTCAAACTATTTTGCTTTAGGACCCCATCAGACAATAAAATGAATGACAAGGACCCCAGCAAGTTACTGCAGAAGGTCATCACATCACATGTGTAGCCAGCAGACAACACATACATGGCAGCATTGTGGAGGCACAAAATAATGGGAGGAGTCTAAAATAACAGACAATTCAACAGACATTTCATCAGACTCCTTGTATCACTGACTGAGATTAGAAAAGTCATCACCCTGATGGTCAGCAACATGGAGTAGCGGCCCCATGCTGAGAAGGTCGGGACCCACTTAGGGGTCAGGACCCACAGTTTGAGAACCGCTGTCTTAGATATCTACTGTATATTGTGGCAACCATTAAAGTTGCTATAGTAAAACAATAACAGTTTATTTGCCACTAAAGCATAACCCACTTGGAAATATTTGTGGATCTGTTGTGAGAATTACAAAGGGGTTACTTTGTCAAGCTATCATAAGGTAACCTTAAGTAGTTTTAGGTTACTTCCCCATGCACTGACATCTGGGACACTACCTGCCCTCCACATGCACTAACCTCTCAGCCAAATGCACCAAGCTTCAAAAAGTGATAACATGGAGAGTGATAGACAGTCAGCCAATCAGCTCCTACCTGACATTTTTCAAACACAGATTGGCTGGCTGTTTATCACTCTCCATTTTATCACTTTTGAAGCTTAGTGCATCTGTCCCTGTATCTCCTCATCTCTCTCCAACAGTTACACTGGACCTAGGTAGACCTTGCAACACCATGAAAATCAACAGAACTGAGAGTGGTTTTAGGTGAACCCTGGTTTCTAAGGTGTCTGTGTTTGCTGTTTATAGTGTTTTCCTGCATAACTGCTGTGGATTGGAGACTATTCAATCTCCCCATGTTTCTTAAGGAAATAGCATCATGTGCTTTACAGAGTATGCTGGCATAATATGTGGAGAGAAGCATTCTCACGGGACCACGTGTGTAATAACTGAGGTGAGCACCCATTCTGGAAACCTTTTGGTCTTTACACAAGTACTCAGCTTGCATATCATTGCACTAAAATGGCCTACACATGGGGGACTATTCTGGTTCACTCGCAAAGGCAAATTCACCCTCAGATGGACAATACCATATGCACTGCAGGTGGAGCTGATGTAACGTGCAGAGAGAGTTAGATTTTGGTGAGGTATTTTGTTTCTGTAAAGGAAAACACACTGCGCTGTCAATCAGAACTGTGATAGTAATAATGGGTAGTGTAATACAATAAAAATATATATATATATAAGGCACACCAAGCACAATGAGTGGAGGACACGCTGTAATTGGATGTAAAAAACTCTTTATATAGACAAAAATGAAATGTAAAGATAAGGTGGGTAATAAACTAAAATTGGATTATAATTAACATTTAAACACATACATATAGGACCACAAATAATTTACTAAGATTGAAGGTGGGTAATAAACTTTTTGTTTGGGTAATAAAATTTTGTTTCTGTGCAGGGTAAATACTGGCTGCTTTATTTTTACACTGCTGTATAGATATCAGTTTAAAGTACAAATCCCACCCAATCGAACTCTCTCTGCACATGTTACATCTGCCCCACCTGCAGTGCACATGGTTTTGAATTTGTGAATTTGTCTTCACGAGTGAACCAGAATAACCCATATGGAGCAAAACTGCTGATGTGTAAGTGCTGTGTGCTGAGCAATCTGTCAGGGCTAGTGTTCTCCCGTGAGAGCAATGGCCGTGACCGGTGATCTCACTAGATTTATCCTGCATGCTGGATATCGCAATCGCAGTGGCCCCTACTCACTGAGCGATTTAGGGGCATTTTCTAAGGGATCTAGTAAGATTGCTTATAAAATGCCTTGATATCGCTTCTTGTGTAGGTCCTATAACCCCCCAAAATTTAAAAAATGGATTATGCTTATCTACTATTCATACTGTGAAAGGGTTACACCACACCCAGGCAGACAAATATTAATTAACATTTCCCTTTAAACTGAATGGTAATCACATTACCAGTAGAAATACGCTGTGAAGCATAATGCATTTACTTTCGCAACTAACTCTCAGCACGTGTGTCGGGTTGTACAGTATGATAAAATCAATCACGGAAAGTTTTGGCCAGCGCAGTGCAATTCATTTTGGCAAAATTGAGCCTGAAGGTTACTAAGAAGCGGAAGGGAGAGAATTTAGTCCAGCTGGCATATTACATTAGGAAGGAAACCTCTGAGGCAATTCTGGAAGGAGATCATTTTGCAAAGGAACTAAAAATAAAATATGCATCATACAAAAAAAGGGAAAGTAGGCGAAACGTACACAATTCTGTGCATTTATTGGTATTATTTGAAATGATTGACATTTTCTAGAAAGAAATAGCTTTCAGTCCTCAAAAATATCCAATCTCAATATATAGCCATGCATTTATTTTGCTAGACAGTGGCACCATCCTTGTTCCAGATGGCATGCAAAATAATTTATAAATGACAAAGTTCAGTAAGTTTGGAGCAGCTGTTCTCATTCTGTTCCAGCTTCTTGGCCACCCACTTCAGTAGAACTGAGAACCTGCATTCAAGTCATGCTTCTCACAGGGCTTTCAAACAACATTAGAACATGTGTTCAATATGTCCTCAGAAGTATGAGGGCCAAATCGGAGAGAAATCTAATACAATCTGAATATTGATAGAATAATTTTTTAATATTTTAAGAATGTCTAATATATACTGTAGTTTCCAATGTTTCTGTGCTCTTTGATTTTTTATAGTGTGATTAATTCCAGAAATTTTTGAAAAATTGACCAATGTTTCTAAAAATTAACAATGCATTTAACTGGAATATTTCCCATAAATGTACTTTTTTGTTACACAGTTTAATGGAGATGACAGAGTCCAATAGATAGGGAAAGTATAGGATACTCCATGCTATCCGTGCCCTAGTTGGCACAGTTTCATTGAATTTAAACTATGATCTGGGAAATTTGATAATGCATGAGGAAGTGCATCAATAAGTAAAGGGTAGGATTATCTGGATAATAGGAAAAGGTTGCCACTGGGATATTACAGGGATTGAAAGTGCGAAATAGCATGCAATTACAGTACACAGAGACATGTCTGTTACCGGAAATGGACAATAACAGTAAATACAAGAATGAAGAATTTTGAAAGTTATAGATGTCAGAGCATTTGTTTGTAAACCTGGGAGCATCATTGTACAGTACATGATGGTTTACAGTGGTAGAACTTGTGGGCAGTGAGCCCAGATGCAAAAATATAATCTAGATCCCCCTCCTTCACTCAAGATCATAATATGCCACACAACAGTGGGTGGCAGCAGTGGGACCCTTAGTCCTCAGGGGCCATGATGCAATGCTCCTGCTGCACCAATGGTAGTTCCGCCTGTGATTGTTTAATCTCTGAACTGCTGATATTTCACCTTGAATCCATTGAGAGGATATGGTTCTCCACTCATAAAACAAATCGGTACTTATGTAGTATCTGGGCGCCCGATTTTAAAATCGGGTCGGAAAAATCACATCGAATCGCATGCGATATCGCATGCGATATCGCATGCGATCTGATGCGGTTTTCCATAGGATTCAATGTTAACATAGTCCTGTTCATTTCCCCACTATCCAAGTGGGCATAGAGTTGATTTTATAAAGTGTGGCAAGCGCAGTGAGCCACCGAGCCCGAAGCATGGCGAGGGGCCGCGGATTACGTAAAATGTAACGCTTCGGGCTCGGTGGACCGAGGTTGAGAACCATTAGTTTACCACCTTCTAGAAGGTACTAGATAGAATCTGGTTGGTTGTTTTTGTTAGCATCCTATCTTCAGTAGAACTCCCATCTTAGTAAATTTACGGTATTTACTCCTAGTACAGTAGATCACACAAATGTGTTCAGTAGTGTAGATGACTGACAGGCATACTCGCATACTCAAAGTATTCAGTTACAGTGCTGTCACATCTAAACATCCTAGTATGTCTAATATGCTTTAAACCAGGCATGTCCAACGTTGGCCCTCCAGATGTTGTGAAACTACACATCCCAGCATGCTTTGCCACAGTTTTGCTATTAGAGAATGCTAAAATTGTTGCAAAGCATGCTGGGATGTGTAGTTTCAAAACATCTGGAGGGCCAACGTTGGACATGCCTGCTTTAAACAAACTCAAATAAAGCTATTAAAGGCTTGTGTTTTTAATTCTATAACAGAACAATTCCATCCCCCTAGTAAATAAGACACAAAGGGGGACATTTACTAAGATGGGAGGTCTATTTCACATAGGATGCTGCTATGGCCAGCCAACCAATTAGATAATATCTATTATCTTTCTAGAAGGTGCTAAATCAATAAGAAGTATAATCTGATTGGTTGCCCATAGCACCATCCCATGTGAAATAGAAGTCCCATTTTAGTAAATTTCCCCCAAGGCATTCATTGGAGTCCCCAGTGGGCAATATTATTATTACCCACTTTGACTTTACTACGAATTGTGGCACTTGGGTAAGTATCATGTAGATTTCAGGTAAGTATTTAAAATAAAGTTATTTCAGTTAAGTATGCAATTCTGTGCATGGTCTAATTCAGAGTTGATTGTAAAGCACATTTTTTAGGAAATGGACAAAATCATGCTGCACTGCAGGTGGGGCAGATGTAACATGTGCAGAAAAAAATTACATTTCGGTGGGGTGTGTTCAAAATGAAGCGTAAAAAGTAAGAAGACACTTTTTTACCTGCACAGAAACATAATAACTCCCCCAAATCTAATGCTGGGTACACACCAGGACGATTTGGGCTCCAATTCCCACGATTTTGACGCATTGTGCGACTGATTGTATGTAAAAAGAATCCTACCTGTTTTCCGTACGATTCTAATCCGATGCGCTCCCCCGCCGGTTGCCTGTCGGTTGTCTGACGGATTGGAGATTTTACCTATTGCCGTAAAGATTCATCATTATGGGCAGTACGGATGCTGTAATGGTTAGCATTACTGCCTCACAGCACTGAGGTCATGGGTTCAATACTCACCATGGCCCTAACTGTGTGGAGTTTGTATATTCTCCCCATGCTTGTGTGGGTTTCCTCCGGGTACTGCGGTTTCCTCCCACAATCCAAAAATATACTGGTAGGCTATTTGGCTCCCAACAAAAATGAACCCTAGAATGTCTGTGTGTGCATGTACATGTGGTAGGGAATAGAGATTGTAAACTCCACTGGGGCAGGGAAGGATGTGAATGTTCAAATATTCTCTGTAAAGCGCTGCGGAATGTGTATGCGCTATATAAGTAACTGTTAATAAATAAAATAAAATCATCTAGATTGGAATGGATACAGTCTGTGTGCAGATCTTGTACTCCAATCCATCGTGAGACCATTGTGCGATTACAAAGGAAATCATTTCACGATTGTCGCAAGATCATGGTCGTCCTGGTGTGTAACCTACATAACTCTCTCTGCACATGTTATATTTGCCCCACCTGCAGTGAACATGGTTTTGTCAATTTGAAAAAAAAAATTGATTTGCGATCAAGCCTGAGTAAGGCCCACTGTACCACTTGGGTTTCACTTCTTACCGGAGAAAATATGGTATGGCTTCATAAGGAAGGGACGTGGACACATATTACTACCAATCCACATTACACCATACAGTAGTGTCCGTTATTCACATTACACCATACAGTGCCACTTGTAAACATTCCAATGCAGCTGCACACAGGGTCACACTGCACTGCAGCAGCTAACACAAGGTAACGTCCCATTGCACTGTCAAACACACAGGGTTACAGTGCACCTCGGATAAAGTGTGCATCATCTACGGCAGCGGTTCCCAACCTTTTTTCTCTCCTGTACCCCTGATTAGGCTTTTCATTTATGAGTACCCCCTCCTCTCAATTTGAAATATACAGTACACAACAATTTTGAGTGGAATGGAAGTGAGTGGTATGCGTGTCCTTATGAGTGTCCTTATATTAAGGAGTAGTGAAGAAGTAGTGTATGGTCAGGAATCAGGTCCCACTGGCTGTGTACTGTCTCTGGAGATCCCGCCAACGCCTGTATGATTAATGTCACTGCTTTCTACACCCGAGACAGCACGGGGCAGATAAACTCTGATGTAAGAGAGCAGCACAGGTAGCTTCCAGTGGATTGCTGGTCGGGCAAAAGCACGAGAAGATGCTGATCATGCTGCAGATGGAACCGTTAGTGATGCAACTTGGTTCATCTACATGGCAATAAGAGACTCCTTCCACCATCAGGAGAGTTCTTCCTCTTCTGTCATTACGAATATTATTTTAAAGTACCCCCAACCAGTCTGCAGCGTACCCGCAGGGGTTCAATTCCCCAGATTGGGAACCACTGATATACAGTGTAGAATACAGTGTGCATCAGATACTGTGCAGGATACAGTGTTGGTCAGATATTGTGAAGGATACAGTGTGGATCAGATACAGTGTCAGTTACAGTGTGCATCAGAAACAGTGCAGAATATAGTGTGGGTCGAATACAGAGCAGGATATACTGTAGTGTGGGTCAGATACAGTGCAAGTCAGATACAGTACACATCAGACACAGTGCAGGATATAGTATGGCTTCGATACAGTGCAGGTGCAATACAGTATTGGGTGGATACAGTGCGGGTTTCATACAATACAGGATATAGAGTGGATTGGATGCAGTGCGGGATACCATGTAGGTGTGATAAAGTGCAAATTACATATAGTTTGGCTACAGTGTGTTTGGATACAGTGCGGGATATAGTGTGGGTTGGACACTAGGCCCGGTTCAGATCTGAATGCAGGGCTGCGAAATTGCAGTCCTGCTGATAATCAAATGACCACACTTGTGCACGCTACGCTGTGATTGACACCCTGCTGGAGTTTGGGGGTGGTAACGCAGTGGTTTCTGGATGTGCCCCAGAAAATGCAGACGTTCCCCGACCGTTGGAAGGGAGGGACGCTAATGTCATCAGCGGCCACCTTCTCCCCACAGCCATCACAGCGCTGAGTAAGTCTAGACTTACTCGTTGCTGTGAAAAGATGGAAAAACCATTAGATGTTAGTTATTTTGAATGGTTTTCCCCTCATGTGCATGGTTGTGATCACATTCGCAACCGTGCACATGGGCAGGAGGAATGCAGTCGCTGCAGCAGTGGGCAGTGTTTACCTGATCGCTGGGCTCCCAAATCTTGCAGCCAAGTGATCAGGTCTGAATTGGGATCACAGTGCGAGCTGCACAATGTGGGCTGCATAGAGTGCAGGATACCGTGAAGGATGGATACAATGCTAATTACAGTTCAGGATAAAGTGTGGGTTAGGTACAGTGTGGGATATAGAGCAGGTTGGATACAGTGCAGGATATAGTGTGGGTTGGACACAGTGCAAGTTGCATACAGAGTGGGTTGGATACAGTGCTGGCTGGGTACAGTAAGGTCTGGATACAGTGTGGGTTCGATACAGTGCGAGATATAGAGCAGGTTGGATACAGTGCAGGATATAGTGTGGGTTGGATACAATGCGTTTGGATACAGTGTGGGATATTGAGTACTGTACGTTGAATACAGTACGGACTGGATACAGTATGGGTCGGATACTTACTGTGATGGTTTGTTTGTGGTGGTGTCAGTACAGGGGTGGCAGCAGTGTCCTTTGTTCGATGGAGACAACTGTGTCGGCAGTGCAGTAGTGCTGGTGGTGTCAGCATTGCAGGTTGGCGGTTGTGTCAGCAGTGGAGAAGTGCTGGTGGTGTCAGCATAGTGGTGTGGTGGTTATGTTGTAAGTGCAGGAGTACTAGCGGTACCTTTATAGTGGGGAGTGGCTGTGTCGGAAGTACAAGGAGGGGAGGGTGGTGCTATCCTGCTGATGTCCGGCTGCTGCAGGAGAGAGGCCAGTGCCAAGGACCAGAATTCAGGATAAAGTGTGTGGCAGCGGCAGGTGAGCTGAAGATTTAAAAAATTACATTGAAATCAATGCGAAGCCTCTGACTGGCTGAGCGCCATACAGACAGCTCTCTCAGCAAATCAGCGGCGCCACAACTTGATTTTAATGAGACTATTGAACTCTCTAGCTGGGCCTGCCACTGCCTCTTCCCTGCCACTCCTCTGCGCCTGTCCTTCTCCTACAGTAGCCGGCAGCAGCAAAGGATGCATATATATATCTAATCCTTATAACAACTCTATTCTAGAAGCGCTCACAAATACATTTTTGTGCAATGAGATACAAGAAGGTTCAAGAATGATCATCTTAAAAGTCCTCCAGCAATAAGCTTATTAGAATCCTGTAAGGACAAATGCTCTATTGCTGGAATAACAATATTCTTCCCAGTGATGACATTGAAATAATGTGCATGTACAGATGATAGCGCAGAAGATATTGGCACAGTAATAGGGGCTGGGGGCACCGTTAAAAGGGTCTATCCTATTAGCCATGACCAGTATTCACAGAAAAGTATTTGCTACCTTATGGGGTTTTCAGCGAATTCAGGCTGCAACTAGCCTGTGAAGGGTGCAAGATCGAGTGCCATTGCTGCCATTTGAACATTGTGGCAACAACAGCACCTCACACTACAGTAAGTACTACCTGAATCCTAAATCCTGACCTCCAATGCCTATGATAAGATAGTTCATGTACAGTATGCTCTACCGGCAACCCTGCCTCCTGACCGCCAGTGCTAGTGATAAGATTGTCCTTGTACAATATGCGCTACCTGCAACCCTGATGTCTGACCTCCAGTGCCAGTAATAAGATAGTTAATGTACATTATGCGCTACCTGCAACCCTGACTCCTGACCTCCAGTGCCAGTGATAAGATTGTCCATGTACAGTATGCACTACCTGCAACCCTGACTCCTGACCTCCAGTGCCAGTGATAAGATTGTCCATGTACAGTATGCACTTCCTGCAACCATGACTCCTGACCTCCAGTGCCAGTGATAAGATTGTCCATGTACAGTGTGCACTACCTGCAACCCTGACTGTTGACCTCCAGTGCCAGTGATAAGATTGTCCTTATACAGTATGCGCTACCTGCAACCCTGACTCCTGACCTCCAGTGCCAGTGATATGATAGTCCTTGTACAGTATGCGCTACCTGCAACCCTGACCTCCATTGCCAGTGATAAGATTGTCCATGTACAGTATGCGCTACCTGCAACCCTGACTCCTGACCTCCAGTGCCAGTGATAAGATTGTCCATGTACAGTATGCGCTACCTGCAACCCTGACTCCTGACCTCCAATGCCAGTGATAAGATTGTCCATGTACAGTATGCGCTACCTGCAACCCTGACTCCTGACCTCCAGTGCCAGTGATAAGATAGTCCTTGTACAGTATGCGCTACCTGCAACCCTGACTCCTGACCTCCAGTGCCAGTGATAAGATAGTCCTTGTACAGTATGCGCTACCTGCAACCCTGACTCCAGAACTCCATTGCCAGTGAGTAGGTTGTCCATGTACAGTATGCGCTACCTGCAACCCTGACTCCTGACCTCCAGTGCCAATGAAAAAATTGTCCATGTACAGTATGCGCTACCTGCAACCCTGACTCCTGACCTCCAGTGCCAGTGATAAGATAGTCCTTGTACAGTATGCGCTACCTGCAACCCTGACCTCCATTGCCAGTGATAAGATTGTCCATGTACAGTATGCGCTACCTGCAACCCTGACTCCTGACCTCCAGTGCCAGTGATAAGATTGTCCATGTACAGTATGCGCTACCTGCCATCCTGACTCCTGACCTCCATTGCCAGTGATAAGATTGTCCATGTACAGTATGCGCTACCTGCAACCCTGACTCCTGACCTCCAGTGCCAGTGATAAGATAGTCCTTGTACAGTATGCGCTAACTGCAATCCTGACTCCTGACCTCCATTGCCAGTAATAAGATTGTCCATGTACAGTATGCGCTACCTGCAACCCTGACTCCTGACCTCCAGTGCCAGTGATAAGATAGTCCTTGTACAGTATGCGCTACCTGCAACCCTGACTCCTGACCTCCAGTGCCAGTGATAAGATAGTCCTTGTACAGTATGCGCTACCTGCAACCCTGACTCCTGACCTCCAGTGCCAGTGATAAGATAGTCCTTGTACAGTATGCGCTACCTGCAACCCTGACTCCTGACCTCCAGTGCCAGTGATAAGATAGTCCTTGTACAGTATGCGCTACCTGCAACCCTGACTCCTGACCTCCAGTGCCAGTGATAAGATAGTCCTTGTACAGTATGCGCTACCTGCAACCCTGACTCCTGACCTCCAGTGCCAGTGATAAGATAGTCCTTGTACAGTATGCGCTACCTGCAACCCTGACTCCTAACCTCCAGTGCTAGTGATAGTCCTTGTACAGTATGAACTTCCTGCCACCTTACTTGCGAAACTAATCTTACAGCTCCTGACCAATGTTGTCTGTGGAGTTGAACACCAATTATCCTGATAAAATGTTCTTAATAAATACTAGTAAAGAACATTTTCTTTCACTTCAAACAATAGTAAATCTTCTTTTCAGAAGGATCTTAATACTGTAAGTAGGCTTCTGACTTATGATGGACAAAATCATATTGTAGTTTCAGAAATACATAGTTAAACAGAATTGAAGTTAAATTATTATGTAACTAAATAAAATACAATTATGGGAATTGAATCTCCAGCTAGATCTCATTTTTCACACAATCAGAATGACAAAAAAGTCTATAAGGATATTGTAGTCTGAGGTTAAATCAGGCTCTCTTATAAAGTGTAGCCTCAGGTTATCAAGTAATGTTTCATGGCAGGATGAATTACCAGCCTAATTACACAAAGGAAGATGTGTTTTGTTCATTTTCCATAAAACAATATGTGCATTCAGACATAGCAAGACTCCAGTATTACTATAATTAATTATCAATGTCATAATATTGCTCTTGTAGAACTTGATATAGATTGCACCCTAAAGTTTCAAAAATTAGAAGAGTATCCTTAAATTATTTGTATTTCTTGTTTACCATTCTACATATCAATATTTAATGTTATGTTATGTATCAAGACGATTATATTCGATACTAATGGTGTGTACACACTATATCTCAGTTTCGATTTCTGCTGACAACGGGAGCACGCATCGGGAGCGCAAGGGTTAAAACCCTTGTGATCTGCATGCGATCTGCATGCGATAACGTTGCGATTCGGACTATATAGTCAGAATCGCATGGAGATTGTACAAGTGTGTACACACCATAAAACAATTAAATTAGGAATTGCCTTTATTATCCTTTGCCTTAGTAATAAATAACAATAGTAAATTAAAATTAAGTCAAGAGTTCTGTGACCAATACAGGGATGCAGTTGGCATACCGGCGCTTACGATGCTGTCAGTCGAAATACCAGCTCTGGAATCCCGACACCGCTCACGATGCCAGTGCTTGAATACCAACTGTCTGCATCATGGATGTAAGTATCCTGGGGATGGTTAAGGGGGAGGGGGGGAATTTTAGGTTTAGGCACTACAGGCTGGGTTAGGGTTAGGCTATTTGGTGGGGGAGTTAATAACAGGCACTAAGAAAAAAGGGTCACAGTTAGGCACTGGGGGAAGGTTAGGTTTAATCTGTGGGGCAGGAGGGTTAAGTTTAGGCTTCAGATAGGGAGGGCTAGGGTAAGGGTGTAGGAGGAGAGGATTAGGCTACTTATCGAATAAGTGTTGTGATCATGAGCATTAGATCTCATACCTAAGGTCCTTCTCGATCATCTTTAATGAGTGCAAGGTGTCTGGTGTCCTGGGTCTAGGACAGGGGTGGACAATAAGCAGCCCTCCAGCTGTTGATGAACTACACATCCCAGCATGCCTTGCCTTAGTTTTACTATTTGGCCATGCTGAAATTGATGCAAGGCATGCTGGTATGTGTTCATCAACACATGGAGGGCTGTTTATTGCCCATCCCTGGTCTAGGGGGTCCCACACTGAACATTGGCTAGTTATGTTTAATAACTTGCCACAATGCCAAAGCCTACTGTGCTGTAGGCCCCTCCTCTCTTATAAAGTCCCTGTAATCCATACATATGTACGTGCTTAGGTTTACCTCCTTGGAAAATAAATTTCTCTTTTAAATTAATTAGGAATTACATAGAATTTTAGAGGTGCTGTTGATATGGTATGTACTGATATTTAGTAATAAAAGGTTTTTAATCTTGTTTCAACCATTCAATTTTTACATATATCATTTTTGTATAGTGCGCCCTGTGACAACACCATGATGTTGTTATATCCAATCTAGGGGGCAGGGCTGCTGGCTCTGGGTGGATGAGCTCTGTTGGAGGGTCCTAATTACTGTACACAGAGTGCCTGCCCCAGAGGAAGATTGGGAATTAAAAGTGGCTCTGGAAAAACGTACAGAAGTGGATTCACTTGGGTGGCACAAAATCAAATGTAGACGGAACCAACACCAAAAATGTATGGGTCAAAAGGTCATTAGAACTTAGGTAGACCACTCTAGGTCGACACCATGAAATAGGTCGACATGCGTTAGGTTGACCTGGTCATTAGGTCGATACAAGCATTAGGTCGCCTTGAAAGGGTTGACATGAGTTTTTCGTGTTTTGTTGGTGTCTACTCTATGTCAACTTCTGTCAATGTGGACACCATACAAGTGAACCAGCTTTTTGTAAAAAAGACCATGGACAACTCATGTCAACCATTTTCATATTGACATCCCCATGTCGACCTAATGACTATGTTGCTTGTAGACCTTATGACCACATTCCCACCAAAACAGGCAATATTAATACATCTCTACATCTGTGTGGAAGCCATTTTTTTTTCAATATAGCCTCTCTCCCCCCTCTGAGCCTGAACACAGACCTCAAAACCTCCATCGAGCAGACAAACAACTCATTACCATAATTTCCTGAATTTAACAAATATCCCGCCCCAGTGTAGCCCAGAACCACCCAATACATTGTTATATCCCCAGATAGCGCCCTCTCATGTCCCTTTAACAGATATTACAAAGGATGTAGATAGGCGTCCGCCTTAGATGAATATCTGCAGTGTCAGGCAGTCTGCTCTGTAAACCAGCAAAGACTGTTTGTGTGGAAGACAAGAGGGGACAGGGCCACTTCTCTGGGCAGGGCCACAACTGTAATAAAATGGCCCCATAACATAGCCATAAGAAGGTATTTCTGCATTGTCCTCATGGCTAGTTCATAGGGGGAAGGGGGAGAATAATGGTCATGTAACTATGGGCCTGATTCTGGTTCATTTCCTCTCCTGTGTGTTCGAATGGGGAGCGATATTTTGCTAATGCAAAGGGCATTTCTGTGCATGTGCATAGACTGGGTGCGAGCGGGCATGGCAAACTGGTATTTTGGCTTCCTGTTTGCACCCACCAGTGCAGGCAGGGTCCATAGGGTGGCGACGAGGGGACACACCCATGGGAGCACCCAGCATTTCATGGAAATTAGACAGTGATGTAGCTGCCAGGGGTGGGCATCTGACATTACCGGGTGTCAGCTGCCCGCCCTGTTCTCGTAAAGAGGAACATGCAAAGCTAAGACACATTAGAGTGTCTTCATTTGGTGTGTACTTTCCAAATCATTGGATGGTCCATCAAATGATTTGGCCCCCAAAACATCCATTTGCAGATGTGCAGGGAACTCGGCGAGCGGGGGGGGGGGGGGGGGGTAGCTGTATGAGTGGTGGGTGAAGGTGAAACCACACCCAGCACTAGGAAATTCACAGCAAAACTGATGTTTAAATACTATAAAAATGGAAAAATGTGCCTATACACTCAATGTTTTTTCTACTTGGTTGTTTTAACAGAAATAAGAGTTGATTAATATTGGCTGTCCCAGGAGATATGTATTGTGATTCCTGGTATAAAGCTACAACATGAATTTATTGCTTAGACAAGCAAGGCTTATTTTGTTTAGTTTCAGTTTGTATGGAACAGCGAGTTGTGTATGTCTGCGGCTTATAATCTGTTGTCACCTGTAAAAAAAAAAAAACACCAAACAACATTCCTTGATTCAGTTCTCTCTCCTGGGCTTGTTTAAAAATATTCAGCAGCAGATGTGTTTTAAGGACAATACAAATACCCGTATGCCACTGTAAGCATAGCTCCCAACTGTCCTGCTTTTCGCCAGCAGCATATAGAGCTGCTGAGCATGCCCCCACAGTGGCAAAAATGAAGCGTGACCTTGCGGCAGTGCCACATGTACAGGTCATGCCGCCTTCCGCTAGGCCATGCCCCCCAAATTGTCTGCATTGTCCCTACTTGAAGGCATGAAATGCTGGGAGGTACTGTATGCTGTAAGCTCCTACGCACATCACATCGCATAGCACATAAGCCCTTATTCAGATCTGATCGCAGTACAATTTTTTTTGGGGGGGGGGAAATGGACAAAACCATGGGCACTGCAGGTGGGGCAGATGTAACATGCGCAGAGAGAGTTACATTTGGGTGGGGTGTGTTAAAACTGAAATCTAAATTGCAGTGTAAAAATAATGCAGCCAGTATTTACCCTGCACAGTAACAAAATAGCTCACACAAATCTAACTCTCTCTGCACATGTTACATCTGCCCCACCTGCAGTGCACATGTTTTTGCCCATTTTCCAAACAAATTTGTACTGCGATCAGATCTGAATGAAGGCCAAAATGTGCAGTACATACTATTTGTACTAGATTGCATTGCATCTAGTTCAAAACAAACGCTGCTTTGGCACATCACATGCGTTTTGAATTAATTGTGATGTGATCTAGTCCAAAATGCATGGTGTGCATCGCAATGTGTGTTGCCACTTTAAGTAGAGTACAAAAAGCATCCAATTATATTCCTGTGTTTATTGTTTACATTTTACTTTACATTTTACTTATTTCAGCCAGTAACCAAAAACATCTGATTTGTTTCCCAGTTTCCCAATAGCCGCTATTACAGTGCAATTCTTATGCATATATATATATATATATATATATATATATATATATATATATATATATATATATATATATATATACTTGAGTCTAGGTCCGGGATTTTAGAGACTGGGAAAGAGTCACTCAAAGTCAGACGTTAGAATGTCTGTTTTTCACCCCGGAAATGGCCTATGCAGTGGCACAAGTATTTAATGCTCTGAATGTGAATCAGAACCGTCTTCTCGCTATACAGGAAATGAACGAATTTGTAAGACTAGGCGGAATATGTAATATTGTATTAGAGTTGCAAGCAGATATTTAATAGTAGCCGAGTTAGAAAGTCTCATGCAAAACGGCTCTATAAATCTGGACATATTGTAAATGGAGCTGGTTGTTTTGTATAAGTTGTATTGGGAAATGTTGAAAATCATTTCCATGTACACAATTAGAGCACATTTGCAACAAATAATTAATTTAACATTATTTCTAATCTTAAGGGGGAAATTTACTAACAGCCGAATGGCTACGAATAGGAGTGTTTGTAGATATTCATAGCCATTACTGGCCGTAAATTTGTTTTTCCAAATTTACAAAGGCCAGTATATGGCCATTTGCATTCTTTTGAGAGGCATATTCGTATTCCTATTCAGGAATATGAATGAATACGCCATCGAAAGAATACAAATAGGAATCACCATTCATTTGACTAACTCTGCCATATGTAAAATAAGGCCAGTACTCCAAATACTCAACATTTTCCAGCCAAATATGGCAGAAGCCTACACAGATCAGTTAGATCTGTGCAGGCTTTTAAGTGTAAAAATAGATTAAAAAAATCATATAAAAACCCGACATGCGGTCCCCCACCTGGCAATTACAAGCCCCTGCTCAAAGCGCTGGTCTCGGGTTTAGAAATTGAAGGGCCAAAAAGAATGGCGTTCCCCCTCATTTCTTATGTTTTATTATATTCTCGGCTCCCTCCCCAGATAAGGGTAACGGTGGTGTTAGAGGCAGTGCCCCTGGATTGGTTGGGCTGGATGGCATACCATTACAATCTATTAACACTTACTGCAGCACTTTAATTTCTTAGCTAACACTACTGTATTTCTTTAATATTTTCATTACATCTCATTATATTCACTTTATGTATAAAGCTTCGGATTCCGAACACTAATATTTATTAACACTATACTTTTTTTCACTGGTGTGCCACCCTGGGCTTTCTGGCTTATGCTGTTTTTTGGGGGTGCCGCACCCTGCACCTAGATATAGCGCCAGGGACCCCCAATACACAGAGAAGCTTTCACCACGACTTGGAGGCTTAGTCATACAATTGCTCAGGTATATGTAACCAATATCTCTGAATTCTATTATCATGTAGTGTCCAAGACACTACATAGTTGGTACCACTAAATGGTAACCACTACATGGTTACTAATACCATTCAGTGAGCTGGGGGAAACAATGTATTTTTTTTCTTACTAAGTATGAAAAACCACCTTGTTTTGAAAAAAAAAAACACTGAAAAACTCATGTCGACCTTATTCATGTCAACCATGTCTATGTCGACAATATGTCAATGTCTGCCTTGTCATGTTGACAATTTCAAGGTGTCGACCTGTTCAATTTCGACAGTCGACCTAGTCATTGTCTACCCAGTGGCTGCATACTGAAAATACAGTATGAAGGTGCGTACACACACGGGCTATTATAGGAAATATCGCTGGAAATATGGTCGCTGAGCGACCATATTGCCCGCGATGGGAGTGTGCACCGGCGATATATCGCCGGGTGCGCGCTCCCGTTTTCTCCCCCGTAGTGATCGCTGGTCACAGGAACATGATCCTGCGACCAGCTGATTTCCACTGCCAGGCTCCCCTGGCAGTTTCTTTTTCCATCGGCGACCATCTCTGGTCACTGATGCAAACGGGATACTGAGCGATATATCGCTCAGCGATATATCGCCGAACGCTATATTGCTCAGCGATATATCGCTGCTGTGTGTACGCACCTTTAATGGGCATATTTGATGATGCAGCTTACTAAGAATGGACATTTCATCTAAATGAGATGTATTTCTATGCCCCATTTCTGCCTTGCCAGGCAGTTGATGCAACTTTACACTGAAAATTCACATTGCATTATTGCATATGAGCAGCAAAACACATTGTTATTCCTCAGAGCTGGACATTTAAATAAATTATAGTTTTACTTCAGAGTGTATGAAATGGTCAGGATTTCAATTCCATAACACCAATTTTCTCTCCAATTCAGATGCAGTCTGAACATCTGGCAAACTGATAACTTTATTCTTGCAATTCAAGAAACCGAAATCCGTGCCCTTCCCAAATGAGGTAAAGAGAAAAAAAACATGTCTAAATAAAAGTACTGGAGTCCCAAAGTCTGAGGCTTTGACAGGCCTAGGGCAGGGTGAGGTAAAGCAGCTCTAAGTAAAACATACCAGCTGATAAAGAAAAAACTGCCAACTGCCTGGAAAGAAAATCTGAGCAAGCATGTTACATAAATATCATCACCATTATAACCATTCAGCTGGCTGCAGTTTGAAAATTCATTTAAAAATCTCTCTTTTTAAACTCTGTGCAATTTGTTGCCAGGAGAAGTGAGAACCAGATGCATTCTCCAGACTCAGGTTGTGTGTTACTTACAACTGTATTAAATGGGGTTTAAACATCCAGATGTATTCTGAGTAATGCAGCATTTGGCACTTTTCTGCAAACACATGAAGATGAAAAGAACAAGTGTAAAGTAGGGTTGTGTTTCACAATGTAAGGACGCTGCAAGGCATGGGTCAGGAAGATTCATTTAGCCAGTAGTTGTATATTATATGGAACACTCAACAGAATAAAGTATTAGTTTAGAATGAATTGTTGCCCACAAATGAAAAATATTAACCATTGATGGCTCCTGCTGCAAAACACTATTATTCACAAGCAGTCTGCATCTGCTCTGAAACACCAGACCACTGAGGCATGTGTCCACTATCAGTGAGCATTAAATGAAGGACACATCAGTGCCAGACCATCAATGGTTATCAAACTTCGAGGGTTGATTGCTATCTCTACCCCCTGGACAATCTCTCTGAGACACAAATGGGGGTGAGGTAGGGGAGGGGGGGGGTCAGCAGAGCGGTTTAAGCCTTCGGGGGGCCTGGGTCACTTTAGAGAGGGAGGCCCCCTCCCACTTGTCATTACTGGCCTCAAACTGCACGGGAGAATATTACACTGTCAAAACACAGAGTAAAGGCAGTATAAACTTGGTCAATTGGTAACTACAGGGGGAGGGGGGTAGATTAATATGTACATAAACATATATATATATGGGAGGGTTTTTAATTAGAGGCAGCACTGAGCCTGTCAGGGCTCCTTCAAAGTAAGGAACAGAGGGACAAACACAGGCTTTTCATGTGGTATTATATAGCTGATTTTGGATCCCTGGAGAGCACATCTGGTTTGACTACCCTATACTGGTCTGAACTTTTGTTCCCAATTGTCACCATATTGGGGGCCAATCTTTCTGAAAAAAATCAGCATTGGATCCCCGGTATAGGCACTTTTTGCTACTTGTCAAAATCAATTGTTATGGCCTAAATAAGGATTTCCTACATGCAGCTCTTTTTCCGTCAACTGTTCTTGACGATTACCCATATTTAGGATTGGGACCACCACCTCAGAATTACAATTCTTATGAGGCCGTACCATATACAAAGACTAACGCTCAAACTGGTTCTGCTTATTTGCTTCCTTCGCCCCCGATGAAGTCACTTCAGTGACGAAACGCAGTGGGTCAACAACATTCTATGGAAGTTCAATCACAGATTATGAAATATCAGATACTATACTGACTGTTTTTATAAAAAATGTCATCATTTTTTATCACTATTGTGTTACTGCAATTGTTATTAGCGCACTCTGAAACCCTTTTCTTTCATGTCTAAAATCCCCCGGATCCCGCCTAACAGGGGATCCCCAAGAGTTGCTGCTCTTAAAGCTTTCTGCTGTGGTAGGGGTTTTTCTTTCTATCTGTGTGTGTGTGTGTGTGTGTGTGTGTGTGTGTGTGTGTATATATATATATATATATATATATATATAATTACCACATGAAAACCCTGTGTTTGTCCCTCTGTTCCTTACTTTGTAGGAGCCCCGATAGGCTCAGCGCTGCCTCTAATTAAAAACCCTCCCATGATGGGGTCGCTGCTACTGCCCTCCATGGGCTTGAGAAGCATATGATGAGCTCCAGCAGAGTTCAACAGAAGCCTCTCAGCCTCTGACCTCTTGTGCAAAGTCTCATGGGGCTTATTCAGGTCCCTGTGCCTTGGCTCTCTATGCTCAGCACCATTAATCATTGTCACATTGGCAGCTAGGTGAAGCTGCATCACTACCCCACTCCAATGCACAAAACCTTTAGATATAGAAAAAACATAGATAGAGGGGGCCCAGGGGTACTGACCCCTGCCCACCCCTAATCTGGCCCTGGGGGCCAAGGGCACGGTGATGATGTCATCACTCTCCACACAACATCAAACAATCACTGAGGGCGCTCGCCATGCTGCGGGCATGGTGGCTCGCTACACTCACCACCTATTCTATTCTCCCTCTATGGGGGTCATTCTATTCTCCCTTAGATGGAGCCGTACCACAAAAGACAGCTCTTATCTGTCCTTTGCATTAATAATCGCATATGTTACTGAATATTTGATTTTTATGAATGCGGTAGCCGGCGATGTGCAGCGAAGTGGGGCAGCGGATGTTAGAGCATCTCTATGTTACCAGAGACGTCCAAGCACCACATCACAGTCATACACAGTGTTGGGTTGTACGTTCGAAGCAGAGGTTGTAACAGCCATTTTGCTAAAGGTTGTTGCCTGACTTCAATGTAAAGGAGCATGTTTGAACATGTTTACACTTTTTAGTTGAACTTCTATTGAACTTATTTTTTTTTTAAATATTGATGTTAAAACTATATGGTTGCATACTTGGCAGAACCTTGTAAGACGCAAGTATCACATTCATCAATTACTATTTGAATGTATTAGACTGTAAGGATTGCTCTGACACAATAAAAGAGCCTTCATGAGCAGATGACATCTTCTGCATAACAAAATTCCAAACAGGTTGATTGCATTGGTTTGATGAACATACTTCATACCAAAGAAACTCAAGCTGCGACCCCAGCAAAACGCCTTGCAGGAATCTATAATATGAAAATCCAATTTGCTATAGACATTGGAATTGTCACCCAGCAACAGCTGGAGGGTGATAACAGGCTTACTGATGAAGCTTCATCTTGGCACTATAAGTACATTTTAATGCCAACAGGGAGAAGGAAAGCATAAACTAGTATACTCAACTTCCCCTCCTAATGATTCTTGGATGTTTGAGAAAAAAGTGAGAATATTACATAAACTGTAGCAGATGGAAGCATGTATGGATTTTAAGATGTGTAAAACACAACCACAGTATGAAAAGGAAAAACTGTGGCAAAAGACTTAAGCAGAGCAAATATTTTAATGAGCAAAGCAGAGAAACTGTTTTGATGAGAATGAACCCAATAAACAATCGGGTTGCAAAAAAAAAAGTATGCTTAGAATTATGTTGTCCACAGTTCTTCAAATGTGATTGCAGCTGGAGACATAAATTCAGTACAGAACAAAGCATGCTAGAGAGTATTACCTCTTAAACCATGTTATGTCTCATTGCTTAGTTTATGAACAATTAGATCCTGGAGGAAATTGCATGCGGGGGCAGACATGTGTGGAATGATACATCACTGGCTAGCTGAGCCCCAGTGAGTAAGTTGGAGAATTTATCCTTTTCTAGTTTTCAGAACTTGTCATACAAAACATTTTTTTATATATCAGTGTGTGAACAAATAGTTTGCATCTCTACTGTCTTATGCACATATCATACATACTGCCAAACATATTCCAAATCTGCTTGCAAAAACAATGCAATGGGTTAAGGGGTGACTATTCATTTTAAAGAGGGCTGAGGAGATCCACGGCAAACTGAGATTTGGTTTAGTTCTTTTTGCAGTTCTCGCAGTTCGGAATTTGGATTTTCAATTGCAAAAATACATGATTTTAGCTGTTTTTATGCATTTTCAATAAATCCAAAAAACTAGTTATGAATCTCATTTTTTAACCAAAATACTTGAGGGTGGTTTTGGATAAACAGTACCAAAACACGATGATGAAATTAGAACCAAAACATGAAACTCCATACATATCTCTAGCATGTACATTATTGTACGCTGTATGAATCTGAAGTGTTCTTGGTTTGCTACTAACCAGCATGATCATCTGCACCAGCCCAGAGACAGATTTCCACCTCATGGGGCCCTAGGCATCATACCGCTTTGAGACCCTCCACAAACAATCCATAACACTACATTTTTGCAGCTCATTGCAGCCGGTTTCAATAGAGTACATTGGCTTGTGTACAGTCTACCAATGTATGCTAAGCTGCATGAACATCAACATTGCGTACAAATCTGAATCAGGTTATTTTGGAAGTAGGCTTCATACCTGTGTCACATTTAAAGTAAACTGACTGCTTCATACAGAGAATGAAACCATTTTGTGTGTGTCTAAATATTTTATATCCAATAAAAAAAACAGTAGGTTCATGTTATGTCATGATGTTATGCGGTATTCGCCCAATGCTCCTCTTGGAACATTTTGGGTATCTTTATCGGGCCCCTTGGGACCTGCTTAACCTATGCAGTCACCTTGGTAGCCTTTGGAAAATCCTCCCGTGCACCTGCCCTATACTAGGTGTAAAAGATGTATAATGTCAAGCTTTAATAACCCACAGTTGTGTGCACATGCCCTCACTGCTACAATGTCCTTTTTAGTGGCGGCTACTTTGGTTTCCTCTACTGGAATTTGAAAAACCTTGTTATTGAACAGATTAAAACCACTTCCAGCATAGATTGGTACTCAAGCCAGGGCCTACTACTTCACATAGATTTTCATGCATGCATGATCCACCATGTCAGCTATATTCCTGTAAAATGACAAAGATACTGTAGGCCGGAATGGAATGGGAGCCGATTTTAATAGCCAGGAAAAATTATTTTGATGTTGGACATTAAAATGTCTGACTTTTCTTCTGGGACCTGGCCAATGCAATGGCATTCATCTTTAATGCTCCAAATGCAAATCAAAGCCCACTCATTAAGACCAACTGGAATGTGTTATATAGTATTTAGAGAGAGGGATTGGCACTGGTTTGAAATACACATTAAGTAACAATTGTACAGGGGTATTGGATAGAAAGAACCAGCGTAGTTACTGCTTTCCAAGAATATATAATGGCAGTGTTTGGCTGGTGGTGCTCCCAAAGGATGTTCAGTATTTAAACTGTAAGGCAACAAGAGGGGGGTGGTCACAAGAGAGACCAAAAAGGGAACATGCAAACGGGTTTTTGGGGCACACTTGATGATAAAGATAGTATAGTTTAAGTGAAGAGATGATATATGGGTGAAATAAGACTTTAACTTTTATTTGAGAAATATGTAACAATCTGTCTCCGTCGTATAATTATAATTATAATTATAAAGAAAGATCACTACCCGGGAATGGGAGGTGATCTTTCTTTATAATTATACGACGGAGACAGATTGTTACATATTTCTCAAATCTTTTTATTTAGTGTGTCAAGCATCCACAATTATATACCTGTACCCTGTTTAATTTCCATATATTGATACTAATTGAACAATTTCTGTTTAACAACAGGGACCCTTTGTTACAGGTATATTTGTACTTTCATCTTAACATTGCGCCCACTTTGATAATTATATCAAGGACCCTCTCTCTCTTTTTTGATAGGTTAATAACCTTATATCTTGTGATATCTCCACACACAATTTATTTAATACGTATTGTCTTGTTTAGTACATTGTTTGCATCAGATATAAATTTCACCCCTTTTTTTAGAGTTTTTTCTCAATAAAAGTTAAGTCTTATTTCACCCATATATCATCTCTTCACTTAAACTATACTATCTTTATCATCAAGTGTGCCCCAAAAACCCGTTTGCATGTTCCCTTTTTGGTCTCTCTTGTGACCACCCCCCTCTTGGTGTTATATAGTATAACAGTTGCAGACCAGGATGCGATGGTAGCCAAGTTA
The DNA here is from genome assembly GCF_055691185.1 of Crinia signifera. Classification (NCBI taxonomy): domain Eukaryota; kingdom Metazoa; phylum Chordata; class Amphibia; order Anura; family Myobatrachidae; genus Crinia; species Crinia signifera. The sequence goes on from NC_139221.1 coordinate 109,541,521, forward strand.
GAGAGTCGAACAAAAGAACTCTATAAAGGTGGACAGAAATAGAGCTGGGTTTTTTAGGTGAGTTGTATTTGTACACAACACACAGAACATTTGCCATTTGCAACAAACAAACATTTTTTAATTATTTCTTACCTTAAAAATGCTAAATATGGTTATGCATTATGAATAATAAAACTGTAAAAAATAGTAAAAATTATACATACAGTAAAAGTCATCAAAAAGGTATGTGGCCCCTCAGCCCCTCTGTCTCCTATAAATAAATGCTATGCACATGTATTGTATTTTTAATAAGAGCTGACATAGAAGGAACTTCTGCTATTCTCCAGTGAGATTAAAAAATGTTGGGAGAAAGAGGGAAATTTTATGAATCTTTGAACAAGTAGAATGAAAAGCATGTGGGTTTATCCAAAAAAAGAGACAATCTGGTGCTGGACCATGATACTGTATGTGTAAAGAGGCTCTCTGTGTCCACAATTCTCCATCAAATAGGGTCAAATGTGCTTATCTTGGGAATAGTTTCAGCTGTAATATATCCTGTATCCCACATCGTTAGTAATAGTTGATATTGAAGTACAGTATGTTCTGTCCCTGATCTTCTTCCAATAGTTCTGGTCCAATATCAAATTTGTTCTCTTGTTCATTTTTCCACTGCGATTCTGTCAATTATGCCAATAACAGTATAAATGAAGGAGCTCATACTGGGGGTTATTCTAGTTCACTCTTTCTGACAAATTCCTTCTTAGATGGACAAAACCATGTACACTGCAGGGGGGCAGATGTAACATGTGCAGAGAGAATTAGATTTGGGTGGGGTTTTACTTCAAAGTGAGATCTATATTGCAGTCTAAAAATAAAGCAGTCAGTATTTACCCTGCACAGAAACAAAATAACTCACCCAAATCTAATTCTCTCTGCACAAGTAACATCTGCCCCACCTGCAGTGCACATGGTTTTGTCCATCTAAGAAGGATTTTGTCAGAAAGAGTGAACTAAAATAAGGCCCACAGAGAGAGGAAGAGAGAGAGAGAGAGCAAAATGTCTGATCTGGCAACAATTGTTGTCCCGGGTCCAATATGGATTATTTTTGCATGAAATCATCCAGTGTTGCAAAATGTCTCTTACAGAAAGGTGTCCCATTAGATGGGTATAACTGTACATGTGGGGGAATATAGACATTTTATTTCCACATTTAAAAAAGACTTGCAAAAATATGATAATTACTTAGATGCTATCTTATACATGGAGACAACCACTGACACATCTCACATCCGCAGCTTATGTACAAAAACAAATTTGCTGTGCTTTGTTTTTCTAGCCACCCTTCATTTACTTTCACCGTCCAGGCTTCAGCCCTGGATAGGTGAAGCCTGGGGGGGAAGGGGGCACCTTTATTGAGGGGGTGCACATTTTCATGACTATATAGCACTTTTCACCCACAAATTCGCATTCCATTAAATAGTCAATTTTTAAAAAAAACATTGTGATTTCAGAAAATGCGATATTGTGCGATTTCAGAACCTTACTAAAACATTGCATCCCATAAAATGTCACCATGGTATGCTAATGCCCTCATAGTGTCTCAGTTGCACCTTGCGCTGTTTGTCATATCGATGCTTAGTGGATGAGGACACATCTGTAGATCTCTTGTAAAAATATCTACACTACATTACATACTGTAGCTATTATATTTACTAAAACATCTAAAAGGGAAATGTTTAGGTACTATCCATAGAAACCAAATATATTTGAGCTTTTATTTATCTAGGACCTTGTTGGCTAACCTTGACACTCCAGATGTTGTTGAAGTACACATCCCAGCATGCTTCAGTTTTGCTATTTGGCCATGCTAAATCTGATGCAGAGCGTGCTGGGATGTGTAGTTCAACGACAGCTGGAGTGTCAAGGTTAGCCATCAAGAATCTAGGATATTCTAGAAAATGATATCCTGTATAAATTCTGAATAGTTTACATGGTCAGCCTAGCCTCAGATGTGGTACCCCAAATAAATTTGATTTTACAATTATATGGTATGTGTATTTGTATGGGCTCAGATGATAGCTTTTGATGTACATCTGGAAGGAGTAACTCATTCCAATTCGTGTCTTCAACAGAACTTTTCTTCCTTTTACACCACATCATATATGCAAGGAATTCTCCCCAGACACATAAAGTAATCAGACAAAACAGTTTGTCACCACCATAAAGGCTATAGGTGGGACACTTATCTTAAATAATTACTTAGGATAGGATATTGTGAATGTGGCAAAAGTGCAAACAAATAACAGAATTGTCACAATCACAATAATAGCACATACTGTAGTTCATATTGCAGGCTACTTAAGGCCTTGATTCACGACTCACTGTACAATTCAACAAGAATCGGGTATACAAATTTACTAGCTGATAGATTAATTAATTAAACTTTATTTTGTACCAAATATTTTGTACAATTCTAATTCACTTATCTAAATATCATTCTTACAGGCCAATTTATTAAAATAATTTTGACTGAAATAATATGAAAAATTTTATTTTCACACACTTTTTGCATTATTTTAGTACAGGTTGAGTATCCCTTATCCAAAATGCTCGGGACCAGAATATTTTTGGATAATGGATTATTCCGTATTTCAGAATATTTTTATATTACAATGATGTATCTTGAGGTATCTTGCATTTTTGTTGTATAAACACATCAAACACATGAAATACACCAACATATATTTTATTATTTAAACAAGGTTTCAAAACATGAAACAAAGTTTGTGTAATATCTCTGGTACTGAATTTGAATGATAAGCAATCATTTTGTTGCACATATTTAGTGGCAGTTACATATCATGTCCTCAGTAGAGCTGTTACAGATGTCCCCACTAGTGCTTCTAGCAAAAAATAATAATCATAAATTCACTTTCTGGAATGTATGGTTTTCGGAAACATTTGGATAACAGATATTTGGATAAGGGATACTCAACCTGTATCACCTAAATGCATTAAATGCTTTTGGAGCAGTTTTTGTGAAAACATCTCCAGCCCCAATATTTTCTCTCTTTCTTTGCTCTTTTTATCTCCTTTCTACATCAGCAACCACAATACACTCCATTAGTCTTCCCAAGAACTCTTTAGATAAAATACATACGTATGATCTGCAGATGGAATACTGGGGACCAGAATACTGATGCTTGCATTCTGATTGAGAGGTCCCCGACAAGGGTCCAGCAAGTATATTTACATTCTACCTGACCACCACCCCAATATATATACAGTATAGCAGAGAGAGCACTGCTCAACACAGAAATTCAAACTTGAAGAATACAGTCAAAAACTGCCAAGGCATAAGAATAAAAGAGTTTTTAACTGTATTCGTCAAGTATGAATTTCTGTGGAGTGCAGCACTCTCTCTGCTATATCCTGTTTCTTCATTACCTTCATTGTGGATGCACCCAGGGAGCTATTGCATTTGATATTGCTGGAGTGCCGGTTGGTATTTTGAATTAAATATATATACAGTATATGTGTGTGTGTCTTGAACATATCTGGGAATCCACTTACAAATCCTGCATTTACCCCATTAATCTTTCTTATAGCTAAGGTTGATGCTTTATACTACAGTACAACTGAATGTATTAATAGGTACAATATAGTCCAGTTTGTGCAGTGTATGGCAATATTGCTAAGAGTTGAACTTGAGCTAAGGTCTTTTTTGAGCAGTACATGAAAGAATATTGGCATCCACTGTACATAAGAGGCTCAAATTTCAGAGTTCCCCTTAGAAATTCCCTCAGCAATAAAATATACAAGTGAACTTTTATGACTTGGAAAAGTACTGACTGTTTTTTCACTAATGCTACTTCACAACTCTGTAAAGTTAATGAAATGAAGAAAAAATACACAGGGTTATTGTTTAAAAGCAATTTATAATCTGACTATGTATCCCTCCTTTTCCTTGACCTTAAGCTACATAAACTTTAGAACAGTTGTGTTTATAAAAATAGAAATCAGTTAAAAATATTAGGTGAACTTCTGAAATGATCACAGCTTCAGCACAGAGTTGCACTTTACAAAAACATATACTGTAGTTGATACTGCTTCTATATCACTGAGTAAGCATTTAAGGTCCTACGTAGAGATGTGTGCCCATATTTTCTAGTCTTGGCTTTGGTTATACAGTAATTTACTTTCGGGTAGGTTTCTTGATTTGGTTTTGCCAACACCACCTCACATGTTTTGGTTTTGGATCTGTAAATCTGTAAAAAATCTGTAAAAAAAAAATAAGAACAGCTTAAATCGAATAATTTTGTAATTTTTTTGCTATTGCTTTCTAACCACAATGACATTAATTTTCAGTCAAGTTTGATGACTTCACAGCTCACGATATAGTTCACATGTTAGATACAGTGGAGGTTATAGTGGAAAAAAAAAAATTTTGTTACACTTATGCAATAAATTATTTGTTAGCAATATCCCAGAGCTGGCGCGAGGTTTTTTGGCAACCTAGGCAAGGTCAGATTCCTGAGTCCCACTTGGAACACCCAATTTCTGGTGGGTTATGTTTCCAGGAAATCAAACCTGCTCTTCTCTAGTCCTAAGTATATATTTGTCATTATTTATTATTTATTAACAGTTTCTTATATAGTGCAGTATATACCTTTACACTTTACAATTGGAACAACTGTAATAGAACAATACTGCATAATAACAGACATACATACTGTAGAAGAAATACCCTCCAATGCGGATGCAGGGAGAGGGATGTCCAAGTACCTGGAAATCCCCCTTGTGTGTTAATCCATCTGCCTAGCTAACCGATATATATGTATTTTGTTTTGAGGTGGAGGATCTCAGGCGCTGCAGGCTGTGTATAACGAGGCAGCAGCAGTCTCCGAGAGCCTGGGCTGGCTGAACGTAGGGGGAGCTGCAGTCAGCAAGTTCTCTCAAGTACTGCCCAGCAAGTGTGATCCTTTCTTCCCTCACTCAGCTATGCATTGGTCACCTTACTGCCTATCTATTCCTTGTCCTGCCAACTCCTTCACTGCCACCTAAGTCTTGCCAGAGCAGTCTGCATGATGTCCATTCCCATGTCTCTTTCTCCCTCCCCATGGCTCCCTCTCCCCTATGTCTCTATCTCTTTCACCATGTCTGTCTCTCTCCCTACAGTAGTGGTCAGGGAACAGGGGTAAATTACCCCAAATGGGGTAAAAATTAAGTTCCTGGGGGTAATGGATGGTTGTGCTGCCAAGACACAGCCGGGCATGCAGATGAGTCTATATGCATGCCCGGCTGTGTTTCAGCAACGCGACTGTCCATTACTATATCTACATATGCATGCTCGGCTGTGTGTGTTACAGCACTGTAGTGGACCGGTGCAGTGCGGTAGGCCCTTGTGTATAAGACACTTCCCTGCATGATGCCCCAGACTCCGCCATATGTAGTGGCATACGATGCGATACGATTTTTACCGATTTTTGAGCATTTTTGCTCAAAAATCGTATGCGATCGCATCGGATGCCATACGATGGCATCCGATGCGATGCGATGGCACCTGATTTTGCACTGAAATGCATCAAAATGCATTGAAATGTGTATTAAACTTGTGAAATGCCCCCAAATGCCATTTTTCATAGTGCACCACCCCCACTATCAACGTCAACCCGAAGCGTGGCGAGCGCAGCGAGCCCGCGAGGGGCGGCGGTACGCGTCCTACGACCTTTTCATACCCCCACTATCCACGTTGGCGTGGAGTTGAGAATAGAAAGTGTGGCGAGCGCAGCGAGCCACCGAGCCCGAAGCGTGGCGAGCGCAGCGGGCCCCGCGAGGGGACGCGGATACCTGTGAAGCCCGCGAGGGGACGCGTATAGCTGTGAAGGTATCCGCGTCCCCTCGCGGGGCTCGCTTCAATCGCCACGCTTTGGGCTCGGTGGCTCGCTGCGCTCGCCACACTTTCTATTCTCAACTCCACTCCGACGTGGATAGTGGGGGTATGAAAAGGTCGTAGGACGCGTACCGCCGCCCCTCGCGGGCTCGCTGCGCTCGCCACGCTTCGGGTTGACGTTGATAGTGGGGGTGGTGCACTATGAAAAATGGAATTTGGGGGCATTTCACAAGTTTAATACACATTTCAATGCATTCTGATGCATTTCAGTGCAAAATCGGGTGCGATCGCATCGCATGCGATTTGATCCGATGCGATGCGATTTTTAGCATACAATCAGCATACGATGAAGGTCGTGGGAGCCGTGATACTCCACAAGTACCTATTATTTTCTTCCTTTCAAATCAAAGGGGTAATGTCAGCGTATCTAATTATATTTCAGGGTAAAAGGTAAAACTATAGATTGTAAGCTTGCAGCAGGGCCCTTTAACCTCCAAGTCTGTCTGTTGTTACCCAGCTTGTTTTATCTCTGTCTACTATTGTAAAGTGCAACGGAATCTGCTGCGCAATTTAAGAAACTGTAATTAAATAAATAAATAAAACAGTTCCCTGTCCCCTGCCCCACAGTATGTCTATCTCTTACTCCCCACGTCTCTCTCTCCCCACATCTCTCTCTTCCCCATGTCTCTCCCTGTCCCCATCTCTATATCTACCTTCTTACAGTATGTCACCCCCTCTACCCATGTCTCCCTCTCACCCCATGTCTCTCTCTCTCCCTCAATTTCTCTCTCTCTCTCTCTCTCTCTCTCTCTCTCACTTCACTCTTTCTACATTTTGTTGTCACAGCCTTATTCCAGAATGGAATATAGGTACCGTATATACTCGAGTATAAGCCGAGTTTTTCAGCCTTCTTTTTAGCTGAAAAAGCCCCCACTCGGCTTATACTCGAGTCAGTGGCTTCTTTCCTGCGTCCAGCCATCCACTTCGCTGCCCGGCTGCACTTTAAACATAGGCGCGGCTACGGCAACATGGCCGCCGGCCTCCTGCACTATACATGTCCTCAGTGCAGGAGGCCGGCGGCCATGTTGCCGTAGCCGCGTCTTTTTTCAAAGTGGAGCCGGGCAGCGAAGTGGACGGCAGGGCAGTGGCGGCGGCCGCGTACCCCCCCCCGTGGAGCCTGTCAGCGGCGCACCCTAAACACCCTGGAGTCAGATGATGGAGGAGGTAAGCGGTGGCTGCTCCCTCCCCCCTCCGTGTGTGGTGTCCCTTGCATGGGGATCAACCTGTGGTGTCCCAGCTGTCAGCACAGGAATCAGCCTGTGGTGTCCCCGAGCCTGAGCAGCCTGTAATGCATTATGCAGGAGTAGCAGCCTGTGGTGTCCTGCTATTAGGCAGGGGGAGCCCCCTGTGGTGTCCTGTTATTAGGCAGGGGGAGCCCCCTGTGGTGTCCTGTTATTAGGCAGGGGGAGCCCCCTGTGGTGTCCTGCTATGAGGCAGGGGGAGCCCCCTGTGGTGTCCTGCTATTAGGCAGGGGGAGCAGCCTGTGGTGTCCTGCTATTAGGCAGGGGGAGCAGCCTATGGTGTCCTGCTATTATGCAAGGGGAGAAGTCTGTTGTGTCCTGGTATTTTTATACAGGGAAATATACCAGTAGCTGCTGCATTTCCCACCCTAGGCTTATACTCGGGTCAATAAGTTTTCCCAGTTTTTTGTGGTAAAATTAGGTGCCTCGGCTTATATTCGGGTCGGCTTATACTCGAGTATATACGGTAAATACATTTTCATCCTCAAAAATCTGAACACAATATCCACTGATCATCCTTGAGATGTTCCGAAAGCTTAATTGGAGTCCACCTCAATTCATTTGATTGGACATGATTTGGGAAGTCACACACGTGTGTATATATATAAGGTCCCACACTAGACAGAGCAAATACCATGCATTAAGTCAAAGGAATTGTCTGTAGACCTCTGAGACAGGATTGTCTTGAGGCACAAATCTTGGGAAGGGTACATCAAAATATCTGCTGCTTTGAAGGTCCCAATAAGCACAGTGGCCTCCATCATCTGAGTGATTGGGGGAGAATGGCCCTAGTCAGGGAGGTGACCATGAACACGATTGTGTCAGAGTTACAGTATTCCTCTTTGGAGAGGGGAGAACCTTTCAGAAGGATGACTAATCAGGCCTGTATGGTAATGTGGCTAGAAGGAAGCCCATGGCAGCCCACCTGGAGCTTGCCTTAATGCACCTGAAGGACTCTCAGACCATGAGAAACAAAATTCTCTGGTCTGATGGGATTTATTTGTTTGGAGGAAACCAGGCACTATTCTTTACCAGGCCACTATGATTCCAACAGTGAAGAATGGTAGTGGTGGTATCATGCTGTGGGGATGATAGAGGGAATAGAGGGAAAGATGAATGCAGCAATGTACAGACACATCGTGGATGAATACTTGCCCCAGAGTGCTCTTGACATTAGATCTGGAGAGATCTGAAAATGGCTGTGCACCAACACTTCCCATCCAACCTAAAGGATACCGAATATGTTTTGGCCTGCTATTTTTAGGAAGTCTTAGGTCACTTCCAGATTATCTCAAACAGCAATTACAACCTAATGTATTCAGAGATCGTGCAAACGAAATAATTCCCTGCATGAAAGTAGTTTTTTGTTAAAACCTACCTAAACTATTTATGAACATAAAAACAGAGGGTAAAATGTAATAGAATGAGAGATTCAATAAGTGAGAGATTTGGTAAGAAATCTCCAGTTTTTTAAATTTACACTTCAAAATCAAACTGGTTAATGATTGCCGCTTTAAAAAATCTGGAGATTTTTGACCAAATCTCTCACTTTCTGAGTCTCTCATCCTATTAAATTGCCCCCACAATGTTTAAATTTGTGTTTAACAACAAACAAAAAAATCACATTGCTTGAAAAATAAAATTGTGAAAAAAAAATTCTTAAAAAAACACAAAACTCATGAGCAATCTTAATTAATTCACATACCCTTTTCCAACCAGCCACAGGATAGTTTTTCGGATAATTTGATCTTGCAGTAATATTTATTTTAGCTGTGTTTTGACATGTCAGGTTCTGAAATTGAGTCTCCATGCCAAATCATTCTATCCAGTTCAGCTGTCCTCCTCATAGATTACCCAACATGACCCATTTCAGGAGGGACAAAATGCTCTGCTCCTGGACTTCCCTCTTAATGTATTACTGCCATCACCTGTGGTGAAACATCTTTCTTATCATTGAATTATAGTAGTTCAACTTATGTGAAAACCAATCATACAGTTTATTACAAGGGAAATCATGGTAGAGAATATTTTTTCCCACTTGGAATAGGTCATGGTAGGAGGTTCGGATTACCTGGTCTTGATACTTTGCATTTTCTGTACTTCATTGAATTCTGACTGCTTTTGTGTCATCTGTGTGTAAAGGTGGAGAATTCTCAGGTGTAGATGTAAAGTGTAAGAGCCTTAATGCTCAATTACAGTCCTCTTTGGTTAAAGTATTGATTCGAAATAAAGTCTGCTCCAGCAATATAGAGACTGTCTGAAATGTAATATTTCTTTATTTGAAAATAAAACTTTGGACATTTGAGTATTTTCTAATAACTGAGCAGATCACAATTCTTAACAAGGCAGCTTTCCCAGTAATCTCCATTCTTATGATGCATTTAATTGGTTACTCCATGCTTTATCAGTTTGGAAACATATTAAAAAGTACACTACAGTACAGCATGTATTGTAAAAAAGAGATAGGAGCCAAAGATGTCTGTGTAGATTTATTGAAGTATAAATGAATAAATAATTTATGATTAGGAGAACCAACTCTGCTTACAATCAACTAGTGTAACTGTTTCCCAGAGTTTTCTCCAGAGTTGACCCCATGATATACAGTAGTTATATTAAATGGGTGTAAATTGTGTAACGTAATTGAAAATCCCCTGGATTAATATGTATGCGTGCGTTTTATGATGATTCCAATTATGCCTATTTAGCCAATTGTGGTGGCATTTTTGAATGTGTAAGCACAATTATGGCAAACAATTGGGGGTGTTCATTCCAGGATTCCGACTGAATGTCCCAACAGTCGGAATCCCAGGCTGTTTTCACTTCTCTCGCCTGCAACTTCACTGTTGGTATTCAAAGTACCAACAGTCGAGTGGCAGAAAGTCAGAGGATTAGTGAAAACAGACGTGGATTGTCAAAAAGTCTTTGAATTCGACAAATGCGTCCGTTTTCGACAAAACAGATCCGATTAGTTTTAAAGTCGGATCCATTTTGACGGAAACTGCATTCAGTGCTGTCAGAAACGTCACCATTGAATACTTGGTGGCTGCCATTTCTGCCGGTGGAAATAGCGTCATGGGCTAAATACCTACCAATAACTCTCTCAGTGTTTCCTTATGGTTCTATTGTATTTAAGTGACAATTTTATTGTTAATAGGTACACATTTATAATGAGGTGTCAGAAAAGATGGATTAAACAAAGTATTGTGTTGATGTGTTTTTATCTTAGTGCAGTATACAGCACAAGGCCGGATTAAGCCTTCAGGGGAACCAGGTCACTTTAGACAGGGGGGCACTGTCCCTCTTGTCATTACTGCCCACACACTTCATGGAAGAATATTACACTGTCAAAACACAGAGTAAAGGCAGAATAGTGTCGCTAAAAGTAAGTGACATTATTAGTAGCATGTAGATCATACATATGTATAAGTTCAAATGTAAGGAGGAACATTGCGTTAAGAGAGTACATGTAATCTCAAAGTTGTTGGGAGAGTACATGTAAGACACATAGGTAAGTGTGCTAGTCAGGGCATCTGGATTATCAGAGAGTTGTACCCATAATAATTGTCATCTTCAACTAGAGGTGATCAGAAATAATCGGGGAAAATTAAGTGAGCGAGTACGTGCAAACTTGCTGGTATTAGATGTCTTGTGGGATCTACAATGGCTGATAATCTGAAAGCTCTAATGGAGAAGTGCACATAAGGGGCACAGGTTAAAGGATCAATAGTCAATGGGTAACTGCGGGGGGGGGGAATAAAATATATATATATATCCATATCCAATAGATGGACCCGGCACTCAGGTCTTACAGTCAAGTCCAAAACAGTGGCACAATGTTGTTGTGCTCCGGTGTCCCCTTAGAGAGGTTTGCAGTCCTCCAACATTTAATACAAATGAAGCGGCACTCGGAGGCAGGTAACCTGGTGAATGTGAGGACTCTTTAATCCAAAAATAACAAAATCAATGTTTCGGGGTTCGGTGACCCCGTCATCGGGATAATGAAAACATGTGATTTCATTTTCCTGATGACGGGGTCACCAAAAAAACGAAGCGTTGATTTGGGGCTTTTTGGATTAAAAAGTCCTCACATTTACCAGGTTACCTGCCTCCGAGTGCTGCTTCATTTCTATTACATATATATATAAAACACATGCCAGCCACAGGGGGGCCCTAGATAGATGTGGGCCCAGGGGTACTGATCCCCCCCCCCCTTAATCCGGCCCTGATACAGTACCTGGGCTTGAATACAAATAATTTAAAAAAGAACATATTTTTAAGCTATTTTACTAAACATCTCTAAATAAACAATTAGAGTTAGCTAATAAAAGGTAGGCCTCTATATAATGCATTACATCACCATACATTATTCCCTTGTTTGCTTACACAAAATGATTTGCTGTAGACTTTAATTTAAATAATTAGACTGTAGCATAACATCCAGCATACAAAATAACTCCTTGCCTAATATACCATATAGCTTTATTTTTAATTTACTCTGAAGTTCCGTGTTTTAGAAGAAAAGAAGGGAAAGACTCTCTCTTTGTTGGGGCACTCTTATAATGAAATTTTAGATTTCAATAGTTCAAAACAGTATTAAAGTATAAAGAGGGGACACACACAAAGGCCCCCCCAAAAGAAAACGGTAAGTATTGATTAGGATAATTAGTGCGACATTCGCTTTACATATGTGTATGAAAAATTCTTAAAATTCTCTTTAATAGTATATTTATTAAAACTAAGCACTAAACACAAACAGACAAAAATACATGTAACATAGAACACTGATTGAGCTTCAATTGAGCTTCAATTGGTAATGGTAATCAGATTAATCAAATCAATCGGACCTGAGGAGAAAAAATATATTATCTCTAGGAGAGAAATTCTCTTCAAGGCTCAAAATTAGAATCACACTGTGGTCATTGTCCCCAATTTTAAGCTGCTTCCCAAAATGAGCTCAAATATAGACGTTCTAATAGGGATCAATTTCAATCACAGAGAAACAGTAGATGATGGGCTTTTGTGCTGGCCCGGGTGTCCACAGTGGTGACACGCTATTATCAGGTATAGATTAGGTTTGTCACTTCTTTCATAGTACCATAATGAACATCTACATCAAAACTGTTATTCCTGTGACATACTGTCTGATATACGTCCCTATTCAACAGTCAGAAAAATGTGTATCAGTTTATACAGTAAAATAATGGTCACACATCAATCAAAGAATAGCGAAAATATAATGTACATTTTTGTAAAAGAATTTTTTCAGTAAGTACAGGGGAAACACTGTCACCTCTCCCCTAGAGGGTAAGTATAGTGGTATAGTTGAGAAGAAGTAAAAGGGAAAAGAAAGGAAAGGAAAAAGCACAGTAATAGGGGGCGGGGATTTATATGGGAGTAGATGGAGAAAAGAAAAAAGAGAAAAAAGAGAAAGAAGAAAAAAGAAAGAAGAGTGTTGCCTCAAAGGGTGACAATTCACCAACTTTGTATACCTATAGTGTGCCGGGAAAGATGAGTTCTCGCAAAGAGGTCTCCCTCAAATGTTACTCGTCACCACCTGGCACACCAGCTGCCATCTATAATAGATGGGCCTTTAAGGTATTGTGGGAAGTCAGACCTGTGCTCCCTGATTTAGCCCCCTAGGGCTGCTGCTGCCCAGCTATATATACCTATGACCAAATGGGGGTACAACGATTTCCTTAGAGGGGTCTCCCCCTACTGTGTACTCAGTTATACCTCAAATTGGTCAGCTTCCTTTAGCAGATAATGCAAAAAAGGGCTTTCGAGGTATTGCGGGTGAGCGAGTCCTATTATCAGGGGTTGCAGGGAGAGAGGATGGCACGCAGAGGGACAAGCAAACAAAGTATTGAACAGAAAAGAGAAGAAAGAGAGAATTGAGAAAGAAGCAGGAGAGCCGGAAATAACAAAAGATGGATGTTACCTCAAAGGTGACAAATCACCAACTTTATATACCTACAGAAGGCCAGGAAGGGTGAGTTATCGCAGTGAGGTCTCCCCCAAATGTTACTCGTCACCACCTGGCCTGCCAGCTGCCATCTAAGAATGATGGGCCTTATAGGTATTGTGGGCAGTCAAACCTATACTCCCTGATTTAACTCCAAAGGACTGCTGCTGCCCAGCTATATATACCTATGACCATGAAGTAGTACAACGGTTTCCTTAGTGGGGTCTCCCCCTTCTTGTACTCAGTTATACCTCACCTTGGTCAGCTTCCTTCAGCAACTAGTGCAAGAAGGGCTTTAAAGGTATTGTGGGTGAGCGAGTCCTAGTAGTAGGAGTTACAGGGAGAGAGGATAACAAGAGAAAAATAGAGTATAGAAAATAGAAAATCTCCCAAGACACTAATGAAATAGTGGTAGGGTAGATTCCCCCAGTTTAGGTTGATGTGGTTAAGCGGTATGTCTCTCAGCTCCCTAGTTGAGAGTTACTTGAGAGAGGTATGTCAGGTGGTATTGCTCCTATTATTCAGAAATTAAGTGTACACATGAATCCCCCATGAGTTATAACAGTGGGGGGATGGGCGAGGTATGGCCCCGGGTATATTGTGGGTAACTGATAAGGGCAATTACCAGTAATAAAGAGAGAGAAAAGTCAGCGCAATATAGAAAAGAAATATAAGACAAAATAAATAAATAAAATAAAATGAAGTAGGAAGAAAAACTGGGTAAAGGAAAAAAGGGGAAAGAAGAAAGAAAGAGATTGGGGGAGAGGCACAGTGGATACCTGTAGTTTCACCCCGGGGATCTGGTCCTAGATCTCCACCGGGTCTGCCGCTGTGACTGGAGGTACGTGATCCCTGCTGTTTCTGTGTATACTGGTCTCTGGAGTGCTGCCGTCAGGTCGCTGTATCAGCGATTTCAGGGTCTCTGGGTCGGGGTCTCCTTAGTGTTATAAGTCAGCCGCATAGGTATCCGAGTTGGGAAGCACCGGATAGGTATGCCGGCGTCCCCTCTGTATTGTAAGTCAGCGTTCCTATTCGCAGCATAGATGTGAGATGCTGTGAATCAGCGTCTCCATCTCAAGCGGGATGTATAGGTAAGAGTGTCAGCAGGCACTGGGCAAATGCACCGGTGTCTCCCGTGTGCTGTGAAGCCGCGTTTCAGTCCAACAGGTGCTGTCAATCAGCGAATTTGTCACGAGCGGGATGCGCAGGTATCAAGATCAGGGGGCACTGGGTAGATGCATCGGTGTCCCTTCTCTGCTGTAAATCAGCGTTTCTGTCCACACAGACGATCGTTTCGCCATGGAGGCTTTCTCAATGTGTAACAGTGAATGGATGTGACGCCCTTAAGTAGCGTCTGGGTCTGTAATTAGTGCTAATTGGTCTGCAGCCTGAGAGGGAGTAAAAAATCTCCTTTCTTGCAATGGCAATTGCGGTATACATATCTATCAGGTTGCTGTGTATAGGTTAATAGAAATGGAATGAAATATAAGGAATATATGATAACATTAAATATGGGATAATATAGAAAAGTATCTGAACAGGGAAAAAGGTCAAATGTCAAGCGGCCACCGGTTTTGCGGGGATTCTATGTTATATGGTTGGCAATGCTGGAGGAAAACCAGAAATGGAAAGTGATTTACAATAAGTGGAGCTTCATTTTAGATGAAGATGAATATAAATATAATTATAAGAATAACACATGAAATAAAGAGAAAGAGAGAAAGAAAAAAAGAGAGAGAGAGAAAAAGAAAAAAAGAGAAAAAAAGAAAAAGCAGAGAAATGGCCAATATTGATTGTAGAACTGCATTGGTGATACTTTGCACGGTATAAGGGAGGAGTCGACACAAGGAAAAGACGACACCAACCTATTAGTTATAGTTCTGAAGGCTATAGGTAGTAGATATGCCATTGCAGACTTTATCGGGTAGTCTAGGAGCGGTACAAAAAATGTCAATTTAAAGCGAAGGTGCCACATATGATTTTATATGTTGTTTTTAGTGTTGCTGCTAATAGGGCAGAACAATAGGTGGTGCTGATCAAAAAGTTAGAATTTATATGATAAAGATGAATCTGTATGTCGACTGTGTCGTCTAATGTTTTATAAATAATACTATGGTTTCAAACATGAATCATAATAAATTAATCCTGGTGCTATCCTTAAAGTCTATATTGTGGTCTTGAATGTTATGCATATTTGTAAAGGGGTTTAAGGTTATAGGATAGGGATTTGGGTGATAATTGAGAATAGTTAAATTAATGTGAAAGAGGGTGAGGGAGTATAGTTATCGTTTGGATGATCCATAGGTGGTAAACTTGTGTATTTACGTGAGTAAGAGTTATACATAAATTTTTTGAAAGGGGAAGAGAAAGGTATATTTTTTATTTTTTGGTAGATATAGTGACTAGAAGAAAAGGGAAAAGTATGTGAAAAAAAGGTGGGGGGTGGACGCGTAAAATATTTTGTGAAAAAAACGGTGAAAGTGTTTCTCCTAGCGAGTGACCCTTATGGTGTGGATGCACTATCCTTCAGTTGGTTAATCCAAAAGGTAAGTGAAAGTCCTATCCTGATAGGATGGAGGTATGTGAATGAGGAATTGGTGTGGGCATAAAAACCCTAAGAGGGGACCCACCCAACCTACATAATGAGTAGGGGGTTTTGTGGGGAAAAAAGGGAGAAAGGGAGAGAGAAGAAAGAAAAAGAAGGGGTGTGCTGAATAAAATTGTTAAAGCTGGTTCTTAAATTGGACCAAATCCTGTGAAACATGAGAATATCATAGAAACAGAATTACGACTAGGTTTTATTGTATGGTTTTGGTATGAAAGAAAGGAATTTACTGCAAAAAGGATCCAAATGTGTTGTTTTCA
Organism: Crinia signifera; assembly: GCF_055691185.1. Taxonomy (NCBI): domain Eukaryota; kingdom Metazoa; phylum Chordata; class Amphibia; order Anura; family Myobatrachidae; genus Crinia; species Crinia signifera. Next base: position 109,557,521 of record NC_139221.1, read on the forward strand.
TTTAGGCCGTATGGATTTACGGTATTCAATTCGAAAATCCATTTGCATTCCTTCCGTAAGAGCTCTTTTGTTAGATCTCCTCCACGTATTCCCATTCTGATGTTCTCCAAACCGTAGATTTTGAGTCCCTGTGGGGACCCTCCATGCTTGGTCCGGAAATGCCTTGCTACTGACGTTAGTTTTTTCATTTTCTGGACGTCAGTTTCGGCATTCCGGATGTTTCCGACATGTTCCAGGAGTCTTTGTTTTAATTTGCGGCTGGTCATGCCCACATACTTCATATTGCAGGGGCACTCCAAACAATATATCACTCCTGAAGTTTCACAGCTTATGAAACTCTGAATTTTGAGTGTTTTGCCAAATCTGTTGGTTACCTGGTTTTTCTTCATAATATAGCCACATCCCTTGCATTTTCCACATGGGAATGTGCCTGTCACTTTTGGTCTGAATTTGGGATTTCTCTGGAAATGACTTTGTACCAAGTTATCCCTTAGATTCTTTGCTCTTCTCCAACTAAACTGTGGGCCTTTGGAGGTTATAGGGTCGAGGTCTGGGTCCATTTTGAGCACTGGCCAGTGTCGTTGGATGATACCTTGCAAATCTTTCCACTGATCACAGTAATTTGTGATAAATCTGGTGGTTTGTTCTTTTTGATCTGGTTTATCTTTGACAAAGATGAGATCTTCACGTCTCTTGTTGGTTGCTTGGTATCTGGCCCACTTCACTGACCTTTTGCTGTACCCTCGTTCAATCAATCTGGTGGTCAACTCAGAGCTCTGTTCCAGGAAGGTTTGGGTGGTTGAGCAGTTCCTTCTTAGCCGTAGGAATTCACCTTTCGGGATGTTTTTAATGGTGGGAGGAAAATGTGCACTACCTTGGAGTAGGAGGCTATTTGTAGCTGTCTCCTTTCTGTATAGCTTAGTTAGTAGTTGGTTGTTCTCTGAGCGATAGATATTGAGGTCCAGAAAGTTGATTTCATTCTTATCAATACAGTGTGTCAGTTTTAGGTTCAGATCATTCTCATTGAGCCTATCGATGAATTGTAACAGACTTGTCTGGTCCCCTTGCCATATGAGCATAATGTCATCTATATACCTGACCCAGGTGATGACTTTACTGGTATATACTTCATTGGCCTCTGAGAAAACATGTTCCTTCTCCCACCATCCGAGGAACATGTTGGCATATGTGGGCGCACATGCAGCGCCCATTGCTGTTCCCCGGATCTGCAAGAAGTATCGGTCGTTGAAGGTGAAACAGTTACGGTTGAGGACAAATTCCAGCAGTTCTAGGAGGAATTCCCCAAAGTCGTTGATACCTTCCATTGTTAGGAAGTATCTAACTGCTGAGATACCAAGATTATGGGCGATGCTGGTGTACAGGGATTCTACGTCTAGCGTGGCCAGCAGCTGATCCTCTTCCAAAATGACATCATGTATCCTGGCCAGGACATCCCTAGTATCCTGTACATAGGATGGTAGTGTATGTACATGATGTCGGAGGTGTTTGTCTATGAAGATGCTGGCTTGTTCTGATATGCCATTGATGCCCGACACTATGGGTCTTCCTGGTGGGTTCTGCAGGTTTTTATGCACCTTCGGGAGCATATAGAAGGTCGGGGTTCTGGGATGTTCCGTTTTGAGGAAGGCATGTTCGCTTTTTAAGATGGTACCTTTTTTGTAAGCTCCATCAATCAGACGATTATACACAATCCTGTAGTTGTCAGTTGGATTAAACATCATCTGTCTGTAACACTTTGTGTCCAGGAGTTGGCGGTTTGCCTCTTTGACATAGAGGTCTTTGGGCCATAGTACAACGTTGCCTCCCTTATCGGATGGTTTAATAATGACATCTTCCCATGATGAGATGTCCTTGAGGGTCTGTTGTTCCTCTCTGGTCAGATTGGGGATGTTACTAGGTCGAGTTTGTGTTATTAGATTGTTCATGTCTCTGGATACAAGGTCCAGGAATATCTTGATCTCTGGACTCAGATTCTCCTGGGGCATGAATGTGCTCTTTTTCTTATAGATAGTTCGACCGGGGGTTTCCTCCGTTGTAGTAGGCAAATCTTGTAGTTCTTCCAGGTATCCTATCATTTGTAGGTCCTGGTCGGTCAACTCCTGGGATGATGGGATGGTTACTGTCTCATCTGAATTCTGACCGTTATTTTCCCGCCCGGAGAAGAATTTCTTTAGGAGTAGTTTGCGGCCAAAGAGACGCAAGTCTTTCTCCCATATGAAGCGGTTAAAAGGTGTATTGGGTGAGAATGACAGGCCCTTACTCAGAAGTTGGTGATGTACTGAGGAAAGATGTCGGTCTGTCAAATTGATTACTGTGAGTTGGCCCTTTTCCACTACTGTGGTTCCTTCCTGATCCTGGTGGATTGTCGTTGTGGTTGTTGGAACTCCCACGTCCTCCAATCTCTTCCTCTTCTTCTTCCCTCTGCGGGTCTTCCTCTTCCCTGCGTTCGTTGGTGTCCTCTGCCTGCTGGGCCTACCTCTAAAAAAGGAACCACCGATCAGTTGGATGCAGGTGAGAGTTCTTCAGTCTCCGAGAAATCTGTATCAGATGAACTGTAGTTGTTGGCAAATCTCCGATTATATGTTTTGGTGTTATTTGTCCATCTGAAGATGTTACCACTCGTAAAGTCCCTCTTGTCTCTCAAGAATTTTCCTTTCTTTCGATCAATGATAGAGTCCTCGTATTTTTTCAGGTCCTCCTTTTGCTGTTCAAACCTTTTTTGAAAATTAAGGTCTTTCTCAAAGTTTTCCAACTTCGTCCCTAATTCCTCTATCTGTTTTTCACAGTCATTGAGTGTGAGCATATTGTGTTTTATGAGGATTCCCATTAGATCCGCTGAACATTTGAGGAGACTGGTCTCCCACTCGGTTTTGAGTGCCTCTGTTGCCAGGTCGAAGGTGGGGAATATCCTCGGTCTCAGGCCCCTTGGTACAATTTTTTGTTTTATGTAATTATTCAGGGTCGTGATCTCCCAGTTCAGACGTATTTGTTTTTGCATAGAGTTTTTGAGTATGCGTAGGTCATCCTCCCATGTATTGGCAAGGGTAGATCCTGTTGATGTTGTAGGAAAGATTTCATCCATATTATCATTGACATTCCATCTAGAGGTCAATTCCTTTTTGAGGCTGAAGGCCATTCTTGTGAGTTGGTTTGGGATCCTTGTGTGGTCCAATAAGGTGTTACTGGTTTGAATGACACTTAGATGTGTGGTCTGTATAGTACCGTGCTCCTAGTCGAAATTCCGGGGAAGACCCGGATATTGGTCAAATAACTTTGAGGGGAAAAGGGTATGTGGGAGTAGACCAAGGCACAGGTTAGCATGTATTATCTATAACAACAGAAAAGTGTATGTGATCCACAGTGTTAAGAAAAATAAGTTGGGCTAGTATACTAGCGTCCTTACAGAACAATATAGGTAGTGGAGGTGCTCCCTGGAGAGTATTGATAGTATTTTAGAAGAAAAGAAGGGAAAGACTCTCTCTTTGTTGGGGCACTCTTATAATGAAATTTTAGATTTCAATAGTTCAAAACAGTATTAAAGTATAAAGAGGGGACACACACAAAGGCCCCCCCAAAAGAAAACGGTAAGTATTGATTAGGATAATTAGTGCGACATTCGCTTTACATATGTGTATGAAAAATTCTTAAAATTCTCTTTAATAGTATATTTATTAAAACTAAGCACTAAACACAAACAGACAAAAATACATGTAACATAGAACACTGATTGAGCTTCAATTGAGCTTCAATTGGTAATGGTAATCAGATTAATCAAATCAATCGGACCTGAGGAGAAAAAATATATTATCTCTAGGAGAGAAATTCTCTTCAAGGCTCAAAATTAGAATCACACTGTGGTCATTGTCCCCAATTTTAAGCTGCTTCCCAAAATGAGCTCAAATATAGACGTTCTAATAGGGATCAATTTCAATCACAGAGAAACAGTAGATGATGGGCTTTTGTGCTGGCCCGGGTGTCCACAGTGGTGACACGCTATTATCAGGTATAGATTAGGTTTGTCACTTCTTTCATAGTACCATAATGAACATCTACATCAAAACTGTTATTCCTGTGACATACTGTCTGATATACGTCCCTATTCAACAGTCAGAAAAATGTGTATCAGTTTATACAGTAAAATAATGGTCACACATCAATCAAAGAATAGCGAAAATATAATGTACATTTTTGTAAAAGAATTTTTTCAGTAAGTACAGGGGAAACACTGTCACCTCTCCCCTAGAGGGTAAGTATAGTGGTATAGTTGAGAAGAAGTAAAAGGGAAAAGAAAGGAAAGGAAAAAGCACAGTAATAGGGGGCGGGGATTTATATGGGAGTAGATGGAGAAAAGAAAAAAGAGAAAAAAGAGAAAGAAGAAAAAAGAAAGAAGAGTGTTGCCTCAAAGGGTGACAATTCACCAACTTTGTATACCTATAGTGTGCCGGGAAAGATGAGTTCTCGCAAAGAGGTCTCCCTCAAATGTTACTCGTCACCACCTGGCACACCAGCTGCCATCTATAATAGATGGGCCTTTAAGGTATTGTGGGAAGTCAGACCTGTGCTCCCTGATTTAGCCCCCTAGGGCTGCTGCTGCCCAGCTATATATACCTATGACCAAATGGGGGTACAACGATTTCCTTAGAGGGGTCTCCCCCTACTGTGTACTCAGTTATACCTCAAATTGGTCAGCTTCCTTTAGCAGATAATGCAAAAAAGGGCTTTCGAGGTATTGCGGGTGAGCGAGTCCTATTATCAGGGGTTGCAGGGAGAGAGGATGGCACGCAGAGGGACAAGCAAACAAAGTATTGAACAGAAAAGAGAAGAAAGAGAGAATTGAGAAAGAAGCATGAGAGCCGGAAATAACAAAAGATGGATGTTACCTCAAAGGTGACAAATCACCAACTTTATATACCTACAGAAGGCCAGGAAGGGTGAGTTATCGCAGTGAGGTCTCCCCCAAATGTTACTCGTCACCACCTGGCCTGCCAGCTGCCATCTGAAGTTCCGTGCCAAGCATATAATACAGCACTATGCCAAGTTTACAGTATAGCCCTAAGCACATTACACAGTAAGTAGGGTTTTCTGGGATTAAAACGCATGTTATAAAATAACTTAGTGTACAGAAAAGCAGGAAAAATCTGGTTATTTCTTCTAAAGCTTTTTTCAGAATCATGCTCAAAAAAGTAATATATCTTTTCAATTGCCTAGATATTTATGACAGATGGACTTTAAATGTTTTCCTTCAAATGTATTTCTGATTTACTATAGTGAAATATAACAGAAAACTAATATCCTATATGGAACTCATATGAATCTAGGGTTTGTAAGCTGCCAGCAGTGGCGCCACTGATGATGGTGACACCCATTGTAGCAGATTTAACAACTGTGCGAAAAAGGTGCACACCAATGGGCTTGGTGGTTAAAGGGACATGACATTGCAGTGCTCACCTGCGGGTGACACCTGGGTGTGACCACCACCCTCAATACCCCATTGTGATGCCACTAACTGCCAGTACATTAGATCATTTTCTGGTATCTCTATATCCAAGCAAGCTCATTAAGGCAGCTTATCTTGTCCAGCTTAATCTCAGAATTTTTTTCTGGATGTGTCACATGGCAGTTTGACAAATAGTTAGAACGTGAACACAGAAGAAAGAGCCTTGGGATCTAACTAAAGCTGTGTACACATGCTTAGATTTTTCCCTGTTTTTGATTCGATTTTGCTTATAGAGGCCAAATCGAATCCACATCGAAAGGTTTTTAGGACACTTTCGATCTGCATTTGATTTGATGCACGCTCCCATTTTCTCAAAATCGAATAGAAAAATCTACTGTGCAGCCAAGGAAATCTCTAATTTGATCCAGTAAATCGAACGAGTACATTGTGCCTACATTGTGAAATCGAAATTGAATCGAATGCAAAAGTACAGATCTAATGCCAAATCGAATGGGATGATCTAATGCCAGAACTAATAGAAAATGGAATCTAACACCAAATCTAAACCAAATCTAAGCGTGTGTACAGGGCTTAAGCATGTGTACAGGGCTTTAGTTTTCATTCTCCTCATATGTTTGTAACATGTCATTCTATGCTACTTTTTTGCGTAGATCAGTGTTCTCACCTTAATTAATTTTGATGATTTCCTACTTTATCCCCATAATACATTTTTTGAATACCAATGATTATGGAAGTCACAGAACATAATTATAGAACAGGAGGAAAGCGAGTTATTTATCCTGTGTGATGCACTACTTTCCTTCTGTTCTCTAATACTAATCATTTGAAAGTTACAAGGGGTAGGACCCCTAGTGTAAATGAATAGAGATAAAGGATTTGATTTTCCATTTGGAGATGTCCTTTTTGAATGCGATATTTAGAACTGCTGATCTAATTGCCTATTATTACTAAGCATTTCCTGTTACACTTTGCACACATTGAACATATGTACTGTATACTGTATAAGGGTTTTAGAATACTCTTAACGTGTACAAAAATGCATTTCTTTCATCACAGTTGATTGGGCTCTGTAAATTTATATTATTCAGACAAATCTATCTCTGTGTTCTAAATTACAATGTTCATATAGATGCTTGTCTTCATTTTCTTTCTGAGAATTTTATAATCTACCAAAAAAATTCAGGGGCGTGTAAAAGTTTTTGCCCCTTAATGATTTGTTTTTGCATATTTTTCACACAATTGTTTTAAATCTCAAAACTAAAATAAATATGAAATATACAACCTAAATAAATAGAAACTATTGTTTTAAATGTCCATTTTCATTTACTGAAGGAAAAAGTAATCCAAAATCATCTTGCACTGTGTGAAATAATCATTTAGTTACTTATTAAACCAATGAACCAAATCTAAGCTATGATTGAGTTAATTTAGTGTAGAAAAAATCAAGAAAGGGTCAGGGTGGCTCAAGGGAATCAGGGAAATCCCATGGTGGACCCCACTGCCTGTGGGGCCACATCATTATCTAGGAAGCAGGGTTCAGACTGTGCACTTCAGTTATACATTATGTTTCACAGGACTATGGTGTATTTTCTATAGTTGCTAATCTGGTACATTAGCATACTGTACATGCACTAGTAGTACTATTTACTATATATTTATTAAGAGGCCCAGACCATGCATTTTCTAATGGTTAGCCACACCTATGTGGTGTCGGTACTTATATGTTAGTTGGGCGCCCACTAAGCTATTTGCTTAGTTTTATGCGTCCCCTCGTGGGGCGCGCTAAACTCGCCATGCTTCAGGCTCGGTGGCTCGCTTCGCTCACCACACTTTATAAAATCAACTCCATGTCGACATGGATAGTGGGGGTATGAGAGTACCTACTATAGTGGGCACCCAACTAACATATAAGTACCATGTTGTCTGAGCACACTTTAAAGCATGGGCCCTACCATTCAACTGATGAGTAAAAAATGTAACTTCTTGGAAGACATTAGTGTCATTAAAGACATGTCACCATTAGCAATACCGCCCCCTCCGCTGTTTTTTGCTTCTCTTGCCCACCAATTACAGGTCCTCGCTTTTGCCATCCATACTGATCCCCCCGTGGTCATGGGATTGGTGGATGCATAGTATCATCCACGGTACTGTATATGCGCTGGTCTCCAGCTTCTATGGGATACAGTGGAAGCAGACAATAGAGGCATCCTGGAGGGAGAGAACACCTTCCAATAGGAAGTCACTTCCAGTCACAGTGAAGCAAGTGCAGTCTCACAAACTGCATCTGGTTTCACTTATTCAGAGCATAGTGGCAGATTTTACCTGGGGGCTGCAATCATGCAGCCCATAGGTAAAAACTGTCACCGGTCCTCATACATCTTTGCTCAGTCACATCAAGCAGCCCTACTTAGCTGGTAGGAATATAAGATATTTGGCAAAGGTTGAACCCCTTCATGGTCTTTAAACTGCACCTTCTGAGTCATTCATGCTGATCCATGTTTATCCTATTCCTGCCAGCTATATCACAAAGACAATTGTTCATCATCATCATCTTCATTTATAAATCCATGGGCAAACAGGAGCAATATCACTAAATATTGTATTTACTATGTACATAACAGCATAGTCAATTACATTTACCAATGATTTTTGAAGCCTTTTAAATGCTTTTGTTTCCATTGATTTGAAATTGTTAAAAATGTATAGAAATTGAACTTTAGTTTATATACCCTGAGGTCAGAGGGCAGTATTCAATGAGAAAAATTCTCCGTGTTTTATGGAGAATTTTTGCCTTTTTCGCCTTGGACGGAGCATTTTGCTCTCCAAAAGTGAACCACCCTATTCAATGTGAAATATTCGCCGTCTTTCTAAGTGATTTTCACCGTCTCTCTCCATGTAGAAATTCTCCATCTTTTGATGGAGAGCTGGAATGTGAACTTTTAAACTAAAAGGTTTTTTTTTTTTTAATTTTGGTGTAAAAAAATCAGGGTTTTTTTTCTGTGAAGGGGCATGTTATTTTTATTCATGTACTTATAGCACATGAATATATATTTAATTTAAAAATATATATATATTTTAATTATTTTTTTTTACACAGTGCAGCCAGCAGGGGGCCGGAGCGCTCGAGCCGCTCATTAGATATTCATATATTCACTGCACCCGATCGTTAATATGCACGATCGGGTGCAGTGAATACTGGGTCCCCCGCTGGCTATAGAATGGGGCAGCCTGTGCTGCCTGGGTCCCGGGGAGCCCTCCTCCCCTCCACATTCCTCTGGAGCAGCCAGGGAGACTTTAATCTCTCTGGCTGCTTCCGTCCCCGGGCTCCCTGAAAGCTCCCTGCTGGGTTAAGACTTGCCGCGAGTGGCGGCGAGTCTTAAATACATTGAATAGTGGGAGCAGGAGGCTCCGGAACAGGGAGAGTGCATGGCGAGAGAAAAAATCTCTCGCCATGCACAGAGAATTTTTTTCATTGAATACTGCCCAGAGAGGTAAATTGGAGAGGAATGAGCGAGAGCTTTGTAAGAAAGTGTGAAACGATTTGTAGGAGAAGAGAAGCAGATGTAATATCTTTGGAGAGACAGATGAGCCAGGCAGCAGCATCGTGGACAGATTGAAGTAGAGCGAGGTACTAGTCAGGGAGGTATGAAAGGAGGAGGTTACAGTGGTCCAATCTGGAAATGACCAGTTACAGTAGTACAGTAATTCAATATAAATTTTACCCAGTAACCTCCTATAAAGTACAAAATAAAAAAACAAATACATGGTTTTCAGGTTAGCAAATAGTAGTCATATTGGTTATTATATAAAAGTAATAATAGTAATAATAATAATAATAATAATAATAATAATAATAATAATAATAATAAAGGGTTTTAAACATTTGATCCCTTGGAAATGTGCATTTATGACCATACAGCATATTTGTTTTGAAATTGCTTGTTTGATATTGTAACTATTTTAACAATAGATACTTCAGACCATGTTTCTAGAATTGAAAAGCTTAATACTGTAAAAAACATAGTTTTTTTTAGTTTTGAAATTGTATTGAAGCTTATGGTAATATGTCTTAGACATGTTTCCTTTATTATATATGCTTTCTGAGAAATCATAAAATCACAATTTCCAAATTGTTTTTGGCCAATCATTATGCTTTAATACTTTGTCCTTGTAAATACAGTATGCTTAGAAATTAGATTTTGAAATTGTGCTGCAAACATTTTGTACTGCTAAAGAAACCCACACTAGATGTTCTCTCCTTGTGATTTTTGATATAATATAAACAGTCTTTCCAACTAGATACTATTAATAGTATTTCCAACCAGTTGCCCTGAACAGCTTTTGGTGGTTATTACCACAATTCTATAGAAGTGGGACACAGAGGATTGAATAAAAAGGGATCTAGAGATAAAAAAAAACGATCTAGTGCAAGAGACCTTTAGAAATGTAAGTTTGGTTTGTAATTTAGGTACTTACAAGTGTGGTATATTTGACTGATGGTTACAATGTCAATTTGACTATGAGAATATCAAGACAGATGTAAAGTTGACATTAAACATATCATATTCATAATGTTAAGATAGACTATGTCAAGACTGATCATGACAACATGCTTATTATATAGACAATTCTGTTTCTAACCATTAAGTCAACTCTACCCCTAAAGGCAACCCAAACTTTAATCGCTGCCCGACTTCTCCCTGCAGCACTGCGCAGCGTGACCTCTCAGCGTGACGAGATCAGAGGTCACACTGTGTAGGCAGAGGTTGCGCCCGGCAGTATGATGCCGCACCACGCGCCCAGCCAGCGCGCCAGCCCGCCCACCCATCCGCCAGCCCAGCCAGCCCACCCACCCAGCCAGCAGCATGGACAACCCGTCCTCCCACCCAGCAACCGGGCTCCTGGCAGTATGAAATTGATCTGCAACGCTGCTGCACCCTCAAATGTGAGTAAATGCGGGGCAGCCAGGGCGTCTTTTTATTAGGAAAGCCAATCCCGGGATTGAAAAAATGCCCCGGGATTGGCTTCCCTACACCATATGTCTTTGACCGTGATGCCCATTACACATTATGTCACACACCATGATGCCCATTACACATTATGCTACACACCGTGATGCCTATTACACATTATGCCACACACTGTGATGCCCATTATACATTATGCCACACACTGTGATGCCCATTACACATTATTTCACACACCATAATTCCCATTACATGTTGCGCCTCATACCGTGATGTCCATTACAAGTTGGGCCTCACACCGGGACGCCCATTAGAAGCTGTGCCTCACACGGTTATGCCCATTACACATTATGTCTCAGACCGTGATTCCCATTACACACATTATGCCACACACCATGATGCCCATTACACATTATGCCACACACCATGATGCACCACCTATTACACATTACCACACACTGTGATGCCCATTACACTTTATTTGACACACGTGATGCCCATTTCATGTTATGCCATACACCATAATGTCCATTACATATTACACAACACAGGGCAGACGGGGTGGAGGGGCAAATATGGACAGATAGAACAATATAGATAGACAGATGGATGAGGGGAGGGGCAAGCACAGATGGATGGTTTGGGGGGGGGGATAGACAGATGGGGACAAAGTACCATATTGGGGGACAGACTGACAGACGGATGGAGGGGCAGCATAGACAGAGGGAAGAGTTGGGGGGGGGAGCAAAACAAACTGACAAATAGATGCTGGGATCCTCACCATTACTTTCTCTACTTCAGCATGTGTCCTCATGTGCCCCCCCTTCTCCCCACCTCATGATGGGGCTCCAGGCTGCGGCGCCTTCAGTCAGCTGCGGACGTTTACTTCCTCAAACCCCCCTCCCCCTGGTGTGGCTTCGGCGCGATGATGGCAGCAGCGATGACGATTCCTCCTCATCCACCCTGGCGGCTTCCGGGCAGCAGCTCTGCCTTCCGCCCAGTACACCGGCTTACAAGGAAGAGGATTTGCTCCCTTCCCTCCCTTAACAGCGCGGAGGCAAGGAATATTAAAAAATCAAGAGGGTGCCAGTAATTAGGAGGTGCGGGTGCAACCCTGGCACCCCCTGTGCGCACGCCTATGGAGGCAATCACAAGATAGCAGACTAGCTTATAAAGCTTTTGCTTTGAGCTGGCTTAGCAAGTTTTGTGACTTGCTATTTGCTTTGGTTTACCTATAAGTCTGCAGAATGGCATCCATTCACTTTCTCATCTGTGTTTTTTTGAGTGACTTAAAAAAAGGAAAAGGGGAATAGAAACAGTAAAACAAAAGCCTCATATAATGTACAAGAAAATATACAAACGGCATTTAGAATATAGATATTTAGAAAAGAATAAATCCAGTGCTAAACAACATTTTTAAAGACAGTTTTCTTTAAAAAGAACATTTGATTTAAATAAAGTAGAAAATCTTTCTGATGTCCTGAAATGCAAGCGTATAGATTCCCTCTGCTCAGTTTAATTGTTACTATGTTAGAAGAAATAATTATTCGGATATGACAATTCATCAGCCTGTTGTTAGAGGTTTAAAAGCTGTTTAAGGGACAATAAAAAAAGCTTGTGAAAATGAACTAAAAGGTTCCCAGAGGTATTAATGAATGTCCATAACCTACAGATCCAACTTTACACCCAGGGTTTGACAGAGATGAAAGTTTAAGATGGGGTTCACAATCGGTATAAATCACATCTGGCTTTACACTGACTGTATGTACTGCTTTAAGTTTTCAGAAATATACCCCCACAATGTCAATATATTGTGCAGGCAGCGTGCGACATCTGGGGGACTCGCAAGGCTGTGAAATTTGCAGTGTGTCAACCAGAATAAGGACCTATATTCAAAATGATTAAAGTCACAGGCCCCAACTATAGTCACATTTAAAGATATGTGCAGTGTAAAGATGTAAACAATCCTTTACGTATTTTGCCACCTCGGTATACTTGGCGGCACTCTCCAATGCTTCCTGTGGAAATTTTTAATACATATAGGGATCGATACATAATGCAGGACACCTCAGAAAACTGCAGTTTATGGAGGTTTTACAATATTTAACTTTTTGATTCATTGTGAACCTGGAAAAATATATCAAGTTACAAATTGTTCTGTTAAAGAGGTAACATTTAGGCAAGGAACTTTGCACACTTTTCATATATATCGCAGATCGAATTCACATGGGAAAGATTGTGAAGTTGTTTAGAGCCCCCTTGACTATGACAAATATTATTATTATTATATTTATAAGGTGCCACAAGTGTTTCACAGTGCCGTACAATGGCACGTCTTTATTCAGCCTGATCTACTATGTAACTATGTAACTATGTAAGATCTTGGACATTCTGTCAAACACACTTTCCACTTCATCCTTTCAGGTAGGAGTACCATTCATCATGGATGTACTGTGTGCCTCTGTTATTGCCCTACTTCATTTAACTTTGCATACATTACAATTACAATTTTGAACTGTCAGCAAAATTACATATTTCGGCCCTCCCCACACAACTCATCATGAATTCATTCAACAATATCCCTTTGTGCAAGTGACATTCAACTGTGTTCATCATTAACAGAACTGTTGCTATTATCTGGTAACATATAGTGTCCACATTGTGTTATCTACCTGATTACTCTCTTTTAATGTTACCTCATTTTGTTTAGAATTTTCCCCTCTTTCAAAGTCTTCATAAAATTATTTGAAATTTCTGCTTCCTGGGACAATGGACTGCACAAGATGAACTCTTGTACAAGACTAGATAAACAGAAATACTATATATCTTGGAAAGACATCTATCTTTTATAACAGAAGTCATTGTTATTTACTTTTCTAACTCTTTTTTTTTAATTGATCCTATTTTTTGTACATGCTGTTTGTTTAAAAATGACAGAACCAATGGGGAAGAACATAAAAGATCTAAATATAAAGGATATAAAGAAAGATATGAGGAAAGTCATAGATTCTTCCCCCTAGACTGCGTTAGTCATCTGTCTCAACCTCCACATACATATTATCTTGTGCCTGCACTATTTCTCCTCCACTAGGTGATTCATCGCGCCCTATGGGCGCTCTTCACACCATCGTAAGGGGCTCCACCCCCTTAATTTATGAATGTTTGTATTGTGAGAAATATGGTTAGAATTGTATGAAAGATGGCCTGTATTGCAACTTGAATTATAGGTGAAATGTGTTAAATAGAGAGCATATGATTTGGAAGGGGGTGTGTATTGTTTTGTTTAATTAAAAAGCGGTTACAGAGTAAGATGTACATTGATAGTGTGGAGGGTACAGTGACATTTGTGGGTGTGGGGGTGTGTGCGTGCGTGTTGTTTAGGTGTGTGTGTGCAATTGTATAGTGGGGTGTTTTTGAGTCAGCGGCTCCCCACTGGCGGAGGTCACGACACAGGGAAACAGGAGGCTGGGTAGTGATAGGGGTGTGGGGGTATAAGGGGGACTAAAGAGGAGGGTGGGGGACACTGTGCAGCTTCTGCCAGTGGATGAGGGTCCAGCGTGGCAGCACAGGAGTACAGGATGGTGGCCCTGAGTCAGTGTCTTCTCCTACTGGGTGGGAGTTAGGGTGCATGAGAGCAGGAGGCTGGGCTATGATGCATGATAGGGGTATGTGGGCAACACAGCATCAGCGACTCCCCAGTAGTGGAAGTTACGGTTCAGGAGAGCAGAAAGCTGGCTAGTGATAGGGGTGTGTGGGCATACGGGGTACTAAAGAGGAGGGTGGGGGACACTGTGCAGCTTCTGCCAGTGGGTGAGGGTCCAGAGTGGCAGCACAGGAGTACAGGATGGTGACCCTGAGTCAGTGTCATCTTCTACTGGGTGGGAGTTAGGGTGCATGAGAGCAGGAGGCTGGGCTATGAGGCATGATAGGGGTATGTGGGCAACACAGCGTTAGCGACTCCCCAGTGGTGAAAGTTACGGGGTAGGAGAACAGGAGGAAGGGCAGTGATAGTGGTGTGTGGGCATGAGGGGTAGTAAAGGTTTTTGGCTGTTGCAGAGTAGGGTTGGGCATTGGTGCAAACGCCATCGATGGTTGGCATTGATGGCGATTTTGCACCCTGCCATCGATAGTAGTAAAATATTACTTGGATAACAATCGATTGTTGTAGCTATCGATGGTCATCCATTATATCTGACTGAATAGGCCGTGGGTCAATCAGAACTCGGTGGCGGGACTTTTGGGTATGGGGGGGCGGAGCTATGCTCTGTGTTCCGGCACCATAAAAAATGTGAAACTTGATCGGTTCTCCTTTGCCATCGATGTAGGGAAACCATCTGGTCCTCCCACATCGATGGCAAAAGTATTCAACATCGGCCATAAACCATTGATGATTTGAAATAATTGATGGTCGATGGGGATCCCTAGAACTGGAGGAGGTTGGGGGACAGTATGCAGCTCCTGGCAGTGGGTGAGCATCTCCTCCCACTGGGAGGGAGTGAGGGTGCATGAGAGCAGGAGGCTGTATAATAGTGGTATGTGGGCAAGACATTAATAAAAGTTGTGGCGCTGGTGCAGAGGACCGTGGGGACACTTCTAGGAGTGGGGGAACCTGCAGCGCAGCAGCCAGGGCTGGATTTCCCACCTAGGGGCGGCACCTGCTTGTGGCGGTACAGGATCCCCCATTCTCACAGGGGTACGTGAAATGGGGGAGCGGGGGCCCTCTGGGGAGGTGAATTTCTGGAAGGGGGTCAGGGGGGTCTGCAAATTGTGGAAGGGGGGGTCCGCGAATCGTGGGAGGGGGCACGGGGGGGGCGTGAATCGCAGGAACGGGGGTCCGCAAATTGCGGGAGGGGGGTTGTGGGGGTCAGTGAATCACAGGAGGGGAGGTAGTGGGGGTCCGTGAATCGCGGGAGGGGGCATGGGGGTGCCGTGAATCGCGGGTGCACGGGGTGCCGTGAATCAAGGGAGGGGGCACAGGGGGGCCTAGAATCTCGGGAGGGAGGGGCGCGGGGTCCGTGAATCGCGGGACGGGGGTGCGGGGGGTGTGAATCGCAGGAGTGGGGGGTCATGGGGGGCTGCGAATCACAGGAGGGGAGCGCAGGGGGGGGCTAGAATAGCAGTAGGGGGATGCGTGGGGGTCCACAAATCACGGAAGGGGGGCATGGGGGGGCCTGAATCGTGGGAGGGGGGGCGCGGGGCCGTTAATAGCGTGAGGGGGTTCCCCAAATCGCAGGAGGCGGGCATGGGGGGGGCACGAATCACGGGAGAGGGGATGCCGTGAATTGCATGAGGGGAATGCCGTGAATAGCTGGAGGGGGGCGCAGGGGGGCTAGAATCGTGGGAGGTGGCGGGGGTCCGCAAATCACTGGAGGGGGGCGGGGGGCTGTGATTTGCAGGAGGGGGGCCCGCGAATCACAGGAGGGGGGGTCGCGGGGGTCCGGGGGGTGCTGGCAGAGGGGGGGGTGTGGGCAGACCTGCCGCTCACCTGGTGGCTGTGGAGTAATGGTGGATGGTGGGTGTGTACTGTAGCCCTGGCTGTGCTGTGCGGGGGGGGGGACGATATCGAAGGGGTGGTGGTGTGTATCTTTTCCCTAGGGGGGGCGGGTTTGTGTATCCCGCTGGGCGGGAACGTTATATACACAGGGGATGAGTGACAGATCTGGCTAAATACTGTATATAAGAGATAACTAAATATGAAGAAGTAATTAGTGAGATACTACATCAGTTTAAAACACTGCTGACTATACATGGCTTTCACAACGTGATTCAAACGTTACATTTCCACATTGCAGTCTTAACTTTTGTGTATGGAGATACAAATAGAGAGGACAACTAAGACCACTTACTGTAGTTACTATAGTAAGACATTATGGTAAATGTGCTGATAATTTGAGAGCTGTAGATAATATAGAAGTTGTAAAAGGAAAGCCAATTCAGCTGGACTGGCTGGTCAAGAGGCAGAAATAGGCTAGGAAAGAGCTCTTGTTTCACAACTTTAAACTTAGGAATCCACTCTCATTTGCATACGATAAGTTGTTGGAGCCAAAGGCTGCCATGAATAAGAAATACATATGCAAGACAGACAGATGGGATGCCGTTGGTTAGAAGACCAACATTAGAAATCCAATGATCAGAATCACAGAAAACAGAGAAAACAGGGTAAGTATAATTACCCCCCCCCCCACCTGCAAACCTTAATCCTCCCTATCTGATATCTTATCCTAACCCTCCCCCCCCACAACCCTCACTGTTAGTGCCTCACCTTTGCCCCCTACAATCTACCCCTAAACCCACCCACCTTTTAGTGCCAAACCCTGACCCTCCTTCTATCAAGCCTGACTCTCCCCCCCCCCCCCCCCACACACACACACCACCACCTCTAGATTCTAACCCTAACATTTCAGTATAAAACTTCCATTGCATTTACTGTAATGTTGAGGTAAATACTAGTGCACTGCCATTACTCTACATGGGCATCTCGTCAGGTAGAGACCAAAAAGGTATTTAAAATTTCATAAATTTGTGCAAAATCTGAATTGTCATGTCCAAATATAATTCCTCTTGATTTTAAGATCCAACATCAAATTAGATTAAGTCCCATGTGCATATCTTGTAAAGATCTGTGAGACAAGCGTAATCACCTCCTGTTGCTTCTCACTTACTGGATTACATTTAAATGATGAACTGTGTCTGAACTATTGCAAAGCAAATCTGTTGAGGCCAATTACAAGTTTTAGTTAACTAACTGTATATATGGAGCCAGATCACCAGTGTCACTTATTCCATAAACTGTGTCCATATAAATTCACACAAAAGGAAATTATTCAAATAAATTATTAAAACTTTAGTGTTAGGGATCGCATCATATACTGCACATCATATACTGCATCAATAAAGTAGAAGAAAATGATCCATGGCACATTGGTTGTGTTCTATATGTTGTGCGTAATACTTGTATAAGATAGGGAGAGCTAGAATGAGAGGACATTTTTATTCTTTTTCATATAAGAAGGTATACTGTAATTTATCTAGTATATAAGCTAAAGCAAAAATGTTTTAACATTGCGCTTGTATATGTAATAAGTGAGGAACATAATTATTACATATAGAAAAGTGTCTTTTGCAACATCTGATTTTTGTTGCTACTGTCTATAACATATGTAATGGTTTAACCTTTTAAATGTCAATGGCATGTATTCAATGCTCCTATGTCGCCGTAAAAAACGGTGAGTCTGCATGTTTTTTGGAGAGTGGTGAACTTTTCTCTCCTATTTTGGGCTTCACTGTATTCAGCTCTGTTGCTTCTCCAAAAATATTTTGCGAAGCTAACTCAGTTCACCCTGCACTTCTCACCATTTCTGTTCAATGGGGATTTTAGTGTCTCTCACCAAAAGTGTATTCAATGCACAAATTGCGAGTCCTGCTGGTTTCTCTTTTTACAGCAGTTCTCCATTTTTCCCTCGGCATCTTTTTTAGGTGAACTGTAGGACTATCTTTGTTAAAGTTGTTATTTTTTTTGTTTTTTATGGCTTATAAATTAAAAAAAATGTACTCTAATGTATTTATTGCAAGTGCCATAATGCTGTACTTATATATTAATTTATTTGGAATTTAATAAGTTATTTTAATGGTATCCAATAAGAAATCAGCAATGCTCCTAGTAATCAGTAATCAGTAATGCTCCTAGTTAAACCAAGGCAGGGAAGCTCAGGGAGACCCCCCCTAACATAAAACCACAATTTAGGGATGTATTAAAAAAAAAAAAACTAAACCAAAGCCCCCAAAAGGCATTTAAAAACACTAACAATTACAAAATAAATAAAATAAAAACCCAGGGCATTGAAACCACGGCCAAAGCACAACACAATAATAAGAATAAATGAGGACAAAATACACAGCACCAGTCTGCAGCCACAAACCCAATTAAAATTGTCACACAGCCATGTGTTGTAATAAAAACACTGCACAAAACACTAACCTTAAACCTGTTCAGAAGCCAAGATCCACAGATCCCCCGAACACACTGCTCAAGTCTGCACACCTCACGTGGAGAGCAGGAGAAAGTGAAACCTGATCTCTCCTGCTGTTACAGCTCACCCTTTTCCCCTCGCATAATTATGCAGAGTTCGCAAAAAGGGATGGTGAGCTGCAGAAGCGTTGAATAAGGAGACAGACAGAAAGGAGGAGATGATTAAAAGTGGTGAGTGCTTCAGCGAGGTCACAGTGACATGCACCAGCGAACAGTGAGCCTGACTCGCAAAAAGCATTGAATACATGCCAATATCTCTGTGAGAAATGTGAAAAATATCCACTAAAATAGGCAGAATCACTCACTATTGTTTTATAACTTCAAATAAAAAATGTTGTTTACAAAAAAATTATATTTCCTCTATAAGATAAACATTACATTATGATGCATTAAAAAGGCTTGCTTGCCAATTTTGACACCTACAGGTGGAGCCGGCTCCATCATTGCAGGGGCTGGTGAAACTATCGCCAGCTCCTGCCAGGGGGCGTGCACACGAGACACATGGCAACGGAGCTCCCCGTCGCCGTCTGCCATCTCCCCCGCCAGTCCCCATCACCGCCCCAACCCCCACTAACCCTACCCATCTCCCCGAAGCACAGACGTGCAGGGACCATGAGATGTGTGCGTATCCTAGTCCCCTTTCGCCGGCAAAGTGTCAGTCAGCCAGAACTACAGTACTCTGAAAATAAATACTCCTCTAATAGTGAAGAGCAGTTGTTCCTAATCTTTCTCAGATCACAGTATTCCTAAGCCAAATATTTCCTATTGTGAGACCCAGAAATTATTGTAAAAATATGAAAGTTATACTTATCTGCCAACCTTAGATTAATTTATGTGGACATGGAGTTGGATTGTGCTTCTGTCTGGCCACGTCACTTTTGATAAAAAGCAACAGCATACAAATGATTTGTTTATCACATCAAGTGAAAGAGGAAGAAAGGTGAGAAGAGGAGAGAAATGGAAGACAAGGAGGGAGACAGTGGCACAAGTGGTCAGTGATCTGTAAGACTAGATGGGAGAATAAGGAGAGGTTACAGATGAGATAACGGAACAATGTAATGCATACACTCAATAGTGTGGAGCAGAGAAGCACATGTGAGGGATCAGAAAGAGACAGGTTCACATACAGGATGGAGACAGAGACTAACAATAAGATGATGACAAATACAGAGGTGACAACAAAGTATATTAAAGCCCGCCATTCGCTACTGTGACATGGGAACTTTTTCTGAGATTCCATCGCATTGCTTCGAGGGATCGCATGAAATGTGACACATTGCATGTTATTTTCCTGCGATTGCGATGTGAGGTGCGTTCCCGAATCACAGTCGCAGATCCTATGGGTTGAATCCTTATCACAGCCTATAGCCATGACTGGGATTGCATGTGACACATCGTATTGAAAAAGGGGGGCATACAATGTATCATATAAAAATCAGCTTCAAACTGCCATGTTACAGGCTGGTTTGAAAAAGCACAGTTGGGAGCTGGTTGGTTGGTAGTTTCTCCACACATTTTAAGACTTAGTACATCTGGCCTTTATCATTTAAAATGATTCACTAAAGAAACACTTCACAATTTATCTACTGTACATACAAATCTATTTTGACGTTTTTACACTTTATTGATGTTTTAGTCATATCTCCATAGTATGTTTTTGTTTTTTATAAGTTTGTAGCTTTAAGAATGTGGTAAACTTTCTGAGGAGCTGTACAACCACAAGGACATATTGGCGTAGTTATTATTATTATTATTGTGAGGAAAACCACAGCAGATGAGCTGCTCTCTTTGGGTGGCATGATATTCTAATATAAATGTCAGTTGACCTGTTATTCTGAATAGCTTCTGTTGGTGATTTGTATGACAGGTCTCATGGAGTAAGTTTATTTCCTCTCCTCATATTATTTCTGATATCTGTCATGGCTTCTTCATGAATTTACAACCATTTCCTTAAAGGCTTTTTATAATTCTGTTGTTTATTTTAGGTTGGAGTACAGTACATGTAATATTTTTTAATCGCTATAATTTTCACAAAGTTCACATTAAAATCATTCACGCAGAGCCATGTAGTTTATCTTAAAATACTCCACGTACTATCTATTCTATAATATTTACTGTATATTCAAAATAATGTTTTATGTTTCCATTCAGCTACTTTTAAGGTACGTATACACCATGCAATAATTCAAATAATATTGCTCATTTTAGTTCTTCTGAGCAATATCATTTAAAATATCGCCCAATGTGTATGCCCCAAATGATGAACAATGCATGCTCCCTTGGGTTGTTAATGGCCCCTCCCTCCCGTTGTTTGTACATGCTGCTCAATTTGACTATATTGTTAACTGAACAGGGACCGAATGACATCACTGAATGATATCATTCATTGTGTACTGTATGTAGTATATCTTTCGCCCAGCAGGCATTTCTATAATGGGTGCAGTGTGCACGGGGCATATGGGCCCCTGGGTCCAGGGGGACCCACACCAGACACACTGCACCCATACATTATACATATCCCTCGAGATTCCAGTGGCGGCATCTCAGCACTGGAGATGCAATTTAATTGAAAAATGGCCACCACAGCCATTTCCGATTTATTTGCGCATGTGAACTGGATATGTCCCCGGGAATAGTTAACTATATTGGCGGTGCTGCTGAGCAAACAATATATAGATTGTATAGATGGCTCGCTAATCAGCGATTTTTCGCTGCTTAGCAAATAAACCAAAATTACCACCTATGTGCATTACAATTATAATTAACCATAGTATAGGTTACGTAATGAATACTTACTTAAGCCCCACTGATATCCCATTTTTGTTGAGCAAGTGTAAATGTGCAGTAACTATTATCAACTAATCACATTTGCATTTATCTACTAATTTATTAATTAAAAGGATTAAGGAAATGGCCACTGCACATATAAAGTAAAATTTTGCTTGCAAACTAAAAATTTTCTTTTAACACAGTTTAAAAAAAGAAAAATTCATAAATTAATAAAATTTAGAACAGAATAGAAAATGATGCTCACAAACATGTTCTCCTGCAACTGGCTACCTCTACAATACTCACTGCTCTGTAAATTATTTACATATACAGCATTAGATGTATATTGCTAAACCTACTTTAATATAATTACACAATTCATCATGGCATTGAAATAAAACAAAGGAGATGTGTTTATTTTCAATTCCAAAACAGTATCTTAAAATAACTATAACTTCTAGAACTGCTTTGAAATACCAGTGAATAGTCTTCATTCTTCACTGCGTGATATACTTACAATGGATCCCTTCATCATTGACATTCAAACTATTGTATCCTGATATCTGATGGTAACCCAATTCCTCTTATGTGTTATAGCTGGGTTTCTAAGAATTCTCCACTGCTGGTTCCCAGACTCTTATTTTGTGGAGACGTTTTATTGGGTTGTGAGATTTTAGAACTGAAATAAGAAGGAAGGCTTTTCAGGTGCTGCGTGTCCTTATGATGATATGATCTGTGTTTGTGCTCATGTTGAAATTCAATTTTTAAAGTTTTTTGAAAAATGAGAATGGGATGCATAAAATTACAGTATGTTATCACCTACTTGAAACATCTGACCATTTTATAAGATTAAACTACCATGTAAAAAGCAGGATAGAAACAATATTGTAATTCTAAACCCATTCACTCACAGAGCAAATTCAAGAGCACATTTCAACGTAAAATTCTCATGCTGTAATATAAAAAGAGGAAGACAGGATTAAGTCTTGTTGTTCTTAAATGTATCCCCAGAAAATATTACAAAATGTGTATACGTACATTAGACTGTATATCTGTTATCTGTGTAGAGACACATAAATGAGAAAACTGTCAGAACAATTTACAGCATTGTAATAAATAAAAAATATCAAAACATACAGGATCCTGAAAATAACAGTATTACTTCTACCTTTCCGAATGACAGAGCAGAGATTTTCAGTACATTTTAGCCATTTACTGTACCTTACAATAATCATTGTAGTCTTAAGGGTTGATGCTGAGTTTAATGTCCACCTGGGATTTCGCACTACTTGCAGGGGCTGCCCAGGATCTTCTGATAACTTTCTTGCAGTACCCTACTTGTATACTGCACTGTTTTGCCTCATTTGTAATGGATTTCATGCATCCCATAATCTACTTGTGTACTGTAGTGCTGCATTACTTCATTATCCTATAGATTTCACATACAGGAAAAAGGGGGGTGACTAGCACTGACTCTTATTTACATATTCCACATATGATTAACCAACATACTTGTTATCACAGGACCTGCCACGTCCTGTGATAACCGATATCTCTAGTTGGTGGTGCTCCCACGAGGCACAAAAGTTGAATATACAATAATATAATAGAATAGATTTTACAAGTTGTGCCCCAACAAAGAGAGTCATCTTTTTCTCTCCTTATCCTATAGATTGTAAGCTTGCGGGCCCTCCTACCTCTATGTCGGTTTGTTACTACCCAATTTGTTTTATTACCGTTTCCTATTGTAAAGCACAACAGAATTTGCTGCACTATATAAGAAACTGTAAATAAATAAATAATTCACAATAATCTATTTGGCATGTCCTGATTGGTCAGAATGTAAGAAAGCTGTTCTTAATTGGATTCATGTAATATCTCACATTGCTTTAATACAGTTTTTTTTAGACATGCTGGCACTCAAACTTGCTCCGAATGTTTAGCAATGGCCACAACCTGGCAAGGAAGCAAGGTACAGTGGTAAATCCTTACAGATAAATCTTTTTGTATTATGACCTTCTCTGGGAAACCCAGCCAATGTGAGTTATCTCTTCTTCTGAGGATGGCTGTAATGGCCTTTTGTTAATTGTGTACTTCGAGAGGTCTGAGAACATGTGAAGAGAACTTAAGCTGTTAGTATTCTCAATTATGCTTGTAGCATATAATATACTGTAGATTCCTTCAAATGAAAACATATGGATATAGAGCAAAGTGTCTCTAGGTAAATTTCATGGGGAGGTAAGAAAGATGATTTGGGAGACAATGGATCTAGTATATCTAGGGAATGGAGACGATTGTGTAATAGAGCCAGTACATGCCAGGAAAAACCTCTAAATGTAATATTATTTCTCCTTGAGCGGTGAACATAAGTATGCCGGGGCAGGTTAAGGTCAGGTCAAGGAAGGGGGGTTAGATTTACATAATAGTTGAGCTACTAAGGGTTAGGCTGCAGGTAGGGGATGTTTATGGTTATGTGGCAGGGAGGATTACGGTCAGGCTGCGGGAAGGGATAGGCTGTCGCAAGGGTGGGTTAGAGGGGTAGGGGAAGACGATCTCATACCTAATGGAGACCTTGTTGGGATTCTCCATATTGGGATGCCATGATCGCCGGCATCTCGACCGCTGGGATATCATATGTTTCCCATGATGATAGAACACTAGCTTTTGTATTAATTCTCCATGTGGTCAGTTTGGTATTAGAGTCAGAGGCGTAACTCTGGGAGGCAATGGAGTCATCTGCCGCCGGGCTCCTGCTCCCAGGAGGGCACCTCTCCTTCCTTGCAATCAGTTTGAATCAGCTAATTGAAAGCCATAGATTTGGCTTCTTTGGCTGACTCCCTCTCTGAGCAGGATGATAGACATCACAGTCGCTTTATTTTAAACAAAATATGCATAAAATACCTACATACATACACACATGCATATATATTTTTATAAATGATGGTGGGGGCACAACTATTTGTCTTGCCTCCGGGCAAAATTGGACAAATGTATGCCACTGATTAGAGTCCCCTACTTCAGCTTTTACCTCCTTTAAAACCTTATGGAAGTCAGATGTGAGGTAAAAGTAGACCACCTGTAGCATTTTGTGGATTATATGTTGTAGATTATATGTTGTAGCATATTCCAGCTCAGGTTGTTCATTGGACACATGAGAGTGACAGAGAAGTGCAGTCTACCAATTAAATGTAAAGTAACTGTGTCCGGTTCAACCATAATCAGACAGAAGTGACCCAGTGATATCATACCTGCATCACCAGCAGCAGAAATTGAGGTCCTGGCTGCTAGGCCACATTGGGCAGATAACCTCCATGGTTGCCATGCAGCAAACTAAAAAGAATCACTGAAAAGTAGAGACAGCTGCTTAAAGTGCCTCCAGAGCAAGTCAAACCAGAGCTTGCCCACTGCAATTCCCCCCAATATAGCTACTTAACCACACCCCTGTAAATTTAATTTGAGAAAGCACTGGAGAATTTTTATTTAAAGAAGACTGCCCCAATTAGAAGAAAAGGCACTACCAGCAAGATGGAGAAATATTATGCTGGAAGATAACAAAAATATGTCAGACAAAAGAAAGAAGACAGCAGTAAATTTGAGATCTAGGCACTGGGCTTCTATCACTGCCTACATTTCTTCATTTTTATACAGCTCCTAGTGGCGAGCCTTAGAAATGGTACCCATCTTGACACCAATGTTATTTTGTACTGTTTGCAGGGCCGGCTCTACCACTAGGCAGCTTTAGGCAGCTGCCTAGGGCACCAGGATCTAGGTGGGCGCCACCAAGTCTGCCTAGCAAAAAATCAAGGATGTCTGTGAGGATCCTTGTTATACTTAATGCAGGTGGTTGCTGTCGAACCTCTACGACCTCACCTCCATACTTTCTCTTGAGGCATGCTTCCCTATTTTGCTGCCCTCTCTTCCTGTACTCTGTTGTGGGTGGCAAAGGGGAGAGTGCTGGGGTCCTCCAGAGAAAGCAGGGGTCTTGCCCACCTACTTGAGGGTCTGGGAGGACCACTCAATTTTGGCAGGCTCCATGCCATTCAAGAATGTTAGGCTAGTATGCATTAAGAGGTTGGTAAATGGTTATTGGTGGCAGTATGGAGAAGGGGGAGGGGGCGGCAGTAGCTTGAAGTTTTGCCTAGGGTGCTGAGAAGCCTTACACCGGCCTTGACTGTTTGGCATGGTTAACCTCCATGATAACCCTGCTTTGTGTTTACTATGTGATTTTACCTAGATGCTGTTCTACAATTCAGATTAAATTCCTTAATGAGCACAGATCAAATGAAGGTATTCTTAAACAGCATGATATACAGTATGTCCGCTAATCTGGGTAGATCTTCGTACATCATGACAGTACATCATGACAGAAGCTGGTCACTGTACATCATGACAGAAGCTGATCACTGTAAAAAAACAAGTGAAAAATGTAAATCAGAATCAGCTTTATTGGCCAGGTACTGTATATTTACATATACGAGGAATTTGATTTGGTTGCTGTGCAACAGCCGTTTAGGTAACAGTTAAGATACTTGTGTATTAGCAGGGCGCCCGGCTACGCTACGCTGACAACGTACCTTAGGCTACGTTGTCAGCGTAGCATAGCCTGGCGCCCTGCTAATATGTGGCTTTATACTTACTCCGCGGCTGGCGGTTGGTGTCTGGTGGGGCACTGAAGGGTGGCGACGGGGCTTGAGCGGACTGTGGGCAGAGAGGGGAGATACCGCCAGCACCAGGCGGACACCGGGGAGTGATTCCGGAAAAGGGGGACTGAATGCTGCCGCCGGGGACATCGGTGGATCGTGGGGATTGTGATGGACGCAGTGGAGGAGGGTAAGTATAAAGTACAACACACACACAACACACATTTCCCCCACTAACAACATCATATCCCCACTATCCACGTCATACCCCCAGTATCCACGTGGGCGTGGAGTTAATTTTATAAAGTGTGGAGCAGTGAGCCTCCAAGCCTGAAGCATGGCGAGCACAGCGAGCCCCCAGAGGGGATGCATATCCGCTAATCACTAATCCGCTATCACTAATTTTCATACGTATCTTTTCATCTACTTGATTTACACCAGGCATGTCCAACTTGCGACCCTCCAGCTGTTGGGAAACTACACACACCAGCATGCCTTGCCATAGTTTTGCTATTAGGAAATGCTAAAACTATAGCAAGGCATGCTGAGATGTGTAGTTTCACAACAGCTGGAGGGCCGCAAGTTGGACATGACTGGTGTAAATCAAGTAGATGAAAAGATAGGTATGAAAATGATGATAGATAGATAGATAGATAGATAGATAGATAGATAGATAGATAGATAGATAGATAGATAGATATGATGCCAACAGGCATTCGGCAGAAATTCACATGGGTTAACAATACATAATACCTATATTTTTTTATGTGTATTTTTAGTTATCACCCTAATTGTTTGTAATTTTCCTTCATGTAAAGTAACTACAATGAACTTGCCTTACTTCATCCTGTATTTGCTAAACCCTTTTCCTGACACTGGTTATACAGTAAAATGCTGATTACATGTGGCTGCTAGATATCTGCCCTGCGTTCCCCCTCCTTATTTTCACTTCATTCCAGTTGTCAAGGCTGTGTTTGGATTTCAACTGTTTCTGGGCTCTCATAAGAGAGGAAGCAAATCAGACAGCAGGAATTGAAATCCTCAGGAGTTTATTGGGTCATTCTCTTGCTGGAACGTAGCCAGGTGATTAGGTGGTGCTGCTCGTGATTGTGAAGCCTGCTTGTGGCAGTTTCTCCCCAACAACACTGCAAAATGCCATTGTAAGCCCACATACTGTGGATGAGTTTAATATGTTTTTTTTTTATCCAGTCTGCTATGGTAACAGCAAGAGAGGGGAAAATTCATTACTCCACCTCCATGCTTACACATACTGCTCAAGTATGTGATAGGGAATATTTAAAAATATCCTGCATGCTTGGAACAGCAGGCACATAGCAGTAGAGAAATACATTCTTGCCTGGTTTTAAGTTAAAATATGTTATCATAATGATATAGCCTATGAAGTTCAAGTCACAGAGAATATAAACTCAACCTGATAAGTGTATTGTAAAGAAATGAAAGTTGATGAGTTAGTAGGCACATAACATTTCAATTTCAGTTTCCAGATACATTATGATTCCAGGAAAATGTATCTATGCTTCTAATATGTAACAAGCTCTCAATGTACATCCCTCAGCCAGACGTGACTGTAACCCATTTCCATTTATTACAGTTGTTAAAACTTATACAGGACAGAGAAACTGTACTTACATGCAGAACATTGAACAAATAAAATATTACAGTTTTATTTCTTTTGCATGGTATTATGAGAATGGAAATAATAAGGGCTATAGAGAATATGCTGTTGCTTGTGAAATGAAAACTGAATGTAATTTCCTTTGCACAGTATATATACCTTATGTACAATCAGTATACTCATATATTCAAATATTGTGGGCAGTGGCGTAGCTACGTTTTGGGCGCCGCCCCGCCGAGCACCCCTACCCCGCCGAGCACCCCTACCCCGCCGCCCATGCAAACCCCCCCTCAATCCCCCACAGCCTTACCTATCGCGCTGGTCCCGGCGGCTCCGTTCTTCTGCTGAGGACCACCACAAAATGGCCGCCCCCATACAGCAGACAGTTTCAGAGAACTGTGTGCTATATGTGGGCGGCCATTTTGTGGTTGTCCTCAGCAGAAGAACGGAGCCGCCGGGACCAGCGCGATAGGTAAGTGACAGTCTGCGCCCCCACATGCACAGCGCCCCCCCGCGGTGGCGGGGGCTGCGGTGCTATAGTTACGCCCCTGATTGTGGGTAATTAAGACTTGATTGTACAGCTGCCAATTGGCACAGTGGACGATTATCGATAACTGCGCATGCATACAGTTTGCAGTACGCATGTGCGAGGCTGTGCTGCGATTAAATCCTGCTACTTCTATTCGCATGCCGTTTGCAAGGTGAGTGACAGGAAGTAGCATCTGGGGGTGGAAACCGGCCGTTTAGTGAGAGTGTTATGAAAAACACTCAGGCGTGCTAGAAAAAAATCTACAGATGGAGCCGCTCTCATTATAGCGGCTCCGCCAATGCTGTCCGCCACCTTGCACCAGGAAGGGGGTGTGCATCCCCTTCCCAGAAGCCTTGTGCAGCCCAGTCTTCATCTCTCAGCTCACTGCCTGCTGCTGCCTGCTGTCTCCCCGCTCACTGCCTGTCTCCCTGCCTGTCTCCCTGAAGCAGAGATGGGCAGGGAAGCACCCTGTTTCCACTCCCTGCCGCCCAATGAGTGGGATGCGTGAGTGAGGCTCAAGTGCGTTCCTGCCATCCGCCAGGTCCGCCAGAAGCATCGCCATGGTGGGATGGCTGACAGGCGCTCCATCTGTAGGTGGGAAAATGCTGGGAGTGTCCGGGAAACTGCTAGCATGCCTGAGTTTTTTAGGGGAGGGTTTGTGTGACATCAGCTTCAGGCCAAATATGCCTGTTTTCCTCACACCGCTGAGTAAGTCCAGGGCTCTGAGCCTGGTATGACTTGTGCCCAGTATAAAAATCATTAGATGGTGACCCTGTTATGATGGTTTTGGACATATTCACCCAGCTGTGCATAGATTTGTAGCCATACTCATCTATTCACACAGCCATAACAAATTCATGACTGTGCGATCAGATCTGAATAACCCCCATTGTTTTGTGTTGTTACTAAACTTGCAAACAGTGGATCACTCCTGTACCACAATATAAGTGTGCGTAGTATTTGGCCACCTTAACTAAATGTTCTGGCATTTTCTAAAGAAGCGGATTTACAGCCCTGTTTTCCAAATGAATCATATTGATGATATGCAACATGATTTAATTAAGTTTACTGTCATTTACATTAAGTGGGGTGTTTCACTAATTTGGAAATGCTGAGATTCATGTAGTAGGATCCGAAGTAGGTTCAGGAATGTGTTAAGAAATAAAAGAGAACATTACAAAAAAATGCCTTTGTCCCCTTGTAGGTGGCGCTAGAGAGCCACTTTCATGTCTCATGATACTATGGATACATCTTCGGATTTACCAAAAAACATAATAAATCATAAGCATATATTTGTGTAAATTAATTGCAATACATACAGTAGATTACACATCATATTACATGTTATAAGAATCATTTAGGGGTCTATTCATGATTAATTGTAAATATGACAGTCATTCATCTTATACAAAACTTCTAAAACAGTGCAGAGGCAGTTTTTATAAAGGGAAAATACTTTTCCCCTGCAGCGCTGACTCCCCGATAATCACCGCCGGCTGTTTTGGAGCTGTGAATCTGCAGCTCTGGCTGGTCAAGAGCTTGAAGATGGAATTCATTCTGCAGTGCGGTGTAGCTGCAGCATTAAGGGGCTGGCAGAGCATGCAGCACTGCAGCAGCAGAAAGGGGGGTAGAAAGGCGTGCAGCAGTGAGTGGTGCCAGAAGGATTGAGGAAGGAGGAGTTCCAAGCCACAGAATACAGGGGCAAAGGCAGTTTATTAGCACAATCGGGGGCTGTACACCATTTCACCATAACCTACAGTTTCACTCTTAAGTTCTGAAGATCACGGCCCCTCCTTCTTTCCCCATATGCCTATGCTATAGACATCGACCCATCCAATACTGTATTCATTTGTTACAGCTGTATTGCTAAATATCAAGTTTATTCCATCTGTCAAATTACTTTTACAGTATGTCATTTCTACTTGAGCTACTTCAGAAAAGAAGCAGTAAAATATATATATGATGGCATTAGTATTTAAATGTTAAATATTAAAGTTACATTTTATATGCAAAATCTATCCTGTGCATATGACACAATATTACATTTCTATATTAAAGTTTCTAAAGTCGTTTGCCCAGTAGCCACTGCGTGTACCCGGTGATATTGGTGGCAGCAGGACCTGGCGCAGTCGGTATGCACTTGCCAGTACTAATGGGGGGGGAAAGGTACAGCAGGGAAGCAACATGAGGAGCAGCATGGCCCTCATTAATGAGGTCCTCCATCCTCTGTACTGAACAGATGAGGGAGGCCCAAAATTGTCCAGGTTGTTGCTTATCAGAATCCACAATCTGTGAGATTGTGGATTCTGATGTTCTCCCAGTTAAAACATTCTCCTTTGCGGTAAATACAGCTATGTTTTCAATCCATACTGCTTTTTCATCCAAATTTCTAGTCTAACCTAGTATTTGGAACAAACCATGTCAGATCTGAGACAACCCTTTTCGCACTGTGGTTCCGGCCTGAGTTATTCCAAAGTCAGCACCGATCACTGCACACAGCTGCAGTGCCAGCACTTAGAGATGACATCACCTCTTTGTATCAAGAAAGTGTCTCCCAGCCATGTTGTAAACGGTCCATTTTCACTGCAGAACACATAGGTACTTCCTGTAGGAAACCCTGCTAGATACCATAGTTCCCAGGTGACTGTACTTGGGTGTAGCCTTTTTCCGCTGACAAAAATCTGCAGTTGTTGCACTTTCATGTGCAATAACCCAGGATTTTCAATTCATTATAAAAGAAGTATTATCCAATGAAATCTACCAGAAAAAGTTGTGTAAAAACTTTCAGGTTTCCATAGAGGGCAAGGAGTGTATTAGAAATAAGTGGCCATTCAACATTCTATGTTTTTATTCTGTTTTTTTTTTTTTTATTGTTTACATACTGTAGCTTGGGGGTTGAAACAAAGTCCACTGAGTTCCATCTATTTTTAAAATTATGCTATAGTATCCCTTCTCCAGCATTCCCTGAGCTCTTGGCTGATATTTACCATACAGCCCCTCCCATTATGTATGTACCTATGAATGTCTTTCCCCGCTACACAATTGGTCTAACCCAGGGGTGGCCAAACCTGTCCTCAAGATCTACCAACGGTGCATGTTTTCCAGGCAACCTGTGGATCTATAGTAGGATTCAATGCAGCAGGTTTGAAAATGTGACAGTTAGTAATGACCACAGCTGTGTATCAGCTAGGTGACCTGGAAAACGTGGACCGTTGGTAGATATCGAGGACCGGTTTGGCCACCCCTGGTCTAACCCTTTCTTAAATCTATTTCGCGAATAAGCCGTCACCACCATTTCAGGCAGAGATTTTTTTTTTCTATAGTAGTTTTAATGTGTTTGTGATGTTTTACTATAGCTATTAACCATCATGTATTTGTATCATATTTGCTATAACTTTCCAGGAATAAAAATCCTTTGTCAATTGTATTTCAAAATGAAACATGTTTTGTATGACAGCAGTTCAGTCACAGAACCATTAGATAATGAGCCTAGCGAGACATGACTGACAACAGTGCCAAAGGGCTCAATGGAAACTACATTGCAGGTTGCTATTAGTTGTGTAAGGGACTACTAGACCACTATAAAAATAAATTGCTTTTCCAGAATTCCAACTGGGAATTGTGTGAGTATTGCTTTGACTTTTAATGTTGATATCTTTCCTTTAATGTTTTTGGTTTTATTATGTTTGTCTTAAGGATATTGTACGTTTTTAGATATGTACCACAGTTTTGGATTGATCTGTGTTGGAAAAGTTTAAAAAGAGTAACATTCGCCTCTGTAATTCATGTAGAATTAAGAAAAACACCCATTTGTAAACCAGTTTGTAATTAAAATTAGCAAGAAGGAAGAACAAATCCAACAAGTAATCAAAACAAAGTAGAGGTTTATGGTGTACATCTAAATTACAGGATGTCACAACTAACTACTAGTAACAAGTGGAAAAGCAGTCACTAATTAAAGATCATCCTAGAGATTATGGATTTTAAAGATTACAGCCAATTGCAATCACGTTATGAAAAAGAGCAATCCTTAAAGCGATAAGGACTCTTTGGTATCTATTAAAATGTGTTAACAAATCTGTTCTCCCTCTTTTACCTTGTGTTCAGGATGAAGATGGTATCTGGGCTTGATTCTGGTTCACTCACAAAAGCAAATGTTCTCTTTAATGGGCAAAACCATGTGCACTGCAGGGATGCAGATGTAATATGTGCAGAGAGAGTTAGATTTGGGTGGGGTTTATTCTTCAAACTGATATCTACATTGCAGTGTAAAAATAAAGCAGCCAGTATTTTCCCTGGACAGAAACAAATACTCGCCCAAATCTAAAGCTGGCCATACATCTACAGATTTATTGTTAGATCAGGCTGGTTGGAACAAAAACCTGGTAATATCTGAGTGACAGTTTGTCAGTTTTCCAGCATTTCCATGCAAATGGTCAACTGTCATTTGCTCTCATCCATTACCAGGATTTTGTTCCAACCAGCAATATCTGACAATAAATGTGTAGATGTATGGCCAGCTTAACTCTCTCTGCACATATTATATCTGACCCCCTGCAGTGCACATGGTTTTGTCCATTAGAGAGAGAATTTGCTTTTGCAAGTGAACCAGAATCGGGCCCCCGTTATCAATGAATGAAGTACAGATCTGAAGGCCTATGGGTAAATACTGTATGCCACGTTGATTATATATAAGACACATTTGGATGGAATTTAGTCATTTTAAAAAACTATTACTGAAACAAAATGTCAACAATTAAAACCAACAATTAATGTAAGAAAAGTTCAAACATAATATTCAAGTTGCCAATTTTAAAGTGCAGGAACATCAGCTCAAACTATTTTTTTTTGTAAATAATTTACAATACATGAGTATTGTGTTGTAAGATATCAAAGTTAGTTGAGCAGCATCTGTCACATTTTGCCACAGGGAAAGCACTTTCATGTGTAAGATTCTCTTTTCACATTGCTTAACAGAAGGACAATTTTGTAACGTTTTCACTATTAAAGGGAAAGTAAAATATTTCTAGATAGTATAACAGAGATGAAGCATATTTCATTTAGATGAAATGTGCCAGTCAGTGCCTGTCAATCATTTTGTTGCCAAATAAAAATAGGGCAGCGAAAAAAACATTTTCTTATAATAACCTTTGAACTGCTGAAACATGTTTTATTGTGACAATGGGCTCAATGGAGCAGCGAAAACCTGGCCTATCAACTGCTCCATTTGCACTTAACTACTCAACAATCCCAGTGTTAACCTTTTCATGTTCAAATGTGTTTGCCTGATATGACCAAACTGATTCACACTCTCGATGGGAATAATTTAGGAATGAATTGAACCTTTATTTTTCTGTTAAAGACAAATTGTACTTTAGCAGAAATGGTCATATAATTTTCTTACAAAGGGGCAAGTGGAGCCTGCAGGATGTTGTAGGTGGCAGGGTAACAGTCCGGATGTGCTACCCGCCAGGCTCCAATTGCATGCACTATCCCAGGTATTTATTTATTAACAGTTTCTTATATAGCGCACACATATTCCGCAGCGCTTTACAGAGAATATTTTAACACTCACATCAGTCCCTGCCCCAGTGGAGCTTACGATCTATATTCCCTACCACATGTACACGCACACACATTCATTCTAGGGTACATTTTTGTTAGGAGCCAAATAACCTACCAGTATATTTTTTGGATTGTGGGAGGAAACTGGAGTACCCGGAGGAAACCCACGCAAGTATGGGGAGCATGTCATTGTCAGCTTGTTTTGTCCTCCCTGTCCTCTTCCTCTTGCCTCTGAAAAATTTCAGCCACAGTTGTGGCAGACCCTGTTGCTGAAATGATTTGTTTGTTAAAGTGTGCATGTCCTGTTTATACAATATAAGGGTGAGAGGGAGGGCCCTTGAACAATTCCATCTTGCACCTCTTTTCTTTGCGTTATGTCTCTTTGGGCCTAGTTTCTTCGCAATATCTCTCTTTGGGCTTAGTATTTTTGCATTATCTCTCTTTGGGCCTAGTTTTTCAAACTGCCATCCTGTCTGACACTGCAGTGATTAGTCATCCAGCTACAGTACCTAGGTGCGACATTTTGGCCTAAAAACAATATTGTAAGCTGTGAGGTGTTCAGAATAGACTGGGAATGAGTGGAAATGAATGTTATCGAGGTTCATAATACTGTTGAAACAAAAAAAAGCAAATCCAATCCAGATCCAATACACGAATGGAGATCCAGATCCAAAACCAAATCACAATACCCAAAAAGTGTCCGGTGCACATCAGTAGGCAGGCAAAAGGTATACAACAGACATGGTCAACAGGGTACAAAATAATATTTATGTCAACCTTTCTGCTCTTAAGCACTGTTGACTTTTTGTACCTGTCGAGATAATGCATGTCGACCGTATGTTTTTGACATACTGTCTGTCAACCCAAACACTGATGACTTATCATAAGGATAATGTCTGAGATGCCTCCTACTCTAGAGTTCTTCATAAACAGGCTCAATACATAAATGTTTACAGCACACTTACCTACTTTTTTTCTCCTATCAGCCTATATAGGAGACGCTCATCATCACTTGGGGGTGGGGAGGGAGCCTGATGTCATCAAGCCCCACCCCTGTCACAGGCAAATGTCATGATTTGTGGGTCTACAAGGAGGAGCAGAGCTACAATGATACAAAATGATTTGTTTTGCATAATTTTAGCCCCACACCCCTCACTTTGGAGACATGATTTTTGGAATCTGACAGGCAGAGGAGGGGGTGTCCGGGGGAATAAAAAAGACATTACAACCTTTATTTGTGTGTTTGTGTGTGTGTGTGTATGTATGGAAGGAGGGGCAGAAGGGCCACATAATTTCCCAGAGGGTAGGCAAGTAAGGTTTGCAGAACATTTAATTAATCTACCTCTACTTTCATAATATTGCACTCTGCTCTCTTTTCTGTCATATACAGTACTGTATGTATTTATTTTTAGTTGGTGTTTTATTCTGCAACTGTAAAGTGCTTTGATTCCTATTGCGAGAAAATTCTATATAAATAAAAATTATTATTATTAATATTACTGCTTCGACCACATCCTGCTGTGAATATTTCTACTTTTGCTTGGCACATACTGTACAATCTTCACTTTTTACTACTCTCATGCAGGGCCGGCAACAGAAATCTTGGGGCCCCATACACTGATATTTCTGGGGCCCCCCACCCCCTCAAGCACTAGTAGTTATGTGGAGCAGGGATGGATGGTGGGCAAGAAGTCCCATATAATGGCTGTACCCAGCGCAGACATTATCACTTATGAACTGATAGCTACTACACTTTATGCCACCCACCGTAATACCTACTACACATTACACATTATAAAATACCACAAACCGTAATGCCCATTAAGACATTATGCCACATGCTAAAATGCCCATTAGGCATTATTCCACACACCGTAACCCCCATTACACATTAGGCTACATGCCATAATGCCCATGACATATTATATCACACATTGTAATGCCCATTACATATTATGCCACACACACAATGATCGTGAAAACCTCCAAAAAATAGTGGGTCCCTGGGACCCCTCACTTAGAAAAACTGGGGTCCTACCCGACCTTTTCTGGGTCCCAATGGAATGACACATGTGGGTCGGGGGGGAGTATGAATCGGCCCACTTATATAAAGCAGAATACATAGAAAACTAGAAAAGACATAATCCTGAAAACAGGTATAGCGTACCAAAAATGTATGCATGGCTTTATGGGGAAGGGGTGTGGAAACATAATAGTACCAATTCACATTACACTACGCACTGTAATACACCCAGTACACATTATAGCACACACCATGATGCCCAGTACACATTATAGCACCCAACGTTATGCCCAGTACACATTATAGCACCCACCGTTATGCCCAGTACACATTATACCACATAAGTGCTGATTACCTATATGCTCCTTGCAGGGGTTGCATGCTGGTTGCCACAGGGGGGGTTGTGTTTGCCATGGGGCATTTTACTCTGGTTGCCCAGGGGCACTTTATGCTCGTTGCCCAGGGGGCACTTTATGCTTGTTGCCCAGAGGGCATTTTACGCTCATTGCCCAGGGGGCTGGAAAAGCGGATACACCACTCACCAGAATAGGTGTAGCTATTCCAGCCACATAAAGTCCCCTACCGCGCAGACAGCCCGCTCACCTGTCAGTAGCATCCTGTCCCCCCCCCCCCCTCTCTCAGCAGCAGACTGGCACTGGACTGCAGCGTGGGGGCGGCAGGAGGACGCACTGCTTTTGAAATAATACAAGCCACTAGTGATTGGCTGCCAGGCGGCCACTGGGTCCCTGCAGCCGCTGCAGTGATAGGCTCACAGGCGGCAGCAGGGACCATCCCTGGGGATGCCTCATTGCCAGTCTGAATTTATATAAATGGGGACAATCTGTCGGGACATGTGGCTCCCGCTGCTTACCGATACTGACATGAGCCAATGCTGCTGTGGAAGAAATCTTCCAGCCTTCCACAGCAGCACCAGCTCATGTCAGTATCGGTAAGCGGTGGCCGGGAGCCTTTCTCAGTCAGTGAGCGTAGTCAGTGTGTGTAAGCGGCAGCTCCCGGCACTGAAGTAAGAGCCGCCGCCTCGCCCCCCTCCCACACACACACATCCCGAGTCCCAGCAGCGCGGCCGAGAAAAGTCTTGTTTGAAGGGAGGGGGAGTTAAGTGCCGGCTGCGCTCAGCAGTCGGTTGCTGGGCGGCTAGGTGCAGGGATGAGTGGCCTGGCGGCTAAGTGGGGCTGACTTTGGGGCCCCTCTGATCTTCGGGGGCCTGGGTCAGTGGTCCCCTCTGACCCCCCCTGTCGCCGGGCCTGCTCTCATGTGTTAGAGCTATGTTACATATCCACTGACTAATTCTACTTTAATAAGGTTTCATCTTCATTATTTGGCCACAGAACTAAACTGAAAATTGATATATTCCTGTTTTGCACCTGATGCCAACGTTCTTTAGTTGCTAAATAAATCTGCATTTTTTCTGTTCACTTTTCCGTTTTAGACCATTTCTTTAAAATAATTGAATCTACAAATAATTGAGATCATTTGGAGAGCTTAGAATGACTACAAAAACAAATTTATACCTATTTAATTAAAATAATACATGTTCTCTTTCCCAATGACCTGGTAGGACATACATATATAAGACAGAGTCTAAGCCAGTACCGGCCTTGTCTATAATCTAAACCAGAGCACTGTCTGCTAACTGTAGAGCTGTTTATGTTACAAGAGGAGCACTGGCACACATACAGTAAGCTGATATTTATGTTTAGTTTTAAATATTTAGAGGAGATGATAGAAGAATACATTTATATTTCATCTCTACATAAACGTATTGAAACAGTGCCTGTGTCTTTTAGCCTAAATGCATTATTCCTATGCTAGGATGTTATAAACAATCGTTTAACTGTTCTAAGCACTGTGTAATCTTTAAGTATATATATAACAATTGTACATAGTAGGTGATTAATGGGCTTCGCGACAGATATCAGACATATTAATCAGCAGGATACAAGTGTGACAGAGGCAAAACCGGTAGAGTTGTCTAAACAATTTCATTAACCTTTCACCAATATGTGAGAGATTACATTGCCACTAGAAGCTTGCAGTTAAATGTACAATATAATACTTATTCCTGTGACGTCTGCATACGTTTGTTCCCTCCTGAATGAATCGGAGCCGTCTCACAAAGTGTACAGTATGGTAATTTACAGTATAGCTGCACGACAGGTCTGAAGGAACAGAAGTTCAGCTTAGGATACAGAAAGTGAGAGGCAGCAGTTGAACATGTACATTTCCACACAAGGAGATATCCTCAAGTGCACTCAGGCAGACTGACTTCATTAGTCAGCTATGTTGGAAAATATAATAATTTAAATGCCTGTTTGACAGAATTCTGAAAAGGATCATGTCCTTAGATGCTCCCCTGGTTTTATAGCCGTTATCACATATAGGAGAGGTCAGTGTTAAAATAAAAAGGGGCGTGTGCACTGCATACCTATCTGTCAGATTCATTATTCAATGTCAAGTGTGTACTGGAGTTTGTTTCAACATAATCATTTAATGCATTTCTGTTTTGTAGTGACCAACATTTTTCTTTCAGTTAGAAAGACATATTTGTAGAATATAAAATTAATGTCGGTTCTGGCCTCATTAGAAACCGGAGAAGGTATATGTGTTTGCTTGTACTGTTCATATTTTTTAACTAATTTTCTATGTGAACCTAATACAGTAAAAAAAAGAATGTACTAATTAAGACTTAATGCACATATAGTACTGCTGCATGCTCATATACAAGAGTTTAGTGCAGAATAAACCCCTATTTCTCCTAATAATACACAGAGAACTTATGTTTTTTGCATATTCACATCTGATTCTATAGGGGAATATAGTTGTTTGGGGAAATGCAGTTGTGATTCTAGCACTAGGAATTTCTGCAGTGTAGAGAAATGCCACAATTAACAACAAAGTTGAATTACCAGCGATCAATATTTGCAAGCAGCCAGAAACTATTATCACCTGCCACAGCTGACACTGCTCAACTGACTCCATCTTTTTAACATCCCAATTCTGTGAGCAAATTTATTTTGTAATGTGACCCTATCTTCCTGCAACATTGCCTTCATTCATTTGCTCTGGCCTGTAAGCATGGTACGGTTAAGGGGGGGCAGGGACGCAGAGGAGACTGAACCTTGGGCTCCGCCTTTATCAGGGGGCCCCCATCAAGAGCAAATTGACATAACCAGCTCTGCTAATTCCTGTCCCATTGTGTAAGTAGTTAGTATAGATGCTACTGCTGTTATTGCATGTGTCTAGATAGATGATATAATATATTTAATTTTTCTACGTGTACAGTATTTTAAGGTTGTTTAAGTTGTCTTGGTTACACTACAAGAAAATGTTATTAAATGGTTGTCTCTCAAGAGCTATAAAAAGTACACAAGCATTATTGCACTATTAAACTGCTTTCACATCGCAAACCCTGCTCTGACCCGGTGTTTGAAAATGTTTTTGAAAAGGGTGTGAGCAAGCTAAACCCCTTTCACATCGCATGGTGGACCTGGTTTATTACTGGGTTATTACTGGCTTGGTGCCTTTCACACTGAACCCGGTTCACAAATAGAAACAGTGTAATGTCATTTGTTACGGACTTTTATGGCTCAAATATTTGTATTATAGCTAAAAAATACTGTACTGTACCAATTACAAATGTTTTTATATATTAGAGAATCATTTACAGTGCCAGTGTTTTGTCTGGCAATGTCTGCCCACCCTCTTATTCTCAGAAACTCCCTCTCCTCCTCATCAGTCCATTTTGCCATAACTGTATGCATTGTAGTGTAGAAATATGCCAGCAATGCTTCTCCACTACTTCAACTGCTATTTCTCTTGTTTCCTGATTCAGGATAGTGTCATCAGGCAGTAATGTGTTCAAAATACTGGGTCTGAGTCTTTCACACTGCAAAAATTAATAGCCTTTGAACCGTGGAGGAACCTTCTTTTAACATGGTTTGAATTATTATTATTTTTTTTTTGTAGAGATGTGCTGGTTCTGATTTACTCTGATTTCAAAGCAGGATCTTATTGGCTATCCCAAATCACATGACAGTTGTTGACAATTGATATAAGATTCTGCTTTGGAATCAGAGTAAATCAGAGCCTGCACTTCTCTAGTTTTTTGACCCAGTATTTTGACTATGGAGCTTTCACACTGTACCTAGAACAAAGTTGACACTCTTAAAAATTGGCAATATACTGTGTTATAGCGTGTAATAGGGGTATAAGTTTAAATGTACTGTAATATACTTCAGTGTATTGAATTTAATATTCACAATCCCTATCTTTCCAACATGAACCAATCCAGGAGAGTGAAAATCTCCTCTACCTGACTTCCCTCTTAATTTATGATTGCCATCACTTGTGGTGAAATACCTGTATTATAAATTATATAGTTCAACACAGGTGGCACCAATCATATATTAAGAGAGAAGTCCAGATAAAGAGCATATTGACCCTCCTAGAATGGGTTACGTTGGGAGGTACAGTATGCACAATATAATATACAACTCTACCTTTACCTAGGTCCCCTGTCTTAAGTGCCCCACCCTCAAGCCTTATTCCAGCCCTACATGTACCAGCTGCTCTTACAACTTCACCTGCTAATTCTATCAATTATGGGATAATGTTGTTTTCTATTAGTATTACTACTAGTAGTCAAAGGACCTGGAATATGCCCACTGCTACCTTATCCAGGCCCAACGCACTCTCTCCATCCCCCTCGCCATCCACTGCTCTGCCACATCCTTACTCCACTCTTCCGACGGCTGGCGATAGAATCGCTGCCCCTGCAAGCATGATGCTGTCTCCATCTTTATATATATATATATATATATATATATATATATATATATATATATATATATATATATATATATATATGAGATAGAAGGAAGTTCAGAGTGCGCCTCAAATTACAATCACAAATAATACTTCAATGAGTAACAATAAAATGTTTTTAAAAAAACAACTTTTATTCAAAAGTGTCTTCTGCAAGATGTCGGTAGCCCAACGCGTTTCGTCAAAAACTTGACTTCCTCAGGGGCATTATAGCAGATTTGTACAGACAGATTTCACACGAAAGCAAATTTCGTGGATAGGATTCCTGCAATTAGGGGACCAGATTCCCAAATGAAGAATCAACTCGCAATCCCCTGATGATCAGGTATAGCAATAAATACTGGCTGTTCAGTGCATTCCAAGTCAGGTGAGTTGGTTTTAGGGGGACCAACAGAGGATCCCTCAGAGTTGCTGCCATTAGCAAACGTTAGCGCGGTCTGGGTATCTTTTTCTTTAATATATATATATATATATATATATATATATATATATACAGTCCTGGGGTGGAGGCACTACTAATCTGTCCAATACATGAACTACACAGTGCAAAGCTCGTGCCCTCCGATAGAGCAGTGGATGCTGCTAATGTACACACTTAGGGGGTGGCGGCACTCGAAATAAAACACAATACGGCAGCTTGAATCACTGACGTTTCTGAGCCCTGAGGCCCTTTTATCAAGGTGCAGGAAGAACCATACAATACAGAAGAAAAGACTTAAATACCTGTGAGGAGTGTTCGTGCCTCCCGCTGCTGCCCCGACCGGCACCATCTGGTGACGTCACGCGTCAGCTGAACCAGCGGGACGCACGAAGGATCCCGTGCATCCCGGTTGCCTGGCAACCACCATACTAGCGTGCTGCCGTGCTTCCGGGTCTGTGAAGCATAAAACATATACACATAAACATTACAATACTATAAACCACTAAAACCAACAATTCATAATGTACAACATCGCGCACCTGCAAGTATTAAGACCTAAATATATGATGCAATGTAAAGTGCTAGTATCTCTTCCTTAGATACATAATGCTGCCCACCACCTCTAGGGGGGGAGTTACAATTAATTCTTAACTCGACCTGACGAAACCTTAATTGAGAAGTTATTCTTAATGTATATGTTTACAAGAAGCATGAGAGGCCCATATTTTCATTGAGGCCTCGAGGACTAAGGGTATCCAAATTAAAAATCCATCGACTTTCCAACCAGAGCAGCCTAAGTGATCTGTCACCCCCTCTTTTGAGAGGGGGGACATGGTCAATTATCCTATATCGTAATGTGGCCAGATTGTACCTAGCCTCGGCAAAATGCCGGGCAACCGGCTGTTCACTTTTGCCCATTTGAATCGCTAATTTAATAGCTGATCGGTGTGCCGCGGCCCTTTCTTTGAAGGTGCGGTCCGTCTTTCCCACATAATGTTTGCCACAAGGGCAACTTATCAAATAAATGACAAATTTGGTGTTACACCCTAGTCGATGTTTTATTTTAAAAAAAATTCCGGAAAAGGGATGGGGAAACAAGTCGTACATCCACTGCATCTGAAGCAGCCCAATTTGGGCTTACCCCAGAAGCAGGGTTCCACAGCAGCAGGGATTGTGACCTCACTTTTAACTAAATAATCTCGCAAACTCCTTCCCTTGGTGTAAGAATTCATGAGGGTTTTGTTCTTTAAAGAGGTGAGAGAGGGATCGGATGATACAATGGGCCAATGTCTTCTAGAAATTTTACTAATGTCATTGCTGGCTGGATTGTACGCATTAACCCAAATTAATTTCTGATCCACTTTTTTTGAGGATGTTCTGGGGATCAGTGCTTCTTCCCTAGTGAGATTAAGCACACGCTGTTTAGTGGCCAATAGTAGTGGCATATCGTAGCCACGCTCGCTGAAATTGGACACCATTTGGGACAAGGTTTTTTCCAATTCCTCGTGTTCACTCGTGATGCGCCTTCTTAAGAGGGACTGGATGAAAACTAGTAGATAACAATGTATTGTTTCTATCTGTAGGCTTGTTAAATAATGATGTATGTATCTTTCCATCCACAATTTTTATATTCACATCCAAGTAGTGAATGGATTGTAAATCCATCACGTATGTGAATTTAATTGGAGAATTGGACTCATTGTGAGACTCAATCAGGTTTTTTAAAGCAGAACTTTCTCCTGTCCAAAACACCAGGAGGTCGTCAATGTATCGTGTGTACAACAATAACGACCCCCTGGCCTCCGGATTCTGGGTGAATAATACTCGCTCGACTGAAAACATGAATGAGTTGGCAAATGACGGGGCCACTGAGGACCCCATTGCGCATCCTCTTAACTGTAGGAAAAACTTCCCATTGAATGCAAAGTAGTTTCGTTTTAAAGTTAATTCTAACAATTGAATAAAGAAATTGATGTCAGGACCCCTATATGCAGAATTATCAGTAATCAAATTCCTCACTGCCTCTAACCCTGCTGCATGCGGGATGCATGTGTATAAACTCGACACATCAATGGTTGCAAGTACACATCCCTCTGGAATTTTTTATTTAATTGAGACAATCTATGCAACAAGGAATTGGTGTCCTTTAGGAAACTTGGATCACTTTGCACACATGGCTGCAGAAAGAAATCAAGGTACATCGAGATCGACTGATAGAGAGAACCCCGGGCAGATATGATGGGTCTACCCGGGGGTCTCTCAGGATCCTTATGCAGCTTGGGAATGGAGTACAACACTGGAGTGATGGGAAATTCCACACACAAAGCCTCTCTGGTGGCTGTATCAATGAGGCCCTCTCTCAGTGCTGAGTCCAGTATCATGTCCAGTTCTTGTTTATAGCCCATCGTGGGATCTCTAGCCAGCCGGCTATAGGTGTCCACATCCGATAGTTGTCGGTCCAATTCCACGACATAATCAATGGTATTCTGGACTACCAGTCCTCCGCCCTTATCCGCTGCTCGAATTGTAATAGTGGGATCTTCACTAAGGCTGTTAAGGGCTGTCCACTCTGCTTTTGAAAAGTTGGATGGTGCAGGCTTATGACATTTAAGTAATTTAGAGGTATCTTGCTCCAGCAATCTTGAAAATGTTTTTATGGAGGGGTTGAATGTGGGAGGGTCAAATTTTCGAAGATTTTCTCAATGCGCTGGGAAACTTTTGTGTCATTTGGGAGTCCGGTTTATCTTGAAAGAACTCTCTCAATTTGAGTTGTCGGTGCAGTTTAAACTGCTCTACCTTGATGTTAAAAGGATCTGGGCGATTGCTCGGAACAAAATTCAATCCCTTTGACAACACCTTTCTCTCTGTGACTGTCAAGGAACGAGAGGACAGGTTAAATCTTAATGTATCGGACGGCGCGGTGGCTGAAACCGGGTTTTGGTGCCTCGTCCTTTTGTTCTGCCCCCCCCCTCCGTGTGAATCTTCTATACCGGGTGTAGGTGCCGGTCTGGGACGAACCCCTAAAGGGGGTAACTTGGAGGTAGTTGTATTGGGTTCAGCATCGCTGTTGGAGGTATGATCATCACGGGAAGACTCGGAGTCTACTCCACCTCGATATCCTCTGCCTCCATAGCGTTTTTTGAAGAACCTTTTTGGTGGTTTACCCCCAGTCAACCATGGATAAACCTGGTGCTTTTCATAATCCTGGTTCACCCGTTCTTTTTTGTTATTTTTAAATATAAGAAACCGGAAGTGCTGTGACGCACATCCGGCGATGGCGTCATGACGCGATCCCACCAGAAGCCACAGCCCGCATCAGCCGATGCTTGGTCACGTGAAGCTCCGGCATGGAGCGGTTGTCATGGCAACCAATAACAAAAACAAAAAGGCCAGACGTATAGACATAAGGAAAAACTGGGCTAATATTAGAGAAATAATTAAGTACCAAGAGGTGCCACAATAGATCCTATATATATATATATATATATATATAAGTATACGATAGGGTGAGTATAAGATCAGCCATTAGCACAATCCCCTGCTGGCATAAACACACATAGTGTAAATAACACAGAAATGACAGAAAGAGAAATATATGTACATAAAAATATTATATTTAAAGAAAATGTATATCAGATCGAATGTACACTACAATATACAATAATGATGCAGAGAGAAAAGCTGCACTGACCACCATTACTAAAGAAAACAGTTGAGTGATAACTCTTCATTTAGACCATGTGGAGCCACAGAATGAAGCCTGTGAATCCACATACACTCCTTCTGAAGAAGAAGCCTGTCCCTATCACCACCACGTCTAAGAGGTGGGATGTGATCTATGGGCATAAAACTGAAATCACGTAGGGTGTGTTTTTTAAGAAAAAAATGTCTCGCTACAGGCGGAGTGTTGCTTTCAATACTTGATAAAGCCTTTTTGAGAGACGACCTTTGTTGATTTATGCGTTCCTTTAAGAGTCGAATGGTCTTACCCACATAAACCATTTTACATGGGCACATGATGACATAA
Organism: Crinia signifera; assembly: GCF_055691185.1. Classification (NCBI taxonomy): domain Eukaryota; kingdom Metazoa; phylum Chordata; class Amphibia; order Anura; family Myobatrachidae; genus Crinia; species Crinia signifera. The sequence goes on from NC_139221.1 coordinate 109,602,451, forward strand.
ATGACGTAACGGGTTTCACATGTAAGATGAAAATGTATCGTAATACATCGTAATATTACGGCCATATCGCATGCGATGCGAAACAATGCATACGATGGCATACGACTGAATATCGTGGGCGCCGTGCTAGGAAACAAGTACCCAGAATTGTATTTTCTAAATTGATTAACTGTTTTGCAATAGCAATAATAACTATATTACAAAAATAGATCAGTAAATAAGGATGTTATATGGGAAAGTTAGATGTTCTTTCCAAATATAGCATTTATTCTCAAGTACTTAAAGATGTTGTCCACATAAGGGTGCTCCCATTTTATACTGTATGTCCATGTATTAATTTTTGCTGGGTTTATTTTACTCCGACCAAAGCATTGCAATTGCCAGCTGTTTTTAAAAGTGGTAGAGCCAAAATTTAAGTGGAGAACTTATAAAGCAACAAGAACCAAATCCAACCTGCATCAATATACAGAAACAATGTAAGGCATTGTAATGGCACAATGCTGTTGTCATCAAGTAAACACTTTACTTGGGTCCTCTTCCAGCGTTCTTCAAGGCTTGGAAACAGTAGAGTTGAAGGATTGTCCAAAATAATGTCTGAATTGAAAACATTTCTCTAAATGTTTCCTGGTTTATTTTGCTCCATATACTGTATTTTGTAAAGGGATACTGTTATATATAATAGCTGAGTGTGTCAGTAAGTAATTTTCTCAATGTCTTGCACAATATATATACGATTCTAGGTGAAATTTAATAGGTGAGAGATCTTCATTTTTTTTAAAGGGGCAATCATTTACACTGCAAAATCAAACTGGTTTTGCAGTGTAAAAGATTGCCGCTTTTAAAAATACTTGAGAATTTTTACCAAATCTATCACTTTCTGAATCTCTCATCTTATTAAATTTCTATGTCTGTGTTAGCAACCCATATGTGGTTTGGTCTCTCTCTACAATGGGTTTGCTGCTGACCTTAAACTGGCTACAATAGAAGTAATCAACGTTAAAAAGAAAACTATCTTATTGCTAGCATAATGAGAGGTCAAGAACTGTTCCAATAGTGTTATCTGATCTATTGTAATATTTTCATGTTAATACTGTATGTCAGAAATGATAGATTTAGCTTTATTCAAATTATTTTGCTTAATGAGCTTAAACTGGAGACACTCAATTTAAAATAGTCCTTGAACTTTTTTGGGGATTGTAGAATGTGGTCAAATTTGTAATTAAGACATGGTTTTAAAATCTATCACTGAGGCTCCAATAGTACTATTTATGATCACTGTTTTCTTGGTACAATTTAAAAATGGAAAACTTTATGTCTATTATATAGTACAGTACATCATTTTTATTTAAAGTCCACTGTCATAGCTTTCTCAAAATATATACATCACAATAATGGGAAATCAGCAGGTCCTTTCTTTGTGATCGAATGGACATATTAGTAATTTTGTTTTATATTTAATCATTTGTTTAATTTGTAAAGCACCTACATTTCATTCAGTGCTGCTCATAAGAGCTCACACGGACAATGGCTCACAAGGGACCCCCCAATGATACATATCTTTACCTAAACTGGCTGCAGAAAGAGGCAGAGCCAACATTGCTATCCTCACCCCTTTTCCATATATCTGTGAATAATAACATTATGCCAAAAGTGTGCATTTATGTCTATTGATCTGTGTACACATGGGCCCTCATTCGCAGCTTTGCAGGTCATCTAAATGACCCCCACACGAACGCCCGCCCACCGCCCACAAGCAGATTTCACCCGCACGCATGTGAATGGATGTTTTGCATAAACATCAATTCGCAGCTGGAGTGCAGGGCAGAAATCAATCGATGGATGCTGATCATCAAATGATTTCTCTAGCACTCGCAGCACCAGAGAGTGTCTTAGATCTGCAGTTCCCCTGTACGGAAAGAGGGCAGGCAGCTGACATCTGGCAATGTCAGCTTCCCATCCCCGGCACCCACATCACCAGTGAATTTCCATAGGAACACTCAGAGTTTTCATGGGAAAGACCATGAAATGCTGGGCATTCCCAAGGGCGCGACTGCAGTTTGCGGCCACACTCCCCTGTCCGCAATGCTCTGTGCGAACAGGCCAGCAAATAATCAATTTGCCACGCCCGCTCATGTGAAGAGGCAACACACGCGAATAAATGCTTCTGTGTAGTCTCTAAATACAGGGCCATGGTGCAATTCATCCCGATGCGCGGCCCTGCTGTTATCACTCTCCATTTCATTTAAATGTAAAAAAGCCTCACACTTTGGAGGTTATTCTCGTTGACTCCATCAGACTAGCCCCCCCCCCCCCCCCTCGCACGGCTGCGAATAGATGTTTTTTATAAACATCCATTTGCAGCCTTGGGTGTGGAGGGCGCTGGAGAAACCTTTGTGGTGTCTCAGATCCGCGGGCTCCCTGTGCAGGAAGCGGGCGGGCCGCTGATATCCGCTGATGTCATCTGCCCGCCCCCCACATCCGTGTCACCAGCCTATTACCATGGCAGCGGTAATACCGCCAACCCACGCCCCCCGACTGCACTGTTGTGTGCGAGCACCCGGAACACATCAGCTACACATGCACACATGCACAGTCGCAAAAAAACGGTCCCCCTTGCAAACGCGCTGGGAACTGATCTTGCATATACTGTGATTGTATATATAAATATTGCATAACCGGAAGAGCTATCTACAGTATGTATGCATGTATAGAAGTATATAGATCTATTTTGCATGACAATCTAGACTTATAATGTTTCAATTTCCACTCAATCCCATAGATGGTGCACCAAGACAATTAGAATATTAGATGGCTCTACTATCTTTGTAAAATAACTTTTGCCATAACAGGCATCCATATGAGCAAAGCTGTGGGAAACTGCTAAAATATATATAAAACACAACAAAGCATGAAGGCACAAAGTAATTCTGCCCAACAGTGAAATAATAAATCTAATGTAATATGCATACTTGAAGTGATCGAATATTGCAATCCTAGCATTAGTAGTGACGAGAATCCCAACAGTTAGCAATTTGCAGCAGATTAATCCCAGCATCAACTATATTTAATGATAAAAACAAAGATGGAGAGTGATAACCAACCAACCAATCATCTCCTGCCTGACATTTTTCAAACACAGTCTATGACATGGCAGGTAGGAGCTGATTGGTTGGCTGTTTATGACTCTCCATTTTATCACTTTTGAAGCTCAGTGCATCTGACCCAGAATCTGATTGGTTGCTGATAGCAACATCCTACTTAAATAGAACTTCCGGTACTTGTTTCCTAGCACGGCCACAATCACGGGCATCGGGTGTCATTTTTAGTGGTATACGACGCGACCGACGCGATGCCCCTGATTTTCCCATTGAAATGCATTGAAAACTGTCAAAATCGGGTCGGTCGCGTCGTATGCGGCTAAAAAAGGCTTAAATGGTCCAGACGCGATGCCCCCGATTTCCCCATAGGAAACAATGTTAAATGGCTCAATGTACCCGCGATGCCCCCGATTTCTTATAGGAAACAATGTTAAATGCCTCAATTTCACCAAATCATCATAGGGAACAATGGTAAATGGGCCAGAAAGCCCCCAAAACACCCCAGAACAGTGAAATGTCCCCCCAAAAGTAGTTACGCCACCCCACGATCAACGCGAACCCGAAGCGTGGCGAGCGCAGCGAGCCCGCGAGGGGCGGCGGTACGCGTCCTCCGACCTTTTCATACCCCCACTATCCACGTCGGCGTGGAGTTGAGAATAGAATAGTGTGGCAAGCGCAGCGAGCCACCGAGCCCGAAGCGTGGCGAGCGCAGCGTGCCCCGCGAGGGGACGCGGATACCTTCACAGGTAAACGCATCCCTTCGCGGACTTCACAGGTATCCGCGTCCCCTCGCGGGGCTCGCTGCGCTCGCCACGCTTCGGGCACGGTGGCTCGCTGCGCTCGCCACACTATTCTATTCTCAACTCCACGCCGACGTGGATAGTGGGGGTATGAAAAGGTCGTAGGACGCGTACCGCCGCCCCTCGCGGGCTCGCTACGCTCGCCACGCTTCGGGTTTGCGTTGATCATGGGGTGGCGTAAAATACTTTTGGGGGGACATTTCAATGTTCAGGGGTGTTTTTGGGGGTTTCTGGCCATTTACCATTGTTCCCTATGATGATTTGGGTAAATTGACCCATTTAACATTGTTTCCTATGGGAAATCGGGGGCATCGCGGCTAAATTGAGGCATTTAACATTGTTCCCTATGGGGAAATCGCGATGCCCCCGATTTTTCCTCACAATGCCCACGATCATGATCTTTGTGGCCATGCTAGGAAACAAGTACCGAACTTCCATCTTAGTAAATAAACCCCACAAATTGGGAGTCACTGTGGATCGGGAAGCCTTCCAATGTGGGCAGTGACAGCATACCACCAAGAAACATCCAGTGCATTGATTATACTTTTTCTCTGACAGATGCAGTATAGGCAGAAATAGGGGCAGGTGGCCCTAATAAGGGGAAGTATAAATGAAGATGGTAGGAATAGCAGGAGACTGAAGGAATAGGAGACTTATAGAGCGAGATGGGAGTAATGAAGGGAAGAATAGAAGAAGACAGAAAGAATAAGATAAGAAGTAGATGGGTTAATACTATTGTGTACATGTAGGGGCTGATTTCGGAGAAAAGCAAAATATTCAAATAATTGTGCATCTGGACAAGACATGCTGCATGCAGGTGGGGCAGATGTAAAATGTACAGTGAGAATTAGATGTGAGAGGGTCATGTCTAAACTCAAATTTAAATTGCAGTGTAAAAATAAGCTGAACAGCATTTGTAGGCCATATTTTGGACTAATCAAGTAATGTTTCTGCTTGAAAAATGACTTATTTAGTATGAAACATTGCTGCAATATTTTAATATAAACAACAGGTCTATGCATTATATTTCTGTTTATTATAAAGAGAGAGGTAGAAGGTACAGTTACAACAGGGAATCATGTACACAGCGGTGTTTAGGCATATATTTTTTTTTATCAATTAAATATTTTAAGAATTTAAAACAAAAATTCTAAAATGAATTAAAAAATATATAAAACAATACAAATTCCTAGTGGTTTTTCATAACAAAAATAGCCAGTTAACAACACCCAGCTAATGTAAAATATAAGAGAAAAATATGGATTTTGTTTTCTATATATTTGTTATATTGCTGAACCTGAATATAAAAAAAATAAAAAAGGTAGATAAATATGTACACTAAAAGGAGCATTATATAAGAGGAGACAAAGAGACTATCCTTAAGCAATGATAAATTGCTTGCATGACTGTGCATGGCCTTTAAGGAGGTAATGACCTAGAGAGAGTCAAAACAAATTATGACTTGAAGCATAAGGTTTTGCTATTGTGATGCTCTTTAGTCATCCCTTTGCTACCAGCAAATTGGAAATATTGTGCGAAAGATCTGTAATATGTGACAAAACTTCCCGGGTTTATAGTATTTGCAATTATGTTTGCACTCATACAGACATTCCCAAAGACCCAGTTCTTTTATGACATGGTTAGGCTATAAACTTAGACACCAATAAACTTGGGGGAAATTGTTTACATTTTAAACAGAGTATAGTACAAAATTATTTTGAACACATTTTATTCCAAGATACTTTACATGTCTTTAAAGTGAAATAGAATATGTGCTTGATTCAGATGTTCGCTGTCAGGATTTCTTTGCAAAATAACTGACATTCACCATTTGGAGGAAACAAAACAGAGTTGAAGGAAAAATGCAGACTTCCTGCTACTGTTTTCAAAATGACACGCGGCCATTCTGCATGTCCATTGGGTTACTCAGGCAAGACCATCGAGAGAGTGGGGATACTTTTTACTCCCCCCCCCCCCACCCAGTTGCAGCAAAGCCTCTCTCCCCTGCTAAGCACATGCTGCTCAGTGCGGTATGCTGAGATGGGCAGAGAGACTGCTGCAGAGACAGCAGCCTGTCATCTGTACCTCTGTGTGTGATTTTGCAACACCCAACACCAGGCAACCCGCATAAATACTGTTTATCCCCATGGGGCGTGACCACGTCCCTCCTGGAGGTCACGCCCCCTCTCAGTGGTCAATTTCAGTCTACCTGTCGGCGCCCCTGTACTCAGGTGGATGATTATCACAGAATCTGTATTTGTATATGGATTTGCAAGGGCACTACATTTCCAGACAGCTGTGTCATTGGTATATTTTGACATGGTAGCTGTCATTAGTGACCCCATCGGTATCAGGCACTGTCTACTTAATTTTGAGTACTTCTGCAAAATATGCACTCTCTAGCGCTTTTTAGAATTTATCCTTTTAGTATCAAATGTAATGTATTTGCATTTGGTTGCAATAACCTTCTCCCATGAAAAAATGACAAATTTGTTCACATGGTTACCGCAATAATGACAAGGAATCAATACCTGTACCTGTGAGAGTCCAATCATCTATGCATGGTTGGATAACATTTTTAATGCTTTTGCAAAATCCCTTCAATCTGATCATGAAGACTAGTAGAATGCATCCATATTAGTCCCTTCATTTTATATTTTTATACGCAACTCATAAATAAGGACAACTAAAGTGGTGGACTTCCTAGGAGTTCCATGATCTTCAGCTACCCTTGGGCGGTACAGGAAATGACACCCCTGCTCACATACAATTTATGAAACAATTTATGAATTTAAAAAACCCTCATCTGTCTATGAAATGATTGGACTCCTAGGGGCATTCAGTTACCTGAGAGTGGAAAATATCAGTTTTTGACTATTTTTCCAAATGTTTCATCAATGTCTTTTATTGGAGTATCCAAATAGATCACCCAATATAAGGCAAATATTATTTTGAAAACACACAGGTTCACTTAAACTGGAGTGTTTTCAGGAAGCTGAAAACATGGCTGCTTAGTGGATTGTGCTTCAACTACAGGGGGCACAAAAAACAAAATCCCCAATAATATGTGAGCTTATCACGGCTAATTGAATAGCCCTGGTGAAGGCAATTATCTGTGAACGATGATCGCAGGTAATGTGAAAGTGCACTTACTGTAGGGCTTATTCAGTAAGGATCTTAAAGCTAAATCTTTTGCTAATAGGCAAAACCATACTGCACTGCAGATGGGTGCAAATGTAACATGTGAAGAGAGTTATGGGCCCCATACATCAGCAATCACAATTAATGGTTTTCCAGATCCAGTGATTTTTTGGCCAGATAAATGGTTTCTACAATCTATTTGACTTGCTCACACATTACAGATTCATTTCAGTGATCGGCAGATTTTTCCCATCTAAAGATTGCATCTTCATATCTGGAAAGTGCAATTGATTGTCATTTCAGAAGTTACTTCTTTTCATAATTTAAATAGAAGAAGAAGACGAAACGGGAATGCCACACATATAAAAAACAACCTCAGATAATACCAGATTATTAAACACGTTTAAAAATCTGATTCAGCAATCGATTGGCGATCCCGATCAATTTCTTATCGGGATCGCCAAAAGGGGGAGCCCACACATTAAAGATTAATTGTGACAATCATCTCCAGAACTGAGGATTGTCACAATTAATTGCTGATGTATGGGGCCCATTAAATTTGGGTGAGTTATTTTGTTTCTGTGCAGGGTAAATACTGGCTGTTCTGACAGTAGCACCAACTTGTACACATTGCACCAGCTAGAGGCCCTTAGGCACAATGCACCAGGTTGAGCTCTGTAGAGATGCTGCGCGAGGTAGGGAATCTTAGACATAATGCAGCTCGAGCCCTTAGACACACTTTGCCAAAATTAAGCTAATACCCATTACACATTGTCACACACCATAATGCCCATTACACATTATGCCATACACATTAATGCCTGTTACACATTATGCCACACACATTAATGTACATTTACACATTCTGCCACACACCATAATGCATCTGTCACATTATGCCACACACCATAATGCCTATTACATATATCTACATTAAGGTAATTTTGGTATATTATCTTTTTAAACCCCTCATAGTGGTGATGATGTATCTATTTTCAGTCACTTAACTGTGTTATAGTGTACTTTTTAATCCTAAAGGAATCCACAAACAAGATGCTCTATTTAGAGCATTAAAATATTAAAACAAATTTTATAAGGCTGTAAAAAGGATGCTCACAGGATTAACAAATAAGGATGCTTTTCTGTAAGCTGGACTGTGTAGTCATTGATGAAATCCAATGGTGGATATTTCCAGAAAATCCAACATCCTCATAAATCAAAATAGGATGTTGGAGTTTCTAGAAATGCTTTTCTGTATGCTGGACTGTGTAGTCATTGATGAAATCCAATGGTGGATATTTCCAGAAAATCCAACATCCTCCTAAACCAAAATAGGAGGACATCATTTGCAAATATTTGTGATACAAAATGACTCATTCTGAAGAGCTCAGTGACTAATAAGACAATAAGACGATTTGTGAAATATCACCTTTGCTGAATATTCCATGGTCGACTGTAAATGATATCATTAGAAAGGGAAGTGTTTAGGAGCTACAGCATGGTCTTACATGTATAGTCTCCTCCCAAGGTATGGAATCAAAGGGAGGTTCCTTAGCGGTATAAAGGCCCTATATAAGAACCCTCGGGCTAGAACTACCGTGAACGGACATAGATCCCCCTTATTTGATATTAAAAACGGCACGCGTCAGGGCTGCCCTCTGTCTCCCATCCTATTTGCCCTAATGATAGAACCTCTGGCGGGAGTAATTAGAAGACATGATGGAATAGTAGGGATACAGATCGGCTCAGGGAAATATAAAACGGCATTATATGCCGATGATATTTTACTGACCCTTTCGGATCCACTCAAATCTCTTCAAGAATTGTTCAAGGTGATCGAGTCCTTTGGTGTGATCTCTAACTTTAAAATTAACACGGCAAAGACAGAGGTCTTGGATTTTTTCATTTCTGAGTCAACGAGAAAGGAAATAGAATCACTATTTTCTTTTACCTGGAAAAAATCACACCTAAAGTATCTTGGGATAAATATAACTAAACGTTATCACCAGCTCTTCTACCAAAATTTCCCTAACAAGATATCAGAAATAACGAATAATCTAAAAGACTGGGCCAATTTACAAATCTCCCTGTCGGGAAAAGCTAATATAATAAAAATGAACGTGCTCCCACGCTTACTTTACTTGTTCCAATCACTTCCAATAAAAATCTCCAGTCAGATATATAAAAAATGGCAGACCCTAATTACCCGCTATCTATGGGCCGGTAAAAAACCGAGGATTCGATTAAAAACCCTCACCAAAGGAACTCGAGAGGGGGGCCTAGGGTTCCCAAACCTAAGACTGTACCATTATGCTGCACAATTAGCGCAAATAATAAACTGGCATAAGAGCCCCCAACAACATCGGTGGGTCCAACTAGAGTCAGATTTGCTGGGTGTCCAGGCAGTACCCATACAACTATGGTTATCTAAAACAGCACGCGCTAAAAACTTGAAAAATTATCCAGTGATAAACTTTTCAGTTTCATTATGGGACAAATTAAAACTTACCCATAAATTAGTTCCATGGCCCTCAGGTTTAACCCCTATATGGGATAACCCACAGTTCCCCTTAGGTCTAGAACCACAGTTCATCAAATTATGGCCCCCTCAGGGTCCCCTCTTCATTAATGACTTAGAACAAGGAAGTAAGTTTTATACAATAACAGACATACAAACAAAATACGGTGTTTCGGATTTAAACCCATTTCAATATATTCAACTGAAAAGTTATTATATGCAGCATAAGACCCATAACAAAACATCCCAGCTATCCTTAATAGAAGAAATGGCACTGAAGAGGCCGCACTCTAGAGGCCTTATATCTAAAATCTATCGATTACTACAAAACCAAGATACCCAACCACGAGAACCGCACGAGTTAAAGTGGGAGGCAGATTTTGGTAGACAAATAGAACAGGAAACCTGGGTTAATATCAGAAAGAATATAAACTCTACCTCACAATCGATTAGAATTAGAGAAAACTTCTTAAAAATTTACACACGATGGTATTTAACCCCAAAAAGGTTGAACCGCATCTACCCAGAGGCGTCAGATAGATGCTGGCGCGGCTGTGGGGGCCAGGGCTCGATGATACATGTTTTTTGGGACTGTCCGCGCCTACAAAAAATCTGGAGATGGACTAGGGAAATAATATATCAGATGTTAGAAGTAAGACTCCCGTTGTTCCCGGAATATTCTCTCTTTTCATTAAAGATACCTAAAATTAATTGGGAGAAACAGGCCCTCATCTGGTTCATTCTCGGCGCAGTTAAAATCAATATAGCCACTCTTTGGAAATCCGAAAGAGCTCCATCTGATTTGACAGTCAGAGACTCGATTTGGTTTATTTACCAGATGGAATACATGTCTAGTCAAGTGGAGGATAGATATGAAAAATTTATAGAAATATGGCGCCCATGGCGGATATTCAATAATCTTGACACAGAATAGACAAATTACACTTTACTTAGTCAGGTAAACTGTCGAGCGGTCCTCACACCGACACACATCACCCCCTTCCCTTTTCTTTCCTATTGTGTCATTACCCCTGTCTTAGTCTAAGTCTTGGTATTGTCTAAAAATAGTTCTTAACAGGTACTAGGGTTATAATGAAGATAGTATTCCCCCCCTTTCCCTTTTTTTTTTTTTTTTTCCCTCCCTCTCCATAACCTCCTTATTCCAATTTTTGAGACAGCTAAATTGTGAGTAAACTCTAGCCTAGAGCATTCTGGAGGATAAAGAGGGGGAGATTAGGAGGGGAGGGGAGAAGAGGGGAGAGGGAGAGAGGGCAGGGAAGTGGAAAAGGGGAGAAAGAAAAGAGAAAAATTGTAGGGGACTGCCCCTGGATGTGAGACCTAGCCCCCTTGACTCTGTAACCTCTCTTCTTTCCCACTATAATAAGGGTAGCATAAAACTGTAAAAAACTTCATATGGGGAGTAAGAATTGCTCAGAGCAGTGTTGAATTGTACACTTTATGCTTCCGTATTGTAACCCATTAGTACCTGTATGTATTATGTATTGTCATTGTTTAAAATTGTCAATAAACATTAATATAAAAAAAAAAAAAATATTAAAACAAATTTTATAAGGCTGTAAAAAGGATGCTCACAGGATTAACAAATAAGGATGCTTTTCTGTAAGCTGGACTGTGTAGTCATTGATGAAATCCAATGGTGGATATTTCCAGAAAATCCAACATCCTCATAAATCAAAATAGGATGTTGGAGTTTCTAGAAATGCTTTTCTGTATGCTGGACTGTGTAGTCATTGATGAAATCCAATGGTGGATATTTCCAGAAAATCCAACATCCTCCTAAACCAAAATAGGAGGACATCATTTGCAAATATTTGTGATACAAAATGACTCATTCTGAAGAGCTCAGTGACTAATAAGACAATAAGACGATTTGTGAAATATCACCTTTGCTGAATATTCCATGGTCGACTGTAAATGATATCATTAGAAAGGGAAGTGTTTAGGAGCTACAGCAACTCAGCCATGAAGTCGCACACGTAACATTACACAACTGGGTCAACAACTGCTAAGGAGCAGGGCGCATAATAGTCGCCAACACTGCTGATTCCATGACTGAAGAGTTCCACTGGCATTAATGTCAGCACAAAAACGTTGTTGCGGGATAAAGAAGTAATGTATTTCCATTACTGAGCAGCTGCATGCATTACTCACATCATCAAGTCCAATGCCAAGCGATGGATGGAGTGGGGTATGGTACTTATTGTACCTTACACCACTCTCCTCCAACACTGGACTGAGGAGCAGTGGAAACATGTACTGTACAGAAATGAATCACGCTTCTCAGTTTTGCAGTCAAATGGGTGTGTCTGGGTTTGTATATACCAGGAAAACGTTACCTCCCTGACTGCATTATGACAACTGTGAAGTTTGATGGTGGAGCAATAATGGTACAGGGCTGTATTTCAGGGTTTGGGCTAGGCCCTTATGTCCAGCATACCAAGACATTTAGAAAAAATGCTTAAAGACAGTTTTAAAAGAAATATTGAGTCTTCTATTTGATGCGCGACCCCTGCCCACTGCCCCAAGACCCCACTTGCACCGCTCCATGCGAACGGGCTGAAGACTATACAAGTCGCCGCAACCGTTCACAAAGGTAGCCTGTACAAGCGCATAAAAGCATATGCGCATGTGCAGAAACGAAACATCGCTCATACTGATCACACTATATGAGTTAAAGGATGTATGACAGAAACCAAGACGGAGATAGGGTTTCTATCCTGCTATTAGGGATGGTGTGCAAAATTGGATACATAGTGAACATAACTTTACAAAATGACTTAATGGTACCTGATCAATAAACCTTTATTTTTATCATACACACCGGACTATGGTACAGTAGATCTATTTACAGGTATTATTAATTCTCTTGTGTACTAATATGGTAATCATAGTCAACAAAATCCATTACCACTTGCCATGCATTACTACTGTTTCATTATCTCTTAGATTTAGTTGGCAGCTCTCTGAGCTGAGCACAGCTTGATTATTTTGAGCGTTCTTCTCATAGGATATAATTTAATCCTGCAGTATGCAAAACTCCTGAAAGTTTTTATACTTGAATAATTGTAAGTTAAATCAAACTAAGTAGACATTTAGGAAAATGTATCAATCTCCACATTACTCTCAGGTGTATCAATAAAGTAATTTTTGAGTCTCGAAGTTCTACCAAGTTCAAAATGATCAATAGACACTTCAAACTTGTCTTGTGACATGTGAGACCCAAAGGCAATACTGAACTTTCACAAGGAATTACAGAATGAGTGGATTACCTAAAAATGTATCAGCCACCAAAACATTTTAAATAGAGACAAATAAATCAAATAAATCAGCAAAAACTAACAATTCCAAATTTTTGGATGATATCTTGTTGAACATGGCATAAAAAAGCATAGATTTCTGAACTGATAAGGATGCAGACAAGGTCATATTTGAACAGTGGGAAGTTAAATGTTTGCCAGAAGAATCTGCGTTAGACATACCTGTATGTCATAAGTTACTTAACCTTATAAATGAAGAAACATCAGTAAAGATAGAAGACCTATTCATACTGAAAACATGGCATGTTTTGCTGTTAAAAGCATTACTTTTAAACGTTGGGCTTACATATGCAGGAAGTGGCAAATATTTCATAATACTTATAGTAAATAAACCCCACACACTTTGATACAGTATTTTTGCCTATAGTACCTGATGGTATACAAAAATTCTGGGTATTTGTGTAATATCTGGGTGCCCGATTTAATGTAAATCACATACGATATCGCATACGTTTCATCGACCGATTTGCGTCCAATTTTCTGCCGATTTTCTGCCATTTCCTGCCGATTTGCATGCTATTCCATCCTTGCACACCCCCAGGTACTTGTTTCCTAGCACAGCGCCCATCGCATACCATGGCATAACATATGCCATGGTATGCGATGGTATGCAATGCGATTTTCGGGAAATTGCCCCTGATTGTACAATTAAATATCGCATAGCATTGCATGCCAGCAAGTGGCATGTGATGCGATTCGATTTTTAATTGTACAAGCTCGCTGATGGGTGCTTACAATGTTAAACGCACCCCCATTGTCAATGCCACCCCCACTATCAATGCCAACCCGAAGCGTGGCGAGTGCAGCGAGCCCACGAGGGGCGGCGGTACGCATCCTTTGATACCCCTACTATCCACGTCGGCGTGGAGTTGATTCTAGATAATGTGGTGAGCTCAGCAAGCCACAGACCCCAAAGCGTGGCGAGCGCAACAAGCCCCGCGAGGTGCCGCGGATTACTTTACATGTATTCCGCGTGCGCTCGCCACGCTATCTAAAATCAATCACACCGACATGGATAGTGGGGGTATGAAAAGGTTGGAGGATGCGTACCGCCGCCCCTCGCGGCCTCGCTGCGCTCCCCACTCTTCATGTTGGCGTTGATAGTGGGGGTGGCGTGGACAATGGGGGTGCATTTAACATTGTAAGCACCCATCAGGGTGCTTGTACAATTAAAAATCGCATGCATGGCATGCCGCTATATTGCATGTGATGCGATGCACTACGATGGAAATCGGGGGCGCCATGCTAGGAAACAAGTACCCACCCCATTATCCAAGTCAGCCCAAAGCGTGGCGAGCAGACGCGGAAAACGATCCTGAAGTGTGGCGAGGGGACGCGGAATACACGTCAAGTAATCCGTGTCCCCTCGCGAGGCTTGCTGTGCTCGCCATGCTTCGGGATCGTTTTACACGTCCGCTCGCCACACTTCAGGCTCGGTGGCTCGCTGCGCTCGCCATGCTTTATTAAATCAACTCCACGCCGACGTGGATAGTGGGGGTATGAACCGGTCGGGAGGACGCGTACCACGTCCGCTCACCACGCATCGGGCTGACTTGGATAGTGGGGGTGTGCAATGATGGATTATAATGGAAATCGGCCGATTTGATGCCGATTTCTCGGGCGCCCAGATAATACACAAGTACCAAATTCTGAGTGATCAACTTCAAATTTTGATTTATCTCTCCTGAAAACTTAGGGCCTGATTACCTAGTGATTAGATAAACACCGCCCATCACCCAGCTGTATGCCTGCCCCCCCACTGACCACACCCGTTCCATAGCATGCAAGCTGATGCATTCCCATACCCATCTGCTTGCATGCAGCCAAAAGGGAGAGAAATCATTCGATGGTCGCTTACCATTGAATAATTTTTCTCTCCTTCGGTAATAAAAGTCAGTCTAGACTGACTTTTATTCCAGCCACTCTCCACTGAATTTGGGGCTCTCTACTACCCTGATCCTAGTGCACCTAAAACTGTTGATGGAGGTATGAGCATCACAACAATGCTAAAATCAAAAAATATCACCTAGCCATATTACAATAATAACTATGAGTATTAAAGTTATCACTACACTTCCAAAAACCTTCACAGTTCTCACTCTATGATGTTTCATCTCTGGCAAATTACTTGGTTGCAGGAATATTCACCTTTAATTATGAACCTTGTCTTTCTTTTTAGTGTTGCGTTATAATAAAAAAGGTCCCACAAATACAGACAGTGCTGAATACATTCTTTCAGTTTTGTTCAATGACTAAGAGACCGCTGAAGGGTGTGCAGAGATTAGGATGAAAATTTCCCTGAGTGTTCTAAATACAGATGATTGATAGTGACACTATGTCAACAGACACATCCTTTGATTTAAAAAAAAAAGGTAAACACAGGAAAGAATGAGTCACTCATTTAAAAAAACCAGACATACCTACAGGTTATATGAGGGAGACAACCTTTTTGAATGAATAACAAAAGCCTTAACTTAGGAAAATTGTTTTGCTACAGTCAAATGGTTTATTGAATTAGAAAAAAAGTGGGGACTGTATACAAGCAGCAAGCAGCCCATTGTAGGATAGATAGGCGGCACTCATCGGTCTTTCAATAATACATTTATATTATGGAAAATGCATATTAGCAATTTACCGTACGGCAACATATCAAGGCCTATCCGGTCTTTTCATCAGGTCGATACAAAGTGAATAAATTTGAAAAGAAAGTGTAAACGGTGTCTTACCTCCGTGGAGACTTATGCGAAGGTGTCGGGGATCAAGTCAATCAGAATGTGCTAAATTGATCTGCTTCTACATATTAGATAAACTATTGGACAGTGACATGGCTACAGGGCTAATTTAGCATGGGTCGCTAATTAGCGATTTCGCAATTTGAGCGAATGTGGAACAGCTAAGCCAGTGGTTCCCAAACTTTTTTGAATCACGGCACCCTACAGCATCAAAATATTTTCAAGGCACCCCTAGGCCAAATGCTTCTTATTGATAAAGTTAGAAAAAAAAATATTAAAGTAAGTGCATTGTGTTTATATGTCACAGTTATCTGGTGAGGGACAGGATCTGCTTCTGTTTGTCCACATATATTATGATTGGCATAGTTTATGTGTTTTACAGTCTGTGATGTATGCATATACTTGTTTGTTGTTTCCTGCGTCTGAAGGTGACATGAAGGAGAAAGAGATGAAGCATGCAGTGAACGCTATTCATGTACAGTTACCTTGTTCTCATTACTAGTTCATGTTATGACCAGTTCCAGGTTATATAAAACAAATCATATCACAAAGACCTTTCCGGTGTGTGCCTACTGATTGATGCATAGTCCAAGAGGTGATCCTGACTGCGTGGGTAAAACTCAAATGCCAACACACACAATCTACATACAATCCATCATACAATCTATTGAGATTGTGGGCCTTATTCTGGTTTACTCCTTTTGGTAAATTCCTTCTTAAATGGAAAAAAACATGTGCACTGCAGGTGGGGTAGATGTTACTTGTGCAGAGAGAGTTAGATTTGGGTGGGGTTTTACTTCAAAGTTAGATCTATATTGCAGTGTAAAAATAAAGCAGTCAGTATTTTCCCTGCACAGAAACAAAATAACTCACCCAAATCTAATTCTCTCTGCACATGTTACATATGCCCACCTGCAGTGTACATGACTTTGTCCATCTAAGAAGGAATTTGCCAGAAGGAGTGAACCAGAATAAGGCCCTGTATGATTGGGTGCAATGTCTTTCTGATGTATGGCCACCTTTAGACCTATTCAAACTCTTCAATGGTACGGGAATTGCGTATGGGTTTGGGAGTTGATAGCGATTAGCTATCCATTCGCAATTTAGAGTTGTCTCTTTCTGTGTGGGCAGTGGCTTTCTCCTCACAGTCCACTGCAAATTCTCACATTAGCAGCCTATGCTAAATTACTGTAGCTCCTATGTGTCAAGATCTGTTTTGAGTGGGTTTTCTTTAGGTTTCTATGCTGCTGAAAAGACTGAAAATGCAAATGAAACTACTTCAAATTCCACATATCCTAGAATAGCGTTATTTCAGACCTTCTTTCAACAAGGTGTTTTATGAAAAATGTATGCCATAGGACTGCATTGATTTTAATGTAAAACTGCAGTATGTATTTTTCATAGATATTCAATTTAAAGGCCAGGCTGATAGTCTGTAGATCATGTTGAGTTTGCCAACTGTAAACTTTATATTCCCAATAGCTTACTATCAAATTTCATAACTATCAATAACAATGTTCTTGACTGAAGTTTGTGTAAATTATATGTTTTGTAATAAAGGCAAAGCTACATTTTATATTGATTGTTTCCATTTAAATGCATAGGAATATTTTCAACTATCAGCATGGAATGGTTTTATATCTAATATATTGCATGCTGTATCTGAAATCTACAAATAAATAACAGCATCAATTCTGTACAATCAAGCTGAAGATAATGGAAGAAAACTTGTGTAATCAATAAAAAGAAGCTAGAAACGCCAAATGATTGCATTTTATCATTTTGTGCATTTCATATGGTAACAAATCTATTTCGATATGAGGTGCAGATTATTTCTGAAAATTAGCAAAGAAACATTACACTTAGCAACCATTCATATTGCAGCACTGGGACCCAGGGGTTAAAGTGCGTGTGGGGTAGACGGGGTGGAACTGAGTTTCACCACCACTAATGGTGAGGTGGAACTAGTTTAACCTCCATCTTGGCCCTGCAAAGTAATTCTTACAGAAAAGCATTATAGTTTGCTGGGGGGCACCACTGGCCTTGGATCTGCCTAATGGGGGAGGCGAGTGGGGGTATTTAGGTGGCAGAGGAAGATGAGTACCATCATGTCTCCAGGACCACTTTAAAAATCCCACCGGGGTATACTGTATAGGCAGTCTCAAATTGACCCCATTGTTTGTTGACACTCTACGACAGGGGTAGCCAACTCCAGTCCTTGAGAGCTACCAACAGTTCACATTTTTCAGCTCACCTCACAAGTACAAAGGAGCACTCATTACTGACTGACACATTTTAAAAGATCCACAGTTGGAGCTAAATACTTCACTTGTGATTCTGTGAGGAGACATGGACAACATTAACTGTTGGTAGCTCTCGAGGACTTGAGTTGGCTACCCCTGCTCTACGACTTGGGTTTTTTTTCAGAGTTGATCAATGATGTGTGATTTTTGCAATCCGTTAGATTATTAAATGACTGTACGGATTGTAGCATGCATGTACAAGCCAAAATTATGAAGACAATTGTAAAGTTTTAATTGGAATCCCCTCACAATTTGGCTGACAGGAAGTTGCACTTTACCACTCCAACTGTCATGACCACTGGGAGTAATACCCTTCTACCCCTCTACTCTCATTATACTAGTGCTTGCAGCAAATGTAATATTCCAGGGAAGGAAGGGAAGAGATGGCAGCGTGGTACAGATGATAGAATCGCCATCTGCTGCCATTCTCCAGCCAGTAGAAGGGGGCACGTGCACACAAGATGCGCGCATGCCCCATTCTGACAGAGTCTGCTGCCGCCCTCCGCCACCTCCATGCTGCTCCCCCATCCTCCTCCGTTGCTGCCTGCACCCCCTTAATCCGGCCCATCTCCCTGACGCGTATGACAGGGACGCATGAGCATGTAAGATTCTCACGCATCCCCGTCAGGTGGATCGCCTCTCCACCAGCCTGCGCCATTCCCTGAGCTGGCTGAGAGGCGCTCCACTTGTATATCATAAGCACTAGAAATGCCCCAAAGGTCCCCTATTTATTTTGGCTTATCTCCAATGGAGATCTTGGAAATATTGTAATGTATATTGTTGGCTGATAACTACTGCAATTAACACCAAGCATTTTAAATTTGAGACCATCCTTTAGGAAATGGGGAGAGCCTAGAGTTTATTGGTGCCAATCTGGACAGAAATCTTTGATTTTCAATAGCCCTTTCCAATTTTCTGTAATGTAAAAAGTACATTTCTTATGATCACTTGTGATTGTCAGGAAAGAGCAACTAAAAGGGATCTTGATGCTTTCTGTAGCACAGGATGTTATTGTATGATGCCTACTGCTGTATTACCACATCTAAGCTATAACTGCTGCTTCCATGTAAGCAGCAGTGATTGCTACCCCAACCACATCAGGCACTATATTTCCAACTGGAAAACACATTTTTTTGTTGCCATTTGACAGACTAAAGCACATATATATCATCAATGAACATAGCCAAGATGGACTATAATGGCTATGTCCATGATTGTACAGATTTTATATATTGGTGTTTTAGTATTTCATAACATCTTCCATATGGCTGCAATGCATGGGTCTTTCAACTTCCAATTTATGGTCCTGCTACAAACACAGATTTGAAGATTTTTTTCTGTCACAATGTGATGTCCAATTGCATCCGATCGCATTGTAGGTGCTTTTTTCTAGCACCCAATGTCACATGCCACCTGTCGCATGCCATCGGGTGCTGGAAGAGTGCTGGCAGGTGTCGGTGTAGCAGAGCGGGCAGCTCTCAGCCAATCAGAGGCCTCACATTCAGGCGGCTGCTGATTGCCTGAGAGAGCTCTTTCTCAGCCAATCAGAGGGCCGCCCAGTGTTTTAAAATTATTTTTCTAAATTCTGCCATCCACTGCTGACTACTGCCATCCGCAAGCCCTCCTGCCTCCCACTCTGCTACACTGCTGCCCGCTGCCAGCCCTCTTGTTGCCCGCTCCCCTAGACCGACACTCGTCAATCGCATTCTGAGCGGTCTAATTTGGTTAAAAACCACATGCGATTGCACATGCAATACGATAAATATTATGTGCAGCACATACAGTACTACAGTATCTATCGATGTGACATTTGACCAGTGGGCCCGCATTAGATGTGCATTCAGTCCTTCAATTAATCGCACCAATGTGGTCTAAATCAAAAGATTGTATGCTCTAATGTATGGGCACCATAAATTGCAGTAATCAGCTAATTTATCTCAGTTATTAAATGTTAGTTTAATAATCACTTTAAGCAGGGTTTTCAACAAATGTCTTATTGGATCTTATAGATAATTATACATTTATAGCTACAGTATGTCTGTTAGTCATCTGCAATGTGGTGTGTTTTTTTCTACTAGATGGTGCTCCCAACCACTGTCTGACCCTCACAATGTCTCTGGGACTGATTAACTGATTATATGATTTGTAACATCATATTCTGATATTTAAGTTAACACCTGGCTGTTAATCCAGGGATGACATCCTATATGATATTTCTCTGGGATCTCAGCCAAGGGCTTTTTGATCTTTGATGTTATCTGATTTAAAAGGGGATTTTGAGTATTTATTTGATAACATTCTATTAAGAAATCAAGGATTAACGTAAGGAAAATGTTGTCCTGTTTCAGACTCCTGAATATCACATTTCTACAGGTTAAGTGCGGACAGTAATGTACAGATGGTTATAAAATGAACTGATGAGTGATATTTGGTTAGATGTTTGCAAGGGTTGAGTTCTAAAGTATTGTATATAAAGAATCAATACTAGGCAAGCCACTACCTGCAGTAAGGCTTATCATCAGTTATATATCACAGCTCTTATAGTTCTTTATTCCTCAAACAGTCAAAGAAGAAGAAAAGAACTGCAGCCATTGCAGTAGTTCTGGATTTTTTTTTATAAACCCATCAGTAAAAGGCATTCTATAAGTGCAGTATTACAACATACATTTGGGACATGAATAAATGCAGAACATGATAGGATGTAGAAAACATCTATCACTACTGCTTCTAACCTTTGCAAAAAGGAGTTGAGGACAACATCCTGGAAACCTCACAGTAGGAGTATCTGAAGCAGTCTCTGCACACTTAAGAAGCTGATGTCTACTTCTATATGCCAGAGGTGGCACTCAGTGTAGAAACACTGTGAGGCATTAAACTCACTGTACATGTATAAGTGCCATTGATATCACTGGTCCTAGACAGAATTAATCTTTGAAGGAGATGTAAGAAGAGGTCCTAAATGCATTATATCCAGCAAGTGGTAGAGCTTGTGGGTTATGGACCCAGGTGCAAAAATATATTTTTGTCCCCCCTCTTCCACCCCAACCCAAGTTCACAATATGCAACATGGCAGTGGGTGACAGGGAGAAGAAGAAGTGAAACAGTATAAGGCATGGGGCGACAAAGTGTAACAGGGAAAAAGAGTGGTGACAGCGAGAGAGTGACAGCAGAAGACAGTGGGAGACAGGTTCAAGCCAAATTTCCTGCATGGTGCGGAGAAAAGGGGCAATGTATCTTGGAGGATGTAGGAACACAGTTGCCTGTGCTCTTTCTTTGACAGCCCCCCCCACCCTCTGGCTTTCCTCAATTTGGCACTCATTCAGACATAATATTACAGTGCTAATTACACCAGTTGTGAGCTTCCTTTAATTCACAGTCAGAAGTGAATCAGAATAAATGTATAGCTGTTTGTTCATTAAATGCAGCATGTGACTGTGATCATTAGCTCTCTGCTATCAGTCTGGAACACAAGGACATCCCTTCTTTCTTAAGGTAAGGGCCAGGTCCCTCAGGCAGTGGGGACCACCGGCTCTCTGTACTGGGCAATTCATCCAACATTGCTCAAAATGGGCTATGGGAGGGCCAGGGGATATCTCATTGCTGCTTAGGTCATCAGGGGCCCCAATGCAATGCATCTGCTGCACCAATGGAAGTTCTGTCTTTCTATTCAGCCCTATTTGACATTGTATGTATGAAAGCAGATAGCGTGGAAAAAATGAATACAGTATCTTTAGGATATTTGAAAACGTTTGCAAACAACAATTTTGATTAAACACTTTTGTGGCTTATTGTTTTAATGTATTGGGAGTTTTATGCCAGTGTTTGTATTAACCTGCCGTTATGTGATGCAGGAGATACACACACTCAGCCCTCCATCTCCGCTTCTTCTACCCAATTATCTTCCACCCCTCCTCCTCTTCTTCTACCCCCTACCTCCTCTTCTTCTCCACACCGCTACCCCATTCATCCTGCTCCTTCTGTACCCCTCTCATCCTTCTCTACCCCTCCTCTTCCTCTACCCATCTCTTGTCCTCTACACCACCTTCTCCTCCTTCTCTACTCCTCCTCTTCTCCCTCTCTCATCCTCTATTCCCCCTCTCATCCTCTACCCCATCTCATCCACTGCCCACCCTCTCATCCTCTAACCCCCTTCTCATCCTTTACCCCCCTTCATCCTCTGCCCCCTTCTTGTCCTCTGCCCCCCTCCTTCATCCTATGCCCCCTCTCTCTCCCTCTGCCCCCTTCTTGTCCCCTGCCCCCCTACTTGTCTTCTGCCCCCCTTCTCGTCTTATACCCCTCCCTCATCCTCTATCCCCCTCATCCTTTAACCCTGGTCTCATTCATTACCCCCTCTCCTCCTCGCCATGCTCCTCTTTCTCTCTATGTTCCCCCTGCCCCCTCCTCTACCCCCTCCTCCTCTACCACACCTGTCACCATCTTCCTTCTCTACCCCCTCCTCCTCCTTTACCCCTCACTTGTCCTCTACTTCCTTCCTCCTCCTCTACAACCCCTCTTCCTCCTTTTCCTCTTTCCTTGACCAGTCCTCTTTTTCACTAACACTCTTCTTGGCATCAATTCAGCACAATGTGAATAGTGCTGTGCGAAAGCAAATCAGCACTGCTTCTAAGTCTGACTCCAGGAATGGTGTTAGCGGATGTCAAACAAAACCATGTGCGCAATGCGGTTTTGTGCCCAAAAGTAATAACTAGACCTCTTCATGCTAAAAGGAATGTGACAGTAACTCAAATAATTATGTACAATAACAGTGAAAAGCAGAAGAGTATTGTATCTCTGAAAGAACAGCACACCAAACCTTGAAGTCTATGGACTACAGTAACAGAAGACCACAATGGATTCAAGTTTTGTCAGCTAACAGAAAAAATAGACACCAACATTAGACAGGATCCAACCTGGCTTGTTTTAATGGGTGGTGATGTAATGACATGGGTAATTTTTTCTTGGAACACAATATGAACTGAGCTTTGTGTAAATGTCACAGCCTACCTGAGTACTGTTGCTGACCATTTGCATATGTTTGTAGCCACAGATAATCCATCTTCATATGACAACTTCTAATGCTCACATAGAGGGAAATGTTTTAAACCTTACATAGAGATAAATTGGAGAACTTGTCCTCAGCAACCAATCAGTTTATATGGTACCTATCATTTATATAGGATAATCAATGCAATTTTCAAATAGAAGTTAATTGGTTTCTATGGGAAACTTCTGCACTGTATCTCTCTATTATCTCATGATGGTTCCATGAACATGACAATATATGAAATACAGTGACCAGATGTTTGGTGAAACAGGAAATTAGCTTCATAAATATGCTACTAACATATATGTAGCAACTACATGAAACTGTTGAAACTACTGAGGAGAAAAGGAATCTAGGAGTCGTCAGGTAGTTTAAAGGCAGGCAACCAACGTAAAAAAGCAAGTCAGATGCTTGGTTGCATAAGGAGAGGAATCAGCAGCAGAAATAAGTAATAATACCACTGTATAGGTCATTGGTATGATCTCATCTAGAATACTGTGTCCAGATCTGGAGGCCATATCTCTAGAAGGATGCAAATACATTAGATATGGTACAAAGAGGGACAAATAAAATGGTACATAGTCTACTGTATATCACAAAATGTACCTGGAACGACTAAAAGATCTGAATATGTATAGTTTGAAGCAGACAAGGTAAAGGACAGACATGATAGAAACTTTAAAATTTATCAAGGAATTTAACAAGGTCCAGAAGGGAAACATTCTTCAAATCAAGGGAAGTATTTCAAAACGAGGACATGCACTGAAAGTAGAGGAAAGTAGGTTCAGGGGAAAATCAGAAGAAAAACTACTTCACAGAAAGCATAGTGGCATAGCCTCCCATCAGAGGTGGTAGAGGCTAAGACAGTAGAACAATTTAAATATGCATGGTATAGACATAAGGATATCCCTACGAAGAAATAAGGATCAAATAGGGTTTGATGTAACAATATGATTAAAAAAGGGGGGCAGACCAGATAGGCCGAATGGTTTTTATCTGCTGTCACATGTTATGTTTCTATGTTTATATCATGTAACTCAGGATCTCTAAGAAATGTTTCCAGCATCTAGCTGCATTATGCAAAAAATAATTCAGTTTTTTTGGGGGGAGTATAGAGGGGTCCCACTCAGTACCAAAAGGGGTACACAATTAATTGGCCACTGAGTGTAGTAGGTATTATTTACCATGAAAGTAAATGTCTGTTTTATACTAAAATGTTACTCTTTTTTACCTGTCGTCTTTATCTGTAATCATAGAAATAGTCTAGCGGGTAACTGATCTCTTTGCTTATCTCAAAATATCTCCCAACTCGACCTCTCCGCTCTGCACAAGATCTGCGTCTCTCTTCTGCACGGATCACTAGCTCCCATTCACTATTACAGGACTTTCATTGGGCTGCTCCCACCCTATGGAATGCCCTTCCGTGCACAATAAGACTCTCCACTAGCCTCCAAACTTTGAAGCGTTCCCTGAAAACTCACCCCTTCAGGCAAGCTTACTATATTTAATTACCACATGCATAACCCTCTGAGGCACTTATGTCTTGTATAGCTTCCCTTCTGGACTTGCCACTTGGTGGAACGTGTATGCTATTACTGGTGCCTGTCCTTGTGTTTCCCACCTATGTCCCTATACATTGTAAGCTTGCAGCAGGGCCCTCTTACCTCCAAGTCTGTCTGTTGTTACCCAGTTTGTTGTATCACTGTCAACAATTGTAAAGTGCAACGGAATCTGCTGCGCTATATAAGTAACTGTAAATAAATAAATAATTAATAAGTATACTTTATCTGAAATGGGTCTACATATGAATCTTTACAAGTGTGTTGAAATGTTGTTTCCACCTGAGAACCAAGTATTGTTTCACTAGCATTAAAGGTGCATAGAGCATTCTTATGTTACTGATCTACTCATGTCTAAACATAGTTAATATATACAAGCTAAGACTTTGCTAGATTTCCTCCCTAGAGTGCCTTTCAGAATCCACACAAAGTAATGTTTGTTTATTTCTGGCCTTATTGATATCTTCCATTGTGCACACTGTGTGCTAATTGCTACTTAGCAGCATTAACTATAGTTGTCTAAAAGATTCATAGGATTTTCATTATTATTATTTGTGTATGTTCAATGAATCTATATATACCTCCGTTTGGTTGGTTTTATAAGAAAATTAGTGGTTGGAGAGCCTATTAACACAAACAATTTGACTGCATAAAAATAGAGCTGCTTTAGTTTACATGGGATTATAACATGGTAAATGCATACAATACACAAGTGAATTTGCTATGTTTTCTTTTGTATTGAACAAAACACAATTTTGTTTAGCATATTTTTCCTTGTTAATTTTTAACTGAGTTTTAGGAAGTGTGTAGCCTACAGTATTAATAGGGCATGGATACATCTACATTCATTCCCATTTTTAAATGCATTTATTATTATTATTATTATTATTATTATTATTATTATTAATGGGACCACAAGGGTTCCACAGTGCCTAACAAAGTACATAAACACAAAAGCAAAACAAGAATTTAAAGATTTACAAGACAAAGACTGACAACTTCATGGTACAGTACAGTGGCAGAAACCCGGGGTCTTGTGCCATTGTAGGAAGTATGGAGAAGAAAGTCTAGGTAAGAGAAGGAAAAGCGGATGTACATTGATACATTTGAAGAGGAAGAGGAGTCGGTACTGGCATTGAGGATAGATTGAAGTGGAGAGAGGCATTCATCAGGGAGACCATATAGGAGTAGATCTCAATATTCCAATCTAGAGATGACCAGTGTTTAGTTGAGAATCTTAATAGCATCCAGGTTAAGAAAGGGTCGGATCCTGAGATGAAAGCGACATGAATACCAGAGGTACTGAGTGTGTGGTTTGAAGGAGAAGGAGGAATTTAAGGATAACTTAAAGACAGCATACATGGGGGCTAGAGCAGGTAGCTGTGCCATCAATTGATAATAAATTGTGGAAGATGAGGTTTTGTGGTAGTGTAAGCAGATGATCAGCTCAGTATCAGACGTGTTAAGTTTAAGAACCCATACAAAAATGACCTAAAGTGAAGGACCTTCTTTTTTCTGGTTGTATCTGCATATGAAATTCTACCGTACAGTATTTTATTTTATGTTACTGAATAATTTATCAGAATTTTAGATTGAATAAACTTGACCAATTCACCCATCTATATAAACATTATATTTGGGCAATCTCTTTGCTTTTGGCAGTAATTTAAGTCTAAGTACATCTCTTGAGACTTGTCAATAATGGAAATATGCGAGAGCAGTTTTTTTGCAGCCAACTTTTCTTTCCCTTCTGCAAAGTGAATGTAGAAGAGGAGATGGTTTGGTGGCCGAACAGGAAGGGTAAACAAGGCATTGATAATTGTGTAGCTATTTTATAGCTGGGGTTCGTTAGCCACCACCATATACTTCAGCATCCTAGATCCATGTTTCCTGGTAATCAGGACACTAGTGCCAGAGTTCAGTTGTGGTCACATGTATGCATATGTTTTTAGTTTAGATGGCAGGAAGGTTATAATGGTTTGTTGCTCTTGTTTAGCATCCCAGTGTGCACTTCTGCTGCAGAATTTTATTTGTGTGGTCTTATCTCTAAATTGGCTCTTATACATTGCTCTATGATATGACCTCTGAGTATGTTTACTTAGCATAATTGTTTATTACATGACCGGACCTCATTATGGACTCTGCTTGTTTGCAGCCTCTCCTGACCTTTTTGCCTTGTTCTGGAGCTTTCTTACCCGATGAGGACCTTGTACTGCACTGCATAGAGTACGTTGCACATTTCTATATTCACTGCTGCTGTACATTTCTAGCTGCTCTTCTATATCACCTGTTAGGTTTTGTGCAGTACCATTCACCTGCCTATGGTGCTACTCTTATCTGGGGTGTCTAGTACATCCCAGTCTGGGCTAATTGCCTATTTAAGTAGCTGTGGCTGCAATAGGGACCTAGTGTTTATAAGCTCCACAGAGTTCCTTTTGGTATTAAGTCAATCCTAGTTATCTGGAGCTATGTAGTGTCTCCTGTGTAGACGTCATACTTCTGAGACCTATTCTGCATATTACTTCTGTATCATCTGCAATTATCATTCATACTGTATCACCTGCAATAATCTTGCATTATCCAGGTATCTTTGTTTATTGATTACAATGTGCAGAGAATAAAAATGTAAAACAATTAACAGTAATAAATAAATAAGGATAATACACATTAAGAAGTTGTGTGCAATGATAAATAACATCAAAGTGATAGGACAGAACAAATTGGTAGAGTGGAACTAATGAGTATAATATAACAATGAGTTGAATAATGAATAATCAGAACTAACCACTAATATAATATCCCTAATACCCTAAGCATATGCCTTTAACTATACCCTAATACCCTATTCCAAACACCCCAACTTCTACCCAACCCCCTTAACAATCCCTAACCCCCCCTCCCCCCAAGGTTTGTCTGAACCTAAAATATGTGTAATAAAATATATAAAATATTCAATATAATACTTCCATTCACATTGTTCCAGATGTTAATTGTCTTTCCAACGGATTGCTATAATGTAAAATACCAACTAAAGCAGCATGGAGGGGGTAATGGTTAGCATTACTGCTTCACAGCGCTGAGGTCATGGGTTCGATTCCCACCATGGCTCTAACTGTGCAGAGTTTGTGTATTCTCCCCGTGCTTGCGTGGGTTTCCTATGGGCACTCCGGTTTCCTCCCACAATCCAAAATATACTGGTAGGTCAATTGGCTCCTCAAAAAATGTGTGTGTGCGTGTACATGTGGTAGGGAATATAGATTGTAAGCTTCACTGAGGCAGGGACTGATGTGAGTGTTCTGATATTCTCTGTACAGCACTGCGGAATATGAGTGCGCTATATAAATAACGGGTAATAAATAAATAAATGAATAAATAAAAAACAATTACATTTATTAAGAGATCAGCATAATATATACTAAAAAAAGCAATTGATAGTAATCATAAATAAACAACCAGAAAGGCAAGTATGCTAAGATTGCTCAGTGATGTGCTGATACAAAAGGCAACAACTGTTAGAAGAAAACGCATGGGAGGCCACCAACCCACCCAAATAATCAAACAACGTACCAGTAATGTCAGCAATGGCGGCTGTACACGGTCAAATAGAGCAACCTTTCAATTGCTCCATCTAGTGACTGCCTGTGGATAAAACACTTGTATTCTTCTATTCCTTCCATAGAGCATAATTATCCTTTTATTAAACAGAACAGAAAACATGTATGAATATTATGCAAGGCATCAGAAGTCATAGCATGAGGACTAGCAAATATAGTAATATGTAGATAGAAAAATTTATATAATTATAAAAGATGTAACAACGTTGTAAAAATTGCTATATTATACAAATGTTATCACTATTATAAAGTAAGCGGGGGGGGGGGTATTTAATCCCAGCAGGCAGAAAAAGCATCCGTTATTGAATACCCCCCTTTACTGTATAATGTGGGAACACTTGAAAATTCTTGCTGTTAAATAAATCCTGGTGCAATTCCCAACTTTGAAGATTAGAGAAAAGTAGAAATTGTATTCTATGAATACATCTGGGCCAACATTGGTCAATTTTTTTCTTCTGTGTATAGCAATTGGGCTTTGACTGCGAACACTTAAAAACAAATTCCGCTGGTCATGGCACCATGCATAATGAGGTGAATTATTTGTGGAAGATTATCGGAATTTGTTCTTGTGTCTAAACTTAGAAACACAATTATATTGGAAATACCTCACTAAGCTGCATATGCTATAATATACCGCTGACACTGCTAATCTATTTGTTACTCTTTGAAACTTTTTAATAAAATGTAGACAATCTATTTTTTTAACAAAATCATAGTTATATTCATATTTACTTTAAAATCACAAATTTCTAAGTAAGCAGTAAATTGTATAGTTAAGGTGTTTTTTCTTCAAGAGCATAAATACCAAGATGCAGACAGAAATGTCAAGAAATCCATTACTGGAACCCCTACGGATAAACATAAAAGTTAATATATATCCACAGAGTTTCTACTTTCTTCAAAAATTGAGACTAACTGTGTGCTGACTGTTATGTCTCATTACTTTCTGCACATTTACTTGCACAGAATGGGTCTATCGCATTATGAGCTTGACATTAAGGTGACAATAAAACAAGCATGGAGATCAGCCATGAAGTAAGGACCCAGTGTAAACAAAACTTTGTAATTGTCAAAAAGATGTGTAAAATGTGTTATATTAGAAATAGAAATGGTAGTTTGGCTTTTGATAATCCCTCTTTCATGAAATGTGCTTAGAGGTTTCAGAATCCTGAGCTTATCTGTCTTATTTATTTGCTCTACTCTACTTTTATAAGTTTAAAAATGAAAATAAACTCTTATACCCTTTTCACACCAGAAGCAACTTACCGGGTTAAAGATTTTCATCCTGGGAATTTGCTGAATAGCCCAGATTTTTCTTTGGTGTGAAAGGGTCAACACTGGTCTTAAATCCCGGCACTCCGACCCTGCTCTTGACCAGGGTCGGAGTGCCGGGATTTAAGACCCATGTTGACCCTTTCACACAACAGAAATAATTCCCAGGTTGAAAAGCTTTAACCCGGATATTTGGGGGTGGTGTGAATTGGGGTCAGGCTGCATCTGGCAAAATGACCCGGCACTCAAAAATGCTGGGAATTTGCCAGGTGGCTGATGTGAAAGGGTTATTAGTAAGTCAAACTGTTGACAATAACAGTGTTGACATGCGTAATGTCAACACTACAAGTTGTGATTGGTAGAGCTGAACTGTTGGGGGATGTTAAGGTAAGGTGGTGGAGGGGAGGAGCAAGGCTTAGAGTTAGGCACTAGAGGGTGAGTTACAAATTAAATTAATAAAGACATAGCATCTGGTTGGTTGCTATGGGCAATATCCCATCTTCAATAGAACTCCCATCGTAGTAAATCTACCTCCTAGGGGGGAGGAGGGATTTACTAAGATGGGAGTTCTATTTTACATGAGATGTTGTTATGGGCAACCAATAAGATACTAAAGTATCTATAATTTTCTAGAAGGTGCTAAAAAAGTAAGAAGTAGCATCTGATTGGTTGCCCATAGAAACATCCCAAGTTAAATAGAACTCCAGTTTTAGTGAAATTTTCCCCTAGAGTCTACACCATACTGGCATTGTATGCTGTGAGTTGCTCATTGGTACTTATATGTTAGTTGGGCGCCCACTATAGTTAGTACGCTCATACCCCCACTATCCATGTTGGCATGGAGTTGATTTTATATAGTGTGGCGAGGGCAGCGAGCCACCGAGCCCGAAGCATGGCGAGCGGACGCGGAAAACCAAGCAAATAGCTTAGTGGGCGGCCAACTAACATATAAGTACCTGCCCATTTTCCTCAGTCTCACAGCCTCCCCACCACAATGCCAGCAGTTTTAAGAAGCCACACTGTCATGATTATAACCTATTAAGAATACAAAATAAGAAACAAATTATATGGTCAGCAAATTGCTATGGGTTAGCAAAAAAATGAACTTATTCTGATGAAGCAAACAGACTTGTTTCAGAGGCTTTCAGTCACATTACCTTGATTATTTAGTAACAGATTCCCTATCAACCAGGGGCATTTTAACAGAGGACAGGCCTGTGTGCAGACTACGAGTGGGCCCCCTTGTCTCCACGTGTCGGTAGGCTCTGACATTTTGGCAGACTCTGATACACATGTACGGGTCTCCTTATAGAGATGGCTATACTATCAACAGAGAAAAGCAATTCACTTTTTTTTTAACAATTAACTTGGAAAGGACATAAAACATTGGTTTACTTATATTTGAGCAGAAAGCATTACATTTCAGTTTATACTGCAATTTCAGGGTCTGAAACTAAGGGGCTGATTCAGTGTCACTCGCTAAGAAGCGTTCTTCTGCAGCTAATGTTGTGTTACAGTGTTTAGTGGAGGCAGGTGGTTGTGAAACTCTACATCATATCTTTTCCAAGACACTATTCAGAAGATCCAAGATGATTTAAATGGAACTATCGATAAGCACTTACAGAGGTGAGGAAATACCTTTACGGTTCTATGAACACATACCCTTAACCAGAACATGTCAGAAATGGCTGTTACATACCGTATGCTATTGCTGTTTTTAGAAATTATTTTCTCGAGTACAGTAGCATTGTTTAAAATCTACCTCCTTCCACAAAATGTCTATGGTCAATCCTGATCATGAACTACGTAGTTGAATTTTTATTTTTGCCACAAATTTTTCACTTACTGTACTCTGAAATAAAGGGCAGGCCTAATCTCAGGACAAATTTCTTTATCAAAATCCACAAAGCCATGTGCACTGATGTAACATGTGCAGAGAGAGTTAGCTTTGGGTGAGTTATTTTGTTTCTGTGCAGGGTAAATGCTTTATTTTTACAATTTAGATTTCAGTTTCAACACACCCCACCCAAATCTAACTCTCTCTGCACATGTTACATTTGCCCCACCTGCTCTGCACATGATTTTGCCCATTTTCTGAATTAATTTGCCCTGGGTTCAAGTCTAAATTTGGCCCATTGGTATGGAATATGCCAAGAGGTCATGCCATGCTATAAGGCCACTCTCCCATTTCTGGCCGTGTGCCGATAGTGCCGATCAGCATTCCAAAATAACAAAGCGGTATGATGAAACCTAGCTGCATATCTTTGTATTGTTGATAAGACTCCATTGTATCTTTTAATTTAATGAGATGATTAAGAGCCCAGAGAGGCACAAATGCATTTATATTTTTTTAATATTCATTGTTTTTGTTCATAAAATGTTCCTAAAAATAATATATATTTTGACCCACCGAAACCTTCCCAGCAAGAGACAATCAACAGATTTGTAGGACACTGCAACCGCATAAACAGTCGGCAGTGATTTATATTATAACGGTCAATGCTTTTAGCATTGATCTGAATTTTATAGTGTTTAGTGTAAATGTAACATTTTAATTTGTCATAAGCTTATTATAATACCCTGCATAGAAAATTACA
Source organism: Crinia signifera (assembly GCF_055691185.1). Classification (NCBI taxonomy): domain Eukaryota; kingdom Metazoa; phylum Chordata; class Amphibia; order Anura; family Myobatrachidae; genus Crinia; species Crinia signifera. The sequence continues at coordinate 109,634,467 of NC_139221.1, forward strand.
AAACAATTGTTGTTTGGCTAATTCTGCTCAAAGTAACGTTATAATTGACATGTTCATTTCTTCATTAAATCACCCACACTGTGAAAATGTTACTCTGCTGAAACATTAAAGCCTCATAACCAATAAAAAGTTTCAGCATATAATGGTTAGAAAATAATGTAATGATATACAAATAAATTTATCGGCTTCCAGATTAATCTCCCATGCATATGGAAAGCTTATCCGGCAGCATAACAATGTGCACATGTTTTTGTAGCTTTCATCTCATTCTCTGTGCACATAAATGTAGAGGGTGAAACCCAGGTCAGGCTGACAGTTTGTGCCTAATATAAATGACTTACTGGGTTGCTTGCTCTTGGTTATTTCATAATGGTGATGTATACAATGTAATGTTCTACTGACATCCTAGAGTCATGGTCAGAATGATTGTGTGGGAGTCTGAGTGATTTTCTGTTTCTTTCTCCTATTAGTCCCTGCACCTTAACTGCTAGAATTCTTTTGAGGTACAGATTTACTCATGCCACATTCTTATCTGATATTAGGTGCCTGAACACAAATTGCTTGGCTTAATTATCCTGCTCAGGAAGATACTGCACCTACATGTGATGAGTACTAAGCAGAAGTATCTGCTACTCAGAATCCATTAAATTCATTAAGATATAACAAAGATTAATATATGAAAATATACAACCAAACATATAAATATATATATATATATATATATATATATATATATATATATATATATATATATATATATAAAATATATTGTTATGATCTTTTTTTTATCTGGAGGATCCGCAGTGCTCAAGAACATAAACAAATATGCAAAATAAGAACATAGTAAATGACAGTTCGCGCATGTAGTACAGGGTATATACAGGGTTTGTACAAAAAGTAATGAGACCTATTTTTTCTGACGCGACTGTACATCACAGCGGGCATGCTCCAGGCAGGTTTGATGGAGGGTGAAGTCATCTTCACCATGCAACAAGAGCCAGACACCTACGAGCTTCCTTGCAGTTCGTATTGTGGTTTTAGTGGACCCCTATCCATAGGCTCGGTTAAAGCTTAAAAATGCAACGTTCTATCAAACAGCACCACACCATTAAATTTTGTTTGACTATGGAGACGTTGGCCATGATGCATTGCCACCAATTGGAAGCTGCATCTTGACAATGCACCATGCACCAAGCCACACCTGCCTCGTAGTCAACCACTGCCTAGCCCAGAACGACATCACTATGCTTCCCCAGCCCCCCTTCAGTCCCGATCTGGCCCACAGCCCTCAAAGAACACCGCTATGGGACCATAGCAGAGGTCAAAGCGGCTTTGATGCACTACTTGAAGGAAGTTCCGGAAAATGACTTCCAGGGCACCTTCTAAGCATGGATAACACATTGGCAGAAGTGTGTCGATGCACAACGGTCTTATTTTGAAGAATTTTATTGTTTGTAGCGATATCTTCAATAAATATTTTACTTTTTATACAAACCCTGTATAATATATTTGATATAATACTAGTAAATGCAGATATATGTATTTAGTAGAAGGACCAACTTGTGTAAAATATATAGTTGAATATCATAGAATATGAATATCCCACCTAGGGTAAATGTTTCTACCATGTGGACTAGAGCACCAGGTCATCATGGGTGGTCTCCAATACCAGTACTAGCCAGGCCCAACACTGCTTAGCTTCCAAGACCAGATGAGGTAAGACTGTAGTTGGCGGTAGGACAAACTAATGGGAAGATCAATTAAGTATATGCATTTGCCTTAGATATATACAGAATGAATTGTATTAGTTATTGCATGGGTTTAGGTCCAGCCAATTATTCAATAGGTAAATTGAAAAATAGGCGGCTATAGTACCCAGTCTCCTGGGTGGTCCTCCACCCCAGCACTAGCACTGTGTACAGTAGCTTTCAAGATCAGATGAGGTTGGGTGTAACCAGTGTGGTATAACTGTACTTTCCGGCAAGAGGACACAGGGGTTGGAGGACAAGGAGGTCAGCACACATGCAGAGTGTGACCTACAATCAATTAGCTTTCATTAAAAGCTACTGGATGGAGTGTGTTAATTTTATAAATCAGTACATGGCCCTCCTGGATGGTAGATTTGAGAGATCACCACCTCTTTTGCCCAGGAAAACTAGTTCGATGTCTAGAAATGTACAGGTAAGTTTGTCTGGGACCGAATCATGACGTAGCATTTGGAGACCAAATGTGTATGTATCTTGTTTTTAATGTTCCTAACATGTTCCTGGATCCTAAGCTTGAGTGGTCTTTTTAGTTTCCCAATGTGCATTAATTTACACAGGTATATCTAATATTTAATACAGTATATATAGTATATAACCGAGGTAGTGCTGCAATTGATGAACTCTTTCATTTTGTATTCTTTTGTTAGATTCTTGTTATGGATATTTTATAATTGCACAGATAACCACATATGTTGCAGTGCCCACATTTATTGCAGTGTAAGCATTTTGGTATAGATGTTACATGTACTTTTCATGGTTGGTGCTAGAAGGTCTTTTAAGTTCTTTGATTTTTTTTTTAGACCACCTGTCAGCACTGAGATGTAATTTTTCAGTATAGGGTCCATAAGAAATATGGACCTTATTCTGATAGACATGCAAGGCTGCGAATTTCGCAGCCTTGCAAGTCCATCATATGCCGCCCACAGTGCCAGCCCCACCCACAGGCAGGACCTCCCGCACAGCTGCGAATGGATGATTTACATAATCATCCATTCGCAGGCGGGGAGAAATCACTTGATGGTCTCCGACCATCGAATGATTTCTCCAGCGCTCGCAGTTCAGAGACACCTACAGTATATAGTGATTTTGGAAAGTCAGGGTGGGCAGCTGACATCCAGTGATTTTTCATGAAATGCTGGGCGTTCCCATATGCTAATGGGGCTGCCTGGTGCCCCCCGCCCTTCTCCACCACCCGCCTGCTCTGTAGGGTGTGTGTGCACGGCGAACCGAAAGTTCACCGTGGGTGCACGCACCATGCATCTGCGCATTCGGTCTGACCAAATGAATCTGAATAAGGTCCTATATCCTAATGGTCCTTGAGTTACTTTCTAATAATACTCTCATGTTTATTATAGATTGTAATGAACTTGATCAAATCCCCTTCACTCTTGTTATTATACCTAGCTGCCTCCTCTCTATTTTTTCAGTTTTCTTAGTTGCTCCTTCCAAGATGTGCGGTGGGTACCATGTCTTTGAATCTGTCTCTATATTCCTGTAATTGTTGATTTTAATCCTCCAGTGTTTTGCAGACAATCCTATGGAATTGGGAGTACAGGATGTTATCTTTCCATTTCTTTTTGTATTGTACATAGATGTTCATGTCTATCTCCTTAATCAATCCTTTGTTACCACCTTTCTTACTGAGTGTGTAAGTATAAGGTCAAGGAATTCTAAAAAAAACATGCAAGATAAGTATATATTGGAACGCACGCCGCGACCCATGGATGTGCAATGCTGGCTGCATATTGTCTTCTTGTATATAAGGTGAGCATTGTTTGTTTATTCTTTTATGCTGCTGCCTGACGAAGGGCCTAATAAAGCCCGAAAGCTTGAAAACTCATATTTTTGAGTGTGATGTATGAGACAGCACTTTAAAGCCTTTGAAGCCTCTGCTGACGCTTTATTTTTATTCTGGTTGACTCGCAAGGCTGCAAATTTGAAGCCTTGCGAGTCCCCCAGACGCCACCTGCTGAATGCAGTCTTTGTTCGCATGGGCTGCAAATGCAGACTATGTGGAAACACCAACATTATTCGATGGTCACTGACCATCGAATGATGTGGTAAGTGCACGCATATCTAAGGTCTTAGATATGCGTGAACACTCGAGAGGAAATGGGCGGGCAGCTGACATCCAATGATGTCAGCTGCCCGCCCCGGCACCCATGTAACGGGCCAATTACCATGGGAATGCCTAGCTTTTTCATGGGAATGACCATGCGGCAGGAGGGGTGCAAACGAGTTAGAATAACCCCCTTTGTTCATGATTTTGTGTACCTGATCCCTCTGTTCCCAATGAGCCTCTGAGCCCATTGCAGGTGTCTTCTCTGTCCGACCCTGTTGACAGGCCTGAGGGAAGCAGAATCTCACTCAGAGATGGTTGAGGAAAGATGCCCATTTGGGGATGGAGCCCTGTGTTTTAATTTTGGTTATAAAGGATCACTATGTTTTCATTTTGGCAAAAACACCCTAAAGATTTGATGCTTTCAACCAATATACATTTAATACTTTAAAATCATTTAATATGGACATGCCATCCAAAACACAAGATTTGTTTATTTGATCCAAGATCAGAACATGGTGGGATGACCTGAAATTTGAATTGGCTTGTCAAAACACCAAAGTTTGGGTGTATAGGGTTCTCAGCAAATCCGATTTTTCATTTCTATTGAACATTGAGGGTGCAGAGGCAAACATGGGGAGGAAAGGGGGCAGAAGCCCACTTAAGTAATGAGATTGCAAAGGGCACAATTGGGGAGGAAGGGGAGAGATGTTCCCTTGGGAAACTTCTGCCACTGGGCACCTCATTCTTTTACTGTGCAGTATTACAAGAACAGCAGGGAGTTACAACGGATGCTGCAAGAGCGATGGAGGAGCAGTTAAAGCTGAATAATAAGAGGAGCTGATAGTAACTGATCATAAAACTGAAGATTCCATCCTACTAAAAGAGGAGGACCTGGAACATTTCACTTTCATTGTCCCATCTAAATCCCATTCTGCAGCTGATCACTTTCAGAGACCGCAGACTTCAGACAATCCTGGCAGCAAACTACTTATTATTCACTTAAATGCCTGTGACTAAGAAGCAGGTAGGATTATCTGCATGCTGCAGGCTCCCAACTTAGTCCGGGCCCAGTACATTAGTATAACTGTAAATAAAAAAATTTAAAAATTGGTTGTATCAGACAGAGGTGTCTCTGTTGACAGATATATCATCTGTTCTACAGCAGCTTAAGTATTCAGCCAGCTAGCACGCATAGTTTGAAGTACTGTGTATATATATATAAATGGAAAGAGGTGTAAGCTCTCTGATTTAATTTTTGGAAGAAGTGGAACATTTGTTGCAGTCAAATGATGGTTAGAACCAGTGGCGGATTCATGGGGGTGGGGGGGTGAGGCACATACCCTCCGGTCATTTAGTCCTGGATCTGCCCTGGTTGGAACCAAGCAATACGTGCCAGGAACACAACAATGCTTTGTACAATTTTAATCTGGTTGTATCCACCTAATGCTTTCTCTGTTGACAGATATAATATCTTTTCTACAGCAGCTAAAGTATTCAGCCAGCTAGTGTGCATAGTCTGAAGTACTGTATATAGATGAACAGAGATGTTTGCTCTGTGATTTAATGCAAATTCAAACTGAAATGTGTTCAGTAATAGTGGATATTACAGAATTACTATTTCAGTACAGTAGGTGGTAAAGAATGTCAAATTTATATTGAGTGGGGGCCCATGTGGTCCAGTATGCACCTCCAAGGCTATGTACAATCTTCTTAATGCACCCAATAGAGAGTACTTTACTTTTCATTATATCCTGTACTTCATGCGACCTAAAGCAAGTACTTTCAAATATTAGCTTATAATTAATTTCTACATTCTCTGCATTTATTCTATTGACAATGATTTCATCAACCACATACAATATTTTATTATTTAATTTCCCTGTGGCTAACAGCATTTATCTATACTGTATGCTGATGTTCAGTATGCTTGTAAATAATCCATATGAAAACTAGCCAGAGGCATTTCATTATAGGAAGCTACAAACAAATGATTCTACAAAGTTGCAGAACCATTACGGTTACATGTATTCAGTGTTGTATGTTTATCTTCTAGTAGGACATATGCTGATGCTTTATTACTATTGAACTATAATTATATCATATTCCACATCAATATTCATTAGCTTACATATCAGACTCACTTTGGGAAACAGGGAAATCAATTAACTTTTTACACTTAAAATGCAGCTCATTTGTGTAATTAATTTGTAATCAATAAAAACAAGGCGTGTCACTCAAAAATACCAGAAAAATTATTTGTCACCATATCATCATAATTACATACTGTTTTATGTTATTTTATAACGGAAGCATATGTTTATTAGACTTATAATTCTTTTTTGCCAAATACAATACTGAATTTTATTATCTAGTTCATGAAAGGTTATAATTATGTCATATTGTATATTGTAATTGTCCTGTGTAATATTTACTTTGTGACTTAGAAATAAAGATGATATATGAATTTTTAGAGTATACATTTTTATTGGTGTACAGCAGAATTATTTTTCACTGAGAATAATTTTATTAGCAATTTTTGTGAACAGTTATACAAGTAAGAACACATGCTGAAGGGTAGTTATATACAGTATACATACTGTATAAGCATAATAAAGTCATAGGTTTTATTTACCACTACAAGACTAAATTAACTTCTTATATACTCATATACCGTATTAACAGTATTAAACACAGGGTAATGTGCACTGATGTGCTGGAGTCTACGTACTATGCATTGGATTGACTTACAGTTGACGATTATAATAAACCAGCCAATTAGCTCCTAAATACCATGTTACAGACTGTGTTTGAAAAATGACAGGGGCTTTATCTCCCTCCACCTTATCTTGATCCAAGGCTTAGTAAATAGACCCCTAAAACTATGCTAACAGATTGAAAGCAGTATCAGTCAAAATATGGTTGGTACCAGTGGTGGATTTAGGGGGGATGACAACACGGCACATGTTCCCCCTGTTGTTTAGTCCTGGATCTGCTACTGGTTGGAACCATTCAATCCATGCCAGGAACATAATAATGCTATGTAAAACTTGAATCTGAGTTAATCAATCCCTCAAGACCAGTGGCAATCAGTATCACTATAGCAGAGATTTGCAAGACCTCTTTCCAATTTAAGGGGTTAGTATTTCATGCAGAGAAAAGAGAGAAGTGGACCAGTGGAGATGTTATTCATAGCAACCAATCAGCTTGTATCTATTATCTTATAGAACTCATTTGATAAAGTCTCAATCTCAAAGCTGGGTAGTTGCTTTGGGCAACTAACCCACTTGTCCACATCAGCACTTTTTAATGTCTGGGGATATCCAATTAGCTCTAACCCTAATCAGGAATTTTGTTTCTCTTGTTTCAGGCAAGTGAAACTGAATCCCCAATAAGTACGCATTCTTTAACTGGTTGTGCCTGCAAAATATATTTTTTTTTTACTGATTCCACAGTATCCTACATGCAAGACATACAGGAGGTTTTCATGAATAAAAAGTTTTGTACCTATTTGTATACCACAAATAGGTACAATGTCACTTTACAGTTAGTCCTTACATGTACTGTGCCTGAAAATTTCCAGAAATTTGGCATGTGTCTATAAGGCATTTATATTATTTTTGTCCAGCATTTACAAATATAGAATACAGAGACATATTCCAAATTGTCCACAGGATTTTTTGCCAATTGGCCCTGAATGATGTGTTAAACTTGCTGGTACCTAAAGACATGAAGATAAGTATCAGGTATTCCATCCATAGCTGATCTTTTAGCAAAAACATATTCCCAAAAGTCCATATTCTAGTCCCCGATGGAAGCCATAACTAATGTGAAATCTAGCTAAGAAGTGCAACAATGTTTTACTATATAAATGTGGGAACTAGAATTGGTCACATTCAGCTAATTTGGGAATTTGACAGAAAATGTATTTAGGGTGTATGATATAAATAATTGTGAAACCGGTTTATTGAGTTAATCTGTTTATTACAAAAAGGTTGATCATGGCATAATATTGTATCAAATCGGAATGAGGGCACAAAAGTAACAAGTGTGGCTGCAGCAACAATCATTGGGTCTGGTCCAAATGTGAATCATACCATTTCCTGATAATCAGGAAGCTGTGCATGCATAGAACCCATACTGTGCACAATACATAGGAATGACCAACAGTGGGATTCCAGCAGTCAACATACCATCACCGATGCAGGGGATTTAAAAAGGGCTCTGGTAAGTATACTAACCTTCCCCCTGTCTTCCCTTAACCCACCCTTCCTACTACCTAACCCGCCCCACCCCCGAAACCTAATCCTCCCTGTTAGTGCATAACACTAAACTTTCTACCCTGCTGCCTATTCCTAACCCTACTCCCCTCAGCGTAACCTTATCCCCTTTCTAGTATTAGATTTTTTTTTTTTTTTTTAAATACGTATTTATTGGTTTTTCAAAGTACAAAATTAACACGTTTACATCTCAATTTTTGATACAGGTGTAATCAAGGCATCAATATAACAATATCCTCGGGATCGCCGAACAGGCACATGTGGTAAGCATTATAAACCCTAATGGGTTCTAGGATTTGTTTGTAGGCTGTGACTACCGGATTCCCAGTCTTAAGGCTGGGAGTTTTTGTGAAATGGTAAATTTAGGTTAGTCGGAGTCTAGCCTTTTGGTCTCTTGACCCTTTCTCTTTGTACTCCGTTCGGGTCTCCCCTTTAGTATGGCATAGGGGGGTGTAGTAGCACTCTGTATCACTGCGAGAGTTGTATATAACTGGGGGAGGGTATAGGGTGGGGAGAAATGGGGAGAAATGGAGGGGATCTCAACTGGGGTGTTGAAGGGGGGGAAAAGAGTGGGGGGGGGGGAGGGATGGAGGGGTGAGAGGAAGAAAGTATACCGATTTTTGAGGGGGGGACCAGCTTTCTTGTGGTTCCACGGGTTAGGTTGTTTCTTCCTGTTGTACTGGGGGTGGGTAGAGAGGGGGGGGGGGAAGGGGTAGTTGGCCTGGGTAGATGGGGAAAGGGGGGGGGGGAGGAGGGGAGGATGAGAACAAGAGAGAGGGGGGGGGGAGGGGTGGGGGGGGGGAGGAACTATCTATGCAGGGTTATCCACCATATCGTTGCAGGATAATCTGAGGGGGGGGGGGGTCCAGTGATTGTGAGGTAAGTGCAATAACATATTTCAGAGCAGAGTAGCTTATAACATTTCAATTTATATCTCAATGGTTTTCTTTTTCCCCATTTCTTCTGGGGTGATCATGCTAGGGCCATTTTCTATATTGCGTCTTTTCAGGTTAGTAGGCAGGGCTAAGGCATCACCTGTTGACATCTCATTCAGTTAGTACAGACAAGTTCAAATAATACAGGTATATGTAACAAAAGGAATAAAATAAAAGCTATTACATATAAAAGCTATTTCCAACCTCTCCTGTCTTCCCACCGGAGGTGGAGTTCAATTCCTAATATATTATATTACCAGTTCCAGGGCCTCACAGATCTGGGATTGGGACCCGTCCGATCTAAGGTGGATGAAAGGGCCCCATTTCTTAAGATATCCTGCAGTGGGTGAGCCGGTGTGATAGTGGGAATTGTACCTATCATATGCCATGTATTTCAGTATTAGGCCCTCCAGATCTGTCAGGGTGGGGACGTGTTTATCTATCCAAGAGGTTAGTATTACCTTTTTTGCGGCAGTAAATAAGATGGAGAGGAAAGGGATGAGACTCCTGTTTGGTCCTTGTAGGTCCCAGCTATCGAAGTTTAGAAATAATAGTGGCACTGGGTCTATTTTTACTTTTAAGTGAAATGCTTTGTTGACATAGTTAATAATTTTGTGCCAAAATTTTTTAATGTATCCACAGGACCAGAAGTTATGCTCGAGGGATGCAGAGTGGAAGCCACACTTGGGGCAACAGCCTGGTTCATCTGTGTCGAAGTAGCTGCGCTGCTTTTGTGATATAAATGCCCTATGAACTAGTTTAAAATGTACTTCTTGGAGTGTGGATGATTGCAATATTTTTAAGGAAGTTTCTAAATATTTAAAGATGTCTTGAGATGTCAATAAAGGAATGTCTCGCTGCCAGGCCGTGGTGGTTTTATTTCGGGAATTGGTGGAGTTAAGTTGCTGTAGTTCTGTATATATTAACTTGGCTTTGAAGGAGCCATTATGAACTTTTTCTAGCCACCTGTGTAGTATGGTGTGAGGGGTATTGACCAGGGATCTTGGGGCGATAGATAACACATAATGATGGAGCTGCATGATCGCGAATAAACTGTTTTGGGGTAGGCCAAACTCTTCTCTTATAGAGGGGAAAGGGAGAAGTTTCCCACCTGGGTCGAACACTTGGGAGATAGTCTGGAGACCCTTGTTTTTCATGCGATTAAAGATTGGGCTATTGATGGCCGGTGGGAACATGGGGTTACCCCAGATTGGGATCCACTCAGACTGGTTAGGGTTGAGTCCTACTTTAGTGCATATTTGCCGCCACGACTTATAAATATCCTTAAATAGGGGGTTGTTTAGTATATGTTTGGGGATGAGTTTTGGGACGGAGTGTAGGAGAGCACCTGGGGAGAAGGGGAAAAATAGTGCGCAATCTAGGTCATATATAGAAAAGGCGTCAGTTTTTGCTAGCCATCCCAAAGCATATCGGGAAAGTAAGGCGCCTGAGTAATTCTGTACATCCGTGAGGCCCAATCCTCCGTCTGTCTTAAGTAGCTTTAACTTTGGTTGGGATATTCTGGGTTTTTTCCCCTGCCATATAAATTTTGAGGAGGCTTGGGTCAGTGCGGCTATATCCGTGGATTTAGGTTTTATCGGGAGCATCTGCAGGGGGTATAGAAGACGTGGCAGCAGAACTGTCTTTACTACCTCGACTCTCCCCATCATAGAAAGTGGCAGATCTTTCCAGTCTTGCATAGTTTTTGTAATTTTGTGTATGATGGGTGGGTAGTTACATTGTTCTAGTTTTGAGAGATTTTTGGGTATTTGAACTCCCAAGTACTTAATTTGGTCCGTTTTTTGTTTAATGGAGTGAAGTTCCTCATTCTCAGGAAATACAGGTGGGGGTCCTTTTATCATCAATAGTTCTGATTTGTCCACATTGACCTTATAACCCGAGAAGCTCCCAAAGTCCTTCAGAATCTGGAAGACTACTGGGATAGCATGTTGCGGGTGAGAGAGAAATATTAACATGTCGTCGGCAAATAACGACACCCTTAGGTCAATGTGGCGAATCGTTATCCCCTGAAAGAGCGGGGAGCTGCGAAGGGTGATGGCCAGGGGTTCTAGGGCTAGGACGAAGAGGAGGGGGGACAGAGGGCAGCCCTGTCTCGTGCCTCTGAGGATAGGGAAAGGAGGGGATAGCAAGCCATTGGTTATTATGTGTGAAGTGGAGTTACTGTATATTGTTGATACAAAGTCTATAAATCTAGTTGGGAAGGCAAAACGTTTCAGGACATACTGTAGATGGTCCCAGTGCACCATGTCGAACGCCTTCTCTGCATCTAAGGAGAGGATGGCTTTTGGCGCGTCCGACATGGCGCACTGGGACATGGTCACTGCGGACAGCACCCGTCTTATATTTATGGCTGAATTGCGGCCTTTGACAAAACCTGTCTGGTCCATGTGTATAAGGGACGGGAGAATCAGTTTAAGTCTTTCTGCCATGATCTTTGTTAAGAGTTTGTAATCTATATTTAATAGTGAGATTGGCCTGTAAGAGCTAGGAAGTGTAAGGTCTCGGCCTTGTTTCGGGAGGACTCTTATGTTGGCGGTATTAAAATAAAGGGGGATCGATTTGTTGGATATTATGTGATTAAAAACATCTGTGAGTATAGGGGATATCTTGGGTGCCAATAGTTTGTAATAGTCGGGGGTAAGCCCGTCAGGCCCTGGGGCCTTGCCGGATTTCAAGCCCGCGATTGCTCTAGCCACCTCCTCCTGAGTGATGTCTCTGGCTAAATTTGTTGCGTTCAGAGGGGACATCTCTGGTATGGGGAGTGAGTCCCAGAATTTTGAGGCCCTATGTAAGTCTGATTGAGGATGTGAGTAGAGGGTCGCGTAAAAGTCTCGAAGTACTTGGGCCGTGTGTTCGGTGGAGGAGGTCAGAGAGCCCTGTGGGGTCCTCAGTGGGCGGATGGTAGCTGGGGTCCTTTGACCCTGTAGTAGGGAAGATAACAATTTGCTTGATTTATTGCCGAATTTGTGGAATCGGGATGATTTTGAGAAGGAATAAAGTGATTCAGATTTCTCGATGATGCTCTCGTAGAGCGCCTTTGCCTCTAGATATGAATTTTTATGTTCAGTGGAGGGGTTGGACCTGTACTTGTCAAAGGCATCTGTTAGGGTCGTTTGGGCCTTAATATAATCTGTTTTTAGTTTCCTTTTAAAGTTGATCGTCTGAGCTGTTATTTCGCCTCTAAGTGTAGCTTTTGAGGCCTGCCAAAATAGAGGGGGGTTTTCGGTTCTGAACTTTTCGTTGTCTATGGTATAATTGTCCCACGTTTGATTCACTATCTCTCTAAGTTTGGGGGAGGACGTTAAATTAGATGGGCATCGCCATATTTTTGAGGTAGGCTGTTGGTGGGAAAAGTGGAGTTTAAAATGTACCACTGCGTGGTCTGAGAGGACAATTGGTGCTATCTCGCTAGCTTCTATTCTTGGGAGGAGGAAATGGGAGACCAGGGTATAGTCAATGCGTGACATTAGACCCGTTGAGGCCGAGAGGCAAGTAAACTCGCGTTCTGTGGGATGTAGGGTTCTCCATACATCTAAAAGTTGGAGACGGGAACACAATTCTGGGATGCCTAATTTAGGGGATGTGCGGGTTTTTGTGGAAGTGTTCTGTTTGTCTAAGGAGGCTACCGTAATCAAATTAAAGTCCCCACAAGTGAGGATGGGCAAGTGTAAGAAGGGGGACAGTATTGCTATGATGGATTTCATGAATGGGGCGGAGTACTGGTTAGGGGCGTATACATTTAGACAGACAAACTCTTGTTGATCGTATTTCATGCAACACAGCACGTATCTGCCCTCTGGGTCTTCAATAACTTTGGATATTGATATGTCTAAATGATTTTTAGCCAGTATTAGTACTCCTCTAGCTTTGGAGCTATAATGGGCTGAGGCTAAAAGCTTCCACTTGAGCATGTTGAGTTTTACTAATTCTTTCGGCATTAGATGGGATTCCTGAAGAAATACAAGGTCTAATCTTAGTTTGTTGAGATATATCAATATTTTCTTTCTTTTTATCGGAGAGTTAATCCCTCCGACATTCCAGCTTCCTACATGTAAAGCCATATTGCATCATGGAGGGGGGGACTACGATATGTAAATATCACAATTACATTTGACATGGTGTAGATTCTCTGCACAGAATGGGGGGGCAAGGGGGGTATGTGGGATAAACATGGGGAACAATAACATAACAAAATAGAAACAAAAACAAAACAATACAAAACAATCGACAAACCATACTTGGTAGCTTCCGGAGCCTGTGGGAGGAAATCTTCCTGATTTTCTCATAACGGTCACAGGTTAGCTCCTGAGCCGAGTACGGCCCATCTTAAACAACTATGAATGAATTCACCAAAAGTAACGTCAGAGTCAATTGGGGGGGGGGGGGGGAAGAAACCCTTCTGGGTCATGTTAGTTCAGTTTCCTGAGGATTTCACAGTCTGAGGTCGGCCTTGGGTCACCGCGTTACTTAGTATGGGTTCTTCAATGGGCGTGGATGTGAAGGCCATGTCCGTTTTATGAAGCAAGGTATCCTTTCTCCTGTCCACCTCTTTGAGGTGTATGGGGACACTGTCACTTTCCATGTAGCAGTCCAGGGGGAGGGGGTAAGTGGGAGTGGGGTAAAACCTTCCCCATCTCTGGGTAGGCATGAGGTTAAGTTCCTTTGCAATTGTATAAGGAGTGAGTCTGGGGGGGGGGGGGGGGGGAGTAGTGATGCTTGCGATTCTTCCTGGTTGTTGGGGTGGTAGAATAGAGGGGGTCTGCAGAGGTGATTGATCTTTGAGTCCTTACCGGAAGGGAGGGGGGGGGGGACATGAGAAAGACAGCGCCTCCCAAGTAGTTTTTTCCTGGAGCCAGGGTAACAATTCAGGCTGGATGTTGCCAGGATCGGATTGGACCAGGTTTGAGGCATTCGCATGTGCCTTTTGTAGCTTCGTGCTAAATTTTACATGTATCTATCATCAGACGTCGTCTTCTAAATCAGTGGCACTGATGTAGAAAATTGGGAGGATGATGGGTGAGGGGATTGAAGGTTTTTGGTTGAGGTGGTTTGGAGAGTAGGGCTGCTAAGGTTTTTAATCACCTTCAGATTCTCTGCGGTGCATGGGGGATTGGTATGACACTTCCTCCATGTAGGCTCCTGCGTCTGCGGGGGTCATAAAGTCCTTAAAAGAGGATCCTTCATATATTCGCAGTTTCGCCGGATAGAGGAGGGCAAATTTGCGCTCCATCTGTATGAGTTTGGAACAAATCGGAGAGAATTCCTTCCTCTGCTTTGTCAGCTCGGCAGAGTAATCTTGAAATATCAAGATAGTGCTTCCTTCCCATTCAAGGTTGCGGTGTTTACGGGATGCTGCCCAAAAAAGTTCCTTATGCAAGTAATTGAGGGATTTAAAAATCACCGTTCTGGGTCTATTATCACTGGATGGACGCTGGGGCCCTAGCCTGTGTGCCCTTTCTATTACTAGATCTGTGCAGCGATCCTTAATCCCCAGCATCTCAGGAAGCGTGTTTCTAATGAAATTAAACAGATCAGGGCCCTTTACAGATTCGGGTACTCCCACCAGCCTCAAGTTATTTCTCCTTGATCTGTTCTCGAGATCCTGGAGCTTGTTATGCAGGGAGAGCAGATCCTTAGAGTGCTGGGTAACCAGGGGTTTGATCTCCGCCATGTCCTGAAAGCACTCTCCCATTCTACATTCCGTGTCCATGACACGTTTTTGGAGCTGGGCTAACTGCTTATTTATGTTGTCCGTCTGCTCCTGAAACAGAGGAGCTATTGCCGCCCTTATAGCCCCTACCATGTCACCGTAGGTGACCGGGGCGGAGAGATCAGGGATGGAGGTGTCTAGAGGCAGTGGGGGAGCGGGGAGGGAGCCCTTTTCAGGGGAGTCTGATAAGTCTCTTACCCGCTGTGGAAGCGGCGTTGCTTGCCGTGACGGGCGCGAGGGTTCGGGAGTCGGCGCCATCTTGGATGTGGCGGGCGCCGCGTCTTTCCCCTTCTGAGCGCGTGGACGGGAGCCGGGCATCTCCGCTGGGTTTCTGTCCATATGCCGCTTGTCTGACGTGTGGGGAGACTTCGGAGGGGGATTTGGTGTGAATCTGGAGGCTGGGACAGCCGTTAAAGATGTTTTAGGGCCGGATCGGCAGCGGAGCTCAGGAGAGAGCTTCTTCACATCCCTCTGCCGGAACCGGAAGTCTTCTAGTATTAGATTATTAGTATTATTAGTATTAGTTATTAAATAAGAAAGAAGCAAAATGGTTGGTGTAGGGTCCAGAGCAAAGGCTGCCCACAGGACATCCCCTCTGTTAATATGCCCCTGCTTCCTTCCTTCTTCCCTTCCTCATCCAAAACTGTAGTGCTCTCTACAATATGCCATGACATATTGTGGTGCACTCACAAGAAGCCACAGCCAGCCAGCATGCACAATCTCACAATGGGCAAGATGTACTAAGCCTTGAAAAGTGATAAAATGGAGCATGATAAACCCCAACCAGTCAGCCCCCAACTGTAATTTTTTTAAATACAGCCTGCAATGTGGCAGTTCGAAGCAGATTGACTGGAACTTTATCTCTCTGCATTAATATATATATATATATATATATATATATATATATATATATATATATATATATTGATGCATTCTACAAAAAGTATTTACTGAAACTTACCAAAGTAATTCCTTGTGTAATTGTGTAATTTACATGTCACAGAATGTGAACATGTTACAGGATACTCAGCTGAAAATAGACTCAAATACATTATGATGAAATTGCTTTGAGGACTTTCCAGACAAAGGGCAGTATTCAATGAGAAAAGTTCTCCGTCTTTTGTGGAGAACTTGTGCTTTTTTCGCCGTGGAGAGAGGTTTTTTTTCTCCAAAGGCGAGCCACCCTATTCAATGTGAAATATTCTCCGTCTTTCTTAGTGATTCTCGCCGTCTCTCTCCGTGAAGAAATTCTCCATCTTTTGATGGAGAGCAGGAATGTGAACTTTTAAACTAAAAGGGTGTTTTTTTTAATTTTGGTGTCAAAAAATCAGGTTTTTTTTTCTGTGGAGGGCCATGTTATTTTTATTCATGTGCCTATAGCACATGAATATATATTTAATTTTTAAAAAAATATTTTTTTACATTTTTTTTTTTTTTCTTTTTTTTACACAGTGCAGCCAGCAGGGGGCCAGAGCGCTCGAGCCGCTCATTAGATATTCATATATTCACTGCACCCGAAGCACGTTCGGGTACAGTGAATACTGGGTCCCCCGCTGGCTATAGAGGGGGGCAGCCTGTGCTGCCTGGGTCCCAGGGGGGCCCCCTACCCTCACATATGTTCTGTGGCATCCAGGGAGACTTTAATCTCCCTGGATGCCACGTCCCTGTCAGCTCCCTGCTGCGGACGCTCGTCCGCTGCAGGGGTTAAGACTCGCCGCGAGTGGCGGCGAGTCTTATAAACATTGAATAGTGGCAGCAGGAGAGGCAACGAGCCCTCCGGAACACGGAGAGTGCACGGCGAGCAAAAAAAAATGCTCGCCGTGCACGGAGAATATTACCATTGAATACTGCCCAAAGATTAACTTATCTGTATATCATTAAGGAAATCTGCAAAACATAACTTCTGGCAATTC
Organism: Crinia signifera; assembly: GCF_055691185.1. Classification (NCBI taxonomy): domain Eukaryota; kingdom Metazoa; phylum Chordata; class Amphibia; order Anura; family Myobatrachidae; genus Crinia; species Crinia signifera. Next base: position 109,651,151 of record NC_139221.1, read on the forward strand.
TTGAGAGATAGAGAAGGAGATACTTTGGCGTAATGCAGTCTGTGCTTGTTAGGTATATGTAATATGTTTGTAGAATTCATAATGTTAAAGTTGCCACATATGGGTCAGTCCTTTTCCTTGACTCAGCAGTCAAACAACAGGATTATTGTTTAATTTGACCACATCTGCGGATGGTTAAACTGAACAGAATCCAGTTATTTAGATTGAGAGACTGGGACACTTTGCTCTTAACTATAGTATTTTGGTCAGATTGTTATTATCTGGCCAATGTGTACCTGGGAGATTTGAGCAATTCTTCATTTTGCAATGATTTTCCCACCTTTAGGGTATGAACTAGGACCAACTGGTTTAACATGAGACCCTACACTGTATTGTGAATGAAACATTTACAATAACTACTACAGCACAGCGGGAATCTTGCCTCCATATTCCACTTTCAAGATGGGAGTAGGGCACATGCCAGCCAGCCTATAAAGTCAGAGTGACTTGTATATATGTATGTATATACTGTATGTATGTGTTTATGTCATACTTACCTACCCTACTGGAATGGACGGGAGGGTCCAAAAAATCGGGTCCCCCTCCCGGCCCCCTGGAAGTATGGGCAAGCCTCCCACATTTAGCTGGCCCCCGCAACCGCCCCAGCACCCCCTCCCTCTGCTGGTCAAATACCAGCATCCATGGCTGCTTGGTAGGGGGCAAGGCTAAAATTATTGTGTCATTTAGTACCACCACCTCCCTGAAAAGCCGAAAAAAATGGCATTTGCAGGAATGAGGTAGGGCTTAATGGCAGCAAGCCCTGCCCTCCGAAAATCGAGAGAAGACACTTAAGGTAGGCTAGTATGATGTATGTATGTATGTATGTATACAGTGGCCCTTATTCTGATCTCGGCGGTACGGCCCGCGTGCGGCCGTACCGCCGATGTTTTCACTCTGCACATGCGCAGAGGTCACTCTGCGCATGTGCAGGCGAAATCGCCGCACAAAAAATGTATACGCCGCAAAGGGGGCGTATAGGGGCGTGAGGGGCTTAATAGCCTCATTACCCTATGCATACGCCCAGCGTTTCATGGGCGTTCCCATGCAAACGCGGGGCGTATGCATGGTAATGAGGCTATGACGCCAGTGATGGGGGCGGAAAGCTGACATCGCCGGATGTCAGCTCTCCGCCCCCATACAAGCTTTCACACGGACGATTGTCCGTGTGGTCTAAGCTTGCGGGAGCTGGTGGAGCGTGCGGCCCTGCCTTCGATGGTCACCGACCATTGAATGCAGGGGGCAGCTCCCACCATGGTGGAGGCGTACGCCCCACCATTTTCATGCGGATCGCCAGCCGTCCGCGTACGGACGGCCGTGGCGATCCGTATTGTAGGCGGGGATTGGTTTGTGCGGCCGGAGCAACGTATGCGGCTCCGGCCGCACAGATCAGAATAAGGGCCAGTATGTATTAAGTGTGTGACTATGTACAGAATGTATGTCTGTGTGTGACTGTATGTACAAAATGTGTTGATGTTCAAGGTGCCCCAGTCTTAAATGCCCCAGGCCCCCCGAAGCCTTAATCCAGTTCTGACACTATGGCGGATGTTTTCGGAGGACACTTTAATATTGAGATAATTTTGCAATACTATTATAGAAGTGTGATCAGTATGCATGTTCTCCTTACAATCCCTTAACTTCATCCTTTTCCTGATGCTGCTCTAAATGTTTTATATGTATAACACATATCTAAAAATGCATATACAGTATTCTATAATTATATATGGTGTCCAATTAAAACAGGATTGCTGAACACCATATACAGTTTATGCACACCAGCTGTTGACAACTACCCGCAACTACTGTCAGTTCTTCTCCATGCAGGCCAAAATTCACTCTCACCTGAACTATATTCAGCCTGGGCTGTTATTTGCACATGCTAAGAACAAAGTCATAAAACAGTGGAGGAAATGCCAGTGTTCACAATACTGATGCCAGGGAGGGGAGTTTAAAGTTAGGCCACGGCAAGGGAGGGTTAGGCACTTATAAGGGGGGGTTAGGGTTAAGATGCAGGGGGTTAGGGTTAGGATGCAGGGCAGAGGATTAGCTTTAGTTGGTGGTGTAGGAGGTTAGGGTTAAGCACTAGTAGCAGTGGTGTAGCCACCGTGCGGCAGCCCCGCCACTGCTTGGAGGAGCAAGCGCTGCGAAGGGCGCCGGGTTCAGGATGCAGTACAGGCGGTCAGTGTGAGAGGTGCAGAGGCGGCCGGTAGCAAGATCAGCAAGGTGCAGAGAGGGACCTTGTTGATCTTGCTGCCGCCGCCTCTGCACTTCTCTCACTAACAGGCAGCGGCGCCAGAAGCAGGAAGCAGGGGTGAAACCCTTCCCTCCCGGAGGACCTCGCTGTCGCTACTTGAGAAGACGCCTGACCCGTTGCCAGGGAGACGCAAACGGCCCGCTCTAGTGCTGAGCACTGACCTCAAGGCTCACCTGCAACGGGTGTCCGTCTAGATGGGGCTAGATATGGAGCCGCCACACGAAGTTCGAGCTGTGCTCTCAGGCCTGTAGCCGGATCTTGGAGAAGGAGCCCTGTGACGGAGCCCTGTGACCAGGTACCATGGTGGCCATGTGCCGTGGCTGGGGGTGCGATGGGGGGGGGAGGGCGCCAGTGATTTTTTTGGCTTGGGGGTGCAAAATTTTAAGTTACGCCCCTGACTAGCAGAGAGGGTTAGGCTGTGGTGGGAGGGATAGGGGGCAGGAGGAAGTAAGTCTGAATTCCATCCATTGGGATGCTGGCATCAGTATTCTGACTGCCAGCATCCCCACCGCTGGTCATCCATATGTACCCCTTCAGGACAGTCAGATATATGTTTACAGTATTCAATGTTGTGCCCATGATGACACAATCAAGACATCTGAATGAGTCCCTTTTATAGTGCTACTAGTGTTAACACCTATTCCATTTTAAATTCCATTACAGAAAGTGTGGTCATGGGGGTGGCCAAAATGGAAATAAGGTTTTCATTTTAATTGTCATCTTTCATGTCATTTTCTCACCAATGTAAGGACCTTCCTCGTGACCCTTCAAATGCCATTAGAGGCCACTTATAGCACTATCTACAGTATGTGATAAATTCCCCCACTTGTCCTTATAGTATAAAACTAGGATAGGTTCAATGTATTTGTGAATAATCAAAAAAGTTAAATTGTAAAAAAAATAAGGTTAAAGAACAAATTTAAAAAAGAAAATAGATTTTTCCAATTTCTGAACAAACATGTCTATAAAATAGAACTGGGGACAGTGGTATATCTATAATATGTGCAGTGTGTGCAGTGCACAGGGCCCTATGGGACCAGGGGGCCCACATTGCACACCTTGCACTCATTGTTTTCAATACTCACCTCTGTAGAGTCCTGTGCAACAAATTTTCTGCTGCAGCATTTCCCTGGAATTTTGTACATGCACTGTCATCCGAGGGTATTAATGGAATTAAGGGATGAACTAGCTACCCCCCCTACATTATATCTTTAGCAAGTCACTATCATCAGGTATAGTACCAAAATATTGGAGAATAGCAGAGGTAGTGCCAATATTAAAAAAAGGAAGATCCCGCTAATTACAGACCCATTAGTTTGAAGGATTTTTAAAGGATGGTATCCAGGAATATTTAGACCATCACCGTCTACTCAGTACTAACCAACATGGGTTAGTGAAAAATTGTTCATGCCAAACTAATCCACTAGGGTTCTATGAAGAGGTTAGCAAAAACCTCGATAATGGAAATGCTGTAGATGTGATTTTCCTAGATTTCGCTAAAGCATTTGATACTGTCCCACACAAGAGATTGATTAATAAAATGGAGAACCTAGGATTGGGTGAAAATATCTGCAGATGGGTAGGGAATTGGCTATGTAATAGAGTGGTTGTGAATGGTGCCGTATCAGATATGATACCGGTACTAAGTGGAGTGCCCCAGGGTTTGGTTTTGGGGCCCATTTTGTTTAACATTTTTATTAACGATATTGGGATAGGGTTACTCAGCAATGTATCCATCTTTGCGGACGATCCAAAACTTAGCAAAGTCATCAAATCATCAGAAGATGTCACCATGCTTCAAAATGATCTTGCAATTCTAGATGAGTGGGCAAAAAAATGGAAGATGAGGTTCAATGTAGATAGATGTAAGGTTATGCACCTTGGGAGACACAACCAGTGTGCAAGTTACAACCACAGCGGAGAGGAACTGGGTAATTCCATACTTGAAAAGGATCTAGGAGTCCAAATAGACAGCACACTGGGATGTAGTGCCCATTGTAATGTAGCTACAAAAAAGGCCAACAAAATTCTGGCATGTATTAAGAGGGGAATGGAAACCAGGGACTCAAGGGTAATTATGCCACTGTATAAAGCATTGGTGAGACCTCACCTTGAGTACAGAGTGCAATTCTGGGCCCCACACTATAAAAAGGACATCATAGAATTAGAAAAAGTCCAAAGGCGAGCAACAAAGCTTATTAGGGGAATGGAGAATTTAAGCTACTGGGAGAGATTAAGCAATTTGGGACTATTTACATTGGAAAAGAGACGTTTAAGGGGGGATATGCTCAACATGTACAAGTATATCAAGGGCCAATATAAGGAACTGTCACACACCCTCTTTTCTACTAGAAAGGAATCTAGGACACGAGGGCATGAGTATAGATTAGAAGAAAAAAGATTTCATTCAGCTAGTAGAAAGAATTTCTTTACAGTCAGAACAGTCAAACTCTGGAACTCTCTTCCCAGAGAGGTGGTAACGGCTGGCTCATTAAAGGCGTTCAAGGCAAAGTTGGACAAACATTTACTGGAGAAAAACATACATGGGTACAAATAAGAAATATAATCTGTCTGTAAAATATCAGAACCTACCAAATCAGCAATGGATATCTATACCAGGTTGAACTAGATGGACGCAAGTCTTTTTTCAGCCTTACCTACTATGTAACTATGTAACTAAGACAATCACTGGGAAAATAGCTGCTTTGCCATTTCTCCTGAGAAATTTGCATGTACACTAGACACTGGTACTGTGCTAGGGTCTCCTGACAGCTAGAGAGGAGGGGGCTCAGATGGAAACTGAACATGGGCCTTTCCTCTCTTAATATGTCCCTGACAGGAAATAACATAAATGAGGGTGTTGCCTAGGCAACTGACCAGGCTCAAATATGGAGCGGATCACAGAGCAGTTACTTATAGGGTCAGAGTAAGCCCCTAACCCCCCCCCCCAAAAAAAAAAAAAAATATATATATATATATATATATATATACAAAAAAGTAGTTCTAAACACCAATAAATATTTAAATGATTTAGTATTAAAGGAAATAAACACAGTAAAACCACATAGAGCACAAGGTACCTTTCACAATAAATGAGGTATGTATGTAAAAAGAATCCTTTCTGATGTATACCACCAATGATAGAGGTCCACACATATAAGTCTCCAGTAAAATTTTCTATACGCCAGTGTTTTTTTGTTTCCACAGTTTGACCACTAAGGGAATTATTCCAATTCAGAATGCATAGCAGCAGTATCCTCCCTATTGGTGGTGTAAAAGTAAAGGTTCGTTTGGAGTAGCAGTAGGTGTGGAAAACAAGTCTCAATAGGGGCGGCTGGTCCAGATCCAATAAAGATGCAGATCTGTGCAAGGTAAGCTTCCAACTTTTGGTTAAATCGGATGCTATTTATTCTGACATTTCACAAAATAGGACTAAAATCTTTTCTCATTACAGCCCAGCTAAAATCTTACCTTTATTGGATTTATTCTTAAGCTGGCCATATATCAACAGATCGATTGTCAGATTGGGCTGTTTGGAACAAAATCCTGGTAATGGATGAAAGCAAATGACAGTTGACCATTTGTTTTGAAATGCTGGAATAATGCCAAATACTGTCATTCAGATATCACCAGGTTTTTGTTCCAACCAGCCAGATCAGACAATCGATCTGTAGATGTATGGCCACCTTTAGTTTTTACATTTAATTTGAACATGTGTTTTTATTTGTTTGTTAATTAGGAAAAATCACACTTGTTGACTGCCACAGGGAATAAAACATACACAAAAAGTGAAACACCTAGATTTAATGATTGATACAACAGGAAAAAGACAAAAGCAAATTGAATTAGCCACTAAAAAAATTAACTTTGTGAGGTCAACCTCCTATAGAAGTTTGACCTCACCTCAGTCGCGTAACTATAAATTTAGATACCCCCGGCCAATAAATTTTGTGGTGCCCCCCTTTTCCCTCAGCACTTTGGTAATACATGTATGTGAGTGCCTTATCTGGGAAATATATATATATATATATATATATATATATATATATATATATATATATATATATATATAAACACCTGGGTTTTGCATGTTAAACAGGCGACCACAGACACAGATAATTTGTGACACTCACCCCCGATTAAAAACACATTAAATTTCCAAAAATGCTGCTGCTGTAAATTTCTCTCCGTCAGGTAAGTCTCACGAGTCACGCTGGTAGTAAGGGGCAGCCTGCAAACTACTTGCCACTGTACAAGTGTAATCAACAGTGTTTGAATACACTTGTAAAGTAGCAAATAGTTTACAAACTGTCCCTTACACCAAAGTGAGCTGTAGCTGACCTGAGAGGACGCATGGAAGACAGTAGAAAAGAGTCAGTGCAACTGTGATCCTGGCACCCTCCTCTCCTATCCTGCAGCTGGCAGCTCACAGCAGCAGAGTAGGCTAATCAAGGAGAGCGCCCCGCAGACCGCACTGGTGTCACAGACACCGTGGGGTCTGTGGCACCATTGTTACACCACTGCCTCACATGCTGGGCTGTCACATATAGCTGTAGAGCTACTTGCATAAGACAAGCCTCCTGTTCATCCCGAATATCAGGACCATTGACTGTCTTCTTCCAGAGAGTCCAGACCTGGCCAGTGTGTTGAAACATGTTCCCATGCCCTACCTCAGCACCACATCACTATCTTCAACCCTCATCCTAGTCCCTCATTACCTTTCCTCAGTGCCTTGTCACCTTCCTCAGACACAGGGCCTAATTCAGACCTGATCGCAAAGCTTTTTTAGCAAATGGACAAAACCATGCTGCACTGCAGGTGATGCAAATGTAACATGTGGAAAGAGAGTTAGATTTGGGTGGTTATATTGTTTCTGTGCAGGATAAATACTGGCGGCTTTATTCTTACACTGCAATTGAAATTCCAGTGTGAACACACCCCACCCAAACTAACTCTCTCTGCACATGTTACATCTGCCCCACCTGCAGTGCAACATGGTTTTGTCCATTTGCTAAAATACAGCCAGAGCCCTTAACAGCTTCATCGCCTATCTGAGCCACAGCCCCATCACCTTACTCCACCCCTAGCTCCTTATCTTCATCAGCCACAGGCGCACATCCATCCTCAGACCCATTACCTTCCTCAGCCCCCAGACCCTCATCTTCCGCAACCACATCACCCACTGGGTTCCCAAATGTAGGTGTGTGCCCAGCCAAGGATGCATGTTGGAAGAGTCCAGCACTTGCTGGACCAGGCTACAAGGGATCTGCACCATGGGTAAGTTTCCCGGCAACAGTCTGGATGGCGACCTCTAAAGTCTTCAGTGCCTAGCGCTTGCGCTCCACTGAAACAGCCCTCCCCATGACCCTTGATATAGGTCTTGATGATGATCATTAAATTGAATGATATGTATTTGTAAGTAAATTAAATTGTCTCTCATTTACAATGACCCTGGTGAGTGCACTGTACTTTGTATAATGGAATATATGGATGTTGACTATTGTTAAACATTGAGTCTACACCTTAGGCAGTTGTACATTGTTTACATTTGTGTGTGAAAATCTACTGTATGTCTGGACTATATATACATACATACATACATACATACATACATACATATATATATATATATATATATATATATATATATATAAAGTACCAGGAGGTCCGGCAACTCCACTTAATAACTCCTTCCTTCGGCGGGTGCCCGCAAGTCCACCTGAAACCAAACATGGAAATATGCAGCACTCCAGCCTGTATCAATAAAGCAATCTTTTTATTTTAGCTCATACAGCAACGTTTCAATACTGGGTAGTATTTTCTTCAGGCTAATTAACACAACCACCAAACTGACCTTATATGTGAACAAACAACGTCAACCGTTCTGAATATTATTTATGTCCTCTTTTAATAAGGGAATAAGGGATAAGGGAAACACTTTTTTTAAATATAAATTCGAAGTGACGTCATGACATCATGATAAAGTGCAAACTGTGCTCAATAGCGTAGATACTAGTTACCATGGCAACATATACACAAATAGCAAACTATTATAAAAATGGAAAAGACAATTTTACAAACAATGCAAAAAGACAGTCAAAAAGACACATCGAGATATCATCTATTAACATTAATTAATAAGCGCATTTAATCCTGAGGCTTCATTCAAACCCCGCGGCGATAATGTGTCCAGCCGCAATATCCAACTGGCTTCACAACGCAAAAGTCTTTGTCCCCTGCTTTTTGACTATCTTGGTGATCTCAGGGGTTAATAGGTCTCGTCTGTCCATCCCCGATACCTGTGCTTTTTCCTGTAATAGCGACCTTCTTTTATACCCTCGCTTCTCAAATTTCTCAACCATAACCGTCATTTGCAATTCTGCCTGTTTATTGTCGGAATTGATCCGCTTCACCCGCATTAATAGGGAACGGTGTAACTTGCACCAAATGTTTTGCTTTGAAAAAGGGAATTAAATCCAGAAACATCAGCTAATGGATTAAGCTGTGTCAGAGTTTTTCTTGTAAAGTCCGCGGGAGTGCCACCATTGTGTTGGTCTGCATATGTGCTTTTGTTAGTGTGCACCCCGGCTTGTTGCTAGTGGGATCCCCAAGGAGTGCCTGTTCTTGGAATACGTATATATATATATATATATATATATATATATATATATATATATATATATATATATATATATATATATATAGAAAGAGAAGAGAGAGAGAGAGAGAGAGAGAGAGAGAGATCCAATCCAAGTAAGCAGCTGCACTCCGTGGATTTCAATAAAGGTGCAAAATTTTATTATCTAACGTTTTGGGGCCACAAAACCTCTTGTTTTTGTGTTTCTGTTCTTAACGAATGAATACCTACACATATAATGAGTAAACCTGCTAACTTCAAAGTTAAGATTATACTATAACTAAAATCATTATATGGAAATTAAATAAAATATCGCTAATCAAATATATGAATCATTTTGTTTTTATTATTATTTTAGTTCATGGCGCTCAGCAGAAGAAAGTGTTTTCTATATGCATACAAAGGAGGGAGAAAGAGATATGGGTCATTCATGCATCAACTCATAATATGAGTTATCTAGCTCACAATCATTATGAATAAATCCCATGGCGTATGCATAATTAATGTGTAAACATTGCTTTCAAGGAGTTATTTAGCTGTAGATTTAAATACATATTTGAGAAGCAAACATTAATGTCTACCAGAGCATGAAATGACAGGTTTGCAAATGACATGAACATGTTTTCAGTAAAATTCCTACAGTACAATACTTAAAAAAGTTAAGCCCAGTCCTTGAGGTATATTACTTTGAATGTCCATGAATTCCTGCCAGATCTGCTGCTCAGCCAGCATTTTTCACAGCAGGCGGATTGTGGGCATTGATTTGAGTTAAAAATCCTTTGAGTAAGCCCGTCGGACTCCCATGACACTTCAAAGGAAGTTGTAAACTGCTCACTGGGGAAAAGGGTGTAAACTAAAAATTCTTGGGATAGAAAAATATAGTTATGATTGATAAATCCAAAATACAAATTCTTACCTACAAAAACATTAGATTATATCTTATACAATAAATACATTTCAAATAAGCTTGTACAAACATTTATTGGATAAAAACATCCAGGGGTACAAACAACAATCATAATCTGTCTTTAAATAAATCAGAATACACTACGTCTATAAAGGGATGTAGAAAGTAGATCATACTGTAAACTCTGAACTCGATGGACGCACATCTTTATTCGGCCTTAACTACTATGTATGTAACTATGTAACTGTGGGGTAAATGTATAAAGCATTAGTAAGGGACGAGAAATGCCTGGTACTTAAAGACTGGCCAATCGGGTTTGTATAGGGGTCCGATAGTCGGGATCCCGACAGTCATTATCCTGACGTTGGGATCCTGACTGGCCAGACCCAGACAGCATGGTGAGCACAACTAAGCCCCTTGTGGGCACGGTGGCTCGCTATGTGAGCCACCTATTCTATTCACCCTCTATGGGAGTCTATTTAAGAACACAAAGACAGACCGTTATTAAATATGATTTACTACAACAAAAAGTCACAAAGTGCTTTGAATAAAAATAATTATAACAGATTGGTACAGAGATATATGAAAGCAAAACAGTTTCTTAAACTATAATTGAGCTAAAACGAAGAAACAGAAGAACTATTCTCCAATATGATGTCCACATAGTATCAAAGCATTTCTTTGATCAGTTATGCTTCTCATAAAAAATATATAATGAACTTGGCTTGACCCAAAGCATTGATTCTGAATAGCGAAACTACCAAACATCAGTCCCTCCAGACTTTACATTTTTGACAATCTGATAACGGGATCAAACAGATCAACAATACGACAAGAGACAATAACATTTTGGATTTAAACACAGTCATCTGGTGAAAAAGACATTTAAGGAATTATTGACTATCTAACTATTCCATTATCCTGCTCAGACTATAAATAACACTGTCACTCAACTTCTCAAAGCTTTGAGAAATGAAATCAGTAATCACACATTTAAAAAAAAGAATTTGTAACACAGAGGAAATCCATATTATATATTAATTAAAAAAACTAAAAGTTTGATTTGTGTAACCGTAGTAATTATGTGCTACAAAACATGAATGAGTATCAACGAATTCTATGACAGTTTAGCAAAATAATGTATACATAGGAAAAGACTAATTAAAAAAGCAGCATACACACTGTGGTGTCAAAGAAAGGGTACCCACTATTGCTTGGGGATTAATGAACAGTTTTATTATATAGGCAGGGCAGTAGAGAGCCTGTCATGGCCCAGATACTTTTCAGGGGGCATGGCCTAATCGCGGGAGGCATGGCCATGCAGCTTTAGAATAAAATACGAAAAATATAGCACTTTAAGCACCTCTCTGGTCACACTGCATCCCAGCACACAGCAGCATGTGCTAAGTTGAGAAGAGTTGCTGCAGCTGGGCCCTCTCATTAGATTTGGGCCTGGGTTATAAGTACCCCCCTCTCTCTGTGCCACTTTATATAGTCAAAACAGAACTGAGCTTAAATGGCAAAAAAAAAGTAAAATATGCAGATCATTATTAAATTAATGTGAAAGAAATTGGTGATACAGGTTAAGTATCCCTTATCCAGAATGCTCGGGACCAGGAGCATTTTGAATAAGGGATTTTTCTGGATTTTAGAATATTTTTTTCCCATATCTACCTAGTCCCCTGGTGGTACCCCGATGGTCCACCGACATCCACTGTGTCCCACGGCATCCATTACAGCCTTCAGGACCATCTTCAGCAGCATCTCTGGTCCCAAGGGTGCATTGTGCAAGTGTGCGCGGGCATGCCGGTGACATCCCCAGCATGCCCGCCCACTCAGGCAATGCACCCCTGGGACCGGAGATGCAGCTGAAGAGGATCCTAAAGGCCACCGTGGACATTGGGGACAAGGTAAGTATAAAAAATGGGCCCCGAAATATTCTGAAAAAAAAAAGGTTTTCTGAATATTTTATTTTTTGGAATATACGGATAAGGGGGACCCGACCCATAATACTACATTAAATCAAGAATTGCAGGAGTAAATTACTAAAACTATTATTTTAAAACTATGTAGTTTCTACTTTTAGAATTTATACCATGTTTTATTACCTTTTATAGCATGCATTCTATTATTAAGGTTATAAACTTTTGTCCTGAAAGTCTCTTGCTGAGATTATAACATATTCTCTAGCTATTTTGCAAATGCTTGGACAAGTGGGCAGTTCAAAGCTTTACTCTTGACCTCAGAAGCCTTTATGATCTCACTAATTGGAAGCTGCTCGCAGGAAGATCTGATAAAAACAAAATGATTGCCAGGGTGAGCAAATAAGCACAAGAGCTGCCAAAGATTCCACAGGAAACAAGATCACTAAGCACAAACTAGCATGGTCTCAAACGCTGCAAAAACCATTACAGAGAGGAAAGAAAATATTATTCAGAGATATATTTACTTATCTGTTTGAAATTATTATACGTTCACTTTCTTTAACAAAGGAGTATCCATGTGTGCTTTCAAGAAGACAAATATAAAAGGTTTGCTGATGATTAAATATGTGTCTGATCTAATTCTAACTGAAACTTAAACTACTGGACACACAAAACAGCATTACTGTATATCATTTGGGCTTGAAATACCTCTTAAAAGTCCACATAGTAGAATAACATTAGATAATTAATATCATATCATAAATGACTACATCATGAAATACCATACAGTATTGTCGGTTGCAAAATTAAGATTTTATTAGATTAGCAGCAGGCCTTTATAGGCTAAAGCCACTCCAATAACAGCTCAATGCAGAAGCTAGTCTCCTGCTTGGGTGGAGCTTGTCCATAGTAACAGTACAGTAGGGCGAGATGTATCAAGCAATGTAAAGAGTGGAGAAGTCGAGAGTTACTCTAGCATTTATCTAGTACATTCTTTAAAATAATAGGTATACACTGATTGGTTGCTATGGGCAACTCTTCCACTAGAACACACCAAACAAGGCCCTCCCGAACTGCATAAAAACCTACTGCTTAGGCTTATTCATACATCTGGAAACATGAAGGCCCTAATTCAGGTTCGCTTGGTTCAACTGAGTTGACGCCCGCCACACAGCGGAATACCCGCCCCCCATCGCTGAATCTCCTCAGTACCATGCGAGGGGATGTGTACAAGAACACATCCCCTCACATGCCTCCGCTAGCAGGACAAATCATTCTATGGTCAGACGGCCATCAAATGATTTCTCCTGCCTTCGCAAATAAAAGTCAGTCTCAACTGACCATTATTTACGAGCACTAGAGTGAAGATGGGGCTTAGGTACTGTGACATCAGCTGCCTGCCCCGGCAGGCATGGCCCCATAAAACCAAAGGTGTTCCCATGGTCAATCCGCGTTTCCACCCCCACCCGCTCCTGGTCCTCCCTTCCCACTGGCCCAACAAGTGTGCAACTTGCCCCAGCCGTTCACTGTTAAAGTTTGTGTATGCGCAGACCCCGTCCATCGAGGCTGGGGCTGAACTTGGATCACTACGAGCGATCTTGAATCGGCCTGAAAAGTGAATAGCAATCCGTATTTTGCAAATAGTGTAAATTGTAGTGGTATAAAAATTGAATTCACTAATGGATTTGCATTTTTTAGCATCCATCTACTGTAGTAAGGCAAATGTTAAGGAAAGAGAGTTAACATTAGCACTACAATATGTGATATTACACAAATGTGGGGTATGACTTTCATGACGTGCATTTTGACCAAATGTACAGTACAATCCATGCATTTCAGAAAGTAGTGCACATTTTACATGTGTATCACAAGTGAAACAAACTATATACAGTTAGGGGAATATTCTGGTTCACCCACAAAGGCACAATCACTCTCTAATAGACAAAACCATGTGCACTGCAGGTGGTGCAGATGTAACATGTGCAGAGAGAGTTATATATTGGTGTTATATTGTTTCTGTGCAGGGTAAATACTGGCTGTTTTTTTTTTTTACACTGTAATATAGATATCAGTTTGTAGTACACACCCCACCCAAATATAACTCTCTCTGAACGTGTTACATCAGCCCCACCTGCAATGCACATGGTTTTGTCCATTAGAGAGTGAATTTGCCTTTGCGAGTGAACCAGAATAACCCCCTTTGTTTCCTGTACATAAGACTTATCATTTACTGCAATTTCCCATTAACTATTTAAAAACTGTATAAAATTTGAAAATAGCTAAAAAATATTTTAAGACATGTCATATACTGTGAATGTGATTACTTGCCATAAATCAATGTTAGCATAGTGAAAAGAATGTATTTTCCCTGCTGCTAGACATAGGATAACTATCACAAATTATTCATTTTTTTGTTGTGCATAAAAATGTCCCAAAAGATTTAAAAAATGATTAGACAATACTTTTCTTTCCACCTCCACAACTGGAAATCACATATGAAGACAGACACTGCTTAAGTTTATAGCCCTCATGAAAATAATATTGTGGCAATCATTCAAACATTTAGATAATTGGTGGCCAAATCTGAAGAGGCTCCAGCAGTGTTTAATAATTACATGGTTGATTTGCTTAGCCTCCGGTCTATAAGTTGTAACCAGACAATGTTGACGAGTTCCTTGTTAATTCCAACAGACATGTGCAAATAGTATCAGTGTAATAACTCATTTCTACATGTCTCCATCTTTCAAAAACTTTTGCTTAATTATTACGTCTCAGTGCATATTTAGAAAAGTACACATACTGTATAATGAATACATATAGATTTAAGCAATTCCTTATTTGCTTCAATTATATGCAGAGTAGCATGCAAATTGGAAACAGATGCGACTACATTGCATGTTCAGAAATAAATGCATTCTGTATTCGGATTCGGTATGGAATCCCGGCGGTCGGAATCCCGGCGTTCAAAATCCCGACCGCCGAAATCCCGACACGCCACGCAGCCGGCACAGTGCCTCGCTACGCTCGGCATGCTAATTTATTCTCCCTCTATGGGTGTCGAGGACACCCACGGAGGTAGAAAGCTTTGGGATTTCGGCGGTCGGGATTCCGGCGTCAGGATTTTGAACGCCAGGATTCAGACCGCCGGGAAATTAACCGCATCCCCTGTATTCAGAGGCGGATACATCTTTGTGACTGCACCACTGCTGTCCTGGGCACGGTAAAACTTGTCAACAGTTACCATGTCAACATGAAAGTTTCAACATGATCAAGCTGTGCATGTGCAGCATGTCGACAGTAACCACAATGAATTTCACCATGGCTACCGAGATAATATGTCGTCATTATGAACTGTCCACAAATCATTATTGGTGGTCTAGTGGCTTCCACCATGAGGAAAGTAACCTGGGAAGAATTACCAGTTGCAGCTGCTCCAGTACTACACACAGATGGAGCAGCTCTCAATGGAGCTGCTTCTGGCGATAGAATAGCCAATCCGACAGAAGGGGGCGCTCACGTCACATCCCTACAGTCAAGGTGATCCTACAATTTATTCCACATCTTTTGTGTACCTGGCAATGTTCGGGCCTACCTGGCCACAGTGATTCCCAACATGTAGGGGTGTGTTTATGGTTACCGGCCCCTGTGTTAACAGGTCATGACTTGCCTCACTTTTGGACTCTTGTTTTGCCTGTTAAACAGTTGCAAGCACAGGTGCCTATACGGGCCCTTGTAGAGACATTTCCCTTCATCCTGGATTTGTTTCTGCCTTGGGAAAAGACACATAAATCTACACACAAGCAAAAAGAGAAGAGATCACATAGACTGGCCTACTTGTGATGATCTGGTAAGACAAAAGTGGTTCCTCATAACACTACTGCTCATAATAAACAAATATAAATTCTGATATTCCTGCCAATGCTAATGTGTATATAAATGTTGCGTTCTGTAACCATGAAAGGGTAACTGTTATTTCTGAGATGCTTAGTAACCCTATTGGGTATAGCAGTCAGGTGGATATCAGTGGGCAGGACATTTCCTGTGACCCTGGTAACAGCTGTGGTAGTGTTGAAGTACAGTAAAGTAGTATCGATGAAGATGTGTAATCGGTTCCCTTTGTTCCTAAAGCTGATTTAGGAAAAACCTAATAGGGAGACCTTGCTCAAAGGCAGGGATTGGGAACCTTCGACCCTCCAACTGTTGCTGAACTACACATCCCATCATGCCCTGCAACAGTTGTTACATGGCCACATAGCAATACTGTAACAAGGCATGCTGGGATGTGTAGTTCCACAACAGCTGAATGGCCGAAGGTTCCCCATCCCTGCTCTAAGGTAACCTTTCAAAAAAATTTACTTTTAGTAGATGATGTCATGTTAATCCATATAGAAGAGTTAAGATATCAAAATGTTTTTTTGTTGCTTAGGCAGATTTTCAATAATCTACATAAGTAGACAATAGTGTTGTGGTGCCGCGCTCTGCTCCTTTTTCCTGTGGGTGTGGTTTGCAGACTGCTAGGTGATGGTGGGTAAAAGTGATGACTGACAAATATTGGGTATTGTACAATAACTTGTGAAAATCCATGAACATTACATAAACTTTACGTGCAGTGCTGCAGGTTAAGTATGCAGTCATAGAATCGCTTGTAAGAGAACACGTCAGAGCTCCCCGCTGACGTCCGCCGTCTCCCCCGCTGATAATCCCCCTCGCCGCACGACCCCCCCTAACCTTGCAGGATGCCGCTGCCCTGCCGCCAAAAGACTGGGACGTGCGTGCGCATGAGATGCACGCGCGTCCCAGTTCAATGGAGTCCCTATCCACCAGCGCTTGTCAGAGGGGGTTCCAGTTCAATGGAGTCCACCGGCGCACATCAGAGGGGGGTTCTGGTGGGCACCGAGCAAAGTTGACAGGGGCTTCATCTGTACCTCCCTTTACTCCATTGTTCCCCTTTTTTATTTTGTCTACCCTCCCCCCTCAAATTGTTTATACCTTGTATTGTATTTTGTATTTATATAAAATCCTTGAATAAACCGTATCCAAGGCTAAGGGCAAGTTCTTGGCCAAGAAGTCAAAGAATTGTCCCTTATATGACTCGGCAATACCTATAAATCTAAGGTTGTTTTTAAGATGGCAATTCTCCAAGACGTTTACTTTTTCTAAGAGGGATTGAATGGTAGAGGAGTGAGAAGACATATTGTCTTGGATAGACTGAACCCTATCCTCTGTATCTCTGACCCTTGTTTCCAGTGGGGTTAAAAAAGCAGCATGAGCCTCAATTCTGGCTAAGGCTGCATCTATTTTCATTTCAGTGCTTTCCAATCTTTTATCACATTGTAGCATAAGCAACTTGGATATAGCCTCAGCCATTTCAAGTATACAGTAAATAAAGAGTAGACTGGAATAATGGCCAAAGCAGTGTGTGTTGAAGATACCTTGGTACCTAATGGCTCCTGGGAAGGAGGGAGTGAAGTACATTTTCCAGACGAGTGTTTAGATTTACCAATCCTGTCAGAAGAGGACATATCAGAGGAGTTGGATGTAGAGGCCTTGGCCAGATATCTGTCCATATCCTGAAGGCCACTAGGCCACTCCTAGATTAGTTTAGATGTGCAATCGCCAAATTTGCCCCTATAATAATATGCTAAATTGATCAGATTACATATGAGTTACAAAATGACAGCAGGATAATACCCCTGAAGCAACATTCCAGTATCACATGGTCTATACTATGGAAGTGAAATATGAAGGAGCAATGAAATAATTAAAGTAGCTATTAGAGAGAGACTGGTGCAGACCCATTTATCTGGGCCCCAAGACAAGATGGCTCCACAAGACTTTCACAAAGTCAATGCCATATCAAAATGTAATGCTTCCCCAATGCCAAGGGTTGATTAGTTCCTTAGCAGGCTAGACTAGAGTTGGGAGTGGTCTTGTGTCAGGACTTCGAAGTGGTGAACACCCTATTTTGCATCAAAGCAGAAAATAGTTCCCACAAAAGACTATATACTTTGGTGGAAAATGATGAGTTAAAGTATACAAATTTGATTATGTGATTCATTATGAGGGATGGCAGAGGGTGTTCCTTTGGAATCAGCAGAAACTGATTTTATGCTCTGTTTTGTGAATCCATTTTATCATAAAAGTTGCAAAAGTGACACCAAGTTGAAGGACTGTGTAACGCAAAGGAGGCCAGGTATACGGAAACATTGTGTGTGCATTTGTGTGTGTATATGTATACAGATGGAGCATCCTTTCTTCAGCGCTGGGGTTCACCAGATATCCCCCTCTGGCGAACTGGCGCTCCGTCTGACTGGGACATGCGAGCCTCCCACATGCTCAAAGTTTCGGCAGGGGACACAAACCTTGCCCATCTCCGCTTCAGGGAGATTGGCAGTGTAAAGGGGGGGGAGCGGGGAGGTGGGTTTTGGCGGCGGAGACCAGTGGGGATCAGCAGGGGGCTCCGTAGTAAGGTGACGCACGCACATCTCGTGTTCTGCAAGGAAGATGGATGCTCCATCTGTATATATATATATATATATATATATATATATATATATATACAAATTGGGTGGGGATCCGGCTCTCCCTGTGAAGATATCAGCTGCGCTGGGTGCCCACTCCTGGTATAGATAATACAAGCAAAGGGGGATGGGAGTAGCACTCCACGCGACTTGTAAAAAATACTCTTTAGACAACTGCGTTAAGACAACGTTTCATTGATCTTTACTGATCAATTTCCTCAGGTCAATTGCTAATACAAAAAACACATACCTTTATACACCCAAGTGCAGTGGCGTCTTCCGGGAACGGGACCTCTCCCCCGGCCGGCTGGCGCTGTAAACTGACGTCACAATGCGTGAGTCAAACAGTGTGCTCCCATCACCATAGTAACATGTAAACAGCAGGCATAACTCCGTCAGCTCGCGCTGCGGATACAACAGAGCGGCAAAAAAACACATCTAATAATCAGCGGTGTCTGGAGACCGCTGCTACAACCTGATCTACTGGCATATAAACTATAAAATATAAGTCTGCCTAGTCCTACTAATCACCTCAAGATAGACTAGGACAAACATATAGCAGACCGATATATTTAGCAGAAAAGTGGTTAGTTAGAAAAAGCACATAGACACACTGACAACTCATGCATACTGAAGACTAGAAATTTCATAGCAGTGAAGAATTAGATAGGAAACCATAACATACCAGGAAACACATTCAGCCTAAGTAGGAAAAATTTAGAAAGCAGAACAAGATTGATGAACAACACACAGACATGGACAGAGGTGCTGTAGGGGTCATTTCTGACTACGGCATATTACTACACAGTTTAAAGGTGACCAGAGTGTCAAAAAATCAAACAGTTGGTCCTCAAAGCAGACAATCAGTAGAATATATAGCAGAATAATTAGTGAACAATATAGCAGAATAATTAGCAGAATAATTAGTAAACAATGCACATCAGCTCAATGTACCACCAGCATCCCATACAAGCGCACATAAGGGTACCCTCAAGAAGTTGAAGAGAACAAAGAATGAAATATTTAGCAGAGAAGATGTGAGTACAGAAAAACATTAAGACACAGACAACCCATTCTCACTGCAGAAAGATATATTTAGCAGACTAGATCAAAGGGTGAAAAAACCACAAGAATTATCCATTCATACTAAAGAGTGAAAATTTAGTAAGAAGAAAAAGTTGGGTGAACAACATATATACACAAAGACAAGGGTACCCCACAACTATGCAAGCGCTGATTCAGAAGCTGTACTTCAGAAGCTGTAGATACATCTAAAACCCAGTTCAACATCAAAGTATCACTAAATTCAATATATCCATATCGAAGGTAGGACAGTAATAGTGAAAGAAGGATATATTTAGCAGGGAAGATTAAGGTGGGTGAAATAGAGACCACATAGACACCCGGACAACACATTCATACAGATAAGTCAGAGTCGTTTAGCAGAGAAGCACAGGTAGGAATAGAGAGGGTTTGTCACATTCATACCAGTCAGAAGAATTTAGTAAGAAGACATAGATTGGTGAAACACATATAAACACGGACAAGATATATTGGGAGAGCAACTTTCATATAATAAAATGGTGAAGATGTCCCGATAAGTGACCAGTCCTGGCACATAATCAAAGGAAGTAACTTAGGCTCATGTGATCATTCAATCCTCTTGGGGTAAGGGTCCCTAGTTTATAGATCCATCGAGCTTCCAATTGCATGAGTTGGGTGGACCTGTCTCCTCCTCTGATATTTGGGGGAACGTGGTCTATCATCCTATATCTCAAGGAATTCAAACTGTGTTTCATCTGGCAAAAGTGTCGTGACACTGGTTGCTCGCTCTCCCCTTTCTGTAAAGCGATTCTGATGGCTGAGCGGTGGGCTGTCATTCGCTCCTTGAACATCCTTTCTGTCTTCCCTACGTAGGATTTACCACAAGGGCAAATCAACTGGTAGATGACGAACTTGGTGTTGCACGTCAGGGTGTGCTTTATGTATATCTTCTTGCCCATCAATGGGTGAGGGAATTGATTACCCGAGATTAAGAATTGGCATGTAGTGCAGATGCATTTCACACAACCTTTCAGTCTTGCACCGCCAGGGTCATTCATGTCTTGGTGGGTAATGTTGGTTTTCACCAAGATGTCTCGGAGATTGCGTCCTCTTTGATAGCATGACATCAACTTGGTATCCCTGAGTTTAAGTTCATTGTCTGTTTGTACAATCGGCCATAGTTGCTTGGAGATGTCATTCAAGCCCTTGCTGGCAGTGGTAAACCGGTTGACCCAGGGGATCATCACAGTGGGTGCCGTATTCTTCCTACTGACCAATAATTCTTGCCGGTCTAACTGATTGGCCTTGGCTTTGGCTTGTGCCAATAATTCTGGTGGGTAGCCCCTCTCTAAGAATTTGTGCGCCATATCATCCATCTGGATCTCGGCCAGACTTGGATCTGATGTGATTCTTTTTACGCGCACCAACTGGGAGAAGGGGAGGCCTCTTTTCAGTGGCAAGGGGTGACAGCTACTGTAATGGAGCATGTTGTTTCGATCCGTTTTCTTGGAGTATAGGGAAGTTTGAATCATCCCCTCATGGATTGAAATTTGCACATCCAAGTATTGTATAGTATGGGCATCTATGCTATACGTCAATTTGACTGGATGTTCCTTGGCATTGTGGCCTTCAATGGTGCGGATCAATGAGTCCTTTTCTCCCTTCCACAGGATCAGCAGGTCGTCTATGTAACGACAGTAGAACGCTATGTTCTTTGACACCTCAAATGAACAACCTCAAAACAAAGATATCAGCATTTGAAACAATTCATAAACCATTGCTGGAGGCCGATGAATCGACTGCTTGGTATGACAAACTCAACCAACAGCTGCAGATTTACAAAAGAGACCTCATTAAATTTAAAAATGAGAAACGTATAAAGGTGGATCAAGATTATGAATATCATAATGTGTACAAATGGACTGGCAACCCCTCACTGCAGAAAGATATATTTAGCAGACTAGATCAAAGGGTGAAAAAACCACAAGAATTATCCATTCATACTAAAGAGTGAAAATTTAGTAAGAAGAAAAAGTTGGGTGAACAACATATATACACAAAGACAAGGGTACCCCACAACTATGCAAGCGCTGATTCAGAAGCTGTACTTCAGAAGCTGTAGATACATCTAAAACCCAGTTCAACATCAAAGTATCACTAAATTCAATATATCCATATCGAAGGTAGGACAGTAATAGTGAAAGAAGGATATATTTAGCAGGGAAGATTAAGGTGGGTGAAATAGAGACCACATAGACACCCGGACAACACATTCATACAGATAAGTCAGAGTCGTTTAGCAGAGAAGCACAGGTAGGAATAGAGAGGGTTTGTCACATTCATACCAGTCAGAAGAATTTAGTAAGAAGACATAGATTGGTGAAACACATATAAACACGGACACAAGTCCATGTCTAAGCCTCCGGGAAGGCCTATAATATCGGCCGTTGGCTCTCTGTTCCAGCCAGCAGCATTGTTTCTGGATGCCATTTTTCAGCCATACATTCAGAGCCACCCCAGATTTTTGCTGGATACCTCTACCCTTCTGGTTAAATTGCAGCAACTACCCACCTTTGAAGATCAAGTACTGTTATGTAGTATAGACGTGCAAAGTCTATATACAGTAATACCTCATTATGAAGGCATACAAGCAGTAAACACATTCCTTGCAGACCATCCAAACTATGAGGGACCTGATCTATCGTTCTGTACTAAACTTTTGAATATGATTTTGACTAAAAACTTCTTCCTACATGACAATAAATTCTACCTACAAAACAGGGGGTGTGCGATGGGGTCCCCAGTGGCCCCATCGTACTCGAACATCTACATGTTTGGAGTCGAGCAGCAAATATTCTTCCAGGATTCAGAGGTGTCAAAGAACATAGCGTTCTACTGTCGTTACATAGACGACCTGCTGATCCTGTGGAAGGGAGAAAAGGACTCATTGATCCACACCATTGAAGGCCACAATGCCAAGGAACATCCAGTCAAATTGACGTATAGCATAGATGCCCATACTATACAATACTTGGATGTGCAAATTTCAATCCATGAGGGGATGATTCAAACTTCCCTATACTCCAAGAAAACGGATCGAAACAACATGCTCCATTACAGTAGCTGTCACCCCTTGCCACTGAAAAGAGGCCTCCCCTTCTCCCAGTTGGTGCGCGTAAAAAGAATCACATCAGATCCAAGTCTGGCCGAGATCCAGATGGATGATAGAGAGGATTGAATGATCACATGAGCCTAAGTTACTTCCTTTGATTATGTGCCAGGACTGGTCACTTATCGGGACATCTTCACCATTTTATTATATGAAAGTTGCTCTCCCAATATATCTTGTCCGTGTTTATATGTGTTTCACCAATCTATGTCTTCTTACTAAATTCTTCTGACTGGTATGAATGTGACAAACCCTCTCTATTCCTACCTGTGCTTCTCTGCTAAACGACTCTGACTTATCTGTATGAATGTGTTGTCCGGGTGTCTATGTGGTCTCTATTTCACCCACCTTAATCTTCCCTGCTAAATATATCCTTCTTTCACTATTACTGTCCTACCTTCGATATGGATATATTGAATTTAGTGATACTTTGATGTTGAACTGGGTTTTAGATGTATCTACAGCTTCTGAAGTACAGCTTCTGAATCAGCGCTTGCATAGTTGTGGGGTACCCTTGTCTTTGTGTATATATGTTGTTCACCCAACTTTTTCTTCTTACTAAATTTTCACTCTTTAGTATGAATGGATAATTCTTGTGGTTTTTTCACCCTTTGATCTAGTCTGCTAAATATATCTTTCTGCAGTGAGAATGGGTTGTCTGTGTCTTAATGTTTTTCTGTACTCACATCTTCTCTGCTAAATATTTCATTCTTTGTTCTCTTCAACTTCTTGAGGGTACCCTTATGTGCGCTTGTATGGGATGCTGGTAATACATTGAGCTGATGTGCATTGTTTACTAATTATTCTGCTAATTATTCTGCTATATTGTTCACTAATTATTCTGCTATATATTCTACTGATTGTCTGCTTTGAGGACCAACTGTTTGATTTTTTGACACTCTGGTCACCTTTAAACTGTGTAGTAATATGCCGTAGTCAGAAATGACCCCTACAGCACCTCTGTCCATGTCTGTGTGTTGTTCATCAATCTTGTTCTGCTTTCTAAATTTTTCCTACTTAGGCTGAATGTGTTTCCTGGTATGTTATGGTTTCTTATCTAATTCTTCACTGCTATGAAATTTCTAGTCTTCAGTATGCATGAGTTGTCAGTGTGTCTATGTGCTTTTTCTAACTAACCACTTTTCTGCTAAATATATCGGTCTGCTATATGTTTGTCCTAGTCTATCTTGAGGTGATTAGTAGGACTAGGCAGACTTATATTTTATAGTTTATATGCCAGTAGATCAGGTTGTAGCAGCGGTCTCCAGACACCGCTGATTATCAGATGTGTTTTTTTGCCGCTCTGTTGTATCCGCAGCGCGAGCTGACAGAGTTATGCCTGCTGTTTACATGTTACTATGGTGATGGGAGCACACTGTTTGACTCACACATTGTGACGTCAGTTTACAGCGCCAGCCGGCCGGGGGAGAGGTCCCGTTCCCGGAAGACGCCACTGCACTTGGGTGTATAAAGGTATGTGTTTTTTGTATTAGCAATTGACCTGAGGAAATTGATCAGTAAAGATCAATGAAACGTTGTCTTAACGCAGTTGTCTAAAGAGTATTTTTTACAAGTCGCGTGGAGTGCTACTCCCATCCCCCTTTGCTTATATATATATATATATATATATATATATATAGTCACACTTTAGGAGAGGCATTCTCCCATCCATGGGCATCTGCTCTGGTGCCTTCTGAGGTGACAGATGCAGCATATGAAATAGAACCCTTTATCAAGGTGCATTAACCATAAAAACAAAAGCTTTGAAAGAAAGTCTGCTACCATGTGTTTCTGTATGTGAGAAAGAAATCTAGTTTCACTTGCTGCCAACAGATGACAGGGTTTCGATTACACACGGACACTAGACACACACACACACATACATATATATATATAATGCAGATATGGTGGCACTCGGGTACACAACAATAATGACGATAGACACAGGTGGTCTTAACGACGTTTCATTTCTCAAAATGGAAATTTCATCAGGTAACCTGATGAAATTTCCGTTTTGAGAAATTAAACGTCGTTAAGACCACCTGTGTCTATCGTCATTATTGTTGTGTACCTGAGTGCCACCATATCTGCATTATACTTATGATCCTAGCGCTGCTGTGATCCGTAGGCACCGGGGCCAAGCTACGTATCTTTGGAAGAGTGCCAGCTCTACTGCAAGTATATATATATAAATATATAATATTCTCAAATAGCTAGCACTCTCACTCCAGGTGTCAGCACCGGGTAGCCTTTCCACAGTTAGATACAGGACGGGCACTCCACGAAAGATATTGTGTCCTTTAACTATTCTTCCTGTAAAAAAGGCTGAAGACAAAAATCAAGGAACCGTGAAACATCATGAAATAAAGGCCCCCCCAACCCTGCAGAAGATAGAAAGAGCACTGTATACAAAATAAGTTTTTCATTACGTAATGCTGAAGTTGTCTGTGTAATAAAACCATAATCATAAACTTTTTGTAGAGTAGCATTTACTGTAATTTAAAAATAGTAGGGTGTTCAGGTTTTAAAAA
The DNA here is from genome assembly GCF_055691185.1 of Crinia signifera. NCBI lineage: Eukaryota > Metazoa > Chordata > Amphibia > Anura > Myobatrachidae > Crinia > Crinia signifera. Next base: position 109,676,175 of record NC_139221.1, read on the forward strand.
TACCTTTGGCCTCCTGAATGTAGCCATTAGTGTTTTTTTTATCACAGTGCTGCCCCTTTATCAGCAGGGCAGATAGTGATGTTACTACAAGAGGGCAGATTCCTGAAGACTATTGATGCAGCTCTAGAAGATATTTCTACTGGCACTTTACTTGGTGCATTCCAAAATTACTATGATAAAAGAAAATAACCATGCAAAGATTAATATGGACCCAGTAAATACAGTGTCCAGCCTGATTCCAAGGTTTGATAAGTTGTGTGGGTCTCAAAGAGCACACACATTTTAAAAAAATACATATTTTATTGTTTTGGTTTATGTACTATTCTTTTAAAGGACTACCTATTTGTTAGCTCTGGCATCACTACAGGGTGCAGGCCACACCCAGGTGTCACCACTGATGGGTGGCACCAAAGTGCCTAGTCCTCCTCAGTGACAGGAGCAAAGGGCTGCACTGTAACATTCCATGCAGCGCCTTGCTTCTGTCACAGTATGGGAGCGAGCACTGCACACAGAATGGTCTCCAGGGGAATCCCTGGACTTCCATAGCAATTACTTGAAAAGACACACCCCCAACCCATGAGGCCACTCCCTGTGTCTACATCCTGCAACTGTGCCCTCAAAGGTAGATATGCTACTGCATAGGACACAATTAGTTATAAAATAGTTATGAAAGCTGCAGGAACTTACTACAAGTAAACAGAAGAATATTTCTTCTGGACTAGGAATAACATGAACAAATACTGAGAAGGAAGTGAACCAAATAGTTTGGAAATCAGAGGTCTAATATAATAAATTTTATAGGCTGTTAATCCCCATCCCATTAACTAAGCACAGACTCCACCAACACGCATATTTTCAAATAATCTAGGGAAAACTTTTCCAACTTTCAAAAATATATTTTTTTACATTAAAAATATAATTTATTGCATGTTATTAGAGTTGGAAATAAAGTGAGGAAAAACTGGAGCTTGTGATATAAGTATTCTGGGGCCATGCACCCTAAAAACAGTATACCTTATAATAGTAATTCAGACTAAACAATATCTATGCTGAAAAGAACATTCAAAGAACATCATGTCTCAAAATTTATGACAAGCTTCATATATTATATGATCTGAAAGCTTATATATGCCACCAGAAGCTTTTTAACTAACATGATTTATGAGCTATCTGTATGAATAAAACACTTTAGAACCATTGAGTCTTCGGTAATTGCATCTCCTGACTTCTTCCATATTACTTATAGTTAAGCGACAAATCCCTGCATTCAGATTTATATATCTTCTTACTCCTTTCAGTTTTATTCATCTGCTTAGACTCCACTATGTAGTGAAGAGTAAGCAATTTTAGTAGTGATACTAGTAATAGTAGTCTGTTTTATTAAAGTCTCTGAGCACAACTCCAACAAAATTAGCTTTTGTTCCCCAAGGAGGAAATATAGTAAGTAAAAAAATAAGACAATACTACGCTAACTGTAACAAGCAATTACAATTGAGGGTCTACTTACCAGTCTGTTGTAAAAGAGAATTAGTTACTGCAGCTCTATACTACAGTGAGTAACATTTGTTGAGACATTTGTTGGTCAGCTGCCTGCCAAAAACTAATATCAGCAGTGATAGGAGCATTCTCATCTGACTATTTCTGGTCTACTCTGTGCATGAGAGAACTGGCTTTGCTGGTTCATATATGCAGTGCACTGGAAACCATGACCAGAAAATTACGGTGAAAACTAGTACCGTATGCTACTAGTTCAGATTTGCATGCATCTTGCAATATTTGCAATATAAGACCCAGCACTGAGCTCTTTAGAAAGGTCCTGGTTCTAAAAATTCAGGAAACAAATACCCCTTTCACACTGCACCTTGGACCCTGGTAATTGCTGTGTTGCTGAAATGTTGACATAGGTTATAGATGGGTTAAGCCCAGGTTGCCCATTATACAGAGGGTGACCCAGGTTTACCCCATCGTATAACCCTGGTTTAATGTGAAAGTACCAGACTCAGTTCAGACCCTGAATCGATATCCCATGTCCGACTCAGTTTAGCAATCTTGAAGGCATAAAAAAAAATAGAGGCCATCATATTTTTACTTTCATGGTACATTGTTATTTCACTATTTTCTTTGACAGGTGCTAGAGTTTGCAGCGGGCCCTTGAATGCCCAGCATGCTGATACTTGTGGCTCTTCAAGTAATGGCAGATAGGGGAGGATTTCTGGGACCTGTAGTTCTCGGTTAAAAAACAATATTATTGGGATTATTGCCTCTTATACTGTATAATTTACCCTGTACCTCGGGTTTAGCTACCCGACTGTTGCATCCCAACACAGAGCTCCCTATTTCAGTTGGAGCTCAGGTATAGTAGCAGACCGCCATCCCTAGTGGCGTCTTCTGCTACTTTTCCCAACCCACATGTTAATTTGTTTTGTTTTTGTTACTCTTTTCACGTTTGTTGCAGAGTCCAGTCCCAAACTCCCCTACCCTCTATCACCACCACTGACAGCTGCCATGCCTTTTAAATGCCTCTCTATTAATGCTAAGGGCCTAAACACCCCCCAGAAACGCACGCATTTGTTTCAATCTCCATGGAGACTGCATATTCCTGCAAGAGACCCACCTACGGGCTGACCAACACCCCTCCCTAGTCACAAAAAGGTTTCCAAATGTATTTTACTCGAACAATGCCTCTAAGCGCAACGGGGTGGCCATACTGCTCCACTCATCCTTCCCATTTATAGTCTCAGAATGTAAAACTGACTCTGAGGGACGATACTTGATTCTAAAGGGCAAACTAGGCCACGAGACAATCACCTTGGCCAATATTTATGCCCCCAACACAGGACACGCAAGGTTTTTTAATAATTTTTTTAGAATCCTTTCTGAATTTCGGTCAGGCAAAACTTTGGTAGGCGGAGACTTCAACACAGTCATACACCCATCCCTAGACAAATCGGGTCATCTAAATGACTCTACTCCAATTCCCGGCTCGGCAGCCCTTCAAAAACACATGGCCGAGGCTGGCCTTTTTGATGTATGGAGATCCCTTAACCCTACTACCAGGGATTATACTTTTTATTCCAACCCTCATACCTCCTTCTTACGCTTTGACATGTTTCTAGGCTGCGCCTCCCTTTCCCAAGTAGCAACTCATTCAACGATTTCCCCCAACTCTTGGTCAGACCATTCCATTCTAGAAGCATCCTTTGGACTCTTGGAGGCCACCTCGGGTAGACCCTCCTGGAGGCTAAACGAAATGCTCTTGAAGCTTCCCCAATTTCGCGAGGCAATCATTGGCCACCTTCAAGAATATTTCAGTTTCAATTCCACCGATGATATGCCATTTCCCACAACGTGGGAAGCACACAAATCTGTGATTAGGGGACACATGATCCAATTTGCCTCCCGTCGGAAAAAATCCCAGGAAATGCTGATTACTTCATTGAATACTGAAATTGCAGCACTAGATAGAGAACATAAGAGAACACTATCTAGACACACACTGTCCAGACTCTCCCTTAAACGTGCCGAATTGCAAATTATATTAGCTGAAAGGGTTGAGAGGAGCCTCAGATGGGCGAACCAAAAATTATATGACAAGAGTAACAAGGCCCAATCTCTCCTAGCTCGTCGGTTACGGTCCAAACAGGCATCCCAGACCATCGCTTCAATTAAGGACTCGTCAGGGACCACTTTATATAACCCTAAAAAAATTATTGAGGTATTCAATAAATACTATAGAGCTTTATATAACCTGGATGCCCCGCCTGATGTCTCCTCTCATACCCAGGACATTCAAAAATATCTAGATTCCTGTGACCTCCCTAAGATCTCTGGACCCACTGCTCAGTCACTGGGAAGGGACATCACTGAGGAGGAACTTGCCGCGGCCCTTAAATCACAGAAGTCGTCGAAGGCCCCTGGCCCTGACGGCTTCACAATGGCTTATTATAAAACATTCGCTCGGCATCTTTCCCCCCAGCTTGTCAAGCTATTTAATTCAATCCTACATGGTGCCCCATTCCATCCTGACTCCGCCACATCCAAAATAATTGTAATTCCCAAACCAGGTAAAGATCCTTCTCTCTGCGCCAGCTATCGCCCCATCTCCTTGATTAATACTGACCTCAAATTGTTTGCAAAGATTCTAGCCACCCGATTGAGTGGGCTTCTACCCTCACTAATACACCAGGATCAAGTAGGTTTTATTCCTCACCGTCAAGCTTCCGACAACACTAGACGCACCATTAACCTGATCCACCATTCCAACACACATAAGACCCCTTCAATTGTACTAGCCTTAGATGCCGAAAAGGCATTTGACCGCATATTATGGCCTTTTATGTTCACTACTTTAGCCTCTGCAGGCATAAACGGAAATTTTTTACAAGCAATCAAATCCCTATATTTACGCCCGACATCTACCGTCATGACCAATAGCCTCCAATCCCCGAGGTTTAACCTTGGGAATGGGACAAGACAAGGCTGCCCCCTGTCCCCACTCCTCTTCGCCTTATGTATAGAGCCTTTGGCTGCTAGAATTAGAATGAACCCTGATATACGGGGAATTGAGGTAGGGGGACATCAATATAAACTGTCACTTTTTGCTGACGATATTCTCCTCACCCTGACTAATCCCCTGATATCCCTACCTAACTTGCAGTCAGAACTTATCGCATACGGTTCCCTTTCGGGATATAAAAACAACAGCACAAAATCTGAAGCTATGGCCATATGTATTCCCCCCCCCCAACTTCTCTCCACACTGAAAGCCTCCTTTCCCTTTACATGGCGCCCCCAGGCGATTAAATACTTAGGCATATATATCACTAAATCCTACTCCCTTCTATACCAAGCTAACTACGCCCCCATGATCCGCACTTTGACCACAGATATTGCACGTTGGCAGCCACTCTATATCTCATGGATAGGAAGGATCAATGTGATTAAAATGAATGTCCTCCCAAGATTACTTTACCTTTTTCAGACCTTGCCATTAGCTGTACCATACACGGCCTTAAATTCCCTCCAAACACTATGCAACCGTTTTATTTGGGCAAATGGTAAACCCCGTATCCGCAGAACCACGCTAGCCAGAAAGGCATCAGAAGGAGGCCTTGGCCTCCCAAATCTCCGATTGTATTATCACGCGGCTCAAATAAACCAGATAATTTTATGGCACTCAGAACCCGGGAGCAGAAAATGGGTCGACCTTGAAAACGCCCTGCTCCAGGTAGGCCGGGTTGATGAGATAGTTTGGCTCCCGAGATCGATGAGACCAGCCTCGGCCTATGAGACCCCAACCATCCGATTTACGCTGACACTGTGGGACAAACTCCGCTCTCAGATGAAACTAGCCCCACACCCCTCACCTATGTCCCCTATATGGGATCATCCCCTTTTCCCTACGGGCTGTGACAAAATACTGGCCAAACCCTGGCGTGATCTGCACATCACTAGATTCAAACATGTCAAGGATGAATCGCCCAACTCTGCCCTTGCCCAACTACGGTTGTCAAGCTCGACCCCCGCCATGACACACTTCCAAGGATTACAGATCCTAAGTTTTGTTACTTCCCAATACCCATCTAGCAGCATACGCACACTGTCACCAATCGAATGTCTATGTTCACACTCAGTAGGCAGAGGGGGCAATATTTCTTTCTTGTATAACAATGTTCTGGCCTCTGTCCCTACAAACCGTGAACCACACGAAATAGCATGGGAAAAGGACTTACCAAACTCCATAGCTGAAGAAGACTGGCCTATTATCCGTTCTAGGACCGCCAAGGCCTCCATTAGCGTCGCTATCAAGGAAACATGCTATAAGGTTTATACCCGCTGGTACCTGGTCCCAACTCGGCTGCACGCCATGTTTCCCTCAACATCTGATCTATGCTGGAGAAATTGTGGCCAAGTAGGCACGTTTTCTCACATCTGGTGGGAATGCCCAATAATTAAGACCTTCTGGAGGATAGTATGGTCACTGATATCTCGCTTACTCGACACGCCCCTCACACCTTCAGCCACAGTTGCATTACTGAACGCCCCATCCCCAAATGTCAGTAAACCCCAGGACAAGCTTATTGTCCACATTTGTAATGCCGCAAAAACCCTGATTGCCAGACACTGGAAGAGAGCTGAGATGCCGTCTAAGACAGCTCTCCTTTCCCGAATCAACTTTGTAGCCTCAATGGAATACATCATGAGTTTACAAAATGACTCCATAACTACCTTTCACAAGATATGGTCCCCCTGGTACTCCTTCAACTCCTCCCCCACCCCTGGACTCTGCTAAACTGTACCTAATTGTATTTCAATGTATTTTATTGTATGTTAAAAATTATCCATTTGCATTCCTTATTTCAGAAGATCCTATATTAACCTCATTTGATGCTACCATTAGAAATAATGGAACTATCTGCTAAAATGTATAATTGATTTTGTTCTTTCTTTTTTTTTCTCTGTAAAAGAAAAAACTCAAATAAAAATTCATTGTTTTAAAAAAAAAACAATATTATTTATCAAACTCACAGCTATCAACACGGCCCCCACAGCCCAGGGGCCCAAGGATAGCCCCAGGCTTAAGCCCAGGTCTTAAAATTCAGGGGAATTACACATGTTTTTTTTCATGAACTTTAAGGACTAGGAAGGCACAAAGAGCCCAGAAAAGGTTTTTTTTTTTTAACATTAACATGCAAAAGTAGGTGTGGTTCTCACTGATCTGTGCATGCTATCAAAAAGCAGTGGTTTTTTTTTTTTTTGCAAAGCTCTTTGGTTGCAAGTTTCACACCCTTTTATATTGTATGCATGTTTGTGTATTCCACTTCCCGTGGTTCAGAAATTCAGATTTTATATCCAAATTTCAGATTTTGGATTTACAAAAATTACATAATGTTAGCTGTTTGTGTCAATTTTTATCAGTGATTATCAATTTTGTTTATATCTACGTTTAAACCAAACCAAAATATGAATCTGAAGCAAAACACTTAAGGGTTGTTTTTTTCAAATCATGATGATGAATTAAAACCAAAAACAAAATATGGGGAGTAGTGCAAATTTCAAAAATAAAATACTTTTTTCTGTCTTTATACAATGTTTTTCTTTTGCTATATGCTATATAATGTGTGTGGTATTACCATATAAATTCAATAAAGGTTATTGTTTAATTAGCATTCTCCTCTGACTCTGACCATTCATCACATATGTCCTTTTCCAGCTGACAGACAGAGACAGATATTAGATTTTTTTCCCTCATAGATTAATTCAAAATATGCCAAGTGTGGAATTTTCCAAGTTCGCTGCATTAAAATATTTCAAAGAAAAATATGCACACTGTGCATTGCCTCTCCACTGTCATGGAACTAAATAAGTTAAATTAGTATTCCAAATAGAAATGGACAATCAGTATCTTTAATGAGAAATTGCTAGGTTCCAAAGGATTAATATGTTATTAAGTGCTGTATATGATTTCAACTGCTAAGTTTGCTTTTTATTCCACTTCACACGGAAATGCATGAGATTCAGGCCAATGTAAAGAGCATGCCTTATGGAACAGAACAAAAGCACTGGCATGCTTATAACTCAACCCGTAGGCACCAATTTACTAAAATGGATTAAATATACTATTTATTCATAACCTCTTTGATCAAAGAACATCCAATTTCCCATCCTTTTTTTCTTTGAACTCAGTATAGTGATTTCTAAAACGAGTGATTTTTTCATATATGAAGGATGTTAAGCAAAAGGGAAAATTAAATCAGGTGTCATTCTTTAAAAAGTGATACTCAGGCATAAAAAAGTAAAAAACAAAGAAAATCAAATAATTAAAAAGTATTAAAAAAAACAATTAAATAATACACTGATTTTAGAATGTTAAATTTGTAAATTAGAACAAAACGGAACACATTTAACAAAGATAAGATTAATATCAACAATGTGAACTTAATTTTAATCAAAGTAGAATTTTCCAATGAATGAATCATCTGCAAAGGTTTAGCCTGCATTGAAATGACAAAAGGGAAATGATGATAATGAGCCCCTTCCTATTCCAATGTCCTACAGCAGATGAGTTTCTGCTTTATCTAAAAGAGTTTTAAAAGGCACGTTTCATAATATGAAAAAAATAATAATGAGCAGCAATTGCACATAATTTTGTTTTTCCAATATGCAATATAAAAACAGTTCCTAGTATGCATTAGATATATGTGGTGCTGTAAGGGGAGAATGTTGTGCTGTGAGGTACAATATGTGGTGCTGTGAGGTGGGCAGTGAAGGGTGCATTATGTCCCAAACTTTACAAGATTTAGCAGCTGCAGCAAGCAACCCAAGTTGCAAAGGCAGGTAGGACATAACTTGTCTTGACCTTGTATATTGTATAGGGGCGTAACTACCATAGGTGCAGGGGGTGCAGCTACTATGGGGCCCAGAGCTTAAGGGGCCCATCTTTGCTGTCAAACTAATATGTTTTGCATACATTTATCACCATCAGTTGTTAAACAGGGGGCCCTTACAAACTTTTGCTATGGGGCCTATGAATATCTAGTTACGCCTCTGGCTCTAGTGTTTTATATTTAAATGTTGGTAGCAGGTTGGTTGGAGGGGCTATAATGTCTATTAATTCACCCGGCAATGCAATGAGCCACCAAGGACCCTTGCTCCACCTGATGTCCTGGCGGTGCCTTTAACTCATGGTGGCCTATTTCTCCCTTACTCCCCAACCTTCCTGGTGTTGACAATGCAGCAGAGGTCAGATTTAAGGGTCATGATATCCCTATGCAGGTCTGGATTAAGCCTTGGGGGTCCCAAGGTACTTAAGACAAGGAGGCCCTGGTGAAAGGTGTGTGTATGCGTGTATGTGGGGGGTGGGGTTATATTAGATTGTGTATATCTCCAAGAATGACCCATTTCAGGAGGGGCATATGCTCTTTACCTGGATGTTAATATATGATTTTCATCACTTATGTTGATCTATTTAATTAGAAAGGTGTTTAAACATGGGTGAATGAAAACATAACTTAAGAAGGAAGTCCAAGTGGAGAGCATTTTGTCCCTACTGGAATAGGTCATGTTGGGAGACATGGATTGTGTATATTACATTTAAACCAATGGTGTATATTCGATTTAAACTAATGGTTTGAAAATGCACAGACACCTAGCTGGGATCCCAGTGTCATTTACAGTTCTCTGCCTACCTCTCCTTTGTTTGGGAAGCTCCATTGGTACTGCAGCTCATGCAACCTGATAATCCTGTGTCTCTGCCTGAACTGCATACTGTCCTTCTGACATTTATGTGCTGCTGCCTAAGAGGGACAGCTGATGCCCCCTGAAGTTAAGACTTTTCCCCTCACACCTCACTGCCCCTTCCACAGCTCAGGCTTTCCCTCTCAAGTAACTACCCCATTGCACCTCACTCCCACACAACTCCTTCCCTAGCCATAACTGCCCCTTTCTGCTCACACTGCTTTCAACACAGCTCACTGACCCATTACACTTTTTCCCTGCACACTGTCCACCTACTGCTCACATTACACAAACACACACTGCACACACACACACTGCACAATTATAAACACTGCACATACACACAAACAATACACACTGCACACATATACACGCTGCAAACATACATACACTACACACAAACGAACTGCACATACCACATACACACACTGCACATACAACATACACACATACACACTGCACACACACAGTGCACACTCACTTACCTCACAAGCAAGCAACCCAGGGATTTACATCAGCACCACCTCTCTCTCTAACAGAAGAACTGCTGGCTCCAATCTAGCTCTGCCTTTTAGCTCATACTTCACTCTCCCTCTCCTCTCCTGTTCCTAACATGTAGTTAAAGAGAGGTGGGCCATCAACTAGTGACCTGCCTATGACCTGATTGTATGCAGGTCATGGAGCAGTCAAACGAGCAATAGTATGTGCATAAAAAGTACATATGATCTGCTTATGACTAAGCACATACGATTTGATTATGAATGAAATGAAAGTTGATGGATGAGACGTGCAGCATGCGAAGTGCGCATAGTGCGATCATGTGCACGTGATGTGCATACGATGTACACACAATTTGTTGCACAACTAGTCGAGATTGGATGTTTGGGTCCGATCTCTTTCTGCTGCATAAGGGCCATTAGGCACATGCTTTAGGTACCTAATGGGAAAAATGCCACTGCAAGGCAGTCTAGCTGCAGTGAGGGGGATGTTGGGAGACAAGAGCAAGCATTTTATCGATACTGTATGCATGCATGTGTTATCTCATCACTAAAGAGAGAGAATGCAGTGGAAATCCAGGATATTTAGAAGGGGTTTTCCAAATGTAATCCAAAATCTCCTGCTCTGCAGGGCAAGTATGCAAGTCTGGAGGAGCGGTAACAGCTCAGAAAAAATTGTATATTTAGACACTTGATACTGTATGGAAGTATAGTATATAGGTTCTTTCAAAGATTTTAGTAAAATAAGTGGTCAGGAAAAAGTTAAACATTTAATTAATAAATAAATACACAAACATAATAGAACCAGTACTGCACTTTCTAAGCTCACAATCTCCCACTTCATAGTATGGCTCCTGTCTCTTCCTCCTGGCAGCTATTCTCTGGTCCATTGCGATGTTTGAGGGCTCAGATCCACACATACAGTAAATGTGGTAGAAAAAGCTGGTACACTAGATAGCTCTGCTCTCTCTTTTAAACTGCATGATGCGGTGGCAGCTCTATTGATCATATTATATACCAGTGCTATTGTTGTCACAATTTAAGGCACTTGCCAAGAGGAGGGTGGTTTCCAGGCAATCAGAAACCCCCACTGCGTTTGCCTATGGACTGGGAGCATGCCTAGCAGCTCCTGCAGTGATAAGCTTGCTCTTATACAGTACACTAAGCCGAGGTATCACATGCAGCCACAAATGCGATACTTAGGCTAATGCTGGCAGCTGGACCACACATGATACATCATATATTCTCCTTTAGCATATGATGCATTGCATGCAATGCTGTTGACTGCCACAGGATCTGACAAATCCTTGTGACTGCCATGGCAATCTCAGGATCTGATACGCACAGGACCGCGCATGGGATCAGGTCCGGAGGCAAAACACATACAATATGGCACTTTTCACATGATTTATACATAAGAGTATGGCCATCTTAGGTATGATCCAAATGGAGCATGTGCTTTTGTTACTGGGTCTAAGCACTGATAGCCCCCTTTCCCCTATCAAAGTGCCCCCACCCCCACCCTGCTATTTTCTTCTGGATCTGGCACTAGTGTTGCTTTTTCTGCCTAAAGACATTTTATGCAATAGATAAAAGTGAAAACAATAAATGTCTGAGTGATGGAAAATGCAACAATCAGTGTTATTGTGTATTTTCCAAACAGCCAATCACAAGCAATGACAGGAACCTACAGTAATTGCAGTTGGGGAATAAATAAAACCTAACTGTACTTGGTCTACTGTTGACCTCAGGTCTGTTTTACTGAATAATGCAAATCTTCATTGGTACATATGCACCCACTGATCTGAACATGTTAGAAACAAAACAAAAAAGAGACTCATTATACCTTGCTAAAATCATACTGCGCTAAAAATAGAACAGATGTGTCTTGTGCAGGTACAAAGTGACTCCCTTTGTTTTGCTTTGTTGCCAATTCAGAATCAGTTTTTAATGTGCATTTTCACCAGTATGCATACTTGTGTGCAAGTCTGCAGTCAGACCACTCCTATTCTCAAGGCCCCCATCAATTATGTTGAGGTATCGCATTCAATGCCTCGGCAACTGCTGTCTCAGCAACTGGAGCTGTACTGCTTGACAGCGGGAAAGTAAGTCTGCAGGCTGGTGTGCCGGGAAGCCCGCTGGCCATGAGGTTTATTCTGATCTCACCAGGCAGTATTGTAAATGGTAGTCAGTCCCTGTTTGATGAGCATCTCTGCGCCAGTGGTGCCGCTGGGATCCTTGGTGCTCCGGGTAGATCTTGGATGGCTTCCGATGTCCGGGGTACTTGCGAGTATGGTTGGTAGAGGACTTTTCTTTTCTGCTATGAAAAATCCTTGTAGCAGCCATGATGATCTTTGAATCTAAGGTAATCCACGTGCAATATGGCACTTTTAACATGATTTATAGGATTGATGGTTTTAAAACCTAAAATCATTCTGTAACTGTCCTGATTATCAGTGTGCACTTGCATCAGCGATATTCTTGGTACAATAGACCACAGGTTCTCAAACTCAGTTCTTAGGACCCCACACAGTGCATGTTTTTGTAGGTATACTCACAGAATTAAGAGACATAATTAGTTCCACCTGTGGATCTTTTAAAATATGTCAGTTAGTAATGATTGCACCTCCCGGATGACCTGGAAAAAGTGAACTGTGTGGGTTCCTGGGGACCGAGTTGGAGAACCACTGCAATAGACAATATTTGCTTGTTGTCTCCTCTTCGGGAGAAACCTAGAGAGTAAAAGCAGGCCACTTCATGGGGTGGGGCTAGACTGTCACTTCATTAGGCCATGCCCAGGATTCACATGTCCGTTAATAGGGGTCGGGATAACTGATGTAATTAGCCTATTTTAGCTCCACCCCTTCACACCTACGCCAAGTTTGCAGTGATTTTAACCACATCCTGCCCCATTCACTAGGAATCAGGCAGAATGTGGAAGATCTGCCTTTCTTTTTCGAGCTGTGTGGGACTTCCAGAAATCTCGGGAGTCTCCTGCAACTTCCAGTAGCGTAGGCAAGTATGCAATAGATGCATTTCGTAACAGCTCTATATTTGAGCACATTGACCTCTACAAATCCCAATTCAGACCAGTATGGACTCCAACAATTTATTATCTTTAGGTGTATACACTCAGTAGCGAAGTACATGCAGTTGTACAAATCTGCATCAGCCCCAATATATAAAGTTAACATTGGTCAACACAGATCCTCATAATGTGATATGTACTTCTTTATTAGCCTTTTTCATAACAATTCTTTGACTCCTTCAAGATGTCTCTGGTAACTATTCTATCTGTATTGATAATGAAATACATATGGAAAGAAAAGTAAGGATCTAAATAAAAACAAATAAAACGTTAGCAATTATGAAATTCAAAAATGGCACAAAATAAAAATGTAAATTAAAACTAAATCAGCAGTTAATATAGTGGAAACAGACTGTTGTGAGTATGAGCAGCAGGAGTTTTTTTTACTGTACCTTGAAAGCCAACTTTTGGTGATTGTAAGGATACGCAGAGAAATAGAGAAAACATAGTAATTGATGAATGTGACCTTTGGGATCTAAGAAATGGACAATCCGCAGTGCAGCTGTCACAGAGATACAGCTGATGATAAAAGATGTTGACTGGCATGAATAATTAGAATTTGTGAAAGAAGAGAAGTGCATATTTCTTAACGAAACCAATCCATTTAACATGTTTAACATGGCCTGAGCAAAACCAACAATTATGTCAACACTACTCTTTATTTTCAAACAGATAGCATATAAATGTGTTAATACTGTTAAGGTGGTCATACAGTACATCAGAAAGATATTGTACCCAATCATACAATCTCAATTGATTGTAAGATGGATTGTATGCAGATTGTGTGCACATTGTGTGTACACAGTCATACAATCACACAATCTCCCGGCCCCGGGAGATTGGAGGATTGGTCCTCTGATCTGACGTGCTGCATGTAAAATCAATTGGGATTGGGGGCAGATTGCATGTGCTTTTAAGCATATGCAATTTGTCTTTAGATCGCTCATGCAACCAGAGTCATGTGACACTCCCTCCCTGACTAGCAGAGAATAGAGGTGCAGCTTCCGGGTGGCCCGTGGCAGTGAAGATGCCGGGAGCCGCAGAAGTATTCAAGCATCAGACGGGCGGGCGGCTGAAGAGAGCGGTGGATGTCCTTTTGCACAATTCTGTCACTACTCTGAAAACAGTTTACAGATGATTGCTGCATTCGGGCTGTTTAATTATGTCATAACACAGCAGATGTGGGCAGATAGGTAGTTGCTGGCAACCTGTAAATTAAAAAAATAAATAAATGGATATTTGGTACTCCTATACTTTTGATCCCAGTAGGCCAGCCCCCTATTGAAATGAAGATTCAATCATGCAGCAGAGGGATTGTATGACTGATTGTATGATCGATTGTGAGTAGATCCTGATTGTGACCGGTCTTTAGACCGATCTTTCTGATGTATGGCCACCTTAAGTGTTTAGAAATCTATTACAGGAAAAGGGCATTTAGTATATTTTGAGAGCTTAATCTTAGAGACACTTCCATATCTGCCATGGCATTACATGGGTCCTGGTACTAGGCAGGCACATGATTAACCACAGAATTGTGGTTATGTCTTCTCGGTGTGTTGTGTATTGTTAAGAATTCCACAGACAAGGAAGCATTGCTCAACCTCTCAAATGAACTTGGGACCTTAGTCTTGGGTCCTAGTAATGTTTTGACACCTCTGGACACTTGTTTAACTTTAAAAAAGTATTCCATTCTAGATGAAGGGGAATTATTGTGATTTGCCATCAGTTAATCATATCTATCACTCTTTAATCTAGAACTTCTTGCTTTTTAATTTTGTAAAATCTCTTTTTTTGGCACCATCACATAATACATTGATGAATCTTTATCTGCCTGGGTTGGTAGACTGTAACTTCTGTAAACCAGTAAAGACAATTGGATCAATGTTCACTCCATCACAATTATCTGGACATAATAAGCTACACTGAACAGATGATCATTGAGCTCATCCTTACTGTAGATAGTATTTGAAGATGCTACTTGGGGTATTGATTAAGGTGCAGATTTAGGTGGAAGATTTCTGTCAGAGAGAAACACAACAGACATTTCATATATTTATTTAGCAATTTTGTGTCAAGAGTTCTTTGGGAGCAGTCTGTTTCTCTAATGCTACAGGCAGCATGTAGCTTACACCACAAAGAGCAATCATCATAGGCTGTGGGCCCCAAATTACTATATATATGTCATCACAGTTGGGAATCAATATATGCAGGGGCCTAATTGTATCTTCCAAAGATCAGCTTTAAGGTGCGTACACACGTATAGATTTTCTGTCTGATCTATCTGGTGGGAACAAAAACCTGGAAATGTATGGTAGCAACTGACAATCCAAAAATTGTTCCCAATCACTTAAAAACAGACAGTGTTGTTTAAATCATTCTGATATAACAAATGGTACTTGTGTACTAGCATGGCGCCCAACACATCGCAGACCATAAGGCATACGATGGTATGCGATGTTGCGCGATGGCAGGCGATGTTATACAATTTTAAATTGTATATCATCGCATTGTATGGCATTGTATCGCATATACAATGGTATTCGATTTAAAATTGTATAAGTACCCTAATGGATTTTTCAATGTTAAAAGTGCCCCCTATAAGAAAATTAAACGTCATGGGTGCTTACTATGTTAAAAGCACCCCCAACGGCACCCTCACTATCAACGCCAACCCGAAGTGTGGCGAGGGGCGGCGGTACATCTCCTCCGACCTTTTCATACCCCCACTATCCACGTTGGCGTGGAGTTGATTTTATATAGTGTGGCGAGCGCAGCGAGCCACCGAGCCCGAAGCGCCCCACAATCTACGTCAGCGTGGAGTTGATTTTATATAGTGTGGCAAGCGCAGCGAGCCACCGAGCCCGAAGCGTGGCGAGCGGACGCGGAATACATGTAAAGTAATACGCGTCCGCTCGCCACGCTTCGGGCTCGGTGTCTCGTTGCGCTCGCCACACTATATAAAATCAACTCCACGCCGACCTGGATAGTGGGGGTATGAAAAGGTCGGAGGACGCGTACCTCCGCCGCTCACCACGCTTCAGGTTGGCGTTCATAGTGGGGGTAGCGTGGGGGTGCATTTAACATTGTAAGCCCCCATTAGGTTGCTCATACAATTAAAAATCGTATAGGGGGCTTATACAATTTAATATCGCATCGCATCGCATCGCTGTGCATCGGGTGTATGGCATGCGATGCAATTATAAGTCGTACGACTTAATATCGTGGGCGCCGTGATAATACACAAGTACCTAACAAATTTATCAAAGCATATATTTTTTTTCTGTTTTCCTGTATTTAGGTGGAAATTTTTGATTGTCATTTGCTCCCATACATTTCCAGGTTTTTGTTCCCACCAGATAGATCAGACAGAAAATCTGAACGTGTGTACGCACCTTTACATTTAGCTAATGAAGGGGCATTTCTTTTTATAATCTTTATTTTTTATTTTAACACATAGGGGCAGTAAACTAAGTTGAGGTACGATGCCTTTCACAAACTTTCTTTTGCGGTGGTTTTTCAAATTATTTGTAAATGTGCAGCTCAATATTTTCTACAAATTCTTAATATAAAAAAAAAATCAGGATGGTGATTGTAGTTTAATGGGCTCAATAATTTAACTTTTGCAGCACACTGCAGTTTTTAAATGAGTACAACTAGAAAAGAATGAAAGAAAGAATGTTGATGAAATAACATATTTTTTTATAAAACATAGAGTGTGTAGACATGGTGCACATTTAGTTATGTCTGAATGGAATATTTATCTGAGTTGCACATACTGTACTTGGGTGGGGGGGGGGGGGGTTATGGTGTGGAGAAGTGATGCAGAGTCCCGATCAGGTTCAAGGGTATATGGGCACTGCTATTTTTTCTTCATGAATCAACTCCAATCCTGTATATTTTCCTTACCCTGACAGGTCATTCTGCTAGCTCTGTCTGTAGTAATGAATGTTAATATACTGCAGGCCATGATATCCACAATTTGGTGATGTACAATAAGTGGTCATTAAGGTGTCTTATTCACCAAATAGAAAGTGACAAATAATGATGAGTCTGCACTACTTATCATTTCTCATGAAACAGGGAGCACTGATCAGAGTAGTATTACAAGGCAAGATATAGTGTAGGAAAAAGACAGCAACACAGGAAGAGAGGCATTCAAAAGTTAAGAAATATCTATCGGTCTATCTATCTATCTATCTATCTATCTATCTATCTATCTATCTATCTATCTATCTTGTAGAGGCATCTTTCCCAATTCTATGGCCATTATCTATTTGATTGTTTAACATCACAAATATAAAGCTAATTACATCATTTTGGCAATACACAAAATGGACCCTTCAGTATTCAGGAAATGTACCACCCGCATCATAAATTATGTCAGTACATTAAATGCTCTAAGAGAAGAAGGAAGTTTGATGTATACTTGAACCACTATAGGCAGTTGGGTGCCTCTTCTAAAGATCCAGGAGGAAAACATTCTTCAAATTATGTAAAGTGTTTCAACATGAGAACATGCACTGAAACTGGGGGGAGGTAAGTTCAGGGGAAATCTGAGGAAAATGTATTGTACTTCACAGAAATGGTAGTGGACAAGAGGAATAGCCTCCCATTGGAGGTTGTAGAGGCTACAACAGTATAACAATTTAAACATATAAACATACAGTATATGGCATAGACATAAGGATATCCTTACAAAGATCTAGATGGGCCAAATGGTTCTTATCTGCCATCAAATTCTTTTTTTATGTTTCTAAGGAAACAGGTGCTACAAGGGCAGTAACTGTGTTGCCCAATCAGCCTTGCATAAATCTCTGGGTGCTCATAACATTTCTATCTCTTATGATAGGATTTTATAGGGTTTGATGGCATGTACTGTATATTGTACCATCACTCTATCAGATTTACTAATCTTCAGTATGTAAGCTTTAGCCCCATGGACCAGTTGATTAGGTATATTTGAAATAATGCCTGTGGAGGTTGACAATAAAACAGTGCAAAAGAGCAGGTACACCAACCAGCATCTAATCACCAGGAGAGATGGACATGGGAGCACGTCACCAGCTCATAGAGCTTGAAACAGCCTGGAAAAAAGGCCAAATTGAGTGTGTGCAGAGGTGGGAAAGCTTTGTGGCTCCCAACCTCCAGTTACATGTCCTATGTGGAGGAGCTATGGAGGGATGTCAAGCCACCATTTAATTATCAGTTGGCCAATAATAGTGGCTATAACCTTATAGCAGGATTAGACAGGGATGGCCAGCTCCACGCAAATACTGCTAGAAAGAACAGCTCTGAGTAGGTAGAGGTTCATCAAATAGTTCTCTATAGGCAGGAAATTAAAGAGACAGGAATGTTGTTCTTGTATTGTTGTGGTGTTAGATGAATGTTATTTCTGTGGTGGGTAAGTTTATTTTTTATATGCTGTGACACACCACACAGTGAGAGGTTACTGTAGTACGCATACTGTAGTTGTGTGCCACAGGTTATATTTTAGCCCTGCATAGCTTTGATGTTCTTTTCTCCTTACAGGAACTGGTAAGCTAGAAGTGGGATGAAGAACAAGGTTAACAATGACGTGAATCATCTATGTCCATTTGTATCTGTCTGTTTGTCTCAATTTATCATCCTTTAGGATGGACATTTGCATCATCACCTGGAGCAGGAGCACCAATAAGTGAAAATTCAGGTTCTGAGGCCACAAGTACTGTGGACAACCATCACCTTTCCTTATTTGGGAAACAACTTGTAAGGCATGTTGGTCTGCTCTTATGAAGGATGGTTTTCATATCATCTCCTTTCTTCTAGACCCTTTCGTCCATGTCCAGTTGGAATACCAGGACCGTTTGTTACACTTATGACCTGAAGGTGAGATAGAGTGCAACTCAATTTACATTGTCAAATGCAATTTTGCAGCTCCATAAAGTGTTTAAAAGTGTCTTTATATGGACTCTAGAACATGGATACAGAAAAAAGTGTATATTAACAAATGTCATATTTTCCAGACCACGCATAGACGTTCTTAGACGTATGGCCAGAAACTACATTAAATATACAGCATACATTTTTTTTATTTAGATGTTATCACCTATTATGCATACTGCAAACAATGTTTATTCATTATGTATCATTCACAGCGCATGAAGAATGGCCTAAGAGTACAAGAGGGAACAATTCGTAAAGAGAAATTTGTGTTAGTCTTTATTGGAAATTTAAATCAAAAGTATAACATGTAAGAACTGTCTTCTTGATACATAAACAAGCATATGGAGAAGCATACACAGGGCCATTACCAGATAGCAATTTAATCAAGCTATGATGGTATGTATAACAAGCAATAACTTTCAGAATGACTTTAAAATATGTAAGTCAAGAGAAAAGTAATTGGAGGAAATGCAGCTTGCTGGAACAGTTCCCCATACTAGCTGAACAAATATAATGTAAACTCAAATCTCACATTTTTATACTAAAAGTTCTCCATGGTTGTTTTATGGTCTGTTTTCCTATATTTTCCTTTCATTCATATTATATCAATAATTTTCCAAATTTGACACATTCTCAAGGTATCTGAGGAATTGTATCCTTATAAAATGTTGGTACAGACACGCAAAAACGTTTTATAATATATAACTTTGAACATTTGTTCACGAAAGACTGAGTATAGAAAACCCTAAAGGGGAATTTATAATTGCAGACCACTGTGGCAAATACCTGAAACATTGCCAGAGTTTTATGCACCACAGCTGTAAAATACTGTTGGATAAGATTTGTCATCTGTATCCTTAGATGATGTGGGTCTTATTACAAGGCAAGTAACAGGGGAGTTTTGTTTCAGATATTATGGGATAGCAGTATCAATTATGTTGGCATTTTAAGGTTTTAATATGCTGCAGAAAGATAGTTTATATATATATGGTTTACATATATTTTTCATATATAAAGATAAACATTTATGAGCACTTTGAACATTTTAGTCAGTTTTAAAATGTAATTTTTTTGTTCTCTATGAATTGATACAGTACTTTGAAGTAGCTGGAAATTGTGGGTTATGGTGTGCAAAAATGCAGTGTTTTTACTAAAAACTGTCTGTTAAAAAATACTCACCTTCTTCCTTTATAGACTACACATCTTGAAAGACACTACTAGACCAGAAACCAATCTTCCGTTAACTGTGAGAATGTATTTTTCTTACATTTATATAGAAATAAAATAAGTTATTGCAACCCTATTTAGAAGTAAAGCTAAGCACTAGCCAACAGGTCAGTATTTCACACAGCTTTGCTGGGTTTAGCCAGATGTTTCATGTCACAGTGGTGTGAAACATGTCCACATCTGGAATATTGGCTGGACCTAGGATATTGCCTGAGCTTACCTCTTTTGGCACTTGGGGTAACTGCAGGTGGAGCACCTAAAGGAAAAACCACGCTTAAAATCCATATTAAAAAGGGAAGATGCAAGATTTGTAAAAGGGGCTTCCAAATATGTGTTTACGTAAACATACTGTAGGAACATTCCCTCATGCTCATTGCTAGTCCAACTGCAACTCTATTTGCCCTCTCTTTTGACTATTATTACCACACTTCTCTCATGCCTTTCAATGCTGTCCACATTGGTGTGAGCATTTTCATTTTGTAGAAGATAGGCTTTTATTTTTTTGAAATTTTAAACAACATCACAAACATCTGCCCCAATGCCTTATCTACAGACCTGCTGATTTACCTAATCCAGCTCCTAGTCCCCACCAAAAGGAACAAAATCATAAGGGACAAATATGGCATAAACAAACCACAGAAACGAACAACAACAAAAAAGGACAGACCGAAGAAACGGAACACACCAATTCCGTTTCACACACCAACCAAAGAATGAAACAACCCCAAACAGGGGAAAAGAAGCCCAGTATACAAACAATTGAATTTGACATACCAGCAATACCTGTCCAATCTCCACAAAAACAATAAGCATCCTAAGAGACCAAAACAACAATCAGTTGAGTCAGAGACAGATATAGACACCACCCGCACCAGCACATCAACAGAGGAGTCTTTTTCAAATCACAAATTTGACGAAGACTCACACTACACCCGACTTGCAAAAGCCTCACTAGGATTAGGGTGGAATGACAGCAACCTCATAACACTCCCTAACATCATGAACCAAAATCCAGAAGGAGAAAACCAACTGACACCAACCCCAGAATCATGCACAAACAGCAGCATGTCAGAAACAGAAGAACTACCATCCATCAACATAACCCCATCATCACCAATCACCCCAGCATTGAGATGACCCATCAATTCCACGAGTCCCACACCAAACACAAAAACATTGGAATCCACGAACATAACTGAAAACACAGCAGAGACACAGTCAGAGCAAGAATCAATACACACCCTATTTTTAGGGAAGGCACAAAAAGCCAAACCACCACATTTACCAACCAACATCAAAACACAAAAACAAATCATCAAGAAAACAAGAAAGGGTTGCAGAGGAGTGTAAAAACTGAAAACAGAAACAAAGGAGGATAAACTACAAGGGAAAGAAATAGGCAAAGGCATATTCAACCTCAGAAAACACACTTGCACAATGGAACACCTAAAACTACTAGATAAAGGCCTAAAGTTTGCACCATCAAACAAACTCAACAAATTCCAAACATATCTGGACCTGTGCACGAAAAATATCACTCAAGAAATTCTTTGCAAACACCACACCAATCGAATCCAGGACATATGAGGGTCCATACAAACACACAACCCTCAGACCTCTCTTGAACTTCTACCCAAGCCATATGAATGGCCCACAAGTAAACACATTCATCAAAATGGTAGAAAGGGACATTGAAGTACTACAAACATAAAAAAATTCCAAAAATAAAAACAGGGACCACACCGACAACTTAACCAAGAAAGAACAGGCAGCACTACTAGAACTTCAAGACCTGAAAACCATCATCAGCAAACCAACAGAAAAAGGGGGAGGCACAGTAATACTCAACAAATCAGACTATCTGAATGAACCATACAGGATATTGGATGACCAGACTACATACACCAAAATAGATGGGGAATCCACCAACACATTCTAAAAACAACTAAACCTACACCTTACGGAAGGTCTAAATGCTGGAAAACTCAACCAAAATTAATTCAAATTCATACAGAACAACCACACAGTCATCCTAGTCCTTCTACTACCTGCCAAAAACCCACCAGGCAGACCAATCATTTAAGGAATTGCCTCACTAACATAAACCTACAACCATATGTACAAGAACAAAAATTAAACCTTAGGGACACCACACAAATCCTCAACAAACTACAAGGGATCACATAGGAAGAAGACCGCTGTCTGGCAACTTCAGATGTCACCTCACTCTACCCACCATAACCACAGAATATTGCAACTTCATCCTGGACAACATAACATTTATTCTGCAACACAACTATATACATACACATACTATATACATACACTGGCCCCTACTCCTACAAGTCGAACAACTGATAGGACATGCCCCAGATAAACCAAGAGTCATCTTTAGAAAAACACCAAACATCAAGGACAAACTGGTACACAGCCATATCCCACCGAAACAGACCAGCCAAAGCACAATCACCAGAACAATCCGCACTATCGGCTTCTACCACTGTGGAAACTGTACAGTGTGCGAACACCAGGGGGCACGGAGCACAAAACCCACTACCAAATTCACATCTTCCACAATGGGCACTTCCTACCCATTAAGAAGTCGGATCACCTGCGACAGTAAGGGACTGATATACCTCCTTGAATGCTAATGCAAAAAACAATACGTAGGATGCACCACAAGACCATTAAAGATGCATGTAAATGACCACCTCCACAACATCAAGAAAGGATTTGAGGACCACAACATTACAAAGAACACCACAACAGCGACCCTAGCTGCCTATCATTCATAGGAATCGAAAAAGAACAACCGAACTGGAGAGGAGGTGACTACATACAACTCATCAACACAAAAGAACTTAGGTGGATGTACGAACTAAGGACACTGAACCTGCGGGGGACTGAACTTAGACAATGAAGTAAAATCGCTAGTTGGGAAAAGGAAGTAACCAAGACACACACCAAACAATCAACCAAGGCACACATCCTACATTAATTATCATTATCCCTGTTTCCTCTCATTCTTCCCCCCTTGCAATATGTTTCTCTTTCCTTCCCTCTCTTACAACATGTTTCATTTAATTGTATTTTATGCCAATTCATGAGATACCAATTGTATGCCAATTCATGATATAACAAATGTATAAAAACCATGCATTGTACCTATCATGCATTACTGAAAAAATGTCTTAAATTACAACTACTGTACATTGTGCACTTTCCAATCACCTGCATATGGATTGCCAACTCCCATTACCAGGACAACAGGATATACTTGACAACAGCCCTGAAAAACCCAATACACCCACCTAAATAGGCTGCAACCAACCTTGATTGACAGTGACTAGCACCAATGCAACAAACCCTGATTCACAGGCACAGCACCAATCACAGAACAGGACCAGAAACTGATGGCTCGCCCCGAACCTATAAACAACAGCACCAGGAGAACACACTGTAAACTCCCTAGAAGAAGGCCAGCACCAGGCCAAAATGCATTTGAGGGCACACAAAGAGACTGCACAAACCCCATTACCCTCACCAAGCTAACCCAGGAACAAAGAAGCGGAAACCACAGATACACAAAACATCTGTCTGAACACCCGGAAGCCACAACAGCGGCACAGAAAAGAAGGACCAGTGAGGCACAGCAGGAGAGAGCAGTGAGACCACCTACATAGAAGGAGGGAGGAAGCAGGACCAGGAGCTGGATTAGGTGAGTAGGCAGGTGCATATACAAGGTCCCGTGGCATAGGATCGCGATAACAAGCACAGCCGCTCGCAACCCCTGTCAGATGCACCATATCCCCTTACCCTGGTGGCAAAGGCAGACAACTCACACCTGACAGCCTGTGCTGCCAGACCCAGCCAAGGAACAGACACATGGCACACCCAGACCTGCCACCACCGCCATCCACTCAGAATGCCACATCTGCACCCCACCGAGTAGGAGACTCACTCTCTCCCACCCCCACTTACATCAACCTCGCCAACAGTCGGGCCCCACCGAGAACATCTAAAAAGACCAACGAAGACACGGATCAGCGGGACGCCACAGCCTTGACACAAACCCCCAATCCCAACCCACAACTCCCAACCCCATCGCACTGTACCAATCTATGTATATTATATTTCTAAGCACCTGCACAACTTAATTGTTTAACATTATTGTTTATGCACCTTTTCATAGTAAAGTTTTTTGAGCACCATATTTCAAACATGTCAGTCTTGATTACCACACACACACCAAGGAGCGGAGCACAGCACTAATAACCAATTACAAACTTGTCAAACCAGTCTGGGCTGGTTGCCTGGAAAGTGCAGCTGCTAGCACCAAACAACCAAACAACCAAACAGTGCGCAGGCAGCCAAAGATGTATCATAAGCTAAGATAAGAACAAGTCCCATTGATGAAGTAAAGTGATAGATAACACTGTGTCATTACTTCCGGGTCAGACGTGTCTACTTGGTTGTGCATGTTAAAAGCAAACTATTTACGATCAGCTATGGTCCACCATGGATGCACCAGG
Source organism: Crinia signifera (assembly GCF_055691185.1). Classification (NCBI taxonomy): domain Eukaryota; kingdom Metazoa; phylum Chordata; class Amphibia; order Anura; family Myobatrachidae; genus Crinia; species Crinia signifera. The sequence goes on from NC_139221.1 coordinate 109,700,678, forward strand.
AGATGCCCCTCTGTTCAGTTCCATAGAAGCAAATCAATATGGTGTAACCTTCTGACATACAGCCTTTCCGAGCTCGTTAAATTAAACTGCCACTACATTGCCATACATTGTATGTTGGCGACACTTTGCTGCTACTGTATGTGTGTGATTATTTTCATTATCTCCTATGTTTGAGATTGGCTAATAGCAACTTTTTTTAAGCAATGTACTGTACCTGTTAATTCTGCATCGCTAATGAGGAGAAATACTTGATAGATAGTTTATAATGTACTGTAAGTCTCCAAAATACCATGTCATACATTATATCAACAATGAACAAATAAAGTAACTATCACAAATATGCTAGACAAATGATAATCATACAAACTCCCACATAACTAGCCTGGAAGTATGATTGTTGAGGAATGCAAAAACATTAATAAATCTGCAGATGAGAAATTAATCTTTCTCCATGCAAATCCTCACAGTCCCTTGTTATCTTGTAACAGCCATGTTGACACCTATCATTAAACTCTTGCTTAAATAACCCCCAGCAGGAGAAATGAGAAATGCACAACTCCGATCTGTGGCTGCAGGTTTTCTCCCATGAGGCAAAAACCACATACAGTAATATGACTGACCAGCTCAGCTCTCAAAGCTGCATGGGAATGAGCTGCACACAAGGAAGTACAGCTGGGGCTTTTAGCTGTAGGGGAATGTAATCTCTTACCAACTGTGGCTGCCACAAGGGGGAGGAGATGATAGAATATCACAGCTCATTGCAAATGTGGTGGTTGTTTCGATATCACCACCCATGGCATCGGATTAGCAAGGAGGGAAGGTTGAGAATCACTGCCCACAGCTGACTGCTAGGGGGAGGTAGGAGGATATCCCTGCCTGTGGCTGCAACCTTTAGGAGGAGAGATGGCCCAGGCCCCTAGAATTGTGGGGCCCTTGTGCAATGGCTCATTAAATCCATGCAAAGAGACTGCCCTGAATAGCTACATCCTCAAATATCTGGTTGAGTGGCCCCCTTTCCGGTGCACAGCTGGCTTCAGTGCAGCTAGCCAGTTGCTGTTCAAACCTGGATGTCACCCTCAGTGTGTGAGACACCAAATGACGACTCAGCAGTGTGACATCCTCTTGCAGCACGCGATTAAAGTCGCTGAGGAGGAACCGGTAGTGTATGCAGAAGAGTCTCCAAGGACATCTCAGCATCACCAGACCACAGCTGTCTGCCTTCTTAGGGTAGTTTTGGTTCTTGTGTAGTTTCACGGCACCAGCGTGGCGCCGTGCTACTTCTCGGTTCTACGCTCGGCACAAACTATCTTAAATAAAGTAACTTAACTCCATGCCAACATAGATAGTTCATACCCCCACTATCCATGTTGGCATGGAGTTGATTTTAGATAGCGTGGCAAGTGTGGAACTACACAAGTACCCTCATTTTTCATCGGTGTTCAGGCAATCCTTAAAAATAGCTCATCTCCATTGCGTGGCATCTTGATGTCACAATGCAGCTGCGTCATTCTGTAGAACTATGCCTTGTGAAAGAAGCACTGGGCAGTGGGAGATAATTAGGACAAAGTTGCAGCTGGTTTAGTCTGTGGGACAGGCAGCTGCCAGCAGTGGTCAAGGGCACCTCATTTGATTGCACAATTTGCCCAGCGCTAAAAATGGTCCTGCCTAGCACCATAATATATTATGCCTGTCCAGGTATAGATTCCACCAACGTTTTTTTTTTAATAAAGTGTTTTCTTATGGTATCTTATACATTAAATATAATATTTTATAATTATCTCATTTGAATAAAAAACTGTATGTTCAGAAATTGAACAAGTTAAGAAATAATAAGAAAATATCTGGAATCGATTTGATCGAATTTCTTAGAAATAAGTGCTGTGATGCATATGTTCTTTTGTTTAACAGCAGCGACATTTTCATCTTTGTGTCTCCATTGCTTGTGTTACATATACATATATATAAATAACAAATTATGACATCACATAGTTTTCTGCCTCATTTAAACTCAGCACCCAAAGAGCTTATTAAGGGAAAGCTTGGCCAGTTCTGGCAATTTGCAATGTTCTGCTCTGAATTTAAAAATGATCAGTATTAGATGGGATCATCTGATGGATTTCATCTGACCAGAACCAGTTCAGGGTTTCAGTATATTTCAGCTGTTCCAAGTTAATTAAGAGCCCTTTAACAGTAAATAAAGAGCTACAGTAAATTGTTTTATTATATCGGAAGGATCTGTGCTGATAAATTTAGCAATTGAATTCTATTTTAGACAGGATAACTGTTCATTGTAGAAATTTGTTTCCAATTACCAGCAAGCTTGTTGTGTCACACTCTCCAAACTTAATTTCTAGCCTTTTATATATAAAACATAAGCAAATGTTGCATGCATGAGAGATGTTCAGGGCAGAACATTGTAATTAGACTATGTTATTAATATACTAGTTTAAACTACATGCAGGGATTAGGATGGGGACATCATATATTAAACCTGTCTGCTCAGGAAAACTGCTAGCATCTACACTTCTTAAATCTGGAAAAGTACTGCAGACTTGTAAAAAGAGTTTCATGCTTGTGGTTTGGCATTTCCTAGATGGATATTCTGCAATTATGCTCAGAATATAAGCAAACTTCTATATTTAGTTGTTAACTCGGAAGGTAAACTAGTTCCATGCCTTATAAGCACCCAATTATAAACTAAATATACACAGTTAAACCCATTTTGGTATTTATACAAATGTTGCTGGAAATACAGGATTCAACTTATAATAACTATATTCAAAGCCAAATGGTTTTCCTTTAGAAAATCTGGATTGCTTGTTGAGAAAATAAAGTTATACATGGAAAATACCATATTTGTTATTCACACTGATGAAAACTGGATACGTAAATGACTTTAGGCCACACTCGACTTTTTCTAATTACTACTTTACAGGGTTTAGGTCAAAGCAAGAGCTGAAGAACCGATTCCATCATCACTGAGATGAACATTGTGTATGATTGCATCATCCAGTCCCTACAAACCAAACATACATTGTTGTGGATGGGGCTTGATGATGCAATTGTATCATCATTGGCCCACCCTGTTCATGTTGCAGGTACTGTAGGTATGATGCCATGCATGAGAATTGCCTTCTCTTTTAGGGGTACAGCTCATCTAACTATGGAGCAGCTAAAAAATTTTTTAATTATCTTTAAAACAGGAACTTTTATACCACTAGTCATAGACGTGCACACATTGAGTGTTAGGGGTGCACAGGCACCGCCTAATTCTGCACCCACCCTTATGAACATCTAAATGCTGCTAGCAATACCAGCAATACCTTTTACCAAAGACTTTTTAGAACTGTATTCCATTTAATATGAGCTCATCAATCAAATATGGGTATTTGCGTTGATAATTGTACTAGACCATTGTCACAGAACTACATACATGTGTCATCCATATATGTTTTTGACTTTATTTTCATGTACTGTTACACAGAGTAGTTAGAAAATTTAGGCTGATTATAGACATGCCTGATTGGCGGTGTTAGACACACCCACTGGGCGATGTTAGACATGCCCAATAAGTATTGTTAGGCACACCGGTACTTATATGTTAGTTGGGCGCCCACTATTGTTAGTACGCTCATACCCCCACTATCCATGTTGGCATGGAGTTGATTTTATATAGTGTGGCTCGAGCCCGAAGCGTGGCGAGCGTAGCGAACCCCACGAGGGGAGGCGGAAAACTAAGCAAATAGCTCAGTGGGCGCCTAACTAACATATAAGTACCGGCACACCACTTTGGCAGTGCACCCCCTATTAAAATGTGCTGCGCACGCCTATGCCACTGATACGACCATGACAAGGGATAATACTGTAGTATTCACTGTGTATGCAAAGGAAATTGGGAGGATCATGTAATGCTTATCCATAGAGCCTTGCTATATCACAATAGCTGGCATATGTTCAGAGAAGCCCCTTTTCAGTTTTCAGGAACTAAATTTGCTGGGAGCAGCATCTTACGAGCCCTACATATGCCTATACTGTATATCTTGCCTCATTATGCCACGCAGCTGGGCATATTCCAGGACACACAGGCACACTCTGCTTATTGAATTGATCTGCTTCATGCATATTGCTGTTTGTTATTGCACCTGTATCTGATGCATTTAATAAATAAAGTTGCATGAAAAGTTTTTGGCGCTACCAAGTCACGCCACGGCATGAAATGACATGTATAGCAACTGTTTTGCTCAATTATCTTTCTGTCTGTATACTAGATGCTAAAGAAGAGGCTTTGATCACTTGCAGTATTACACCACATCAATTATACAATGCAGCATTAAAGCTTCCATATTTGATGTATTACAATATAAATTTGTTATTAGGCCTTTTCTAATATGACTATCGACATATATTATCCTGAATGAAGACACGGATTGCCATATCCAGTCTAGTGTCTATAAAACATTTGCAAACTGAAAATCAATATAACTTAGACAACATGCCTGACCTTACCAAACTTTGCCCAAATTAAATATCTTCTGTGTTCCATTTCATTCTTATCCCCAAAATAATGACTGTTGGTGTATACAGTATAAACATGGGCCAGATGCACTAAGCTTCAAAAGTGATAAAATGGAAAGTGATAAACAACCAACCAATCAGCTCCTGCCTGATATTTTCAAACACAGTCTGTGCCATGGCAGGTAGGAGCTGATTGGTTGGCTGTTTATCACTCTCTGTTTTATCACTTTTGAAGCTTAGTGCATCTGCCCATTGTGAAGGGATCAAGGTATGGGGTAGATGAGCACCTCCAAACGGGATGCGGTCAATTTGCCGGCGGTCGGGATCCCGGCGTTCAGAATCCCGACACTGGAATCCCGACCGCCAAAATCCCGAAACTTTCTCCCTCCGTGGGTGTCCACGACACCCATAGAGGGAGAATAAAATAGCGTGCCGAGCGTAGCGAGGCACCGGGCCCGCTGCGTGGCAAGCGCAGCGAGCCCGCAAGGGGGGGCGATCCACGTCCCCCCCATGTCGGGATTTCGGCGGTCGGGATTCCAGTGTCGGGATTCCGACCGCCGGCATTACGTATCGGATCCCCTCCAAACACACAGCAGCCAAGAAAACAGCACATAAATCTGGGGTTTTTATGCAGTCTAGCAATGGCCAGTTTTATTGTGCAGTACATTTAACAAAACATAAAAAAAAATCTTAGCCTATCTAGTATAACTAAACATGATAGATTCCATATCTGTGGGTGGTGGAACCTAATGTTCCTACTACAAACACAGGCATTTGCATGGTATATGGTCATTGGGTCGACACATATTAGTTTGACATGCATTGGGTCGACTATTAAAGGCCAACAATCTCAAATTACTTACTCACATTTTGCTACAAAAACTTTACTAAAGGTCTACCCAGAAAGCATGTCAAGTGGAACATATAAGTGATTTTGCACATGTGTGCAGAAGCTAGCAAATGTTTCTGCATTTTTTTTCTACATTGTTCCACAGTAACTGCCACTGATTAACAGAAGCCAGAAAAGCACCACAAGCACTATCTATAATGAGTGCATAGTGTGTACACATCAGACTAGCCCACACACCACAAACCCTGCCTCCTGGAGGCACCCGTGGTTTTAGACTCGGCTCCAAGTTGAGTGCGACCCGGGTTGTGACCCCTTTTAGACCAGTGTCCCAACTCTGCATAATGCTGGGTGAGTGACATTACCGGAGGCGGTGGATGAGCCATCTCTCAGTGCTGGCTTTTCCATTGCAGTGAATGGGTCCTGGGTCGCATCGTCCCGGGTTACCCGTTTACACTGCACAGCAATCCAGGTTGAACTCATATTCAGCCCTGAGCACTTGCCGGGTTGAAATCCAGGTATCACTACCCAGGTCAGACCATTTACACCACCTGCAAACCCAGGTTTTTGCGCGATCCTGTGCAGGTTTGCAGGGCTGATGTAAAAGGGGTATCAGTCTGGCACTCACAACAGACCTGCAGAAACCACCAGGAAAATTGCCTTTGTGTTCATACATTTCTGGTGATTCTTCCATGCTTAGTAGAAATGTCCCTGGGAGCAATGAGTGGAATCCATAATCACTGAGGCCTGCTCATGAATCCATAATCACTGAGACCTTTTTGTTCTTCCAGTGACAAAACACTGTATAATTCCTTGTCAACCTCAGTTAAGGTGCCAATACACTGGTGTAATTTGGCCACTTTTCACCCGATTCTGACAGATCAGGTTGAATAGTCAGGCAAAAAGTGGAAAATATCATGTGTTTGACATACCATCCGATGTGCAGTCCCCTGTGCATCGGGTCAGTGTTTGATGTCAGATGTAGGTGCTTTTTACCACCTGCTACATATGGCATCCAATTTCCCTTCAATTCCCCCTAAAGCTCCCTAGGAGTCATTTTACAAGTGATAAATTGCAAGTAAAAAGGGAACATTGTGTGCCAAATCAGATGAAAGCACTCCTGGCGGGCTGCCAGGGAAGTTGGAGGGAAATCAGGCCTGACTTGTGAAGATAAAGAAAAAACTTTGACTGTTAATTCTCATGCAACTAACACTTCCTGAGCTGCATCTTGACTGTTACATAATTACTTTATTCTATCCTCAGAAAGTCTATACCTAGAATAGTCTACATAAAAAACAGTGGTGGCCAATCCCTGGCTCTTGAGCCACATGTGGCTCTTTCGTTTGTTGGGATGTTGCTCCAGCACTGATGGCCGATCTCCTCTGACAGGTGTGCAGCTGTACAGAGGAGGCTTCACTATTTGGGATGAGCTCCATGCAAAATGTGATATTATGACATCACATTGCATGATGAGAGGCGGTGCTCAAGGTGTCCACATGGAGGATGCGGGCGTGAATACAGTCTCAAGGGGAAAACTGTGTGGTGGTGGCCGGGGGAAGATGACCTACAGAGCTGGGGCAGGCTGGAATGACACCATGAAGTGGCTGTAGTGTATTATGTGAATCTGGCCTTTTCAATGTATTGCAGGGGTTATTCTGGCCATGATCACTGTTCGGTGATTTAGCAGTGCTCTGTGAACAGATAGCCATCACCCAGACAGAGACATTTCACCCTGCGCAAGCCTGAGAATGGCTTGCAGAAATGACGCTGACTGGCGTCGAGCTGCAAATCCATTTGCAACCTATTCACCATCAAATGATTTTCCCAGTGTGTGCAGTCTGTTTGTAAGCCAGAACCTACTCTGCCAGAGTAATAGAATCAAGCTGATCGAGGCCAGAGCTGACATCACAGACCCTTCCTGAAAACACTTAAGGCATGCCTGCTTTTTCCCTGTTACTATCAGAAAATCACCTTCCTGTTGATCGGCCAGTGATCAGAAAAGACACTTGATTGTTTCTCCCTGAATGGCCTCACCCACTACGATCCATATGCAGTTGTTTGATAATCGGGCACTGTGCGAGTTTGCACAGCAGAGATCAGATCTGAATTGCCCCCTTTATGTGGTTCTAGATTTACAAAAGTATTCATGTGCACCTGGCTTCTAAAATATATTTTATGCGGATCTGGCTTGTTTCAATGTATTTTATGTGAAGGCACTTGCACGGAAATGGGGCACGGCTGTGTGTCAGGGCACATCCCATTTTTGTGTCCGCGCATAATTTCGGCTCTTTAGCTTGACTGCAGATATTTTAAGGCTCTTTGCCTCAGACTGGTTGGCCACCCCTGACATAAAATAATAATAAATATTTATACTATATAAGTATTTTACTGTTAAATGTAATAACTTAACAGTTTTTCCAAGAATTCATCACTTCCAACAGTTGAAACTGAAAATCCAGAACAAATGAACCCATACAGAGTCCACTCCCCAAGCCACCCAAGTAGCAGCAACATTTTTGCTTGTGTGGAAAGATTTGCTCAATTTAAAAGCCTCAGCTTGAACCAAGGTAGCTTGACCTTGAAGCATTGATGTTTGGTGATTTTTTGTGTATGTACATGAACAGTTGTCAATTCTGATACGTTATAAGCTCTATCAAAAGGACATAAAGGAACGAAGATGGTAAGAATTAAAATCCTTTACAATAGGAATATAATTGATTAAGAAGTTAGGTTCCTGCAGAACATCTTCAAAGATGAGGATAGATATAACTGTCTGAAGTATATTAAGAGTCTCAACAAATCACTAAAATACTCATCCAAACTACAACGTGCTTACTGATGGGATTCCTAAGGACTCTGGTTGCTTACCTTTAACTAAGTCACACATTACTTTTCCTTTTTTTTAAAGTTCTAATTTATATACAGTACTGTATCTATCTTTGGGTCATTGATTGAAGGGTCTGGCTCCGATTGTAAGCAAAGTAAAAAATCAAGCAACTGGTCAAAACCATATTGCTTTGCAGATGGGGTAGTATTAACAAATTGCAGTTTAAAAATAAAGCTATCTAACACATGTGTGGGCTACATGCAAAAGCAGCCAGTATTTATCCCGAACAGTAAAAATCTGTTCACTCCACTTTCATCGCAGCATTGTTTGTTCCAGACACAGTAATGCTGCTTTCCCACTGCAGAACCGTTTTAAGTTACAGGTAATCTTAAACGGTATTTAGCATTCCCACTGCAGCAGATTACAGTTTGAAATGCCTTTTAAGTCCCATTCCCATTGCAGGTAAAACGTTTTAGCTCTTCAAAACGTTTTTACAGCATTGGTGTGCAGTGGTGCTAGTAATATATACATTGCTGGCCTGTGCCAGCAATGTATATATTACTGGCTGATAAATAATCATTGGTGTGCAGTGGTACCAATAATATATACATTGCTGCCCTGTGCCAGCAATGTATATATTACTGGCTGATAAATAATCATTGGTGTGCAGTGGTACCAATAATATATACATTGCTGCCCTGTGCCAGCAATGTATATATTACTGGCTGATAAATAATCATTGGTGTGCAGTGGTACCAATAATATATACATTGCTGGCCTGTGCCAGCAATGTATATATTACTGGCTGATATATACGTTACTGTTCCGTGTTCTGGCTCCGTGTTCAGCGGGGGGGCGGGGCGAGCAGGTCTCCGTGGCGGGGGGCGTGGCGAGCAGGCCGGGAGGGGCGGAGCGCCCAGCCTGTGTGGCCGGGCGGGGGATCAGGACTGCCGGGCGGTGATTGACAGCGGGACGGCGCTGGTGCGCGACAGCGGGACGGCGCCGGTGAGCGACAGCGGGACGGTGAGCAGTGGTGAGTATATGACGCTGCGGGCGGGGAGGGGGGGGGGTGGCAAGGGAGGGAGCAGACAGCTGGACTGAAAGCCGCGCATCTTTCAGCCCGGCTGCTGTATACAGATTCAGCGATGATGGCTTAAATATGAGCCATCCTCGCTGCATCTGCTGGTAAAACCGTTTAAGAGGCATTCCCATTGCCTCTTAAACGGTAGATTACCGGCTAAAACCCTGCTCTGAAAACGGGTTGAAATACCGTTTAACTTTAAACGGTATTTCAACTCTGGCGCTTTCCCACTGCAGCCTTAAACGGTATTTTGCCCTCAAAAATCGGCAAAATACCGTTTTAAGGCTGCAGTGGGAAAGGGGCATTACTTGTTTTGTTTCTGCTTTACTTACAGTACAAATTTGAATTGTTTGCTAAACAAACAAAAAAAAGAATCATACAAAACCTGTTGCGGTTAACAAAACTGTTACATAAACATATATCTAAATACAGTGCATAGAAAATAAATATTTTACAATTTTAACATTAGGTTTCTTCTCTGGGGTATGTTATCATTAAATGTAGGTGTAAAATAGCAGCTTCATGTATATTTTATTGAGTTTTTGATATTTTAATATTAGACACTTTAGTGAACATACTGGTCTAAGAATGCACAGTCTCAAAAAACAATATCTAACCAATTTCTGAGTTGCAGTAATTACCCTAGCACCGTGTGCCCAAGGGCTACCAGGAAGAACCCTGGTGCTATTCCCTAGGATTTATTATGTTTCTTTATTGAATATTTATAAATGAATACCATTTGTGGGGTAACCTGTAAGCATCAGGTGATAGAGCAATATAAATCAGTATTTTACTGTCACTCAAGGTCACTAAAAGTTGAGGTTTTTTTGGGCACATCCAAGGCATTGTTTTTGGCAATATGTAATACAAAGGGTAATTTGCGTGGAATTTTTAATCATGGTTATATTACATACTACTGTCTCTTGTTTGGAATATTATACTGTGTGCATATTAGTAAGTAAGTAAGTTTTATTTATATAGTGCACTTTGGGCCTGATTCTGGTTCACTCGCAAAACCAAATTCTCTCTCTAATGGTGGGGCAGATGTAACGTGTTAGATTTGGGTGTTATTTTGTTTCTGTGCAGAGTAAATATTGCCTGCTTTATTTTTACACTGCAATATAGATATCAGTTTGAAGTACAAACCCTACCCAAATCTAACTCCCTCTGCACATGTTACATCTGCTCCACCTGCAGTAAACATGGTTTTGTCCATTAGAGAGAGAATTTGCGGTACTTGTTTCCTAGCACGGCCACACCGATTTACATCGGGGTGGTCGTGTCGGAAAAATCGGGTCGATCGCATCGCATACGATTTGGTCGCATGCGATGCGATCGACGCGACCGACCGATTTTGGACCCGATTTTTTTTTTTTTTTTTAATGTAAATCGGGTCCCTGGGACCCGATTTTACATTGCATTCAATGTAAAATATTCCCAACCCCCCCAAATTTAACGGCGTACACCGCACCCCACCATAGACGCCAACCCGAAGCGTGGCGAGCGCAGCGAGCCCGCGAGGGGCGGCGGTGCGCGTCCTCCGACCTTTTCATTCCCCTACTATCCACGTCGGCGTGGAGTTGAGAATAGAATAGTGTGGCGAGCGCAGCGAGCCACCGAGCCCGAAGCGTGGCGAGCGCAGCGAGCCCCGCGAGGGGACGCGTATACCTGTGAAGTTATACGCGTCCCCTCGCGGGGCTCGCTGCGCTCGCCACGCTTCGGGCTCGGTGGCTCGCTGCGCTCGCCACACTATTCTATTCTCACCTCCACGCCGACGTGGATAGTAGGGGAATGAAAAGGTCGGAGGACGCGCACCGCCGCCCCTCGCGGGCTCGCTGCGCTCGCCACGCTTCGGGTTGGCGTCGATAGTGGGGTGGCGTTTACAATGGGGGGGCATGACGGGGCCATATACAATGAGAAATGGCCCATATTGGCCCATTTCCCATTGATTACTATGTTAAGATGGACTTAATCAAGTCCATCTTATCTTGTGCCATTATAATGGCACAAGACCGACACGACCGACGCGATTTCAATGTTAAAAATATTTTAACATTGAACCCTATGGAGAAATCGGGTCCATCGCGTCGGTCGCGTCGTGTGCCTTATTAAAGGCACACGACCGACGCGATGGACCCGATTTTCCATTTGACGGTAAAATGGACCTGATTTTAAAGAAAATCGGGTCCATCGGGGGCATCGTGTGCCTTAAAGTTAAGGCACACGACCAAGAAGATTGTGGCCGTGCTAGGAAACAAGTACCGAATTTGCTTTTGCGAGTGAACCAGAATCAAGCCCTTTATCCAACAGAACAGAATGTATATCAGATACTCATTACAAGGCCTTCAAAAGAAACGAACAACAAAACAGAAATGTCAGTGGCTGTGAGTATCCAGATGGAACAACCTAGTGGCCACCGGCATGCAAATAACTTGAATTCCCCGTAAAGATGAGAGTAGACTTCTAATTATATCAGAAGGAAATTTCGGCTTCATTGGCTGAGGAGTTAAATTTATTTATATAGAATTTCAACACTTAGGGTGAGATTTAATAAAGCTTGGAGAGAGATAAAAGACCTTATTCTGGATCACACACTTCCCCACGCGTTCGCCTGGGGGAGCTATTGCGCATGTGCATACGCTTGGTGAGAGTGGGCACGGCGAACTGCTAGTTCACCATCCCACTTGCACCTACCAGAGCGAGCAGAGGGAGCGAGGCCGCGGCAATGGGCTGCACCCATGGAAATGCCCAGCATTTCATGGGTGTTCCCATGAAAACGCTGGGCGTTCCCATGGAGATCAGCAGTGACGCAGCTGCTTGGGGCGGGCAGCTGACATCGCCAGATGTCAGCTGCCTGCCTTCTTCCCGTACTCTTCACCAGAGAGTGTCTTAGTTTTGCATGCTCCTTACAAATCATTTGATGGTCTGCGAGCATCAGATGATTTGTCCACCGCACCCAAGGCTGCCAATGGATGTTTATACAAAACATCCATTCAAAGCAATGCGGGGATCTCGCCGAGCAAGGGGGGGGGGGTCTGCTTTGTTGGCGAAAATTCGCAGCGTTACGTGTGGACTAGAATATGGTCCAAACTCCAAAGTCCCAAACAATCAGCTCCTGTCACTTTACAGGATGTTTGAAAAATTACAATTAAAAGCTGATTGGTTGGTATTTGTCTTCCCACTTTATTACTCTCCGAGTTTATATGCTGTAAATCCCCTTAAGTGAGCAACTGTCATTGACAGGAGAGTCTCTTGTCTGAGAACTACTGTATGTACAAAATTGTTAAAACTAATATGTATACATTATTATCATGTATTTAGTAAATAATAAAGAACAATTGCTATATATTAAAACATATCATAAGCATATAGTCATACATGACACATATTCAAAGAGCCTAGCTAAAGTACTTCAAAATTGTGATGTCTGCCTTGATAAGTAAACAAAAATGTATCTACTCGGAAATGCCAATTTCTGGCAACTGTCAATAGTAGATGAAGGACTTCATGCAATATAATATTATATTATAGTTATTACTGGCTTTTCAAATGTGCAATTACTACTGTGTGTCTTCTACAGTAAATGCACCTTTCATGCATCACTCAGTAACCTGTATACTGTAGGAAAAGTTTATTTTTCTTTCCTGCATGCATGTCTTTCTGTTGGTACTGAAATATGCCTATCTGTCCATAAGCCACCAAGATACAGTTTTGGAAGAGATTCGGGGCATTACTATAAACATTAAAAATATAATAATAATAATAATAGTAATAATAATAATAATACTTTTATATAGGACTCTTCCTCCAACTAGGACTCAAGGTGCTTAACATAAAGTGTGAACATAATAAAATACAGAAACCATACCTCACAACTGTCCCGCTTACTGCGGGAACGTCCGTTTTTTGGGGACGTTCCCGCATCCCTCCTGGGGCCGCCAGTGTCCCGCAGTGGGGGGTGGGGTGCAGTTGGGATCCCCCCCTGTCACACAAGAATATATTCCTGCAGCCAGAGGGGCTGGGGGCATAGCCAGCAGCTCACGGAGCTGCTGAGGATGCCCCCACAGTGGCAAAATGGGCCACACCCCTTTCCTGCTAGGCCACAACCCCAAATTTCGCAATGTCCCTCTCTGGGAGGATCAGAAGTTGGGAGGTATGCAGAAACTATGAACATGGTAAAAAATTATAGCTGTCTGGATCATCCATTGCAGGTTTTGGTCATCCTACCAAACAAGGATCCATGTGAGGCAGCCATTTTAAGCACACTACATAGGATTTGGCTGGTCAGAATAGACAATGCCTGGAACAAATGACACCAATGGGAGATTTAAAAAGTACTATGGTGGGATCCTTGCAGGTTATTCATATTCAAGATCCATGCACAGAGCATCAGGCGAGGCAGCCATGATGGACACACTACAATGGTTACAATGTATGCATTCCTATTTTAAAATGAATACACAGCACTTACTGTATGATCATTAGAACAACTACTGTAGATTTATTTTGCTTGTTATAGTAAATGTTTAACTAGAGAATGACATCATGGGCGATGCAGCAATCAGCGAGATACCTGCAAGTCAGACTATTTTTTTAAAGTAACAATAATTTAAATGACAAAACCATACTGTTCTGCATGTGTTTTAAAGTACACCTGTATTTAAAATGATTATGGAATGCTGTTTTACAATGTACAGTATAACCTTCACAGGGACAATAAAACATGTAAAACAGAAATGAGCAAAAAGCTAAAGAAATGATATACCAATTAAATGTCACAGAAGTGGCTTATTGACTTAATTACAATCATCATGTTAAAGTCTTGCTTCCCCATTCTGCAGAATGCCACTCCTCACTATTTGTAAATTCACATTTTTCCAAATATATAGTCTTTGTATAGATGTGGAACAAAGGCCCTTATTCTGATCGGTGCGTACTTTCCCAAATTTTTTCGGTGCGGTCCGCACGCCACGCTGTGCGGTGGCGTACGGCTAACGTCCGTAGAAACGCCCACGTGTTCTCCGCATTCGGACGGACTCACTCTTTAAGAACAGGGCGTGTGTACGGACGACATACAAACCGTGTGTGTGCGGTGGAAACTTACAGATTCTGCACGGTCTTCCCGCACAAGCACGGTCTTACCGCGTCAGAACGTACGGGAAGCTGTCCGTACGCCCCGATGCTTATTATTTACGCTCAATCCCACACTTTTTTACTGAGTACACACAGCGATCACATGACCCACTTAGGCAATTAGGCAACCTCCTGAAAAAGGGATTGTTATCAATTTCAATCAATTAAATGGTCATCTATACTGACCCACATTCCTACTACATTCCTGACACACATTAACCCTTACAGCATGTGACCCTAACATACATCTATATACACTATTGACATTTTGCTTATTTAAAAGATTTTAAACAAGTTACACATATACTTTTGCATGTTAGAAAAAAACACTGACAACTTAGAACTTTAAATAACTATTTATTATTATACAAATGAGAAAAAAAAGGGCCATAAATTAATTTTCCGCATCAATGAGGCGGTCCATTTCGGACAACATCTGCCGCATCAGGCCTCGAATTCTTAGGAGGGCCCCACGGCGACCCTCCTCTGCTTGGGCAGGCTCATCTGTGGAGGAAATACAAATAGAAAAATGAATAATGATATTCATGCATACATTTAACATAGTCAAACCTACATTTTAAACATGCACCGTGACAGGTGTGTGTGTATATGTATATATATATATATATATATATATATATATATATATATATATATATATATATATATATAGACACATATATAACTATATATATGACACATACACCTATACATACATGCATACATACTACATGTAAAGCCTGATTTTGGCCCTCTACCCTTTACTCTGTAGAACACCTCACAGTCATACTGCTCCTTCTCAATCCAAACCCACCCATGACTAAGCTGTGAGAAGCATGTCACGCGCTGCACCAATCACAATTCTGCAAACAAAGTTCAGTGTCTGTTATATGATGGAGCCTGGCAGGGGAGTTACACAACTCTCAGGAATGCACAGTACATTGGTGCAATCAAGCATGGCTTGCCTGCTGATGGTCTGCTCCAGAAATCATTGTCATAATGCCAGTTAGGTGAAGCTGCAGCACTAACCCACTCCCATGCACAAAATCATTACTAAGATCAAATCATCTAACAATTATGGTGGCAAACATACATGCAGACCGCAGGGGGTGGTTAGCTACAGGAGGGCCCAGGGGCACTGACCACTTGTTACTCCAGTCTAAGCCACGCCTGTCCATACTCCATTTATGCCATACTGAATCTAGTTTGGTCAAATTAAGCACCTGTAAACTATACTCACCTATATGAGGCTACAGATTGTACGCTTGCAGCAGGGACATGTAACCCTTACATGAGCACGTCATCCCTTTCTTCCAGGATACAGATTAACTACACTGGTTCATTGACACTTAAAATCGACCTGAAAGCCATCCCCACAACCTGTGTCATTAATATGTGTCCTGGATGAAAGGGATGGTTTGCCCACCCTATCTAACCCCTACGTGTGTCTGTTGCTACCCAGTTTGTTTAATCACTTTATAGTATTGAAAAACACAATTGAATCACCAGTGCTACATAGCAATAGTAGATGACAAAAGGAAAAATTAATCCTTATGTATACATACCAATTTCTGGCACCTGGACGACCTCACAGGCCTCAAAATCGTCCTCATCCTCTTCATGAGGGGCCTCCTATGCTGGCACCTCCTCCTCTGTTGCCAGCGCCTCCACCGCCCACCCATCCTCCTCCTCCTCCTCCACTTCGTGTGCCACCTCCTCCACCATCCCTTCCTCCTGTGGCACCTCCTGGGCCCTTGGTTGGCCAACCTCCTCCTGGCCCACCTCTGGCTCCTCCCGGGCCTGTCTTGCTCGATCCCGTGCTGTGTTTGGGAAAAAACAAAAAAGTGCTGATTAGGGGTCATTCGTATTAAGCCTTATCAAGCTAGAAATGCAAAGGTTATAAGTACAGATAATTGTACAGGCAAACAGCTCCTTTTTGGCCTTTACAAAACACAGCCTGTAACATGGCAGGTATGCTGTGACATTTGGGCCATTGTAAGCATCACAAAGATTAATCCTACTCAATGACATATTTTATCACCATTACAGGGTGTCAACCAGGAAGTAGCACACATATAGTGTATGCCATGTTTCACTCATGATCAGGCTGGTGGCCTTATTGCCTTAAATAAGGTCATGTAAGCAATCATGTACAAATGGCCATTTCATGTATAAACACTCACATCTCGCTATGCTGGCCCTGATTTGCTGGAGCAAATCCGGCTGGCGTCGTCTCAAGTCGGACCACCGCCGCTCCAGCTGTGCGATAGTCCGCTACACCTGCGTACGGGCGTATATGCGCCGGCGGGCCACCGCATAGGCATTACGTTTCTGCCTGTTAGTAATGAATGGCCCTGCACGGCCCAGCCTGGTCTCCATAACGGCGACCAGTGTCCTTAGCTCTGCAGGGGAAAAAGGGGCTGCTCTGCCATAGGACGCCATCTTGGCAATGGCACAAATCAAACCATCATGTCCTGTCATTGGTTGATCAGAGTGATATGTGGTATTAACTTTATTGTTCATTTTAACACTAACAGCGTGTATGCGCCCGAACAGACGGCTAACCCATTGCATCGCACACCCATCCTAAACAGACAGTGGAAAATAAGATGGAAACACATTATATATAATCTCTAACACTCACCAAACATGGGTATAAGCAACAGGTGAAATAGTCTGCATCACTAGACACTTACACATAACTCAACAAGGTACTAAACAGCTATTTTATAATGAAAGCTATGCAGCGGAAACATAGCATATAGTGGCAGACCTTTAGCCAAAATAAGGCCATGCTGCCATGTGTACACTTACCTTCTACTGGCCCATACTACAGAGGTGGAATGAAAAGTAGCTAGCATCCAGCCTGAATTTGGAGTTCTTTCACATGTGATTTGGATGCTAGCACTGATTACTTGTGGCTAAGTGGTGGACTGGATTTACATATGGAATGGGTAGTGTCAGTTGTACTACATACCAAACAAGTGCACAGTACAGATGTACATTCAAATATACATTTCATGTGTGACCTCAGTTTTATTTGGTCTTTGGTGTTCAAATCTGCATTTAGCTACTAAATCAGACTTACTCAGTTTGCCAGGTTTTTGTGAAATATTTATCCACGCCAAGGGGCGTGCCGTATGCGCCGCACGGTTGACGCTGCCGTACGGAACGCGGCCGTACGGAACGCAGGTTGCAGCTGATGAACGCCAATTACAGAAATAGTATTTAAAGTGGTCCTAGAAAGGCAAAAAGTTGTTGCAAACATGGCTGGCTCAGAGTCAGAGGAAGAACAGGTGGTGCAGAACCTCTTGTCCCGCATGGAGTCCAACACCACCTATGTCCCCCTCAACCCAGAGCAGCCAGATGGGCCATCAACATCAGGCCAATCAGCAGCTGGTCCATCCTCAGCATCAGCAGAATCATTGGGAACACAGCAGGTGGCTTCCCAACAGAGTAGCCAGGCCAGCACTTCAAGTACAGCAACCGGTGGCCGTGGCCGTGGCAGTGCCAGTGGCAATGGCGGTGCCAGTGGTCGTGCCCGTGGCCGCAGTCGGGCAACAGAGGAACCAACCACAAGAAACATGGCATATGAACCGCAGGAGCTTGACATCCTGGTGACCCGGGCACGTGATTTGATAGAGTGCCCACCGGTAAAGTTGACACACACAAGGAGATGGAAGATCTGGGAGGAGATAACGGCGGATATTAATGCGGTGGCTCCACAAGTTCGTGAGGCGGAGCACGTTAAGAAGAGGCAAGTACATGTGTGTTACATTTGAGCAGTACAAGTCCAGTAATGTTTACATTCAATATTAGATGGAGTTGGTCAATGGGTGGTCACGTTGCTTGGAGGCACAGACATGTTTGCCATGATATTGATTTGATAGTTATTGTAGGGTGACTGTGGTTGTATCTTCTAAGGGTTGTTTTTCAAAATTAATATAATCTAAGTTTGGTGTCAGGAGGCACATGTTGTATTATGTTTCAGATTGCAATGGGTGCTACAGCAAACATGAGGAGTGACATGTATTAATATGTACACTTTGATTGCAGGTGGCACGACTTCAAAGGCAACCTCAAGAATAAATTGACCCAGCGGTGGGAACACAGCCACACCTTTGGGGCTGGCCCCATGCCTGCCAAGCTGAAGCTAACCCCCCTGGAAGAGATGGCACAGTGCTGCATAGCAGTGGAGGAGGTCCGGGGGGTGAGCACCATAGACAGCGAGTCCCCAGCGGAAGTGATAGCTTCTACGCTTGAAGGTAATTATTTGCCAGGCCATAAGTAGATGTTTTGAATTTTGCATGTAATGTGTGGTAATTGGTATTTTCTCGTTCAACAGCATCCCCACCGCTTGGTCAAGAATCTCTTGAGGAGGTTGTGGAGTCTGTGCCACCTGGCCCCAGTAGCAGGCCCGTGCAGCAGCAGCCGGCAATGTCCGCGGCTGAATTGTCCACGTGGGGGCATGTGCTAGAAAGTATTGTGCAGCAGGGAGACTCGGCATCAGAGCGGGTGCGTAGGGCCGAGGAGGTGCTGCAGGGTTTGACCACCAGCCAGCAGAGTATTGCTGCGAGCATGCAGGCTATTGCTGCTAGCCTGCAGGTGCTGGCTGATCAAGCCCTGCGGCAAAATGAACTCCTCCACCATAATGAACTTATGGTGGAGCTAGTTACCACCAATAGGGTCCTAATGTCACCCGCTTCTGGTGCATTACCACCATCACTCCCTGCTGCCAGAGGGGAAAGAAGATCCACCCCCTCCCCAGCATGTGCTCCATGTGACCCACCATCTGACTCTGGCCGTGGGCGAGGCCGAAGAGCTGCTGCACGTTGCAAGGAGCCTGCCAGGGGCAAACGTGCCCGCAAATGAACTTGTGTCCCCATTAATCTCCACCGTTATGTCTTCCCAAATCTTCCATTGAGCTGTGTGTGTCAGCATCCTGTGTCAAAATCCGTGCCGAGGGTCACCACATTTGCCCGCGGTTCAAATGTCATGTTTGGTTCCCCTGTTGCCCAGTTTCGGCTAGCATTACTGTGTGCTGTACTTGAAGTGTTGGTGCTCTACTTTTGTTGTGAAGCCACCTGATGTGTTCCTAATGATTCTGCTGTGGCTATTTATTATATATTATTTACTTTTAGTCCTGTTATGGTACCATTTATTTTGTGATGGTTTCGAAATTATTTTCTACGTTTCTTTAATAAATGTTATTTTGGCCCCACAAATGTCTGTATTAATTGATACATGCAGAAGTGACATGTGTATTAGTATTATTAATATTAAGTTGTGTTCATTATTTGCAGTGTAAAAGTGTGTGACAAGTGCAGCATGTAATGTTCCCTTTAAGCTGCAATGGTTCCAATTGAAGCAGTGAGAAGCATGTAATTAACAAGTAATGAGTAAAGTAGGTGATTGTATTGTGTTCAGCTGACATTGGTTGAGGTGCGTCCGTCCTCATTAGGCGTTCCGATTGCCTAGCGCATGACCGAGTGGTGTCCGCTAAGCAATACTAACCTTTTGGACACAGCACATTTCTTCCCTTTTTGTTCGCGTGCATTCGGCGTGCTGTCCGAATGCACGCCTACCAAAATATGTGTACTCCCCCGTGTCCGCCCATGTTTCCGCCCAGTTTAGCCCACTTTGAAACTACGCCCCTGTGTCATTACGCATGACGCCCATAACACACCCATATTGGCCGACTGATTGCGGTGCACATTTCTGTACGGTATTAGTGAGAACAAGTACGGAGACCATGCGTGGCACATGCGCATGGCGTTCCCCACGCATGCGCAGACGGCTACAAAACGCGATCCGAAAGAATTCGGGAAAGTACGCACCGATCAGAATAAGGGCCAAAGATGGTTTTATCTTTCCCTTGTGATGGAACAGTCAGAAAATGATGTTATAAGTGAAAATATGTATAATAAAGAATGGAAAGGTGGGACTCTTAGGGGCAAATTTACTAACATCAGCCGTATACAGCTGATCCCCGAACGAACGGGATCGGCCGTATATGACCCGAAAATACAAATAAGAAATATGATAAATTTCCAAAGCTGTCGTATTTGGATTTTCCGATGTCGTAGCCATTCATACCCATTCATACATGTTCATATTCGTAAGTGGCAGCACTGCATGGTTCAGTGTGATCCATGCAATGCTGTCCAGTATAAAAATCGAATAAATAAATAATTGAAAAACCCACGGCTAGAACCAGCCCTGGTCCTGGTTCCCAAAATATGGGTGACAAAATGACTAGGTGTCCCCCATATTTTGATAACCAGCCAGCGGACTAATGCCACAGCCGGGGCGATCGTGTGGGTCTGAATCTGGCCCATTTTCTTACCATTTTGCAAGTAGTCAATTAGGATAACTCCTTGGGAATACATAAATCAGTGGCCATCACCTTTCCAGCTGACAAGTGGAGCACTTTCACAAGGCATTCGGCTTAATTCAGAGTAGATCGCAAAAGCAAAATCTATCTCAAATGGACAAAACCATGTGCACTGCAGGTGGGGCAATTCTAACATGTGCAGAGAGAGTTAGATTTGGGTGAGGTGTGTTAAAGCCAATATTTACTCTGCACAGAAACAAAATAACCCACCCAAATCTAACTTTCTTTGCACATGTTACCTTTGCCTCATCTGCAGTGCACATAGTTTTGCCCATTTGAGAAATAATTTACATTTGCGAACAACTCGGCCACTGTTTTGACTGGTTATTAGATTAGGAGTGTAGCGGTGGATCCAAGGTTTGTCCAATGTTATGAATCAATGACAAAAATTCTGTGGATTATGCTTAAACACCACCAAGCATTGCATTTAAACATCCTCTGTCATGTATTGTTGACCAAGAGTCTGCAGTCGTGGCACCCATCGGGCACAAAGCTATTTCACCTGCAATTTTTTATGCATAATCTTAGGCACTTGTTCTGACAAGATACATATGGCTTTAGCAATCTCATGTACCTTAACTTTGCAATCTTCCATAACAAAGTCATGGATTTTTTTCCACCATATCTGACTTGGTGATCTCAACTGGGTGTCCAGAGCCCACTTCGTCTACAGTGCAAGTTTGACTAAATTTAAATTTGTTTATCAAGAAATAGACGGTTTTCATGAACTTCGTCTAATTCCACTTTGATTTTTGCATGTTTCCACTTCTTTCAAGAAAATAGTTTTATGACTGTGCGGAATTCGATTTTGTTTATTTTTTGTGGCAACTGTTAAACCACTTACTTCCAATGACAACAATTCACTACAGGCTGCAGTTTGACCTTGGGTGGTAGAAAAGTTGAATTTTCCAGGCGTCATGTCACCAAAGGAATTGTGGCGACATCTCAAAGAAATTTGTCACATTTCTTAAATGTCACTAGTAAATCGTCACACAACTACTGCATGCACAGACAAAAACATTGCTCCATTGTGTACATCTGCAACACTGGTCCATCTCTAAATTAGTCCCTTAGAAATGATCAGCAACAGCTATACAACCATTGCCGGCAACCTTTAATAAATAGGAAAAGGGAATCGTTGGTGAAACATTTTTGAAAGATATATGACTTGAAAAGTTTTGGTACTATAATTCGAGCCATAAGTTCTCCGCCACACAGTTCAAATAAATATTGGAATCATTACCCATTTTATATGAACATCGGTTCATCATCTCTATATTGCTTACAAAGAGTAAAGATATTTAAAGTATTCCATAAAGAAAAGACAAAACCTAGTGGGAAACATCCCCTGTGGCTGCGCCTGTAAATTAGATGTAGAAGTCATTAGAGAAACAAAATATAGCTTTGGAGTATAAATTGAATCACCCTGTGGAGATGGTATAAAAAATGTTATGTTCTAGAAAGACTTTGACAGCTTAAAAGCTCAAAGTATGAATGTTGTTGGAGTATTATGAGGCAGGAATTAAAGTTACCAAAAACACTTGATTGATAGTATATGTTTACAAGCGAAACACACTGCTACTGTAGCTGCTTGCGAGCTGTGGAAAGCACTGAAATCATTAAAAAGCAGCAGCTAGATTATCGAATAAGTAATTAAGGAATGTATTAGCTTTATTAATATAATGATTATAACCAAATATCCTGGAGGATCTGTATTATTTAGTAAAATAGAGATTACTCAATAAAATTTACTTTTTGTATGTTTTTGTTGTTCCCAAGAGTGCATTTGTTTACGGTTGAGGTCTCATTGCCTATAGCACCAATGTTTTGTTGTGGCAACATTTATAATTTCTCTAATGCCACTATGTGGTATAAATATTAGGGATGAGCGCGTTTAGATCCTAGAGATCCGACACACCCAAACTTCCCTAATCTGAGGCATTTCCAAGCAGTTTACTTCTGTCCCGCCAATAATCCGAGTCAAACACGGGGCCGAACGTCATCTTCCCGCTGTCAGATTCTCGCAAGACCCGTGCTGTCTGTAGGCAGAGAGGGGAAAGCGGCATGGAGAAAAATCTAACTAATGGGGGACAAACTAATGTGGGACAAACTAATGCGAAACTAACAGGCTGCCAAACTTAATGGGGGCTGCTTAAGGGGGACAACTGTACTGATGGGGAAACTAAAGGCTACATCTACTAAGTGGGAAACTAGTAAAGGCCAGAGTACAACTACTAAGTGGGCACTGCAGGTGGAGAAACTATGTACTAAGAGGGAACTACTATGGGGAAAACTATACCAAGGGGGAACTACTGAAGGTACTACTAAGGGAGCATTACTAAGCCAATATTATGGGGCACTACTAAGTGGGCTGTTATATGGGTCTGCTGTGGGAGACAAAGAAGTGGCTGTCTGAGAAAAAATATTTTCTATTTTTGCAAGGCTGCCCCCATCAGTACAGCTGTGCTGCCCAGTGTCCCGTTTCAGTCAAACTGTGCTGCCCAGTGTTCCGTATAAGTCAAGGGGATCTGCCCCCCCCCCCCCATTTTTCATTAAAATAAAAAAGGTGTTTGTTTTTTTTAAAGTGCAAGGGCTGGTAAGTGTGCCATATCACACCAGGGATGCTGTATCAGTCCAGGGTTGAGCCAAGTGTGCAGTATAATTTATGGGTTGCTGCTAAGTCTGCCATATCAGTCCTGGGGTGCTACCCTTTTTTTAAATAAAAGGAAAAAAAGTGTTTGTTTTTTTACTGCAAGGGATGTTAAGTGTGCCATATCAGTCCAGCTGTGCTGTCCGGTGTCCCGTATCAGTCCAGCTGTGCTGCCCAGTGTCCTGTTTCAGTCCAGAGGAGCTGCCCCCGTTTTAAATTACATTTTAATTATTTTAAAGCAATTTTTTTTCCTGCAAGGGCTGATAAGTATGCCATATAAATCCAGGGATCTGTATCAGTCCAGGGGTGAGCCAAGTGTGCGGTATCATTTATGGGGTGCTGTTAAGTCTGCTGTATCAGTCCAGGGGAGCTGCCATTTTTTTTTAATTAAAAGAAAAAAGTTTTGTTTTTTTCTTACTGCAAGGGCTGTTAAGTGTTCCGTATCAGCCTTGGGGTGAACCAAGTGTGCTATATAATTACTGGGGTCTGCCAAGTGTGTCATACAATTTCTGAGGTGAGCCAAGTGTGTCATATAATTCCTGGGGTGAGCCAAGTGTGTCATATAATTTCTGGGGTGCTGCTAAATCAGCCGTATAGTTCAGAGTCCTGGGCAGAAGAAGCTCTCTTTGATCTGATCTGCCTTGTCCACTGCTGCTCACTAAAGAGCTGTATGCTGTAGACACCCAGCGGGTAGTGGCAACAGGCTGAGAGGTGTAAAAGGAGCTTATAACTAAAAGGACGGGGGTCAGCCACACCCCTGCATTAAAAGAACTGCTGTTTTCAGCCAGAGAGAGCCACCCACCTAAAGAGTCAGCCGCCTGCCCAAAAGAGCTGCTTGTGAGAGTGCCCTGCGCTGTATTTGTTGGGACTCGCATCTCCAAGAACTTATACTGAGAGCTGCTGGAGGTGTTGCCACAGCCGGGGAAGGAACTTCAGCTTCTCCCCATTGGGTTAAACCTCCCACTGGAGCCGCTCAGAGCAGCTGCTGTGGAAGGCGCCACCCAGCCACTTTGAATGCACCGCCCAGCGGATGCAACAGGCTCCGCCCCACTGGTGCAGCACACAGGCTCATTAGAAAGCCGGGGGACTGCCCATAAAGGAAGCCACCTCCTCCCAGCATCAGCACCTCACACAGCCGCTACTCAAAGAGGAAGCAGCCTCACTTGTCTGTGTGGCACCACCCACACAGTTGAAGGAAGAGATTGACAGTTAAAGCTGCTGCCTGCAATCAAAGCAGCACTGCTCCACTGATGTGCCTCCTAGATGGAGCAGCAGGAGAGAAGGGGTGAGCAGCACTGATTGACCCTGCATTTTCAGATAGTGCCTTCCACTGCCGAGCAAAAGAGCTGGCTGTAAATAAAACTGCAGTGGGGGCCAGCTGGGGGGACATAATCTGCCCCATACATCAGCAATTAATTGTGACAAACCTCTGTTCTGGAGATGACTGTCACAATTAATCTTTAATGTGTGGGCTCCCCCTTTTGGCGAACCCGATCAAAAATTGATTGGGATTGCTGAATCTGATTTTTAAAATTTTTTAAAAATCCGGTTTTATTGGAGTTTCATTTTTGTATGTGTGGGTATTCCCTAAGTAAATTGTGCTTACCTGTCATCCTTTGGCAGGGGGAATGTGCGGTGGCAGGGCTTCGGGTGGCCTGCGATCCGTGGCATTCATGAGTGGGTCGGCGGCTGGGCTCAGCAGCACAGAACACATGGCGTGTCTCCTGTGCTCCTAATTTCCCCCATCAGTGGCCTGTGGTCAGTGAGGGGAGGGTGCGGTGGCTGGGCTCCGGGACTCCGTTTATTTCAATGTTTTTGGAGCGGGCAGGTGGCGGCTCTTCCTTTCCCCCAATGGAGGCTGAAATGGGGCTCTAGGTGGCCTGCAGTCCGTTAAGGTGTCGGCGG
Source organism: Crinia signifera (assembly GCF_055691185.1). Taxonomy (NCBI): domain Eukaryota; kingdom Metazoa; phylum Chordata; class Amphibia; order Anura; family Myobatrachidae; genus Crinia; species Crinia signifera. The sequence continues at coordinate 109,726,030 of NC_139221.1, forward strand.
GGCTCTGAAGGAGTCCTCCATTTGTCCCATCTAGCATCCCTGGCGAGGGTGTGTGGCGGCAGGGATCTGACATTTTCTATGTCCATTGCGGCATTTTATGTCCAAGCTGCAGTGCCTTTTTTTATTATTATTATTATTTTTTTTGTTAAATAACTACACAGCCAATAGGATCTTGCCCTGTCATAACCACGCCTCCCAGGATGATATATAAATACATCAGTGCAAGACCTGGGCGAACATTTTGGCAGGAGAGGAGCTGTCAAGTGCTCCTGAAGTCCAGTATCTCAGGTGGGTGGCAGTCCAATGCAAAATAGCTTAGCTGGCTGCTGCCCCCTGGATGAAGACTACAAAAGTCCTATTAGAGGGCAGCAGCCATGCAAAAGAGCTAAAAGGCTGCTGCTCCCCTAGTTGAAGAGAGACTGCTGTTTAATAAAATGATTTTTCATAACATGTATTGTGTGTATTATTTTTATTTTTTCATTACAGGAGGCTTATAGATTCCTACAGGAATATAAAGTCCTGACAAGGTGGCATTTGGAGCACCACAAATACTGGGACTAAACTCTGGGACTTGTAGTACTCATGTAATGAACAATATTATTTCAGCTGTCAACCCTGCACCCACCGCCCAGGGGTACGGGGAATAGCCCCGGGCTTCATCACATGCCTGGGGTACATTGGAGAGGGGAGACCCCTCTATTTGAGGGGGTCCCCACCTCCCCAGGAATCCCCGGCATGGGCTGACTAGCTAGGGTGGCTGAATGTTTCGGTCACGGGACCAATGACGTGTCCCCTGACTGTGGCATTACCTCCCTGGCTAGTGGAGCCTGGTGCTGGCTCCTAAAATACGGGGGACCCGTAGTAATTTTGTCCCAGTATTTTGGGAATCAACACCTGCTCCAAGAGCCTGGTGCTGGTTCCTAAAATACAGGGGACCCCTAGTCATTTTGTCCCCCGTATTATGGGAACCAGAAACTGTTCCAAGAGCCCGGTGCTGGTTCCTGAAATATTGGGGACCCCTAGTTGTTTTGACCCCCGTATTTTGAGAACCTGCACCAGCTCAAGAACACAGTATTGGTTCGTAAAACATGGGGGACCCCTAGCTGTGTTGTTTTTCCCCCTTATAGTTTTAGAGCATCGCCCATTACTTAAATTATGACAAGAAGTGACAGGTGAAAAGACAATTGATTGAGGTGATGTATGGGCTCTTTCCAGATATGAAGATGCAATCTTATAACAGGAAAAATCTGGGGCAACCACTGAAACAAATCTGTAGTGTGTGGGCAAGTCAGATAGATTGGGGGAAAAAAATCACTGGATATTAGAAGCAATTAACTGTGATCACAGGTGTATGGGACCCTTTAGCCTAAGAGAAGAATACCCTGACCATTATAGGAGGAAAAACAAAGGGAACAAGCAGTGTAAAGGCAGACAGTGTAGCGGGTACTGCAGGGGTACAGAAAGCCAACAAAAGCAGCCGAATCACAGCCAGAGGAAGAAAAGGGCCAGCCTCTTGAAGTTACTGCTGCCATACGACTCTATTAAGAGAGTGTGCTCATAAAGCACACTCTCATGTGTCTCATACAGCACAGCCTAGACTCAGAAAGCCTTTCCAAAGCTGCTAGATTGGTGAGCTACTAAAACCCCAATATTTTTGTCTACAAATTAGCAGCAGGTAGTGACACCCTTGACTGATACAAGTTAGCACCTAGTGATTTATACCCACTCAAAGTGTGCAGGGAAATAATATATTCCCATTGACTGTATGTCCAGCCATTTAGAGTGGTAAGAGCAGGGCTATTTTTCAGCAGGCTCCAGCAGGAACTGAGGCCCTTATTCTAGTTCACTCTTTCTGACAAAATATTTCTTAGATGGACAAAACCATGTGCACTGCAGGTGAGGCAGGTGTAAAACCCCACCCAAATCTAATTATCTCTGCACAAGTAACACCTGCCTCACCTGCAGTGCACATGGTTTTGTCCAGCTAAGAAATATTTTGTCAGAAAGAGTGAACTAGAATAAGGGCCGCAGTTCCTGCTGGAGCCTGCTGAAAAATAGCCCTGGGTAAGAGGATTTATTAATTGACAGTAGCAAACAGCTTCAAATCTGGGTCAAATCTTGGTTAACAACCAAACCGCAGCAACTGTTTCATATACAGGACTTTTGCAACTATGTTGCTTATTCCGTTTAAAGTAAACTTTTAAATGCAGTATTTCATGCCCTACCATCCACTAGGGCAGTGGTAGCCAACTCCAGTCCTCAAGAGCTACCAACAGTACACGTTTTCTAGATCACCTAGCTGGGCACAGGTGCACTCTTACTGACAGACATTATAAATAATTCACAGGAGGAGCTAATTACTTCACTTGTGATTCTGTGAGGAGACCTGGAAAACATTAACTGTTGGTAGCTCTCGAGGACTGGAGTTGGCTACCCCTGCTCTAGGGAGTGGTGGGAGAATAAAATATTTATTTAATTATTAACAGTTTCTTATATAGCGCAGCATATTCCCTTGCACTTGCACTACATATTCCGTTGCACTACAAAGGAGACAGTCATACAACAAACAGGGTATTTACAGACTGTCAAAATGTAGGAGGGCCCTGCTCGCAAGCTTACAATCTAATAGTGATGCGAAAAAGCTAGTGATGCGAGGAGATGCGGTACAGGGCAGTACAGATGGTGTAATGGTTAGTATTACTGCCTCTGCGCTGAGGTCATGGGTTCGATTCCCACCATGGCTCTAACTGTGCGGAGTTTGTATATTCTCCCCATACTTGCGTGGGTTTCTTACGGGTACTACGGTTTCCTCCCACAATCCAAAAATATACTGGTAGGTTAATTGGCTCCCAACAAATATTAACCCTAGAATGTCTGTGTGTGCGTGTGCATGTGGTAGGGAATATAGATTGTAAGCTCCACTGGGGCAGGGACTGATGTGAATGTTCAAATATCCTCTGTAAAGCGTTGTGGAATATGTGAGCACTATATAAGAAACTGTTAATAAATAAATAAATAAATAAATAAAGTTATACATGTTTACATTTGGAATCTGCAGTGATACTGTATACCAGTGATCATAACTTTGGTTAGTCTACTCTAACCATTACCACCACTTATTGAAAGCTGATAGGATTATAAGGGTCCCAACGTGCGCCAACACAGTTTGTTAAATTGATAAATGTTAAGTTTATAAATATTTATAGTATTTAGTGAGATTGACTGCAATATTAGTAGTGTATGTATACATGAGCACTAATGTAATGTTTATTTGTTGTTGTTATTAATACTACTATAAAATATATGGTGTATAATACATATACTTACCAGAAGTCTGAAGTGGGTCATCTACTCCATTCTTAGGAAGGGGGATCCTAAAATATAGAAAAGGTAGGGTTAAGTAGGACCGAAAGTAATTTGGGAAATGGCATCCAACAGTAACCTGCAATACTACTCTATAACATATATACTATATAAAAAATAAATAGGTTTCCCAAGTAACCAATATTATCAATAGGCTTAGGTGGAGGCACTCAACATTATAAATAATACTCCCGGGTTGGGGGAGGGTTACACTTGGCATAGTCATCCAGCTACCTCGGTGCAACCTTTTGGCCTAAAAACAACATTGTGAGGTACGAAAAAGGTAAGTATCACAAGGATACAGGTGGGGGTTGGTCCTCACTATTAGCGCTCACAGAAAGGTTCTACCACACTTCCCTTAGGATTCAGTGGCGATCCTCTTCTCCAAAATAACGACAGATAGATTTTAGGAACTCTGGACCATTCTCATACTCCAGGTCAGCACACACTCCATCCCCAGGGATTTCCACATAGGAAGAGAGGAGAACAACGATTGCGCAATACCACTTTTATTATGTACACACAAATCAGACAAATCAAGATTAAAAAGATGCACAGATCCAGTAGTAAGGAGAAGGGGTGGAGTTTACCATTTAAGATGGAGAACCAGATGAAAGGCTCTCTAAATGGGCTTAAGCGGTGACAGATGTTATGACCCGGGTGGTCACGGCGTCAGTCCACAGAGAGAAACACTCCTCCTCCAAAGTTCCTGGTCCGTAGGTGCAGCCTGCTCCAACGCGTTTCGGACACCAATGTGTCCTTTTTCAAGGAGTATGGCTGTAGTAGTAACAGTGAGCCTATTTGTAGGGGAACTGTCTCTGAACAAAAATCAATCCACAGCGTCAGTCCGCACACGCGGTACTGACTTCCGGTAGCGGCTTCCGAGAGTCGGATACTTACCTTTTTCGTGTCAAGTCACCGCCATTGGGAAGGCGGCTAGGGGTTTGGACTTTACAACCAGCGGCCATTTACATCATTGTTGTTTTTGTAGTCTGCGCAGAACCGCTGTGTTTCCGTTTGAATTCCTTTGTTACAACATTGTGAGGTGTTCAGGATGGAAATTAGTGGAAATTAATGTTATTGAGGTTAATAATTGCGTAGGAGCAAAAGAAAATGAATTCTGCGATATTAGTGTTTTTTAATATATATATATATATATATATATATATATATATATATATATATAAAAATCCAGATCCAAAGCACGATACACAAAACACGAAACATGGAAAGTGTGGCGTCTTGTAACAGATCCAGATCCACAACACGGCCGGAGATACAGACCCAAAACACGAAACATGAAAAGTGTCCATTGCACACCCCTAATAAATATTGTAGGTGTACCATTCAGAGATGTAGAGGCATGGTTGTATTAAGGCATGTCCTCAGGACCCCCCAACAGTTCACGTTTTCCAGGTCTCCACACAGAACCACAAGTGAAGTAATTAGCCCCACCTTTGGATCTTTTAAAATGTGTCACTGAATAATGAGTGCACCTATGCACATGCCAGGTGACCTGGAAAACGTGAACCACTGCCCTAGAGCATCACCAACAACCTTGTGTATATGCAGCAGCAGTCACAGCTACTACACCAAGGTCCAGATGCACCAAGTTTCAACATGTTATAAAGGGGAGAGTCAGAGGCAGAACTCTGGGAGGCAATGGAGTCACCTGCCGCCGGGCTCCTGCTCCCAAGGGGGCACCTCTCCTCCCCCTGGAAGTTTAAATCAGTTATTTAAAATCCAACTATATTGCTTTTGTGGCTGAGTTTTGCTACATGTATGTGTACTCCTATCTATCTATCTATCTATCTATCTAAAAAGAAATATATATTTTATATAAGGTTATATAGGGGTGTGTGTGTGTGTTTGGGGGGGCAACTGAAACGAACTTACGCCACTGGGGAGAGTGATAAACAACCAGCCAATCAGCACCCCCCTTTGTCTCTGTATAGCATCAATTCACCCCAGAACACCCCCCCCCCCTCCCCCTCATTACTCTGGCAGGGTGCAGTGGATCAGCATCACTATCGCCCCACCAGCAGTATACTGTAGAGCACCAGACATTATTTAGTACAACTGCTCCTGGCAAAATAAACTTTAACAGCGGAGATATATTGCAAGAAATAGGCCACAGTAGATGCATATCCTGGCCACACATCAGACCAACTTTCTTTCAACCATCCAACTAGTTGGTTGGTTGGACTGAAAATCTGGTACTGTATGGGGGCAAATGCCAATAAGCAATTTGCTCACAAACTCAGGAGAATGGACAAAAACATTCATTGAAATTGTTTAAATTAAATAGGTCCAACTACAGTACATTGCCTGAGTGACAGTTGTTGTCCATTTTCAGATTTGGGAAACAAATGACTTAATTACAAATTACATTTGCTCCTATCCAGTACCAGGTTTTTATTCCATCCAACCAACTACAGTAGTTGGATGGTTGGAGGAAATTTGATCTAATGTGTGGCCAGCATTAGACTGTGAGCATAAAGGGATACAGTGTCCACACAGTCAGCAACAATACTCAGGTACAGTAGGTTTCAGAATTTTAACAATTGATATTAAGGGGTCTAATGCGTGTAACCAAAACATTCCTATTACACCAAAATCACCAGCCTGAACTGTTGACAATAATTAGGCAAGCTTTAGGGATTCACATGGTTTATGCCAAATTATAGCCTTACCATCTGTATGTTAACAGCAGAAATTGAGATCTGGCTAGTTCTGGGGATCTGGGTCATACTGTAGCTTCAGTTTGCTGGATGGCCCAGAGTTTGAACTGTATACTTTTAATTGTTTGCAGCCTTCTAGTTAACTAGGACATCACTAGATAGTATACAAATCTGTAACCATTGTGTTTCCCAGCCCCACCGGTATATTTATTTTCCGTTGCGCTTTATGGATGATAAGTCTACAATGTCTAGCTCGTCAGTCAATAGGTCAACGCCAAAAGGTTCCAACATTGACAAAATGTTGATTTGCAACAAGTCGACATTGCCAAAAGGTTGACATGTGTGTGTGTGTTCCACTGGGATGTGGCTAACATTATACAAACGGAGCTGCTCTCAGCCAGCCCGCCATATTGTAGTTTCTGGTGGAGCTGGAGAACGACGGTTGGCAGGACGGGGGCGCGCCAGCGTCTCACTCACTCGCACATCCCAATTGGGGTGTTCCGCAGCTGGGGTTGGGGGGGGGGGTGATGCAGACTTCCCTGCAGAGCTGTGCAGGAAGAAAACGTGCCGATGGGACAATGCTGCCGGATGGTCAAGAATGGGGCGCATCTTCATCTCGTGCGCGCACGTGCCCCATTTCTGGCAGACGGAGGGCCTGGCGTTGGGTCCCCGTCAATCAAGAGAGGCTCCATCTGTACTGATGCTGTCATCTGGACTGCCCTTACATCAGCGGCCTTGGGAGTAACAAAATGTACCCCATGCTGTCAATGTTCCTTGCAAAAATTCACTGAAATCATTTTTTAAAGTAGCCAAATATGTCCTAAAGTGGCTTGTTACAAATACAATGAACTCTTTGTACATTTAGAGAACAATGTAAGTATATATAATAGTAACAACTCAGCTTGTAAGCTTTGATTTTTTTTTTCGTTTATCAGATATCTGGCAGGGAAACAGCAAGTGTGTTCCTGTTTAGACAGCAGGTAGAACAATGAAATTATGTAGTTAACATAGCCAGCAACTATAATGCGCTTCAGACCAGAGCTAAACATTTTAAAATGATGTATCTTACTGTTTTCCCACAAACAGAAAACAACATTACATTTTACCATAAGCTGAGGCTGGGAAACACATTGGTTACAGCTCTGACCAAGGTTTCAAACAAATTAAAATATACAGAGAAAAATGTGGGGCCTATGTACTTAAGCCTTGGAGAGGTATAAAGTGGAGAAAGATAAAGTACCAGCCAATCAGCTTCTAAATACCATGTTATACATTACTCTGTGTTTGGAAAATTACAGAAGCTGGATGCAAGGTTGGATTGGTCCATATGGGTAAAGGAGAATTCCTTGGTGAGCCCCACTGCCTGAGGGTCCCACCCCTTACTCTAATGTCAGGATCCAGATTGTGCACAATGTTACTCTATTAAAATATGAGTTACATGTAATGTAATGGCTGGCCAAGTCTCTGGTAGGATGGCCACACCCCTGTATTAATTAATTAGGGGAGGTTCTGGAGTGGTGACTGCAGCACAGTTCAAAATTCAAATAGGGGAGGCACAGCGACTGCCACCAACTGCCATTCCAAACTGACTCACTAGCAGTTGGCGAGGCTCCCCAAATTTGGACTGTGCTGCAGCCCCTACTCTGGAGTCACCACTGGTCATACCCCTTAAGCATGGAGTCCTACCACTGCATAAACCTGGTAGGCCATTCATGCTCCAGTCTGACACTGGCTGGTTGGATGGTTCTTTATCTCTCTACATTTTATCTCTCTCCAATGCCTAATACATCTCCCCCTACAGTATGTACTTTTTCACACTGCTTAAGGTGCCTATTGTTTACTGTGATTAGTTTACTATTAGAAGTTAAGTAGACAACCAATGAGTTGTTAATCTTTTACATATTTCATACAGACAGTAATCCAAACAGTATATAAAAGGGATTCTCTGTTTAACAACAACTGTGGGTAGTACATAATAATCACCTCCCATTCCCGAGTGATATACTGATCATTTCAATTGTTTTTGTTTTTCAACTTTTAAATGAAACTTAAATATCTGGTGTAAACACAGGAACGTATCAGAATTGTGGGAAAGTGGGAACCTTTCATTGCTTCTACCAATTCTCCACTACCTCACAGTTTTATGTTGCTCTGCAGTAAATAAAGAACTTGAGTGGAAAGGACACAGTACGGGTTGGGATCATTGGGTCGACCTAATGATGGTCGACAGTCATTAGGTCGACACCATTGGGTCGACATTCTGCAAGGTCAACAGGTGTCTAGGTCGACATGGCACAATGTTGACAGGTGTCTAGGTCAACACAAGTGTTAGGTTGACATGGGTTAGGTTGACAGTCAAAAGGTTGACATGGTTTTTTTTACCCGAATGTCTACACAGTCGACATTGACACAGTTTTAAGTGCACAGCGCCCCCTCGCATGGCTCACTGTGCTCGCCATGCCTCGGGCACAGTGCCTTGCTGTGCTCGGCACACTATTTTATTCTCCCACCATGCCCTAGTGGATGGTAGGGCATGAAATACCGCCTGTCGGCATATGTCGGCTCAAAAAACAATGAAAAATCCAATGTCGACCTTTTGACTGTCTACCTAACCCATGTCGACTTAACGCTTGTGGCGCCCTAGACACCTGTCGACCTTGTCTCATGTTGAACTAGACACCTGTCGACCCTGAGCCATGTTGATCGAGACACCTGTTGACCTTGCAGTATATCGACCTAACGTGTTGACCTAATGACTGTCGACCATCATTAGTTCGCCCAACCGAGCGTATTCCCACAGTACTAGAGGTGACATGTCCAACAGTTATTTGTGACTTTTCAGTACGAGTAACTGCATTCGTTGTGGTGATCCAAGTAGTGTTTTCACTCTACCAATCAGCTTGTTATCTTCCCTGTTGACTGACCAAGACATTATGACACCGCTATGACATAAAAAAATGCAAAGTAATACGGTAATGAAACTCAGGGCAAAACAACACCACGTTCCCAAAGTCTTTCTCTGTAATAGAGCCTATTCAAATTTGAATAGCTTTTCAAGCAGTATTGTTAATTATAGCATCTGGAATTTGTGTTTTGGAGCATTTTAGTTACAAATAGTAGACTGTATACACACTGTTAATTTAAATTTGTAAAGTGGCCAATGGGTTCAGTTTTCTTGTAATGAAGGGGTATTTGGAGATTTATGGGTTGTTTTCAGTCCTAAACCCTCCACACTTTAATTAAATCATCTGCTGTTGCTTGAAGTTGTCATCTTGCAGAGTACAGTATTTACTCTGTGAGTTAAAGGAACAATAAACTACAGTATAAAGTACATGGCTTATTACTAATTGAATGATAAAGAAACATATTTAAATAAACTAAAGGTTTTCATACATTCTATGACAGCCCCTGGCACTTGCAGCATTTAAACACTATCATCTATATACTGTATAGGTCAAGTGTCCGTGAGTCTCTGAAACACTGCCATCTGCTGGCAGGGAGTGAAACTACATCTCATTCTCACACATGCACAAACACAGAAGGTAGCGGTATTGAACAAGGTGCAGCTACCATAGGTGCAGGGAATGCAGCTGCTTTGGGGCCCACCTGCCCTCAATGTTACATGTGTTATATACATGTATCATCATCTAATGGTACAAAGGGGCCCATACAAACTTTTGCCTTGAGGCCTGCAATTTTGTAATGTGATATAAAATGTACTAGAGTGCACTATACTATTATGTAACCGGGGCACTGTAATGCGGTACTGTTTGTACTGCATAATGTGTACTGTGACTTGTACAAAGTGACATAATGGGGTTTATTCTAGTTCATTCTTTCTGACAAAATCCTTCTTAGATGGACAAAACCATGTGCACTGCAGGGGGGCAGATGTAACATGTGCAGATAGAATTAGATTTGGGTGAGTTATTTTGTTTCTGTGCAGGGAAAATACTGACTGCTTTATTTTACACTGCAATAAAGATCTCACTTTGAAGAAAAACCCCACCCAAATCTAATTCTCTCTGCACAAGTTACATCTGCCCCACCCGCAGTGCACATGTTTTTGTCCATCTAAGAAGGATTTTGTCAGAAAGAATTAACTAGAATAACCCCCAATGTGAGGTAGGGAACTACTATGGATCACAGAATAAACTAGAGCACTACTATGAGGCATAGCATTAACAACTGATGCAGAGCGGTGTCACTGTAGAAGCATTTGGACAGGGGCCCTGTCAACATGTTATTGTAGGGCCCACAAAGTTCTGGCTAGCCCCTGGTACTAACCATCGGTACTTTGTGGCATGTACTGGAAGTTAGATGAAAGCACTAGAGCAACAGGAGCTTGGTCGATGGTCACATGGTCGACATGAGTTTTTTACGATTTTTTGGTTGCCAAATGTCACATGGGTCCTCAATGACACTGTATAGGTGCACAGTGTCCCCTTGCTCTATGTCCACTTGGATAGTAAAGTATAAACACAGTCGACCTGTGACCTTCAGCACCAAAAAAACTGAATGGTCGGCTATCTTTAGGCTTCTAACTACATGGGTTCCACTTAGCATGGTAGAAACATAGGGTGAGATTTAATAGGATGAGAGATTCAGAAAGTAAGAGATTTGGTGAGAAATCTCCAGGTTTTTTAAAGTGGCAATCATTTACACTGCAAAATCAGTTTGATTTTGCAGTGTAAATGATTGCCGCTTTAAAAAAACTGGAGATTTCTCACCAAATCTCTCACTTTCTGAATCTCTCATCCTATTAAATCTCACCCATTATATGGATGATCTAGACACCGTAGATCCATCGACCAGATACCCTCTATCCGCATCACTCCGCAGGTATAAATTAGATTATTTACTGTCCTTTCAAATGAAACTTTCAATATTGATTGAAGGAAGGGAGATTGGAGCAGAACAGGACCATAGGAGAAAACATGTAATTGCCTACGCTGCCTGCACACCACTATCCCACAAATAAATGTCTGCACCCGCAGTGGAAAATAACACGTGAAGATGATGTACTGCACTTTTATCACACAACATAGAGTCCCTTTAATAATAACTTAATGCTACTTCTTAGGCAAAATAAAATGACAAATTACTGTGGGCCAGATGTATCAAGCTTCAAAAAGTGATAAAATGGAGAGTGATAAACAGACAGCCAATCAGCTCCTGACTACCATGTTACAGGCTGAAAAATAACAGGTAGGAGCTGATAGGCTGGTGGTTTATCACTCTCCACTTTATCACTTTTTGAAGCTTGATACATCAGGCCCTGTATGTCATACAATACTTTAAGAAGCACCGTCATAAACATATTATCATTTTGTGTTGGGTTGTGTTGCAGTCATTGGTGCAGATTAGATCATTTCCACAGCAGCACTGCCACCAGGATATACTCACATTGCACCTGTTTAAATTGTGCAAAACAACAGAGTCACTAATGGCCTTTCACACTGTCAAACAATGTTAACAAAGGCAGGAAATGGGATATGGCAGGGGAATGAATCCCTCCATACTAGATTGCAGACAGGATATACAGTAATATTAGTTTAGGTCACAGACCTGTCTGGGTCACCATTTAAAGAGTTGTGTCTGAAACTTTTAACTAAGTTGACCTTGATCCTGTTTATGCCAAACACTTAATTAAGCAACTGTTCCATGAGTGATGAAGACAACTACCTGTCCTGTACATACAAACAATAACTATTCTTTTAACTACTGTATGATGAATGAGCATGTAAGACAGAGGTCACCCTTGTGTTATTTCTGACTTTTCCTTAGGCCTCTGAATATTTATGTTCTCCTATAACACATATTAATGTACATTGCATTACAGTAAGACATTTGGAAGTTTCTCAGGGTATTGTGACAGCTACTGTTAATAAAACATTAGGCAGAATATTTCAGCGGTTCTTTAAAAATGATACGCAATAAGATATCACGGTAAATAATGACAATATATCCTTCGCTTTCCTGTACAGTAAAAACTGCAAAATTATATGAGCATCACATATAGGGGGTAATTTTGATTCACTCGGAAAGGCAAAATCAATCTCTAATGGACAAAACCATGTGCACTGCAGGTGGGGCTGATGTAACATGTGCAGAGAGAGTTAGATTTGGGTGGTTTTATTGTTTCTGTGCAGGGTAAATACTGACCGGTTTATTTTTACACTGCAATATAGATATCAGTTTCAAGTACACCCCCCACCCAAATCTAACTCTCTCTGCACATGTTACATCAGCCCCACCTGCAGCACACATGGTTTCGTCCATTAGAGAGTGATTGTGTCTTTCCGAGTAAATCAGAATAACCCCCATAGAGTGCTATGCATGGTATCAAACAATCTGCAGTATTTTTGGAAACAATTGCGCAAAGATCTTGGCGCTTCTCATGCATGGACAAGATATTTTCTGGTGTTCTAAGTGGGATACGGTCATTGGGTCTAGAGCAAGTGGGTCGACAAGCGTTGGATCGACACCATTAGGATGCAATTGCGATGTCCAGGAAACAGGTGTTGAGCTGTAAGGACTGGAGGCAGAATGCAAATGCAGGGATCCAGGTAACAGGTGCGGATTGGAAGATAACGAATACAGGACACAGGTGTGGACTGCAGACAGGGAACACTGGAATCAAGGATTTCACAGAATAAGGGCAGGAGCACAGGCAGAAGCTTCCTCCCAAGGGATTGACAACAAAGCACTGGCGATTGTATGCTGCAGAGGGCTCTGCTTTATCCCCCAGGGCAGATCTTGATTGGAGGAGCTGAACTGGGGATCCGGGCCATTGGCTGGCTACCACAAGATGGCGGTGCCCGGACTGGAGACAAACAACTTTGGCTGGTTCTCATACTGGATGTGCACGCTACAGGCCCCAGGAAGATGGTCGCAGCCGGGAGACCCAAACGCCGCGCTCCCCGTCCTGCACCCGGACGGATGGCCCACAGGCCCCGTCGCTGGAGATGAACAGGTGAGCGGCGCGTCTTAGCAGCGGCGTGACACAAGGGAAGCAGCAGTGCCTGCTAGTATCTCTTTCTGTATCCTGCTTCAGCTTCTCCGTTATGCGTGTGACGTCATCACATCACACACTGGGGAAACACGCTGAAGAGGAGTCTGGGGGGAGACGCCACAAATTTTTTGGCAGGGGGAGCAAAATTTATAGTTACGTCACTGTCCTTGATGTATTACATAAAAATTGGAATCATGTCCAAAATTTATTTTTCATTAGATTTAGGGTTTTTATCTCTTTGGTAAATAGGCCCTATAGGGCCAGATGCATCAAGCTTCAAAAAATGATAAAATGGAGAGTGATAACCAGCCAGCCAATCAGCTCCTAACTTTTATGTTACAGGCTGGGTTTGAAAAATGACAAGTAGGAGCTGATTGGCTAGTGAATATCACTCTCCATTTTATTACTTCTTGAAGCTTGATACATCTGGCTCTTGTACTCCATGTATTCAACGATGAGCAGCCATAGAAAATTGCATTTTTTCAGTCTATTTAAAAACTAGGCCCCTAAATACAGCTCCCATACCCTGTTCGTATTAGGTAGTTTCATATTTTACAAAGTTAATTTTAAATTAACTAATCAGTGCAAAAGTAATTGATGCTACTGCAAGCACCATTGTTTCTGCAGACACAAGAGTTAACAGGGCACAGTCCCACCACTGTCCACAGTTTCATTAGGGGTCTAATACCCCTGTATAAAGGAAGTAGAAAGTCATGGGAAAGGACATCTCCTATTAATGCACAAGTGGCTTTTTAATTCATTATTAAAACACTTTGGAACATAATGGAACTGTCTTTAAAAAAAAAAAAAGTCACAAAGGCCTAAAATAATTTTTCACTTATCCTGCCATTTTAAAGTAAATTTAAGTTTTTGCTTTAACCAAACCACAGGGTGACATTACGTATTGATGTAAGAAATTACAAGCTCCAAAAGGAAGATTTGACCAAACCATGTTTTCCTTTCCCACTGATTTCTAAATAAAGATCATGTTTCTGCACTGACAAAGACATAGCCTCGCTCTTCTTCCTCTCAGCATGTTTTCTGACAAATCCTAAAACAATATGTGGAAGGCGGGGGAGAAAACTTGGAATGAAAGTGACCTGTTTCCGACAAACATGTACATAATTCAGTGATCATCTCTTCCGTAGAGAAGGTAGAAGCGGCAGACAATTTTTTTACGTAAAGCAAAGTGATTGAAAACAGCCTGGACTAGAGCATTTAAGGACAAGCTACAAATGATTAAAATAAGAGTACAAGTTCTTCTTCCTTCCAACTAAAACTCCCTGTTTTTCATAACTTCACTATCGCTGTTTCACTGCTGAAAGCAAAGATCAGTTACTAAGGAAGAAATACGAAGCAAGGCAGAAAGGTATATCATTCACAACTTCATTCTTAATCCCGGCCAGGTGTTTCCTCAGCAGCATTCTCAAAGCCACAAAACTGTGGTTACCCATTTATATGGATCCAGAGCAATACTGTTTTGCAGCTGGGTTGACATAGTAAGGCCCTTATTCTGGTTCACTCGCAAAGGCAAATTCCTTCTCAAATGGACAAAACCATGTGCACTGCAGGTGGGGTAGATGTAACATGTGCAGAGAGATTGAGATTTGGGTGAGTAAAGCTGTGTACACACGAAGCAATATGATCGCTGGCAATATATTGCTCAGCAATCATATTGCTCAGTGACCATTAGGGGGCAGAAAACGGGAGCGCACACTCAGCGATTTATCGCCGATGCACACTCCAATCGCAAACAATATGGTTTGCTCAGTGACCATATTGCCAGCGATTTTTGCCCGTGTGTACGCATCTTAATTTAGTTTCTGTGCAAGGAATATACTGACTGCTTTATTTTTACACTGCAATATAGATCTCACTTTGAAGTAAAACCCCACCCAAATCTAACTCTCTCTGCACAAGTTACATCTGCCCCACTTTCGGTGCACATGGTTTTGTCCATTTGAGAAGGAAATGCCTTTGCGAGTGAACCAGAATAAGGGCCATAAGAGTAAAGGTTAAAAGCTTTTCCATTCTGTTCTTCACATGCTTTTTTCATAATTGTTTCATAAGGCAGTCCCTGACAGACAATAGCAAACTGATCACAACAAATGTAAAACCTAAAGTAACCAATAGCTGAACATGATCAGGGGATAAAAAAAAGTTCCAATTTAGGAACACTGCAAAATTTTAACGACCTACTCATTCTCCCCCTCCTTTCCCACCATTACCCTCAGGGAACACTGTCAAAAAACACATTTCCCTTTTTCAGCTATGTAACCATGCTAGTAATAACAGACTGTATCGCAGAACTAAATGATCAACATACAGTAGAGGAGCTAGCCAGCAGCAAGACAGTTTGACACCTTGGCTAAAAGCCAGCTTTGCAGATCTCAAATGAATGTTCCATTCACACAGAGCAGTCATAAACTTTGCAAGTCATATAAAAATCTGGCTATAGAAAATGATCAAACCTTTAAAAAAAACTTTCATAGCTACAGAATTGGACTTTATGATAGGCAAGCCTAGCACAGAATTTTGGTTTCACTTTGCCCTTTTTTTTTGTAATTAGGTTGGTATAAATGAGCTGCCTGAAATTGTTTCTGATTTAGCAGAGAGGTAATTATTTAAAAGTCAAGATATATGGAGTAAAACATAATGCGCTGTAAGCAGAGACAGCTCATTATGTCCTAAGTTCACTATAAGGGAGCCTTGTCTGCTTTTTCCGCTGGCTGGCTCGTACTCAGATGTATGATTTCTTACGTGGAGACGCTGTGCCACAAGTTAACACAGTGACACGGTGACTTGTATATAGAACAAGATTTATGAAGTAGTGAATTCAAGACTAAGCTATTGCTGGTGACATTATTAACACTGGTGACTACACAATAGGGATTGTGTGTATACAGGCTATATTTCATTGGATAGGACACTGTGTATATAAATATTTTCTCCAAAGTGGCACAAGAATTTAGAGTGGTTATTTATGGCATTCACTGCTCTTTCAAACACTTTCATTTTGTAGTCATACACACTCTAAAGCATATATAATAAGAAGTAAGAACTGTTTAAATCTTCTTGCCTTTTAAAAATATAGCTATATAACTATCCAAAGGGCCTGCACAACTATCATTGAGGGGTAAATTTACTATAGGATGTAAAAATGAAAAGAGGTAATGTTGCCCTAGCAACCAATCAGATCCTGTCTACTATTTTCTAGGATGCAATGCAGAAATGATAGATAGCACATATTACATGTACAGGAAATTGTGTGTTCTAAAGAGGCCATGGGCATATCTATAGTGGGTGCAGGTTGTGGAGTGTACATGGTGGGCCTACTCTGCACACCCTGCAACCATACATTGGGCCAGATGTACTAAGCTTCAAAAGTAATAAAAAGGAGACTGATAAACAATCAACCAATAAGCTGCTAAATGCCATATCACAGGCTGTGTTGAAAAATGACAGGTAGTAGCTGATTGGTTGGTGGTTTATCACTCTTCATTTGATCACTTTTCAAGGTTTAGTATATCTCACCCATTATTGGGGCAGCACAGATGATGTAATTGTTAGCATTACTGCCTCACAGCGCTGAGGTCATGGGTTCAATTCCCACCTCTAACTGTGCAGAGTTTGTATATTCTCCCCGTGTCTGCGTGGCTTTCCTCCGGGTACTCCGGTTTCCTCCCACAATCCAAAAATACACTGGTAGGTCAATTGGCTTCCAACAAAAATTAACCCTAGGTTGTCCCCTTTCCCCCCTCCTTTTTAACCTTGCCATAGACCTCCTTCTTCACATTTTAGAACAATGGTCCGCATTCCAGGGAATAAAAGTAGGATCACACCACATAAAACTTACAGTTTATGCAGACAATGTTCTCCTCTACATTGGTGACCCCCAACTCACACTACCTCTGGTCTTACAGAAAATGTAATGCTTTGGCAACATCTCTGGACTGAAAATTAATATGGTTAAAACAAGAGCGATGTATCTTCACTCCGCCCTTACTATCCCTCCCTGGAGCTCATCCTTTCCATTCATCTGAGCTCCTACATATTTGGAATATTTGGGAGTACTTCTACCCAGGAATCCTGCTCTTTTATATGACATAAACGTCTCCCGGATTAAAAAATCAATTAGCAAGGAGCTCAGGGGTTGGAAACACATGACCTTCTCTTATTTAGGTAGGGCAACCCTTATTAAAATGATGACCTTCCCCCACCTTCTCTACACATTACAGGCATTACCTATTCTTCTCACTAAGGGGGGAGATTCTCTAAGAATCTCCGCCCCCCTTCGCCGCCCATCGCATTTATAATTATCGCATATGTTCTAACATATGCGATAATTATAGCAAAGGACAGCTCTTGCGTTAAGAGCTGTCCTTTGCGGTGAGAGTCGCCGGGTCCCAGCAGGTCCCGGCGGCTCCCCTCTCCCTCACACACACTCGGCGCTGCTGCTGCTGCGCCGGGCTCTATTCCTCCCTGCACCCGGAAGAGGATCAGTGCAGGGAGGAGGTCAAAGGTCCGGGCAGCACTGCGCTGTGCTGCCTGGACACAGGTGAGGGAGGAGGGGGCGATGCGGGGCGGCGGGGGTCCGTGCGGGGCGGCGGCGGGTCGTTGCGGGGCAGCGGTGGGATGCGGTAGAAGCCCATTGGCTTCTATGGGGCATCACCATATTTTTCTGGCGATGCCCCCCGCCGCGTTAACCCGGCGGGGGATGCTTACAGCATCCCAAAATGCGGTAAAAACCCCATTTCTTGCCTAGAGAATCTCCCCCTAGGAAAGATATCCAACAAATAAAAAAAAAATTTCAATAATTTATTTGGCAGGACAGCAGAGCTCGACATAAGTCTTAGGAAACTATGTCAGCTTAAATTTAATGGTGGCATAGGCTTCCCTAATATTCTTGATTATAACCATGCCTCTCTCATGAGATCTGACTGGTTGTAAGATCGAGAAGTTTATGCCAATGTGTCCCTTGAGGCACAATTTTTACCTTCAATGACTCTTAAATCCTTTTTGCATATACTTGCTCAAGAAATCCCAGAAGAGGTTCAGGATAATCCCTTACTGATGACAACTAGACGACTCTGGGACATTCCGCGTCATAAATATTGCCTCAATGCCCATAAATCGATTCATCTTCCATTTATACTAAAACCAGATCTCCAAGATGGAAAAGCATCTTATCCTTTCACAGTATGGAGGGTGGGTGGGATACACAGTATATTACACTTAATTGACTTCAATGCGAGGTGGCACCTGACATTCCTCGAGGCAACTGCTAAATTTGAAACTATACAGGCCTATCCTCTAGCCTACTACCAGGCACAACATTATATTGCTTCTGTAATAAAAACTTTTTCAGATAAAGATTGGGACAACATATTGGACCACCGTCTCTCTAAACCAACTCCTTCATGTAAAGCCTTATCTACATATCATAGATTTAGAAAGAGAGAAAATATAGATCATGACCTTATCAGCCAAGGAATGCACCAATGGTTAACACAATTTCCATCCCTTTCTATGCATGATCTACTACAAGGCTTACTAAAATCTTGCACCTTGCTTACTGCTAGTACTTATCAAGAGTTATTTTTAAACATCTATCACAGGACATATTTATCCCCTCATAGGCGGTTTAGAATGGGATTGTCAGAAAATCATATATTGCCCTAGATGCGCTAGGGAAGAGGCAGATTTATATCATTGTCTCTGGGAGCGCCCAGTGGTTCATTGTTTCTGGAGACAAGTTAGAAGGGATGCTGAAACCCACTTACAGTAATTAACTTCATACCCTTTACTCCAGAATGGGCTGTTCTTGGTATCCTTCCGAAAAGGACAGAGATTTCCCCCAGGATGTAGAAAATTACTTCTTGCAATAAGTGCAGCAGCTAAAAAAACAATTTTACACAATTGGATTCAACCAACCCCTGTTAACTTTCCACTATGTAAAGAAAAACGTACTTTTATCTTTCGTATTAATTGGATTGAAACCATTTTTGACAAAAAAAAACACGTGAGAAAGCTTTATTGCTACCCTACCTTATTCAACCCAAATCCCAGATTCACAATATCATGCGCCTAACTCAATGGTATGAGAACCGCATTTTAAAAGGAAAAAGGAACATCGACGGGTGGATAAGAACCCACAAAACAGCATACACGGTAAAAAAAATAATTTAAAAACACCTCATTGTTGAAAAAATAGTCTCAACAATGTGCCAGAAACATGTTGGTGAGCTGAGGGGGCTCTTTTTCAGGGTTTGGAGACCTTTTTTCATCTTGTCATCTTCTTCCATTCTGGATACTGGAGGAGTGTTGACTATTGTCTCAACAATGAGGTGTTTTTAATTTTTTTTTTTTTCGTGTTTGCTGTTTTGTGGGTTCTTATCCACCTGTAAATGTTCCTGTTTTATCTTGGAATTAAAGTCTTTTACCAAGTTTCAACTTGGTCTGGAGGTTCCTTGAAAAATCCCAAACAGAGGAGGGAGCCTAAAGATACCTTTTGAGGCATATAGGGCCTCACTTGAGGTGAGTGTTTATTCAAAAGGGTCATGGTGTGGAGATACGAGTGTATACAGTGAAATCAGCATCATATTTTTAAATAAACCTTGATGTGAAAATAGGACGTTATGTCCAGGTCAGTATTAGTTCAATAGTCTGGCCAACTAGAGGTCCAGGAGGAGTAAGGATGGTTTCATTATTCATCTTGGAGATAAAAAGAAAACCCTTATGCACACTTATTTAGTGGAAAAATCTGAAAAAGAAAAAAAGAAACCCCTATGTGTATATAGGGCACTTCCACCAGGTCAGTGTGGTGATGAGGGTTGCCGGATGAATAATGAAATAACTGCTGTAGAACTTTGTTGTTGGATACACACCAGTACAGTTTGTTCCAGGTAGGACAGCGGAGAATCTGATTTTTGGTGTTAAAATGCACAGGAAGATGAGTGATGACTCTATCACTAAAATAAACTACTTTTAATAGCAAACACTTCTTAAAACTTCATAGAGTTTGTTGAAAAATTCATTCATTAACACAAAGTTGATTCCGGGCCCCTCCAGGATTAGAGGCCCCCAAGCGGTGTTATTATAGTGTGCTGTACATGCTTGCAGAACTAATTTAGACTTCATCGCAAAGCACATCTTTTAGGCCCTTATTCTGATCTGTGCGGCCAGATCAGAATATGCGGCCAGGACCGTGCAGGCGAATCCCCGCCTTCCATACGGATCGCCACCTCCGTCCGTACGCGGATATGTGGCGGTCCGCATGAAAGTGGACGGGGATACGCCTCCTCCATCTTGGGAGCAGCCCCTGCATTCGATGGTCGCCGACCATCGAATGCAGGGCCGCACGCTCCACCAGCTCCCGCCACCCTAGACCACACGGACACTTGTCCGTATGAAATCATGTATGGGGCGGGCAGCTGACATCCGGCGATGTCAGATGCCCGCCCCCTACACATGCGTCACGGCTTCATTACCATGCATACGCCCAGCGTTTGCATGGGAACGCCCATGAAATGCGGGGCGTATGCATAGGGTAATGAGGCTAAGTAGCCCTTCACGCCCCTCTCCGCCCCCTGTGCGGCGTCTAAAAAAAACGTAACCGCTTGCACATGCGCAGAGTGACCTCTGCACATGCGCAGACGACAAACATCGGCGGTACGACCGCAAGCGGAAAACACCGCACTGATCAGAATAAGGGCCTTAGTTAATAGACAAAACCATGTGCATTGAGGGGGGGGATATGTAAAATGTGCAGAGAGAAATAGATTTGGGTGAGTTATTTTGTTTCTGTGCAGGGTAAATACTGACTGCTTTATTTTTACACTGCAATTTAGATTGACGTTTGAACACAACTCACTCAAATCTAACTCTCTCTGTGCATGTTATAACAGCCCCACCTGCAATGCAGCATGGTTTTAGCCATTTGACAAATGATGTGCTCTATTCTGAATTAGGCATTATGACAGGTAAAGTATGCAAAATCAGAATACATTGTAAAATATGGAATACAGATGGAAAAATGTTAGTAATAGGTAGGTAATGGTTTGGCTGTATTATAACATAATATAACCAGTAAATACAAATAGGATGAGAACAGATGTATCACATTAGTAGAAAAATGGAAAGAATATTTTTGCTAACATGTTGCAGCGACTGGAGAGAAATGAGTAATACACAAAACTGTATTGAAAAAAGTGATGAAGATGTCTAATGAGGTTGTTAGAGGAACAGAGGAAGTATTTCATGTATCATACAGATCCCCTAAAATGTCCAGATTTAATACACATGTTATAAAGAAAGCACAATAAATCAGAAGGAATAAATTAGTTAGAGTAGTTACCTGCATAAAAGTTAGTGAGGCCAGCCTGGGCAGCTGTCACAAATAACAAATGGAATTGCAATCTATTTTTCCATGCCACTTTATTACTCAGTATTTTTGTAATGAGGTTTTCTCTCAGGAGCCTGCAAATCCTTGTTCCTTTACGGGTGATACCTTCCCGAACATCAGATAATTATTTTTCTTGGTAAGTGACACAGAGGGGGAAATTTACAAAGAAAATTTGTATAAAATAGGTGTATTTGTATCCAGAAATACACTTATTTTTGACATTTACTGTCCCGAAAATACGGCAACTCGTATTCGTATTGATAGCACATCAATACGAATTGCTGTATTTTCGGGATAGTAAATGTCAAAAATAAGTGTATTTCTGGATACAAACACACCTATTTTTTTTTAAATTTCCTTTAGTAAATTTTCCCCAGAATCTCTTGCAGATTTTGGGGGAAATTTACTAATGGAAATTTGTAAAAAAAAAATAGGTGTATTTGTATCCCGAAATACACTTATTTTTGACATTTACTATCCCGAAAATACGGCAATTCGTATTCGTATTGTTGTGCTATCAATACGAATACGAATTGCCGTAAATGTCAAAAATAAGTGTATTTCTGGATACAAATACACCTATTTTTTACAAATTTCCTTTAGTAAATTTCCCCCTTACTATCCCGAAAATACAGCAATTCGTATTCGTATTGATGTGCTAGCAATACGAATACGAATCGCCGTATTTTCGGGATAGTAAATGTCAAAAATAAGTGTATTTCTGGATACAAATACACCTATTTTTTACAAATTTCCTTTAGTAAATTCCCCCCTTTATGTCCATTCTATATACCAGACATGCTGAAAAGTTTTTGTTTAAAAGAGAAAACAGTTTTTTAAGAGTATATGGTATGGGCATCGGGGACATGGAGTGAAGTTACTATGGGGGCCAGAGAGACTGAGTCTGACCCATTGCCAACCTGTTCCCCATTGTGATAACTCCCCTACCCATAGCTGCCTACAGGGCTGCCGACAGGGGGGTGCTGTGGGTACAGTTGTCCCGGGCAGTTCATTTTGGGCAGTTGTCCCGGGCAGTTCTGGAAGGGCCCAGGCAGTTCATTTTGCCCACCGTAACTGCCTCCACTGTGCTGCCTGCTTCTTCAATGCAGGATGCCGGTGGCCAATTAAAAGGTTGCACTGACTTTTGAGCCACTCATACTGTAGCTTGTGTATTGTTAGCCAATCAGAGTGGCTGCCAGTACACGAGCTCTGATTGGCTCACCAGCCGGTTATGGATTTTAATTGGCTGCCGGCGTCCTGCATTGAAAAAGCCTGTGCTTTGGGACCTGCGGCAGGAGTCGGGCAGTAAGTGAAGAGAGGGGAAAGATGGGGATGGGGGGAGATGGGGGGGCCCTAAGGGTCCCGGACTGGAAATTCCTGGTGGCAGCCCTGGCTGCCTACCCGCCTGCATTTTGCAGGAGACTCCCTGAAATAGCAGCAATCTCCCTCTCTCCCTCATTAGTCTACCAATCTCCCTCATTTCACCTAGCCCACATTATACTGTTACCTTTTTGGGGAAAAAAGGAATGATAGAGAGATACATTTACATTGAATCATCATCAGCATAACCCAGCACTTTACCAAGCATAGTATCTCTTACTAACTGTTTTGTGGCTCATCTACATTTGGATATAAGTAATTTTAAAAGATTCCTCTCAGATGTAGCAGTACACACCCACGCTTCTAGGTGCCACGATCACAATCTCTTTTCACAATCTCTCCATATATAGCATTAGACACGACCTTTGGGTGGGGAATGACACGTTCCATCAATGGGGCGCTGTGCAAAATTCTACAACCAACTATAATCTCCCTCAAACTAGTTTTCAAAAGTAGGCAAGTATGCCCCTACCTCTGGCAATTATACTTTTGGGGTTTCTGGTACCCCTGAGTACCAGTCTCCCTACAGGTATTGTATTAACCCCTTCCCGACATATGACGTACATTTACGTCATATGTCGGTTGCGGGGGAATCAAGCCAGCTCACGGAGTGAGCTGGCTTGAAAGAGAGCAGGTAATGGCTGTATATTACAGCCAGGTCCCTGCTCTCACGGCCACGAGTGGCGAGTTCACCGATCGTGGCCGTTTAACCCTTTAAGCACCGCGGGCAAAGCGACCGCAGTGCTTAAATAGCTGATCGGAGGGGGGGCGCCCCCCTCCGGCGCCGATCGGGGCCCCCCGCAGCAAGATCGGAGGGTGCCGATCGGTTGCCATGGTAGCCAGGGGTCTAATGTAGACCCCTGTGCTGGCCGTGTCTGCATACCTATCATATCCTGCCTGAGGCAGGATGTAATAGGAAGTGCATAAAATCACTACGTTCAGCCATAGAGCTCTATGGCTGAACCTAGTACAGGCGATCGCGCCCCCTAGTGGTCAAGTACACTAGGGGGCCTTGTAGTAAAAGTAAAAAAAAAAGAAAAATAAAGTTTAAAAATAAAAAAAAAATAAAAAAATATTAAAAGTTCAAATCACCCCCCTTTCACCATTTCCCAAATAAAAATAAATAAAAAATAAAAAAAATAAACATATTTGGTATCGCCGCGTTCCTAAAAGTCCGATCTATTAAAATATAACATTAGTTATCCTGCACGGTTAAAGGCGTAAACGGAAAATAATCCCCAACGCCAAAACTACGTTTTTTGGTCGCATCGCCTACCCAAAAAAAAATAGCTAAAAGAGATCAGAAAGTCGCCCATATCCCATAATGGTATTAATTAAAAAGTACACTTCAGCCCGCAAAAAATCAACCCTCACCCAGGTCCGTAGGTGGAAAAATAAAAAAGTTATAAGCCGCAGAACATGGCGACGCGACGCAAATTCGAAAAACCGTAACATTTTCTATTTTTTTTTTAGTGGTAAAATGTAACGAAAACTATATAAGTTTGGTATCACCGGAATCGTAACGACCCATAGAATAAAGATAACCCATCATTTTAAACGAACTATGAACTCCAAAAAAACCGTAACCAGCGCAAAATTGTGGAATTGCGTTTTTTTTTCTTTTTACCCCACATTGAATTATTTCCTGATTCCCCAGAATATTATACGGTATAGTAAATGGTACCATTAAAAAGTACAACTTGTCCCGCAAAAAAAAAGCCCTCATGTGTCTATATAGCCGGAAAATTAAAAAAGTTACGCTTATTTGAACGCAAGGAGGAAAAAAAAAAAAAATTACCATAAAAGGCAATGTCGGGAAGGGGTTAATGGTATCATTTAATTTTTATTATTCCTTTTCCTCCCATATATTTTTTTAATCCCTTCTTTTTTCTTCACCTCTCTTCTCCCTGAACTCCTTGGGAGCTAATAGAGTCTTTTTCAGTTTACTGCCCCATGACGTTGCCCGGTAAACTCAAAGTGTTCTCAATTAATGCTAGAGGCCATAAGGCTAGAGATCCTGGCAAAATGGTCCACTTTACTTAGAACCCTTATGGCTAAAAAGGTTGATGTTGCCTTAATACAGGAAACACATTTTAACATTTCTGCACGTAGTCTCATACCCTCCATGACCCATTCCATTAGGTACAAAATGCTCTGTTCCTGGACTTCACTGCCAGTGGCAGTTACAGATGTGAACCTGCAGGTCAGTCCAATATTCAAAAAGGGGAGCCACACCTACTGCTACCTCAAACATCACTGTTCTGGACTCACTGACAGTTGATGTGACCCCCCTCTTTGAATATTGGACTGTGCTGGAGCCAGTGGCGTAAGTTCATATACGCATCGGTGACCCCCAGATAACACAGATCGCATCGGTTCCCCCCCATATATTGCAGACAGCATCAATGACGTCTCGATCCTACAGAGAGCATCTGTGATTCCCAGATCCTATGCTGTCCAGAAGACTGACACACTCCTTCAATATGCATTATGTAATGGTGCTCGAATAAATCCAAATATACATCGACCGGGCTCAATCCATGAATATAAATAAATTATGCAAAGCCTATTGTACTAAAAAATTTGGGGGTTTATTGCCAGTTGTCAAGCGTATGTTGTGTATTACGCCTGATGACAGAAAATAAAGCCCTAAACATTGCAGTACAATAGGCTACGCATGATATAATTATATTCATACATCGAGTCCAGCGAGATATGTGTGTATGTATGTATGTATGTATGTATATGTGTGTGTGTGTGTGTGTGTGTGTATATATATATATATATATATATATATATATATATATATATATATATATATATATATATATATATATATATATATATATATATATTTATTGGTGGTGGATAAACCGCACACACAAACTGTGTTAGGGACTGAGTGCCCGGCTCAGAAATGTTGAGTAATGTAGCAAAACAAAACTGATAGCCAGCAACTTAAGATTTGAAAAAATATCAAAACATTTTTATATAGTTTTTAAAGTGCAGAGTGACAAAATACATAAAAAGGAGTCCAGTATAGGCACAGTATACTTAGCAGTCATAGTAAGACATGCAGAGTAAGACCGGTCCTCCTCCACCAAGCGGTCATCGCACGACAGCTGTTTCGGTGCTAAGACAGCACCTTAGTCATGTGCAAGAGACCAAGCTGATCCGTGCGGATATTTAAGCCAGAGGGGGAGGGCGCTGATTGGCCGAAAAACGCAGGCTGGAAGCGAGAACGGCAAAAAAACGGAAGTCGGAAGTGCCGCGACTTCCGCCCGTAGTTGCAGATACGTATTTCCGGCAAGCGTCCCATTCGCGTCAGCAGACGTGGGGCTCCGGAGATGTAACCATAGCAACCTACTATGCTGAAAAACAACAACAAATCGCCGCGCCCACTGAAGTATGTATTATAAGTGTTGATTCACTGCGTGGGCAAAAAAAACGGCATATAAGAAAACGATTACATAGTATCGGCCGTAGACATCGCTTTCCCCCGTGACTCAATAACACAAACATTTAAGACATACAGAACGAACAAAGAAAAGAAAAGAGGGGCAGACATAGGAGAAATGGAACATAATAGACATACACAAAAATATTAGTAATATACATGAGATAGGGAAATGCTAATAAGTCAGCCACCATCAGGTTCAATTATAGAAAACAATGAAAAGAGGATTCTTCATTTAAGCCATGCGGAGCAAGGGATCGCAGTCTGTGTATCCACATGCATTCTTTCTGTAGAAGCAGCTTGTCCCTATCCCCTCCACGTCTCAGGGGAGGGACATGATCAATGGGCATAAACTTGAAGTCTCTGATGTTGTGCTTCAAATGAAAAAAGTGTCTTGCGACCGGTGGAGTGTTACAGTCAATAGAGGTCAGAGCTTTTTTCAGAGATGACCTATGTTGGCCGATGCGCTCCTTAAGTAGATGTATAGTCTTCCCTACATAGATCATTTTGCAGAGACAAACAATCGCATAGATGACGTAGCGTGTTTCATATGTCATATGGTGCCGTACAAGTTATGGCACCATATGACATGTGAAACTTCCAGCCCGCGTTTATTGGCCAATCAGGGCCCTCCTCCTCTGGCTTAAATATCCGCACGGATCAGCTTAGTCTCTTGCACATGACTAAGGTGCTGTCTTAGCACCGAAACAGCTGTTGTGCGATGACCGCTTGGTGGAGGAGGACCGGTCTTACTCTACATGTCTTACTATGACTGCTAAGTATACTATGCCTATACTGGACTCCTCTTTATGTATTTTGTCACTCTGCACTTTAAAAACTATATAAAAATGTTTTGATATTTCTTCAAATCTGAAGTTGCTGGCTATCAGTTTTGATTTGCTATATATATATATATATATATATATATATATATAGATACGGCAATAGTGGCACTCCTGGGAATTTCATCAATAATTGGACACAAACGCAGATTACTCCAACATTTCGGGTTTTACTCCGTTGTCAAGGATAGAATAATATATATATATACTGTATACACTTATTTATATAGATTATATATGTTATATACACTATGATTATATATGGGGGTTTCCAGATATACAGAGTGTGTGTGTGTGTGTGTGTGTGTGTGTGTGTGTGTGTGTGTGTGTGTATGTATGTATGTATGTATGTATGTATATATATATATATATATATATATATATATATATATATATATATATATATATATATAGCAGGCGATTAGCTGGCACTCTCCTTTCACCACTTCAATTGCCGGGGTGCCTTGTATATGTGGTATACAGCAGGGCGTCTCTTACCGGCACTCCTCGGTCTTGGTTAAATCAGATGAAGAAATATTCAAACGGACACAACTGGCTTCATGCAACGTTTCGGGATCTTTTAATTACATCCCGTCATCAGGCAGTGTACATACAATTTTTACATACAATCACTAACCTTTTTATCCTGAAGTGAGCCTCCGTTTTCCCGCGCTGGGCCTCCGGGACTTCCGCATCCACCCCCTTCTGTGACGTCAGTCACGTGCGTCGCTGGGTTGGTTGCCAGGGAGACGCGTCACCACACGTCATCCACCCCGTCGCCCGGCTCCAATCTCCACCTCTCGCACTGACTGCCGCACATCGTGAAGCGTCTTTGGTTGCCTGGGTGACGCTACTCACATCTCCTCTCCCCTAGACGTCACTCGGCTCCATTTCCGCCTCCAACGTGTGCGTGCATACACGTAGTTAGTTGTCTGCGTTGTCATGGAGATCCAGCCGCTGGTTTCTGGAGGAAAATATATACAGTGCATTATTACTACAGTGTTGATTACTTCGTGCACTAATCATCTTTAGATGGTGAATATTGTTCAAAGAGCCTGAACTATATGTCCAGACAAATAAGGGTATACATTATATCACTCTCATATACCGTATTTAAAGTGCTTAATATAGTGCAGTAAATAAACTATAATACAAAAATATTAAAAACTGTTAATATATGAGAAATTTGATAAGACATATTCACATAACTTATAAAAAGTTTCTGCTAATGATGACAGGTACCTTCACTCCTTTCAATGTAATGTACACTAAATAGAAATTCATATATTATAAACAAACATTTAGATTCAGGTGCTCATTTAGTCCTTTGGGCCTGACTGTATCCAAGAGGTGGATCCATTTGGATTCCAACCTCAACAACCTTTTATTTCTATCACCCCCTCTGTTATCATCTGCAATTTGATCAATGATCATATGTTTAAATGTAGCCATTGAATGTCTGGCCTCTGCATAGTGTCTAGCTACCGGCTGTTCTGATGTTTTACCACCCAGTGCAGACCGGATTGACGTCCTATGCATCGCCATTCTTTCTTTAAAAGAGCGTTTCGTCTTCCCCACGTAACAAAGGCCACATGGGCACTTGATCAAATATATAACATGGGTACTGCTACATGTCAAGGGGTATTTGATTTCATATTTTCTCCCTGTATGGGGGTGATTGAAAAATTGACCCACTATCATGTGGCCACAGGTGGTACATCCTAAACAGGTATAACACCCACTTTTTCTCTTCTGTACTCCTCTTAACGCTTGTAATTGCTCTGTCACATCAGGCTTCACCAACCAGTCCCTTACACTCTTTCCTCTTTTGTAGCAGGGCATAACTCTGCTGTTTTTTAGACTTTTTAATTTCCTTTCTTGCTGTATTATGGGCCATAACTCTTTGGTATAATGTTGTATGTCGTTGTGTGCTAGATTAAATTTCTGTACCCACCTCACTACATTTTCTGTTTTTTTGGGGGGTTTGGTTTTTAAAGTCTCAGCTCTAGTCACACACTCAGCTTTTGCCCTGGCCTCTTTCACAGCTTGGGGTTTGTATCCCCTCTCTTCAAATTTGCGTTCCATTGTGTCAAGACTCTCACCAAGATCTGCCACATCACTGGTGATCCTCTTGACACGCAGGAACTGCGAGTAAGGAAGACTGTTTATGGTGGTCCTCGGGTGACAACTGTCTGCCCTAAGGATAGTATTCCTGTCTGTGGGTTTTACAAACACATTGGTCTTAATTTTCTTGTCAATTACTGTAATGTTTACGTCCAAGAATGTCACAGTTTCTAAGCTTAATGAATATGTAAATTTAATGGTACTATCTTTTTATTGATGTTATCCATGAGTACTATGAATTCATCATAAGTACCCCTCCAAAAAAGTATGACGTCATCGATAAATCTCTTGTAGAAGAGTATTTTATCTCTGACCTCCCTTGTAAAGAAAAAAGCTTTCTCTGTGACATCCATAAATGCGTTTGCATATGTAGGAGCTACGTGGGATCCCATAGCTACTCCTGCCCTCTGCAGGTAGTAGCTACCATCATAATAGAAATAATTGCGGTGCAATACCAAATACAACAATTTCATAAAAAAATCAAGTTCAGGGCCTTCATACCTGGGGTTACCACTCAATAACGATCTGATAGCAGTCAATCCCTCCATGTGAGGTATGTTTGTGTACAAGCTGGAGATATCTAAAGTACACAGCCAAGTATTCTCTGGTATATCTCCAAGCTACTGCAGGAGCACTAGCAGCTGTGTGGTGTCCTTCAGATATGTTCCTCCAGCTTGTACACATGGTTGCAAGAAAAAATCACAGTATTTGGAGACATTATCAAATAGAGACTCTCTAGCGGAAATTATAGGTCTCCCCGGTGGATCCACCATGCTTTTGTGGATCTTGGGGAGACAGTACAAGATAGGGACCCTCGGAGAATCCACCATGAGGTATAGTTTGGTGTCTTTATCGATAGTTCCCTTAGCTGCTGCATTCTCCAAGACCGCATCAACCTCTATCTTGAAGTTGGTGGTGGGATCCTTACTCAATTTCTCATAAGTTTCTGTTGAAGCTAGTTGCCTGTACACCTCTGCACTGTATTTTACAGTGTCCATGGCAACTATCCCCCCCCCTTTGTCCGCAGCTCTATACACCACGTCTTGGTACCGGCTCATATTTTTAAGTGCTGCCCATTCTTCCTTGGTCATGTTGTTGTGATAGGGCTCAGAGTCTTTCTGTTTAACTTCAACTTGTACATCCAAGGCTTTCATGAAGCTGAGTATGGCCGTATTTTTTGTGTGGGGGTCAAAATTTGACTTTCTTTTAAATTTGGATCCAATTTCCACTTCCTTCAGTTGCGGTTGAGCTTGATCGAAGTATTCTTTAATTTTCAATTGTCTCATCAGGCGATACTGGTCTACTTTCCAGTCAAAGCTGTTAAAATGTGTCGTAGGTACATAGCCCAGGCCTTTGTTTAATACAGATAATTCGGTCTCAGTGAAGGTCCAGCTTGTACACAAACATACCTCACATGGAGGGATTGACTGCTATCAGATCGTTATTGAGTGGTAACCCCAGGTATGAAGGCCCTGAACTTGATTTTTTTATGAATTTGTTGTATTTGGTATTGCACCGCAATTATTTCTATTATGATGGTAGCTACTACCTGCAGAGGGCAGGAGTAGCTATGGGATCCCACGTAGCTCCTACATATGCAAACGCATTTATGGATGTCACAGAGAAAGCTTTTTTCTTTACAAGGGAGGTCAGAGATAAAATACTCTTCTACAAGAGATTTATCGATGACGTCATACTTTTTTGGAGGGGTACTTATGATGAATTCATAGTACTCATGGATAACATCAATAAAAAAGATAGTACCATTAAATTTACATATTCATTAAGCCTAGAAACTGTGACATTCTTGGACGTAAACATTACAGTAATTGACAAGAAAATTAAGACCAATGTGTTTGTAAAACCCACAGACAGGAATACTATCCTTAGGGCAGACAGTTGTCACCCGAGGACCACCATAAACAGTCTTCCTTACTCGCAGTTCCTGCGTGTCAAGAGGATCACCAGTGATGTGGCAGATCTTGGGGAGAGTCTTGACACAATGGAACGCAAATTTGAAGAGAGGGGATACAAACCCCAAGCTGTGAAAGAGGCCAGGGCAAAAGCTGAGTGTGTGACTAGAGCTGAGACTTTAAAAACCAAACCCCCCAAAAAAACAGAAAATGTAGTGAGGTGGGTACAGAAATTTAATCTAGCACACAACGACATACAACATTATACCAAAGAGTTATGGCCCATAATACAGCAAGAAAGGAAATTAAAAAGTCTAAAAAACAGCAGAGTTATGCCCTGCTACAAAAGAGGAAAGAGTGTAAGGGACTGGTTGGTGAAGCCTGATGTGACAGAGCAATTACAAGCGTTAAGAGGAGTACAGAAGAGAAAAAGTGGGTGTTATACCTGTTTAGGATGTACCACCTGTGGCCACATGATAGTGGGTCAATTTTTCAATCACCCCCATACAGGGAGAAAATATGAAATCAAATAGCCCTTGACATGTAGCAGTACCCATGTTATATATTTGATCAAGTGCCCATGTGGCCTTTGTTACGTGGGGAAGACGAAACGCTCTTTTAAAGAAAGAATGGCGATGCATAGGACGTCAATCCGGTCTGCACTGGGTGGTAAAACATCAGAACAGCCGGTAGCTAGACACTATGCAGAGGCCAGACATTCAATGGCTACATTTAAACATATGATCATTGATCAAATTGCAGATGATAACAGAGGGGGTGATAGAAATAAAAGGTTGTTGAGGTTGGAATCCAAATGGATCCACCTCTTGGATACAGTCAGGCCCAAAGGACTAAATGAGCACCTGAATCTAAATGTTTGTTTATAATATATGAATTTCTATTTAGTGTACATTACATTGAAAGGAGTGAAGGTACCTGTCATCATTAGCAGAAACTTTTTATAAGTTATGTGAATATGTCTTATCAAATTTCTCATATATTAACAGTTTTTAATATTTTTGTATTATAGTTTATTTACTGCACTATATTAAGCACTTTAAATACGGTATATGAGAGTGATATAATGTATACCCTTATTTGTCTGGACATATAGTTCAGGCTCTTTGAACAATATTCACCATCTAAAGATGATTAGTGCACGAAGTAATCAACACTGTAGTAATAATGCACTGTATATATTTTCCTCCAGAAACCAGCGGCTGGATCTCCATGACAACGCAGACAACTAACTACGTGTATGCACGCACACGTTGGAGGCGGAAATGGAGCCGAGTGACGTCTAGGGGAGAGGAGATGTGAGTAGCGTCACCCAGGCAACCAAAGACGCTTCACGATGTGCGGCAGTCAGTGCGAGAGGTGGAGATTGGAGCCGGGCGACGGGGTGGATGACGTGTGGTGACGCGTCTCCCTGGCAACCAACCCAGCGACGCACGTGACTGACGTCACAGAAGGGGGTGGATGCGGAAGTCCCGGAGGCCCAGCGCGGGAAAACGGAGGCTCACTTCAGGATAAAAAGGTTAGTGATTGTATGTAAAAATTGTATGTACACTGCCTGATGACGGGATGTAATTAAAAGATTCCGAAACGTTGCATGAAGCCAGTTGTGTCCGTTTGAATATTTCTTCATCTGATTTAACCAAGACCGAGGAGTGCCGGTAAGAGACGCCCTGCTATATATATATATATATATATATATATATATATATATATATATATATATATATATATATATATATATATATATATATATATATATACAGGTCGAGTATCCCGTATCCGAATATCCGTTATCCGAATTATTCCGAAAACCAGACATTC
Organism: Crinia signifera; assembly: GCF_055691185.1. Lineage (NCBI taxonomy): Eukaryota > Metazoa > Chordata > Amphibia > Anura > Myobatrachidae > Crinia > Crinia signifera. The sequence continues at coordinate 109,759,048 of NC_139221.1, forward strand.
CAGAAAGTGAAAAAAATTTTTTTTTTGCTAAAAACTCACTGGGGACATTTGTAACAGCATCACTGGGGACATGATATGTAACTGGCACTATATATGTGCAAGACAATGATTGCTTGGCATTCAAATTCAGTGCTGAGATAGTACACACATTTTGTTTCACGTTTTGAAACCTTGTTTTTTGAACAAATAAAATATATTTGTGTGTATTTTATGTGGTAATAAAATATATTTGTGTGTATATTATGTGTTTATACAGCATAAATGCAATATACTTCAAAATACATCATTGAAATATTAAAATATTCCGAAATACGGAATAATCCGTTATCCAAAATTCTCCTGGTCCCGAGCATTTTGGATAAGGGATACTCAACCTGTATATATATATATATATATATATATATATATATATATATATATATATATATATATATATATATATATATATATATACACACACACTTATATTGTCTACTGTGCATCACCCATCGAGACCTGGCACTCCTTAAACAGATAGATACCATGCTCTGGTGCCCTCAGAAGAAAATCACCTCCATACAGTATATTGCAAGAAAGATACGGGTGGCACATTCAGAGACACGATAAACCTCAATCATGGACTTTAATGTGTGATCAATTTTTGGGGCCCAGTGCCATTTCTACACTGGCCTCTGAAACATCAATCACACCAACTCCAAATTTGAGCAGGCTTACAAACAGAAGTTATCAGACACAAATCCACATACTGTATGTCAACATTTTGGTGAGGGCATCGGGGTGTAGCCAAGATTTAAGGATTGGAGTGCTGGAATATATATATATATATATATATATATATATATATACCAAAGTAGTAATGAAGTCACTCTAAGATTTTTAAACTGCACGGCGGCAGTAATCAATGAAAAGACAAATAGACACAAGAGTAGTGCAAATCATACACAATATATATATAGTGTGTTACAAAGGTAAAGTGGATAGAGACACGCACACAAACTATATGTATATGTGTATATATATATATATATATATATATATATATAGAGAACACAAGGACCGGCAACAATCCACAGGCTCCTAGGCTGAAGTCCTTTGCTGGGTGCCCTTACTAGTGGATAGCATAGGGTAGGAGACAGGTATGGCACTCACAGACAAAAAAGCGACACTTGCAAGCAGGTAGGCAGCAACGTTTCAATGCTTTAATAGCATTATCATCAGGCTGATGATAATGCTATTAAAGCATTGAAACGTTGCTGCCTACCTGCTTGCAAGTGTCGCTTTTTTGTCTGTGAGTGCCATACCTGTCTCCTACCCTATATATATATATATATATATATATATTCCAGCACTGCAATCCTTAAATCTTGGCTACACCCGATGCCCTCAGAAGAAAGAGGGGAGAGAGACAAGTATTAAGAGGAGAGACATGGAGTGGAGGTGCCACGGAGAGCAGTTACCTGGAGGTATGCAGGAGGGGTCCGCATTATCTCTCCAGCCAGGCAATGCAACAGCTCTGCTGGAGCACTGGCTTCTGTCGGGATCCTTTGGTCAGCTGCCACCCACATCCTCTAGAATGCGGCGGCAGGTGCGGGAGGTAGGGGGTGCGGCGGCCGCGGGACTGGGGGTAGGGGGTTCATCTTATCAGCGGGAGGGGAAGTGTCGGAGGTACTTATGTAGTATCTGGGCGTCCGATTTTGTGATTGTATGCCTTACCTTAAGGCATACAATCAGATGCGATGCGATGCGATTCGATGCGATTTTGCATAGGATTCAATGTTAAGAAGGTCCTGTTCATTTCCCCACTATCCAAGTGGGCATAGAGTTGATTTTATATAGCGTGGCGAGCGCAGCGAGCCACCGAGCCCGAAGCGTGGCGAGCGGACGCATATTTCTTAAAAAGTATTCTGTGTCCCCTCGCGGGGCTCGCTACGCTCACCACGCTTTGGGCTCGGTGGCTCGGTACGCTCGCCACAGGTTTATATCCAACTCCATGCCCACTTGGATAGTGGGGAAAGGAAAAGGACCCCTTTTTCCCATTGAATTCTATGTTAAAATGGACTCAGACCATTTTAACATTGAATCCTATGGAAAAATCTTGACCATCGCATCGCATACGATTTGGTCGCATGCGATGCGATGCGATCCGATCCGATTTCTAAATCGGACGCCCAGATACTACATAAGTACCGTGTCGGAGCCTGGTGGTCAATCAGTGCAGGGTTTTTGTGAGGGAGAAGGGGAGCGAATCGATTGTTCAGAGGAGCTGTGCTTCCTCTGGTTCAGCAAGCCCAAGCTGCTGGAGGCTGATGCAGCCACTTTAAACAAAGCCTGCTGTGCACCGAGCTCCTCCATCTCCCCAGCTGGGCTGATAGATTGACACGCAGGGGGGTTTCAACGTACTTGGAAATCTCCCTGCGTGCACACATTGATGTTTTTGCTGAGGACTTCAGGGGCTCGTTGCCGGCTCCTCTGTGCCCCCCCTTGTGGCTAATGCCCGGCGGCAAAAGACTCCATTGCATCCGGGAGTTATGCCACTGGCTGGAGCCCTACCTCTGTAACTGCCACGGGCAGGGAAGTCCAGGAACAGAGCATTTTGTACCTAATGGAATGGGTCATGTTGGAGGGTATGAGTAGTCCCTCACCGATTGCTTACTATAGCAACACGCCAGATAGCATGTCTAAAGGAGTGGCTATATTATCTTGATATATAAACCTGTCCCTGGTAGGATACTTCCTGTCAAGCATAAGATCTTTACCCAAGCTTACACTTTTATTGTACACGTTGGACACCCTCCTCGAGGGTATTGTAATGCTGGGGAAGATCTTAACTGGACTACGGACCCAACTCTTGACACCTCTACGAATACCCTTAAATTCTCCAGACACAAACACCATCAAGTTTGGAGTATATTCCATGGATTTCAGATTGCAGACTCCTGAGTATTCATTTTATTTTCATCCCTATCAAACATACACTCAACTAGATTATTTGTTAATAAACCACAGAAATGTACACCTCCTCCTAGACACAGGCACACACGCCCACCACTCACTCGACGTATTCCCCACACAGCTGCGAATCGATGTTTTGCATAAACATCAATTCGCAGCCTTGGGTACGGGGGACATACCATTCCATGGTCGCTGACCATCAAATGATTTGGAAAGTGCACACAAAACTAAGACACTCTCTGATGTCTTAGCTTTGTATGCTCCCTGTACAAGAAAAGGGTGGGCAGCTGATATCCGGTGATGTCAGCTGCCCGCCCCTGGCAGCCGCATCACTGCCTTATTTCCATGGGAACGCCCAGCATTTTCATGGGAACACCCATGAAACACTGGGCATTTCCATAGTCACAGCCCATCATTGCCACCCCCCCCCCCCCCGCCCACACTGGTGGGTGCAAATGGGATGGTGAACTGGCAGTTCGCAGTGCCCACTTGCACCCAGCGTATGCACATATGCAGAAATGTGCATGCACAGAAGAAAAACATTGCGCCCCCATGCCAACACGTGGGTGAGCGTATGAACCAGAATAACCTTCTATGCCCTGATTTCAATGACCATGGCAAAGGGGCAAATTCCAAACCAAAAATTACACTAATAGCTAGTTTGTTACCCAAAATGTATGCTTTAGAAACCTTGCACAAGTCCACAGCATCAACATCAATGTTAGCAGTACTGGCAGAGGCGAGTGCACAGCTAAACAAAATTCTCTCTGACTGTGTACAACTATAGTTGGAAATACAATCATTGAGGTAACAAACCAGGACATCTTTTAGCCTAGAATCTCCTTGCTCAAAAAAGCTTCATTTAGCTCTATGAATTCCAGAAATTGCAGCCTGTTTCAAATGATATTATCCTACGCTGTATAATTTAAATGATTCCCCCAATAGCACAGACCCCTTTTCATGTATGTTGCAAGCTAAAGACTATCCATCATCTGTGGCTCACCTCTCATGGAGGCTCATATAACGGTAATCCTTAAACAGGGTAAGAACCCCTAGGTTTGCTCTAGCTACAGTCTGATATATTACTAAACATTGACTTTAAGTTGTTTGCAAAGCTAATGGCGAACAGGCTGAACAAATGATCCCCTTCTGGTTTATAATGACCAAGTGGGGCTTCTGTCCACCAAGGTTCTAAACCTGATTCATCTAGCCTCCTGAATCTGATCCCTATTATATTGCTTTCTACTGATGCTGAGCAAGCATTCAATTGTTTCAAGTGGAGTTTTATGAGCTTCGGGTCCTCAGGCGCATCCTACTGTATGATGTGAGCTCTGTACAATTTGCCCACTGTTCAAGTTAGGGTTAGTTTTCTTCCTAACCTCCTGCATGAATTTGGTAAACTTTCTAACTTCAAGGTTTACTTGTCCAAATCGAGTGTTCTCAACATATCAACCATTCCTGCATCTGTAACTAGTATAAAATGATCCTATCCCTTCTCATGGCAGTCTTCCCATATAACATACGGGAAGTTACCCACTCAGTGAATATCCCAACTATTCCCTTTGAATTATAAGCCACTTATTAAGGCCATATGCATAGCAGATGGTACACAAAGCAGCTGTCATGACTGGGGAGGATAAATGTTGTAAAGATGAATATGCTGCCATAATTGCTTTACTTCCTTCAGACCCTGAAGATCCACTTTCCAGACTCCTGGTACCGTTCCATACATATCTTGATCCAGCCATTCTTGTTGCTTTGTAAGAGACCCAGAACTAAGCGCTGCATCCTAACACGGAGTCCATAAGAGTGGATTTCAACTACAGGAAAAATAAAAACTACTTCCTCTCTTCCCTTCCAAGATCCTCACTACTCACCCAACTATCTCCCTTACCCTTTCCTCTTGGAAAAGTATGCGTGGTTGTCCTTATATAGCCTCAAAATCCATCCTGCTGATTACCTTCTTGACCAACTGAGACTTCCCACCTGGATGACCCTTTCCCACTTTTCTCAGCGGGTGGTTGAGGGGCTTTTCAGGATCAGCCAGCTGCTGACACCCACAGGAGTTAAGCAATTCTCATATGTCCAAATTAAATGGGACATCCCTCAAACAGACTTCCTAATCTCTGGTGCTAGACTCCCACTGGCATCTCGAGAACACATGTAAACTTCAGGTAAGAGCAGGTTTAGTTTCTCACTTGATGTCGATTCAGATGTCTCCAGAGGTAAGTATTTCTTTTTTATTTGCAGGTTATGTTTTCTCCACAGAGGATCACGGGAAGGTTTAAAATGGTTTATTACAATATCTCAAAACAAGAAATACATGTCTGACTTTTACAACAGATAACTGATACAATACACAAGAGTGTTTTTATTATACCGGAACATGTACTGGATTATCCGAAGTTCTCCTACGGCTCAGGTTTTCCTCAGTGCAACAAACATATTACCTTACCGTATAGGCTGAAAACAGGTTATTACCAGTATTACAACATTTACCAATGAACAATACCTATGCCAACAGTTACTCGGCTTAATGCCAATTAAACTTGCGGTTTTACCGTAACATCTCTAAGTGCAATTATATGTAATTAGCATCTCTTTGTTATTGCGCAATAACCCTTTCTAACTTACTCTATATCTCTAACCTAATTTACACTATACAATTAATAAGCGCTTTTTCCCTTTCTTTTTAGGTGATCACTGAGTTCACTGGTTCCACCAGTTCACATGCAACAGAAAAGTCTCCCACTGTCCTGGGGCACTGGTATGATTATAAACAATCTCTCCACACTACCTGTATCAATAGTCTAGTACGGGGAACCAAATATCTATAATCCGCATGCGACAAGGTTACTGGAGGTGACACGGCTGGATAGTTATGTAGATCCGGCGGGGCGTCCCCTGGCTACTAAGCCGGGTTTAGCCCAATGGTGCGCCTCTAGAGAGTTACAATGTACTGAAAGTCTCGCTTCCTTGCTGCTCCACTGTTAGAGTGGCTGCTGGTCACTTCTGCTCTTGAGCAAATATAACTACACGCTGACTATGAAGATGCAGCCCTAAGATCGGTGAAGTTATTCTCCATACAAGATAGTACAGCTGTTATTGCTATGGCTACCGCTCCTAGCCGTTGGCTCCCTGCTGCCCCAATGCTCAGGCTTGTTCAGCACAATTTTACTGGGTGTCCTATCTCTCTCTTTTTAGCCTCCCCAGGCCAGAAGGGCCGGGTTTTGCTATTCCATGTTCACAGGTTTAGTTCAATTATGCCAACAATTAACACTTCAACTCCCTGGTTGCGCCTGCTCCTGTAGCGTAATGAAGGGTTAACCCCTGCAGCTGTGGGGTTAGATATAACAACAGAGCGGTCTCTCTGAGGATCGCTAAATGCTGAGATAATAATATGAAGGCTCCTGGCAATCCTAGTCAAGTTAAGCACTGATTAATCTCTGTCCATCAATCTGCCTATTCGTGCTGGGAAGGGTTTTCCTCTCTAGCTGAGCCGGTGCTGTGTCAGTTTTCCCTGGTTAATTACAGCCTGCGGGGAGAGCTGTCACTTTGCGGGGGATACTTTGTGCTCAATTTACTATAGTAGGCGGGCGCTGGGCTAGTGTCAGTAACTGGCGTGGGAGAAGCAGTGTGCAATAGATATAGGGCTATGACGCCACTCACCACACCTCTCTCCGTCTATCTGGCAGGGCCTGGCCGGTCACTCCCTCCGACGCCGCCTCTTCTCCGCCCCGATGACGTCCAGCAATGGCGCCGCCTCTTCTCCGCCCCGATGACGTTCAGCAATGGCGCCGCCTCTCCGGATGATGCGACTCTCAACCGACGGGACTCCGCTTCTCCGCCTGTCACTACGCGGATCACCGACCTGAGTGGGATTTCGTCTGTCAGCACCGGAGCTTCAGGTAAGAGGACTCCGTCCTTCAGCACCGCTCTCCGCTCTCTGTCACGCTGCGAAGCTTTGCTTTCACTCTGCACTCTCCAGGGAACTGCGCCACACCAACGGCTGTGACCTTTTATAGTTAGTGGCACAAGCTCCTTTCCCTGCCCGCTCACTGCACGGGGCAAACAACTTTATTTATCTGTCTTTTCTGCGCACCGATCCGTTAACCCCTCTGAACGGGAGATTTGAGCTCTCCTGGCGTTGATGGTGATTTGGAGGGGCCCAGTCCATTTGTACCCGGGGGGTGTCAGGGCATCAGTCTGGAAATACACACTTTGTTCCCCAGGAAAGCACTTGTTGCCTTCTGTGGAGGCATCCTATATACATATTGATTCAACAGTTCTGTAATATCCCCCATGGGGACAACATTCTAAAAACACAACATAACATACATGTTCTGACATGGACACTTCAGTATCCCGTATGCAAATAGTCTTAACCTATAACATTGAACGTTATGGTATGTCAATACAAGGACTTTAAGTATCCTCTATGAGGACAAACCAGTGTGGCTTTATATGCCTATTTATACTAGGTGGGGATTACACACACATCTTTCGAGAGACTTTGTATTGCTTTATATAACCCTGCCCACACAATATCCATATTATGCAAGTCACTTCAAAATCCTGAAGCTCAAACACTTTCATCATTTACCCTGGCCTGTGAAGGTGACGAGAATATTTTTCTCAAACCTCCCAGGAGCTCTGTTTGCACACAAGTTAGGGACAAGCAGTATAAAATTATTATGTGGTGGGACAGACACCCATCTTTCCTGCACACCATGTATACTACAGTTGCAGCCATCGGCTGGAAATGCCTACCTGTCATTGGAACTCTACTACATATATATATAGTGGAATTGTCCGCTTCTTGAATCTTTCAGGATTGATGTTATCATGATTTACTAAGATATACTCTCTATCCCCATCCCAATTGACCCTGTTTTTTTTGGTTACCAAATCACTCACCCATACCACTGACCAGATATCATTATTATATCATTTTAGTAATACCTGCTCTTTGGAGATCAACTTCCCCTCCTACTTCCCCTCCTACACATAAATCCTGGTTTACCAAAATGTATTATTTCATGAGCATAGGATCAAACAGAATTCAGTTATTTGGTTTCCCTGACTAGAATACAAAGACTTGCTCCACAACGAACAATTAGGAAAAAAACTATTTACAGTATAGCAGTGAGTGTGGCGTATTTATTATTACTTGAGCTCCCACTTGAATAGGGCAGCCAGTTATGCTTTGCCCTCTTTTCCTCTGATTACTCATCTCGTCTTTGATTCTTTCCCCCTTCTATAATTTCCGTATATCATTCGGAATAAAATCTATTTTTCTTCTACTGTTGATTTTTTTGTGCTTACATTATGTATGTTTTTAATTTTTGAATATTGTCGACATGATCTTGATTATTTTGATTTTTGCTTCAAGACTTATTGATCTTTCCTGTTGTTTTGTCCACACTGCTTTAGATTTTCATTTCTATTCTTTTTTAATAAAAACAGATATATACAATAATTTTTTTTAAAAAGCTTCACATTTTTTAGACGCAATTTGTTCCCTCACCAGAGGCAAATAACTCCTGTCAACAATCATCAAATAAGACCCTGATTTTGGTTGACTCGGTTAGCTGTAAAGCTCAATGCTTACCGAGTCCCAGAGGGCCTTGCCACCATCCGAATCGCCACCCCCGCCACTGCCATATACCCTCGCAACCATTTGAGGGGATGTGTCACGAAGACACATCCCTTCGCATGTCCCGCTGGTGGAGAAATAATTCGATGTTCGCTGACCATCGATTGATTTCTTCAGGCTAAGCAAATATAAGTCAGTGGAGACTGAATTATATTTGCTGCCATATCGCAAAAGACTGGGTGGGTGGCTGAAATCATGTGACATCAGCCGCCCGCCCCCGACTCACCATGGAAATGCCAATTGGTTTCACGAGGACGCCCATGAAATGCTGGGCACTCCCATGGATGACCCCATGCCCCTCGTCTGCACTACCCAGTGTGACCGGCCTGGCGACATTGTAAAACACTGCGACCATTCGCACAGTGGACTTGCACATGCTCATAAAAGACTGTGAGCATGTGCAGTCCAACAATCATCGGAATGGGCTGAATTCGTCTCAGTCTGAATGGATCAGAATGATCCCCTAAATGTAAAAGTTGCACAAGTTGTTGTGAATACATTGAATTTATAATATGAAACAAGAATACATGGCCTAATATTTCCTATACTGTTTTTTAACAAATACATGGATTTATGTATATAATAATGAAAATAAAAAGTGCATAGTCGTTTTTCTCTGCAGCCTTGGTCCTGTGCCTCATGCACTTGGGTTATATAATAAACACCAGCACCTCCCTGAAACTGTGGAATCTGTAAGATCATCAGACTACATACAGTCTTTTCTTGAAATACAGCACTGCCAGCATCATGTGCCAGATTTATCTGATTTATGTCTGTGTTTTAACAAGGAGGGAAACCAGGCTCATCATCCAGTCAGCATGGATTACCCAGAAGACATTACACTCACATCATATAACACTTTACCGTTGTTGCTGCAATTTTGATGAAAAATATGCTATTGTCTATTTAGGCTGTCATCTTCTGAAGCACTCTATGTTACCATGCTACATATGAACTGAAGTCCATATCGTATACACTCTTACTTTTTATACTACGGTATATATTATTACTTCTTCAACCTTAAATATATTGGCCAGGCTGGAATGGAAGCCTATTGGAAAAAAGTTGGATGAAGTAGTTATAATGTCCGACTTTCTTGCGGAACTCGGCCAATGTAATGCATTTTTAACACTACAAATGCAAATCAGATCAGACTTGCTCATTAAACTTATTACACAAATCTTTGTTCTTGTATCCAATATACAAGGGTGGATCAATAAGTACCTGTGTTTGAAGACAGGTGGTGTTGCTGAGGAAAGTTGGTATTACTATCGTGTACTACCATCTTTCAAACAACGCCATACCAAATGTCAGATTGATTCATAGGTTAGGTTTTTTGGTACTTGTGTACTTTCACGGCTCCCACGATGTGCATCGTACAGGAAAAAATCGCATCGCATGCGATCGCATGAGATCGCATGCGATCTCATGCGATGCGATGTCATTTTTCACAAAAAATATGGACATGAGTTGACATCATGTAAAATACACCCCAAATGTCATTTTTCACACTGTACCACCCCCAATATCAACGGCAACCCGAAGCGTGGCGAGCGCAGCGAGCCCGCGAGGGGCGGTGGTACGCGTCCTACGACCTTTTCATACCCCCACTATCCACGTCGGCGTGGAGTTGAGAATAGAAAGTGTGGCGAGCGCAGCGAGCCACCAAGCCCGAAGCGATCCCCGCGAGGAGACACGGATACCACGCTTCAGGCTCAGTGGCTCGCTGCGCTCGCCACACTTTCTATTCTCAACTCCACGCCGACGTGGATAGTGGGGGTATGAAAAGGTCGTAGGACGCGTACCCCCGCCGCTCGCCACGCTTCGGATTGGCGTTGATAGTGGGGGTGGTACAGTGTGAAAAATGACATTTGGGGTGCATTTTACATGATGTCAACTCATGTCCATTATTTCTGTGAAAAATGAAATCGCATCAGATCGCATGCGATCGCATGCGATTTCATAAAAATGCATAAAAACACAGGAAAATCGCATCCCATCACATGCCATCGCATGCCACTACATATGGCATGCGATGGCATGCGATGGGAGCAGTGAAAGTACACAAGTACCAGTTTTTTTTCTACCATGACAATGCACCAGTTCCCTCATCCAGAATTATTGCGGCCAAATTGCATTAATTGCGCTATGTATTGTTTTTTTCTGTTCCCGCAAGCCACGTTTTCAAGTTAGGGAACAGAAAGAAGTCGCAGGGAGCCAAGTCGGGTGAGTACGGAGGATGCAGCAACAATTTATAGTGCAATTCATGCAATTTGGCCGCAACAATTCCAGATGAGGGAGCTGGTGCATTGTCGTGGTGGAAAAAAAAAAACTAACCTACTGTATGAATCAATCTGAAATTTGGTGCGGCGTTCTTTGAAATATGGTAGTACACCGTAGTAATACCAACTTTCCCCAGAAATGCTACCTGTCTTCAAACACAGGTACTTATTGATCCACCCTCATATTTATACTTCTTAAATAGGTCCTTTCTAAGATGCGCTGTTTAAAAAAAAAATAAGTCCAATTTCTCTCTGTGAAGCACTTGCCTGTCATAGTCACACCAGATGATACCAAACAATACATCTGCCCCAGAATGTCTTGTTCTGTAGTTGACCGACAAAACTGCTACCTCTGTGCATCTGCATTAGTCCTGTTTTACAAATACCAAGATCTATTTAGCTTTTGTAGAAGCTGCTTGACTCTGGATGCAGTTATTCAGGTTAAGCTGCCCATACACGGTCCGTTTAACGGATCCGTTTGGGACTTAAACAGCACACATCGGATCGCATCCCTTGTGCATGCATTGTGCGTGCACTGCGATCCGATACGATGTGTACCTAGTACAAAAAGTATGTGCAGCACATACTTTTTGTACCGTACTATGTGATGCGCGGGAGCCCGCATCGCATAGTACAGAACGGATGCCGGCGAACGGCTCCGTGTATAGGCAGCTTTACTGTAATAGTATTTCTAAATGCTTTACATTTCCCATTTCCCATTATGGATCCCTTTTAAGAGGCATCAATCTTCATACAGCCTGAATTTATAACTTCACATTTATCTATTTTAAATCCCATCTGCCTAACTTCTAAATTGTTCTAATTTCTTCCCTGGTTACATACTGTCATTGTCTATATTAATAACCTTATCGTTTAATCTGCAAATGTGATCCATCTACATACTGTAGGAATGTAATTACTAAAAAACTGGGCCAAGGCTCTACACAAGTGGTTCTAAAAGTTTTTTGAATCACAGCACTCTAGAGCATCGTAATTTTTTTCACAGTGCCCCTAGGCCAAAAGTTTCCTATGGAGAAGTTTAGTAAATAATACATTCATTAAAATGTGTGTATACTATATTTCATCCTTATGTTCAAGTATGTGGTGAGGTTCAAGATTTGTTTATGTTTATCCACATATTATTTGAGTGGAAGCTACCTGCAATTGGTTGCCCATCATATTGGCCATTAAAAATGTATTTGGTCTTGGACCACCAACACAAGGCACTGTTGCAAGTACCCCAAGGAACCCCAGGATGCCACAACGCACAGTTTGGGGACCTTCTCTACACTGATCTCTGTGGTACCCCAAATTGTCATTTTCAGCTAATCTGTAAATTCCATTAATCGAGACCATCTGCTCTCTATCCCTAAATTATCTACCAACAGTGGCATCACTTCCTGGGTGCAGGGAGGGTGGCCCCCAAAAGTGGTGACATCTAAGTGCTGCCACTGAAGTCAACCCCATCTCTGGGTGCAGCCAGCATCTCCGGAGATGTAGGCCATGCCCTCGGAGCATTAAAATCATGTTTGTCACAAGGTCATGCCCCTCTGAAATAGGCCCTGTCCCCTTTTAGGTGCAAGTGGGGGTGACAGTGTAGAGTGTACACGATGCCATCAATGTCTACCTATGTATAGATTTTTCACCTACTGTAGCACTCATAGTTATATGGAGTTATTTTAATTACTCATCTATATTTGGATTAGTATTCTAAGTACTTATATTAGTCTGTGTTGGCTGAACCTCCCTAAGGATCCCCAAACCTGAAAATCTACATGAAGACTTTGTATGTCCTATATTCATCGTGGACTTCTAATAGATTCCTATTAAATATCAGTGGTTACCCACATTCTAAAGTGCCCATTGTTGAGTTTTAGATGTTATCTTGCTTTTAGTCCTAACAGATATGAAAAAAACAGGCTTCTGTTTTTCCATGATACCAATTAAGATGTATTTAGATGGAATCATCACCATTTAGAAAATTCTTAATTATTAAAACCTTACCTCTATATACATTACATTGACATAATGTATGAAAGGAAGATGTGCTGACCAATTTATTTCAGAGGTAGGAAGTTTGTATTTGTGGACCTTTAACTAGTGGGGCTCTAGATTCCCCAGGACTTCCTCAAGGACTCCCAACCACTCTGATATTTACCTGTTGTCAGGTTGTTAGTCTTTAGCACGCGGGACGTTCCAATGGGCGAATCCCCTGCCCCGCCACCCCGCGCCTGCACTGTTGTGTGCGAGCGCCCAGTGAATAATTTATGCGCCGTGGCCGCTTGCACACAGCGGCTGAACATGGGCATAAATGACTATGCGCATGCACAGTGGCGAAAAATCGGTCCCCGATGCAAACACGCAGGGGAACGATTACATTACAATAACCCCCATAATGTACAGAGAAGTTATCTTGCATAAGGGCCTATTTGTCATTTAATGTTTCCATCATCTACCCAAAAACAAGCAATTTCTAGGGATACTTGCAAAGATTAAGGACCCCTGAATGTATGAAAGATTGATTGCAGCAGATATGACGATACTGTATCTGCTTTAGTCCCTTAATATCCAAAACTAGCTGCAGGCCCCAAGCTCCAGTAATGGCAGCCACACTGGCCTGGTCAGGAGACTGCCCATGCGCATAACAAACCCAACTCTGGAAGGGGAAGTAAAACACTCACTTTTATGACCCTGTATTTGTTCTTAGTTCATTGCGATCACCTATAATTTCTGCAAATAGTGGCAATAAGAAATGACTGTATAATTATCAGAGCTGGAAACATTTCGTATATATGCCACATAATAAGAAGCTCATACATGGTAATAATATTATGTTTTACGTGAAATGTAAATATAACACACTGCCTTATAATCTCGTATCAATGCATGGTTTCTTTCTTTTTTCTTAAATTCCAAGTATGGTATTTATAGCTCTCCAAAATAAGTAGAAACAAATGACAGGAAACTGGAGCTGCAGAATAAAGTAAATAAATATATGCATAGCAGCTACATATGTGATATGGAAATGGTCATATGCTACTGTATCAATATAAATATACTGCACAAATAATCTAGTATAATAAATTCCATATTTGAAATATATTAATATGAAAACTTACTGGACTGTAAGAATACCATTAAAGCTATGGTATGGTGCATTATCACAATGAATTTGAATAGATTCTTGTTAAGGTTTCGCCTAAATAGTAGTCTAGATATAACACATTTGAGAATTCAAATGAAGTACTGTACTGAGAATCTGCTATTGAACATATCCCTGAACAATATTTTTTTCAAATTCCAGTTTTAAATACTATTACTCCATAATATCACATATGGTATGGTATATTATTTGTCAGGGGCGGTCTGCCAGGACCTTTGCCCCTGGCACACCTGTGCCTTCATATGCCACAACACCTGGCTAGCCTAAGAGAACGAGAGAGAAAGATAGAGAGAGTGTGTGTGTGTGTGTGTGTGTGTGTGTGTGTGTGTGTGTGTGTGTATGTGTTTATGACTGTGTATATTGTATGTGTGTTTCTTTGGTGGGGGACATACAGTAATGTGTGCTTTGGGATCACATCACCCCCAACACCAGCATTGAATCATGTGTGTGCATAGGATAGCCAGCTGCTAACCCTGGTAAGTCTTCTATCACTGGGCCAGATGCACTAAGCTTCAAAAGTGATAAAATTGAGAGTGATAAACAACCAGCCAATTAGCTCCTGTCTCACATTTTTCAAACACAGCCTGTGACATGGCAGGAAGTAGCTGATTGGCCGCTGTTTATCACTGTCTATTTTATCACTGTTGAAGCTTAATGCACTGATCCTGTTACAATCTGCCTCTCACAGCTCAGGGCAGTATCTGTCTTTATAAATAGCTAATCCTGACAGTCCTGGCAGGTGCATTTCTAGATTGCAATACCTGCATTTTAAGGGTACATTTACAAAGATGGGAGATCTATTGAATATAGGATGTTGCCCATAACAACCAACCCAATTCTATCTATTATTTTCTATATGGTGCTAAATAAATAAGAAGTAGAATCTGAGTGGTTGCTATGTGCAACCTCCCATCTCAATAGAACTCCATTCTTAGTCAATTTACCCCTAAGGTGTGAGTGTGTAGGAATGAACAGATATAGGATGAAAAAATTGTAGTGTGAGTGTCTTCCTTTCATCCATTAAAAACCTTCCTGAGGGTGAATTTGGCCATAGATGTACTTGTCAAACACTGGCCTTTATTCAGATCTGATCGCAGTACAAATTTGTTTGGAAAATGGGCAAAACCATGTGCACTGCAGGTGGGGCAGATGTAACATGTGCAGAGAGAGTTAGATTTGCGTGAGTTATTTTGTTTCTGTGCAGGGTAAATACTGGCTGCATTATTTTTACACTGCAATTTAGATTTTACGTTTCAACACACCCCACCCAAATTTAACTCTCTCTGCACATGTTACATCTGCCCCACCTGCAGTGCACATGGTTTTGCCCATTTTCCAAACAAATTTGTACTGCGATCAGATCTGAATAAGGGCCACTGTGTACAGTCCAATCAGGGCTTAAAGTGGTCCTGCAGAGGTTTTGGGTAACCATTTCCCTCTGCCATCGAATCCCCCCCCCCCTCATTAGGCAGAGCCAGAGCCAATGGTGGGGTTTTTAACACACACCCCACCCCCCCCCCCCCTGACCCCCCTGCAAACTATAATGCATTTCCATTAGATTTACTGTGACGGGTCAAAGTAGTGGTTAAACTACAGTAGTTCCACCTCAACATTACAGGTGGAAGAACTCTGTTACAACCTGTCCCCTCCACACACACACACACACACACACACACACACACACACACGTTAACCCCTAAGTCCAACCCATCCTATGTACTGTGCTTGTTTATATATTTTGGCAATACTGTGTATAATGAATATAGAATTTATTCATTTTTCTAAGGACATCAGCTCTATACCATCTGCTTTTTGTAAGAAGAAATTTAGCAGAAATTGTGAGATTGCACTAATTAAATAAAGCTGTTTCTAACATGCACAAATGAGAGCAGAAATGATGCTATCAGTGAGACATGAGATCTGCCAGCGATGTGGTAGTTTCATCAGTGTAACCCACCCATGGAGGATGATCAAGAACCCTGAGAAATGTGCTATTTCTTTGATGTAGTAAAGTTGATCAGATGGTGTGTGGGCTTGACATTCAAAGATGTATAATTTTTTAGAACATTGCCGTTAGACATAGCATAATGTTTCCAGATGAGTGGTAAATGAAGAAGCAAAATAAAATAATGCCTAAATATACTGTACTGTATGCACATTTCACAAACCAAAATGAGATGGTGTATCAAGCTACAATTGTATTGTGTTAACATCTTGAATCAAATAAAAATGGCCAAACAAATATTTACATTATAAATCATTGACATTAAATTTAGTTAGGTATAGTGCATTGGAGCACAGTATATATAAAAATATACTAAACTAGCTGAGGTACCCAGCATTGCTTGGGTTTGTTACACCAACTTGACATAAGATAGAGGTCCTGGCCACTCCAATAGGAATCCCAGATCAATTGCCATCCTTTGTGAGGTTCTCATCCAAATCAGTCCAGTGGAAGGCCCCCCCTAAACATTCTCCCCATGCCCATGGTGTGCCCACCTCTGTGGACCCTGCTCCTCCCTAGCTCTCAGTCTGTTGTTCCTGCTACCCCCATTTCCCTCATCACATCATGTCACTGCCACTGTCATGTGCAGCCAATGACTGTGATGGGCTGCAAAACGCGTTAGTTCCACACCCACATCAACACCTGAGCATTAAGGTGCTTATTGTGGTGTCCTGCTCCAGAGAAACCAGCCAAACCAGCTGTTGCCACCTGTGGAAGCTACAAATACATACGACTGAGTGAACGGAACAAGCAGTCTGTAAATGGAGAATAGGTGCCAGGCACCGAGAGGCAGCCACTGCTGTAAGGGATGTTGCTGACCGCACCATTTAGCGGTGGACCTATACCGAGTGCCAGACATTGACACGCAGTTGCTGCGGCATTAAGGAATGGCCTTGACTTGCTTTGGACCTACATGGATCCCACTGTGAGCCTATCACCACAGGCTCACACAGTCTGGAGCCGACTGTCCCACACACACGTGGGTGATTGAAGTGTGACACTATACGATCCCAGAGACCAGCTGGCAGTAACCAACAAACCTGAACCTGGGTCCCAGTACTAACAGTGTGGTAAATATACCTATTACAAACGTATACCCATGTCCCCTGTGATTCCATGACCGTATTCTTGTAAAACTAAAGGAGAAATGATACATTGATCACACTAACAGCTACTGAATTACAAATAGAAATTGTATCATCAAGCTGCTTATTTCATCTAATATTTGAGTGTGTCTTTTTTCTAAGGCAAATAAGTGACCCTATAAGAGTTGCTAGAATACCAGTATGCCAAATAATTTCACAAACCTTACCTAAGAAACGTAATGGGTGTTTGAAATACCGCTCATGTGTTGATGAAATTGTTCTTAGAATAGTATTGCCTTTTTTATATATATTTTGTATTTTTTAATATGACTTTGTATACATTTATTGTAAATGTTTTTATAAGTATCGGGGCAGTACGGATGGTGCAATGGTTAGCATTACTGCCTCACAGCACTGAGGTTATGGTTGATATGACTGATAGGTAAGTACACTGCTATGTTCTACATTGTGCTGCTATCTGCAGTTGACAACAGATCAATAAATCCATTGCTCAAATGTCCAGCATAAACAATGACAATGGCCTATGGTTTTATCTTATGTGTTGTAGGTGGAAGATAACCTTGACAAAAAGTTAATATCAGTGGCGGCTCCAGAGGTGGAGCTACTGTACAGTCCAAAATTTAAGGGAGCCCGAGGAACTTCCATTCCAAACGCTGCCAAACATGGATGGCCGGGACTCACTGGCAGTTGGTTTGGCTCAGCTATTTGAATTTTGGACTGATCAGCAGCATAATATAAATAAGTAAATATAATATTAGTTAATTCATTAAATACAATTAGCACATAAAATCTTTTTCTTGACACCTGGCATTTTGTAGTCATTTCTATTAATACGAATGGATGCACATTTCCCCAGCTCTTTAAAAATGGCTTTTAGATTTGGCTGTTACCTGAATTTTAAATTATTTTGCCCACAGCTCTATGACTTTTAGCTCAAGATTTTCAGGATTATAGAAATCATGAATATAAGCTTATTGTTGCATTAACAAAATATTACGGAAAAGCAGTGTAATAGGACGGTTAAAATTACTGTTATGCCTAAGCTAAATAGGTGGATGTAGTTTGACTGAGTATAAGCCTGGTGTGAAACTGAACTTGTAGAAAATGTTCATACTTTAGTTGATAAAATATAAATTTCTAAGTGCAAATTGTGAATGTAGATTTGTCATACTGTATATTAACAGAATAAGAGAAATGTCATTCTGCTGTTGTCATTACACAAGGCAAACCAACATGCTATAATGGCACTGTAGAAACATTATACACCTATGTGGTATGTTTAAGCTGTAAAAACATCCATTTTTTTTATTGCTATAGATAAATCTGTTATTGTTTTAGCTTTAAATTGATGAAGAACTAAACATGCCAATAAAAGGGATCATGAGGAAAAAACGATAACGGTATAAGTGGATATATAGATTGGTACAGTGGAAATCCACAACATAAAACATTTGCTGCATCTGTATGAGTCAGAAGATTCCTACATCCTAAGGTCAAGCTTTGAAAATTTCACTCTGTGAAACAGAGGTTTTAGCTTGTAAGACTCTTTGATAAAGTTCCCGGTAGGAACAATACGTGTTAGAGACTCAAGGGAACCGTGAAGCTTCTGAACGATATACTTTGCATATGCACTTTCCATCACTCCAGCCGATTTGTGCTACAGAGAAGGACTTCTACCAAAAATCTGGTGACTGCTGCGGTTTGCAAAAGCTGCCTGTCGCTGAGAGCTACTATGCCTAGGGCTGTGTGTCAGGGAGAAATCGATTGGCCATTCCGGCACCTTGCAGCACGAACGCCTTCTACCAGCTCGGTGGGCACTCACCACTCAAATACATCTGTGGGAAAACATACACGGACAGAGTCCTGCTTATTATAGGTGCGCAGACACCCAAAGATTTAGGTAAAGTACTTACCCATCAATTTCCACATTTATAAGAACGGAAATACTGATATTTAAAATGGACAGTATCCAAGTATATTTCTCTTCCTGCACATATTAATTCAGGATATAGGAGGACTTATATAACACCTTTAACCATCCCAAACCATCCATTAAATTGTAACATTTTTGTTTTCATTATCATTAAATAATTGTATGTGTGTTTGTTACTATATGTCCATTTTTTATATTGTATGTTCAATTGTGTATGTATTTTAATTACTCATTTAAATTATTTTGGCTTTGCATTATAAATGTATGTTGTCTAACAGCCTTCTACCTACAGTATATAAAAGTTTTTTTCTTATTATACTGTATGTTCTTGTTGTAGTCATTCTTTCATGTCAGCTGATTGATATTTATATTCATAATTACCAAGCGCAGATCACCAACTTTGTGCTTTTATATTGGATCTCGTCATAGGTGAATGTTTTTAAGATAGGAGTCCATAGACCTATCAAGGTTATGGCTGCTAATTGATTTACACAACTTAATTATTAATTAATTTATGATCTTTTTATGGCAATAAGTGCCTTTTTTAGTTTGTTTAGTTAGGTTATAAATCGTGAGAGGAATGTTTTGAGCCCAGGAACAGCTGGTTCAGAGGAGCTAAGGAACATAACAAAAATAACGTGAGTGGGGCTGTGCGCCTGAGAGAAGACAATGCTGAGATGGTGAAATTATGATATATGGAGAATAACCACTGAGGTACTGTATAGCAGAATAAATGGCCACATAAATTATAAAAACAGCCTATGTGAAGAGAGACAAGAGGTGAAATGTAATAGGGTGTAAGACTCAGAAAGTGAGAGGTTTAGGGAAAGTTTTCCTATGTTTTTAAAATGGCAATCATTGACACTGAAAAACCATTTTGATTTTGCCATGTAATTGATTGCCGCTTTTAAAACTGCGAAAACGCTCCTAAAATCTTTTACTTTATGATTCTCACACCCTATAACATTTGGCTCCGGGAGTCTGAGAGTTAAGTTGGGCTGTGAAGATTGAAAATATAATGGGCATTTAGAGAGAAGTCTCTACTGATAATAGTACTGAAACAATGGCATGGTAATTGGATATAGCTTATAGGGATCAGAGCATGTCAGTGCTGATATTTTTTTATTGAGAATCAAGGTTTTATTCTGGGTTTGGAGCAAAGCAAAAAAGTAAGCAACTTTGTATAGGCAAGAGGCGGAACCAGTGAGTGGTGGGCCCAGGTGCAAAAAATATGCGTTGGACCCTTCCCACCGACACCTCTACTATGCAAAGCAGTGCTCTTAATTCACAGTATAATATGCACACTCACCACAATTAACATTAGATGCAACACTGTGTCCCAAACTCACATCAAACACCCCAGTGTTCTCCCAAAATCACATAATGTGTCCTACTATGTCCTCAAATCGCATAAAATGCCCAAGTGTGCCTCCAAATTCCATAGTATGCCTTAAGGTGCCCATACACGTTACAATTATTGTTTCCAATATTGGATACAATATCGCATCTCCTCGCATCTCGGTTTTGCGATAAGATGAGATGAGATCTAGTACAAAAAGTATGTGCAGCACATACTTTGTGTACTAGATCTCATCTCATCTTATCGCAAAACCAAGATAATTATAACATGTATGGGCACCTTTAGAGTGCTCCTGATTCCCATAAAATGCTCCATTGTTTCAACAAATCCCATAATATGCCACTGCATACCCCAACTCCTATAATATGCCCCAGTGTGCCCCAAAATACTTTAAAATTCCCCAGTTTGCCCCCACAACCGAAATGACCCAGTGTGTCACAGTTTTGCATTATCTACTTCTAAATCTCTTAAAATACCCCAGAGACCCCAATATCACATAATATGCCCCAGTGTGTCCCAATATCACAAGGGTCATCTGCCCCCAAAAGCCCATAGAATACTCCACTGTGACAACAAAATGAAATTAATATTTCTACTGTAGACAATGCCTGAATTCAGTTTTATGCTGCACAGAGGTCCATTCTACCACACATCCACAGTTCATTTGCTGCTCACTTGTAATGTAAGGCCAGGATAGAAAGCTCAGCTGGTTAGTGGGCATTGTGCTGGGATCACTAGAGGCTTAAATACATGGTATGGCTTTGACCCAAATACCCCCTTTTTCCAGGCCTGGGCAGGGGCTTTTCTTTGTTTTTGTTTATTTGTGCATTAACAGAATGTAGACTTTTGTGATAGGTTGTGGGACGAGAGGGATAGACACCAGAGAAAAGTTAGGCTTAGGTTACAGGTGGGCGTGGTTAGGATTAGGCACTAGACAGAGGGTTATGAGTATGGATTTGGGAAAGGTACAGTATACTCACCGGAAAGGCACATTCAAAGTCACACTCATATGGCAACTAGGACCTGGAGCCAAGGCAGACTCTGGAAGCAGGTAAGTCACCAGTGGCATACTAGGGATGATATGTAGACGATCTATCTTTATGTCAATATTACAATGTCGACATTATGACTGTTCACTAGGGTGGAGTGAAAAAGTTGAAATTGAGATATTCATAATCGGCTAGTTTGTAAAAGTTGTGACGACCTGAATAAGAAATGTGCAAAAGCGTATTGCTCTAAGTCAAAGTTTTGCTTTTTAGATGATAATAACTTATGAAGAAGCTCCAATCTAGCTAAAATTATGTAAGGACGTCTAAGAGTGGTTCGTTAATATACTTTAACATTGTAAAAAAAAAAAAAGTACGAGCTTGTCCTACTGCAAAGTTACTGACTTTGGCAGGAGAAAGAAATCCCTGATAACTGACCCATTTTCATGGTTACATTTGTGAATATTGTGTTTTCTCTGAAATTGTTTTTTTTTTTTTTTGGAGAGGATGCAGTTTTTTAGACCAATTCATGTTTAAAATAAACTGCCACAATTAAAGACAATAAACAGATGTGTTTAAAATACTGTACCTAAATAACAGAGCGTAATGCATTGTTTACTGAAATTACTGTAGCATTAGGTAAAGGGTTGGACTATAGAAGACACAGAGGTGCACTATTCTATTAAGAGCAAACAAAAGAGATTTAGCCTGATTGTTTGCCCCAAGTTTTGTTTTTCTTGGTCACTTCAAATACAGAGCATCCTCTCCCAATAAAACACTTTCAGGTGAAAACACACAATATTCACAATTGTGACCATGAAAACGGGTCAGTTATCAGGGATTTTCTCCCGATTTTTCTCCCGCCAAAGTCAGTAACTTTGCACTAGGACAAGCTCTTACTTGTATATTAATGTATATTAATGAACAACTCCAAGACGAATCTAAGTTTCACTAGATCGGAGCTTCTTCATACATTTCGTTATTTTCATCTAAAAAGCGAAAATTTAGGTGTCTTGCGGGAACAGAAGATATTGACTTAGAGCAATACGCTTTTGCACGTTTCTTATTCAGGTCAAGTCACAACTTTTCCACACTAGCCGATTTTGAATATCTCAATTTCAAATTTCTCACCCCGCCCTACTGTTCATATAGCATACCACACCCTTAGCCCAAATGCAGATAGGGCCCCTGAGATTGACATTTTACAGCTTTGCAAGGTCACTTAAAACTGCCGCTATCAAAGTAAGTTTTTGAGGGGTATTTAAAGTTCCATAGATCATCAGCATTTTGAGTTTACTGTTTGATTTATCTCTCTTACTGGGCAGTTAAACCAGGGACTTGGAGGTGAATACTATGTATCGTACAGCAAAAAATAATGCTGATTGTTTTATGCCGTAGCTTTTCTATAACCCAAAAAATACTTTTCAAGACTATAAGTGTATTTTCTGACATCAAATGACTGAATATGTTTCTTTATAAACTGAATTCCAAATATTACATTTAATGAGATGTAAATAATTATTTTACTGATATTGAATATGTTGAAAATACTACATTTCTCCATTTCAGATGGAAATCATTTACAAAATTTATTTCAGTAGAAAATTACTGTATATTTGTCCTTAGAGACCTGCAGAGTTCAATAGCTTATAGGATGTATATGGATTTAGCATGTGTTTAGGTTTGGAATATCAGATACAATATTTGGATTTATTAAACTAAAATGACACAAGAATGTTTAGGTTAAATCTAAATGAAATCTAGATCAGAAGAAAAAATATTACATTATTATTAATTCCACACAGATGATTATGATACATTGTTCTCTGGTTGTTTCAAAATAAAGATTTTTCACTATACTATGGGGTTTAATTACCAAATGTTGGGTTCTAAAACCTGTGCTCCAATTGTGATTAAGCCTAAATTGAATATTTTCCTAGTTGTGTGTTGCTAGTAAAAGCATTGCCCTATTAAATTGTAAACAAACCCATAACCCTGGCCATGGTCATAACTACCATAGGTGCAGGGGGTGTAGCTATTATGGGCCCTATGTTGAGGGAGCCCTGTATTTATTGTGCACATTACATGTGTTATAAACACTTGTCACCATTGGAAGGCATATAGGGGCTCTTAAAAACTTTTGCTATGGTCCTACAAGCATCCAGTTATTCCCCTGACCCTGGCAGTTTTGTGGAGAAATTGCATTGCATAGATTTACTAAGCTCCGAATAGCCACGAACCCAGAGAGAACCCACACTTTGTAATGGAATAAAACTTTGAATGACTGGGTCAATGATGCTTTTTATTAAGAAGAATAGTAACCTCAGATTTACTAAGAAGTGCAGGCCTAATCAATCTATGGCTCTCTAGCTATTGTGAAACTACAAGGTCCAGCAATCCCTGCCACAGATTTGTCATTAGGGGATATTAAAACTTTTGCATGGCATGCTGGGTTGTATAGTTTTTGGAGAGCCACAGGTTGGCCAGGCCTGAAGCAGTGATTTTAGAGTCTACTGTAAAACCCCCCATAATCCTGTCCAAATAAATTATCTGCTTCTGACAGGTGGATTTGCATGCCCTGAACATATATGTGCAGTGCTTGTCCCCCCCCAAATTTTATAAATACAAAAATGTAGAAAGAAACAGCATGGTGGTTCCTCCAAAATGATAACCAGCCCTAAGCCTCTAAGTGTAAACTAGTAGTAAAGAATAAAGTAGAAAAAAAACGTAGGGTCCCCACTATCACTATCCAGTGCTAAGCTAAGATGTGCTAAGATTTGAGACTTAGAACCAAAACAGGGGTTTTGGGTGTATACTTTCCTTACTATGTGAAATACTACCTAAACCATCTGGTAGACCAGGGCGAGCGATACTAGAGTACTAGGTGGCGCTGTTGCACTTGCCCAGTAGTCCTTAAAGCTTCCTGATAGCTAGGTCCACCACTTACCGGGATGCCGCCTAGACTTACCACAGACAAGGCTGCTACAGGAGGGGCTGGGCAAGGCAAATACAGGACTATAGTCAGACTGGGACACAGAAGGAAGGACCAGACACACAATACAAAGAATACACCAATTTTTACCAAGTGCCATATTACCAGTGCCACAAGCTAGCCCAGGGAGGCAGAGTGATATTAGGGAGGTAAATGTATGGCTCAAAGATTGGTGTAGGAGGGAGGGGTTCCAGTTCTTAGAAAATTGGGCGGACTTCTCGGTCAGGCGCCATCTTTTTGGACTGGAATTGGTGCAGAGAAGGGCAACAAAATTAATAAAGGGGCTTGAGTCAATAGAATATAAAGATAGGCTAACCAGGCTGAATATGTATTCACTTGAAAAACTAAGATTGAGAGGTGATATGATTAGTATGTTCAAATACAGGAGGGGAAATCATAAGGAGCTTGGAGATGACTTGTTCAGTAACAAGGATGTATTTAGAACACGTGGGCATGCACTAAGAATTAAAGAGACAACATTTCATACGGAATTAAGAAGAGGTTTCTTCACCGTGAGAGCGGTTAAGTACTGGAACTCTTTGCCAGAAAATGTGATAACAGCAAACACAGTAAAGGAGTTTATAATAAAACTGGATGCATTTATGGACACAAAGAGAATGATATAGTTATTTGCTAGTCAAGTATACAATTAGATAGGTTAAAGTCAATGGACTAACGTCTTTTTTTAAACTAAATTACTATGTTACTAAGTTGCTATGTTACACTATAGCACACTACTGTGTGCGACTGGCACAGACCACTGTGGTGGATGGTGCACACTAGCATCACTGTACAGTAGATGTTATAAGTACAAGGTAGTGGACCTCAATGGTTAAGGTGTTTAGCGATGCAGTCACTATGGTCTAAGTACAGTACAGGCAGACAAGAGACAGGACCAGACTGCGGAGCATTGCCGGCACAGACAGGCAGACAGGAATACAGCACTGGACTGTGGAACAGCACCAGTCACAAATGCGCAAACAAGCAGGGATGGAATGGGGAAGCATAACTAACAGTGACACAATACTATAGGCAGACAGGTTCCGATAATGGATTAGCCGCTAATAGTGACACAGATGTACAACCAACAGGAACGGATTGTGGAGCAGTTCCAATTACAGACAGGCTCCAGTAGTGGAGTAGCCTCTAGTGTCACAGACAAACAGACAGGACAATGGTAATAACACAGGATGCAAACAGAAGTCTCATAGAGCAAGTACAGGCTGGAGTACATAGAATGAGCACAGTATCAGTTAAAGCAAGGTGACCACAATCTCAAGGCTTCAGGACTGCAGGGAAACAGCAAGCTGATTAAAAGTATGCAGGACTTGATAGGGTTTGCTCAGAGTACATGAGATACCAGATATATAGAGGAATGGTCAGGAGTTGTTCAGAGAAAACAGCATATGTTCAGGATCAAGCAGAGTCTCTTCAGGATCAGTGTCAGGGTTTGCAGGCATGACTGGATAAACTAGGGTCATACAGGTTTTGTCAACGTAGTTCAGAGTTACAGTAGTCAAGAATATAACCAGCATTGAATCTAGGGCAAGCTGTGTAATATAGGATGCAGTATCCAATCAGGACAGAAAGGAATGGACAAGCCTCCTGATATCAGGATTCACTACAGCTGGGCAGCCAGACAAGGTAATGGCCTGATTATGTCAAAGGTGGGACTGCACAGACCATACAAACAGGAGTCAGTCTGTAGTTGCACAGACCCACCAGAGGTGGCTCATATCAAGTACAACTGGGCAGCCAGACAAGGTAATGGCCTGATTAAGTGACAGGTGAGACTGCACAGATCGTACAGAGTCAGGCTGCAGTTACACAGACCAGCCAGAGGTGGCTTGTAAAAGTACCCCCAACAAGGGATACATCAGAAAACCTGGAATTCAGGTACAAATGACAAAGACAAGATAAACAGAAACAAGCTGTGGCAGCAGCTTGTAACAGGGAGTTGCAGGTATTTAGTGCAGTCCTTTTCACATGGTTGCATGATGGGATAGTAGTGATGCCCCCTCATCCTACAGATGTAATGTAAGGCTGACATCTGTGTGTATCAGCGCTGCTGAGACAGGGATAAACAAAAGAAAAAAGTTGTTCCAAAATGGTGCATCGGTAGGATGAGGGGCCAATGTGCGGTGAGGTAGATGGCCCAAGAGTCCCTGGCAAGTACCAGAGCCAGATATGCACACAATATATGAGCCATGGGGTACATACCAGCATTATACACATGTGCAGCAGTATATATTGCTGGAGATTCACTGAGTTTTGATAAGAGAGGTGCAGAAAAGGTAGCCAGGTGAGGCACTGCCTCACCTGCCATAGACTTTTTACTCCAGAGTTTTGACTATAAAAATTATTAGAATAATAAAAAGAATAATTTTTTTATAAATTATTTGTATTTTTGACATACTTTATCAATTCAAAACGCCGGCATATGCGCTACTATGACAGGAAAGGCTGTGCCTCACCTGCCTCACCCCACCGCACGCCACTTATTGAGCATCCAGTTCCATATGCTGCTTGGAATATGGATTGTATACAGTATTGTCTGTCACTTGAATTATATGACATTGAACTATAAATTCTAACATTTAAAAACCTGTAGTGCCATGTTTTCTATGAAATCATAGACTGCTGTGTATCTGAATCCAAGTTCACACTGAAATATCAATAATACCAACCCGAGAGGGTGATATACAACATTGTTTTATAATATTTTATTGTTATGTAGAAATATTGGCATATATCATATGTGTTTTAGAAATAGGTCTGTTTAGGTCTGTTTTAATAAATGAATAGTTTATTGAGAACCAGAAGGCATACAGGTGTACAGTACATCACATTAATCATTCACATTCAAAATTGATCAGCTAAATAGTGGTAGTTCAGTGCCTTCCCAAAACTCCCATAAATTTTTCTGTCCCACTAACAGGGGACCGTTTGGGAGGTGCAGCTGAAAACAGTTCCACTGATTTTAAAGGGCCCATCAACAGGTCCCTCACATTCCAAATATATATATATATATATATATATATATATATATATATATATATATATATATATATAAATTTCCACATGTGTCGGAACTCCATTTGCTGATTATTATATATTATTATTATACTATTATAATTTTATTTATAGGGTGCCACAATTGTTTCGCAGTGCCATACAAAGAAACTGTACAAGGACACAAAACTTACATAATTACTTATTACATTGAAGAAAAAAACAAAATAGAGTACAGGTAAAGAGCGCCTTAGTTCAATACACATTACAGCTTAAGGGGGGTATGCAATGTTGGTCGACCTCCCGCAGCCATCTCCCGACGAGGGACATGGCTGCGGGGCCCTATTCAATGCTGTCTTCCCCGACAGCATTGAACAGGGGTTCTCCGCAGAACGAGCCCAACATCACAAGCTGTCGGGCTCGTTCTGCCGAGAAAAGCCGGAAATAGGCGAGCTCCCTGCCGGAGCTCGTCTATTTCCGTCTTCAACTTGCGTCCCGCCCCCTTCTCGTCGCTCGGCAGCCGGGACATTGAATCCTGACTGCCGAGCTCACGTCGAGCAAAGCGAGAATGGGACAGGGGCACGGCTGTCGAGCTTGCTAGACAGCCATACCCCTGACATTGAATACCCCCCTAAATATAAGTAGTGAGGACTCAATCAACATAAGCAAAATTTCTTGGGGAGCAATGAGAAGAATGTCACTTTGTGATGCACCAAAGGGTATAATAAAACATAACCTTTATTATTTTATTTCCTAAAATCTATAGCGAAAATAAAAAACACAGTACAGACATATAACATAGACATGTAAAAAAAGGATAAAGATATCCTTATAGCCGTGGGGTCCACTCCCCAAAATGTATATAAATGTTGTTTTTATTTGAGCTGCAATCATGTATTGTTCTGTAACTTAGTAGCAAGTATTGCAGATTTTTTTACTCTTAGAACTTTTTGCAGTTACTAGCGGTATGGGCTGTGCACATCACAATAAAATATCTATTTTAAAGCTGGGAGGTGAAAAGTACCCACAAATATATGGTCACACACCATGTGATAATCTCTTAATCAGAGTGGTAAAATATACGGGCCTGCTAAATGCACCAATCGGGTACCCAGAAAGTTATCTGGTGTTACCCCGGGCTCAGGCAGCGTACATACACCATAAAAATAGCTAGGAGCACAGCACACTAAGCGGTTTGAGAGGTGCCCTATGACCGGTCCGTCAGCCGGGACAGCGGGCTCGCAGTGTCAGAGTGAAATACACTGCGCCCGCTTGTCCCGTCGGCTGGCAAATGACGTGGCCGGTTCTCAGTACTGTGTGCGGCAGTGGCCGGGTAAGCCTGTAGGGCTGTGAGCCACTACATAAAAAGCACTGGAGTCAACTGATATACTCCGTGCTAGTCTGCCGCAGATCAGTGCTTAATGCACGCCGCTCAGTTACCGCTAGAAAAAAAATACAGATTAAAATGCAATGATGTAAGGGAGGGGAAGTGGGAGCACACCACGGAGTGTATGGTCCGAAAAAAAATACAGATCAAAATGCAATAATGTAAGGGAGGGGAAGTGGGAGCACACCACGGAGTGTACGGAGTATATCAGTTGACTCAGGTGCTTTATATGTAGTGGCTCACAAAGAAAGAAATTTTGCTTTAAATTCTGTGTCCAGTGATAGCACACCCTCATCTCAATAATATATTCACATACCATGATTATTTGAGGGGTCACATAATATATATTACTAAATACACTTTCCTGTGCGATTAACCCTGCTCTCCTTGTAACCTGCTCAATCAACATACTACTAGAGGCTTGTGTCCAATGATGGAGATGAGTATATGCGGACAAAGATGGTCACTGAGTATGGGAGAGCTGTGAGTAAAATGTGAAGAGAAGAGGGCTTTGACAACTTAATTTTAGCTTTTAGCTGTTTTATTCAATTAACTGCTTCTCTGTTTTTTTTTTTTTATTGCTGTACAAAATATTGAAGATAATGTGTCAAAAATGACCTCTATCTAGCAATATAACTCCCTGCTTCCTGTTTCCTGTGATTCATACTGTGGTTTTTCCTGTACAATCAAATATTGTCTTAACTTTGGACCCTGCTTCATTTACATTATTGAACCTTCATTCTTTGCTAATAATGTATTTTATTCTACTATTGTGTATGTGCTTTATCCCCCACTTTGTTCAAATATTTTTTTCAAGTAGATTTTTTTGCAAGTGATTTAACAACTAATCTCTGATCCTGACATAATTTTTTCCAAAATGTCAGATGCCAATGTTCAAATATTTTACACATATAAAACAATATACGAGTGGCAATAGTTTGATGTTTTTGTTTTATTTGAATTTTATTCTCTAACATTCTAAAGAATATCTACACTTAAAGGATTATACAACAAGGTTACATTTACACATATTCTAAAGGGATTTGGATGTTTAGAGAACTAAACACTTCTTAGAGAAAAGCAATAAAAAAATAATTTTCAAGAATTTCTACACTTGAATAGTCACAAAAAATAAAACATTATGTAGGTTCAAACAGTACTTGTTTTACTTAGAGATGTGTCTCAGTGTTAAATGTGCATTATGTACATGCTTGGTTTCCTTCTGCGATCACTGATCGGATGTAGGGACTTGTCAAAACATGTCCAAATCCCAGTTACAGAGGTTCTAAAGGTTGTTGTCTCAACAATAGAGGTTAATAAACTTCACAAATCCTGCAATTGTCTCAGCTACAGTGGTGATTATTGCTCAAGATCAGTCTCAGCTAAAAAGCTTTGACATTATCACTATCAGAGGTTTAACAATGCTAGGACCATAACTAGTCAGAGTAACAGTATCTAGGTCCCACTTATCCAGTGGGATATATATGTAGACTGATTAGTGATCCGGCCAAGATTCCAGGGGACTGAATCAACAAATTCAGAAATTTATCAGACGAGGTTATGATTCTAATCTGTTGGAATCGCAAAAACAAAAGGTACGATACATGATTTGTTGCAATCTTGTCAGAGGAGTACTACCAATGTCCTTCCCTGAACCAGTACATATTATTTAGCTAGTTCTGTGATCCACCAAGCATTTAAGGCCTTATGGCCGATCGTTAAAACGGATTCAGCGTTACCCGTGTTTCAGTACTGTTAGACCATTGGCTGCGTTTAAACGTGGACAGAATTTAATAGATTGTCTAATAAAGACGTATTTCACAGGCCTTAATGTTGCCAGGGCTAGTAATGTTTATGTGAAACCCCCAGGTTGTTACAGCTGCTTAGGCTGCACCACGTGTCGATATTTGATTACCTGTAAAAAGTTTGACATCCACATAACGACAAGGAGTTTGAGATCCGCCATGTACTTATGTCTTTTCTTTGTAGTCTTTGTTTTGGCTGTTTTTAAGTTGTTCAGTGAGGCTTAATTTATGGGAGGATATTTGGCCTAGTGTTTATCTATCACAGGCTAATTGTGTCCTTGATTAGGTGGTCGAGGGTGTCTCTCCCCATCGGAAATAAAAGTCAGTCAAAAGTGGCTTTTATTTCCACCACTGATCGCCGAAGACAGGGCAGGCACTGATGTCATGTGACATCAGCTGCATTCCCCAAGCATTCACCTGCAGCCACCCCCTGCCCTCCCTCCCCTACCCAAGCTTGTAATACTCGCCAAAGCATTCTCACAGGGGTAGCACATGCGCAAATACGCACATGCGCACCATCAGAATGGGGCTGAATATGGCCCCTTCTGATCAAACCAGAATTAGACTCAAAGGTTTTAGTTTACAGCTCAAACAGAGCAGATGACTCATTTCGGTTGGGTCAACCAGTTTCTGTTATTCATTACATGGAAATCACTGTGGATAGGTCAATACAAGTCATGTGACTACCTGCATAGAAAAGAAAGAGAGTGCTAATTTGTAATAGCTTGCTGATATAGTATATGCAATGAACACACTTGTGTGCAGTTTGGGTTTCCAGAAGTCTCTATTTTTTAGATCTGATCTGACTCCCAATCCAGATCTTCCCACAGTTCAGAATTTGGCTTTTAAATCTAAATTTTGGGTTTTGGATTGAAAAAAAATTACATGATTTTAGCAGTTTTTCTTTCTTTCTTTAATGTTATCAATTATTATCAATTTCAAACTGATCCAAAAACATAATCTGAACCAGACCGTTTGAGGGTGGCTTTGACCAAACCAAAAGATGTTGATGAATTAGAACCAAATCACAGGGGTCCATGCACATCTCTTTGCATTTTACTAAAATGAATAAGATTTTGTTTTCTATTGGAAAAATTTCTAATGAGTTAGCCTGAATAATTATGAATTGATCTTCATAATGTAATTTGATTTATTATATACAGTACTGTTAGATTATTTACGTCTTTGATTAATGTGATATTAGTTAATATGTTATGTTTATATAAAAATACATATTGATTTTATATATGATATATTCTATGCAATATTCTGCATACAATTTTGATATACAGTATGTTCTACTAATTTTAACAAAGAATATAATGGGATTTCTTATCTACTTTGTAAATATTTCATTTTACTGAGAGTGTCGGCATTAATAATGACACTAATATTAGTAGTTACTCACACCAGAGTTATATTTACTAAGGGTTGATTTTGGACATTTTTGGTTGATTTCAGATTGATTGAAAATTGATCTTAATAGATGTTGGGCTTCCAGGGCTGGAACACACATTTACTAACATTCAAACATAAATATATCAAATATATATATATATATATATATATATATATATATATATATATAATCTGTTAGTATATGTGTAAGCCCTCCCACTATCTGCTTGTTCCATTCCAGTCTGGCGTATGTCCTTTCCACTCACTGTAACTGCCCTCACAAAAGTCTGCAATGTTCATCATGCTGCCAAATCTAAGTGCTACTACGCTCTTATTATTCTTGACCTTTCTGCTGCTTTTGACACTCTGGACTACCCTGTCCTTCTCCAAATCTTTTACTCCCTAAAATTAATAATAATACAGGTCGAGTATCCCGTATCCGAATATCCGTTATCCGAATTATTCCGAAATACGGACATTCCAGAAAGTGAAAATTTTTTTTTTTTTTGCTAAAAACTCACTGGGGACATATGTAACAGCATCACTGGGGACATGATATGTAACTGGCACTATATATGTACAAGAAAATGATTGCTTGGCATTCAAATTCAGTGCTGAGATAGTACACACATTTTGTTTCACGTTTTGAAACCTTGTTTTTTGAACAATTAAAATATGTTTGTGTGTATTTTATGTGGTAATAAAATATATTTGTGTGTATATTATGTGTTTATACAGCATAAATGCAAGATACTTCAAAATACATCATTGAAATATTAAAATATTCCGAAATACGGAATAATCCGTTATCCAAAATTCTCCTGGTCCCGAGCATTTTGGATACGGGATACTCAACCTGTAATAATAATAATACCATCACTTAAGAGAACCTTTAGTAAATATACCCCCAGGAATATATTATATGCTCTCTCTTTAACATTCATCATCCAAGGAGGAATAGAATAGTGACCATCAGATAAAATGATTATTAACCTTCTCTCACTATTTAATGACCTCCAACACAATAGTAAATTATTTTATACCTGCCCATTCTTGTGAATCTAGAGGTAATAAAACAGTGAGCAGACACTAATCACTAATGAGCTGCATGCTCCCACATTCTGTAGCACTGAAATAAAATGATGGATCTATGGTACCTCTTGCCTCTGTCTTACAGGAGGGGAAGGGAAGGGAAGGTGGATCATTATTTATAAGCTGTCTAATAATTTATAATAAAACTTGGAACTATTTTGGCTAGATTGCCCACATGAAAGTAAATTAATCTATGAATGAGAGAGAAACATAAAGGGCCCTCCAATTTCCCAAACAATATTATGCGCTAATTATAACTTCTATTTCTTGCATATCATATAAATAATTGTTTAGCTATAAACCACAATGCTGAATTTATAGTTGCCTCCATCATTCTGCAAGAGACTTCCGCTTCATTGTAGAGTCCCCCACTGCCCTGCAATGCTAAATAACATCCCCATATACACCAATGGCTCATTGGGAATCTGCACTACCTGTGCCAGAAGTCATAGGGACGGGGCCTAGTGCAGCAAAATAAAGATGGCCTAGTGGATAAAAATGTTCAGTTAACATTCGTCATCTTCAAGTACTTGAGCTAAATATACCTAAACCATAAATAACGAATACCCATGGAAGTAAGGAGCTTACATGAACAAGTTATCCTTTTTTCTTATCCTCGCCAATCTACTATGAATCTATTTCATAATTAAAGAAAAACATTAATGTAAGCAATACATTTTCAAAGAATATTTTATTAAAGGCAGGAGATCAAACATAAGTCTTGACAAGAGCAAGGATCTGCTTCACCAAAGTAAATGTAAAAATAGAAATTTGACTTTGCCCTATATTTTAACTTTGCTGAAGTTCAATGTTAGCTGTGTCATGTTTATGGTTTCCAAAATAAAGCCTCTATAAACATTTAGTCTGGATGCTTTGCATCCAGATTAAAGATATTTTGCTCTGAAGTAAAAATAGAACCCTGTGTGTGGATCAGCAGGTCATCTTTCCAATTGCTGTATTTTTCTGGCTCCCTCGGAAATATGACCATATCCAGAAATAGCATTCAACTACGGGTTACAGTCCTTCATAGTCGTAGTTCAAAGGCAGTCAGGTTACCGCAAAACTTTTTAATCGATATATGAAATATACAAGACATACAAAAAATGTCAAATTGGAAAATCCGCACACAGCCGTTTTTCATAGAAATGTGATAGGGTCTTATCGAAAACTTTAAAGAATGTACAGGCTTTATGTTCTGACTTCTTGCATTATGCAGCTAGGATTATCCGTACACGTAAAGGCTGGATGATATATGGAATTCATCTGTATTAAGTCAGGGAAATCATCCCACTTATCTGCATCTAACGTATTGACTCTCCTCTTTTCATCTTGTCCTTTCATTTCTCTCTTTTACTGTAAGATCATTTAGGCAAGATAAAAGTGCAAAATATACAAGCAATATAGGAACTGATACACTCAAGGTGTCAGAAGTTAGATTTTTTTAGCAGATCATCTGCACTGTTATTAAAGTAGTTCTGATGTGGTCACTACTTTTAATCTACAAACCAGATGAGATTGTAACATGAAGATCATAAAAATAAATTGTAAAGATTTTAAATAAAATGGATCATGTACCTTGAGTATTATTAAGGTTTGCTTAAAAAATGTTTAATAAAACATATTGGCAGAAAACCTTATTTGCCTACATATTTTCTATGTATGGTAACTCATAGGTTTAGAAAGCTATCTTCACATTAGCAGACTTTGGGCATGTATTTAAAAGTTGACAATAACAAAGTTGACCTGCTCAGTGCTGACAGTTATGTTGCCATTTTTATGTCAACGGGAAGCATGTCAACATTGTTGAAGAAGTGGAATGTTGACATTGTCAGAATGTCGACATTAGGATTAGGCTGTGAGAGGTGTGTTACAGTGAGGCATTTAGGGGAGGTTAGGGTTAGGTTGCAGAGTGGTGGAAGGTTAATATTGGCACTAGAAGAAGTGTGAAAGGCTGGGATTAGGTTTAGGGATAGCAGTCAAATACTTGCATAATGTAGGAGGACCAGACACGAATGTAAAAGTCACATGACCACCAAAATCCAGAAGATGCTACTGGAGTAACTGCAGCTGCCAGAAGGTAAGTTGCATCTGGGCCACCGGGATGAAACGTTTAAATTCTACCTTGTCAACATTTTATCACTGTCTACACATGATGATCATCAAAACACTGTCGACATTATGACCAAATCAAAATTCCTATGTCAACATGATGTGTCAACAATATGACATTGTTGTACACAATCCATACTTTCTTACAATTAAATGTAATAATCCCATTAAAGTAATGGTACTTGTTTCCTATCTGGGCGCCCAGGTTTTCTACGTACGGCACCGTAATGAAATCGGATCGCATCGCATCGTACACATACACGATATTGAACGATGCGATGCGATCCGATTCGATTTCCCATAGGAAACAATGTGAAATGGCTCAATTTAGCCAAATTCTCATAGGAACAATAGTAAATGGCCCAAAAACACCCCTGAACATTGAAATGTCCCCCCAAAAGTAGTTTACGCCACCCCGCCATCAACGTGAACCCGAAGCGTGGCGAGCGCAGCGAGCCCGCGAGGGGCGGCGGTACGCGTCCTCCGACCTTTTCATGCCCTACTATCCACGTCGGCGTGGAGTTGAGAATAGAATAGTGTGGCGAGCGCAGCGAGCCACCGAGCCCGAAGCGTGGCGAGCGCAGCGAGCCCCGCGAGGGGACGCGGATACCTTCACAGTTATACGCGTCCCCTCGCGGGCGACGCGGACACCTGGGAAGCCCGCGAAGGGACGCGTTTACCTGTGAAGGTATCCGTGTCCCCTCGCGGGGCTCGCTGCGCTCGCCACGCTTCGGGCTCGGTGGCTCGCTGCGCTCGCCACACTATTCTATTCTCACTCCACGCCGACGTGGATAGTAGGGCATGAAAAGGTCGGAGGACGCGTACCGCCGCCCCTCGCGGGCTCGCTGCGCTCGCCACGCTTCGGGTTCACGTTGATGGCGGGGTGGCGTCAACTACTTTTGGGGGGACATTTCAATGTTCAGGGGTGTTTTTGGCCCATTTACTATTGTTCCTATGATAATTTGGCTAAATTGAGCCATTTAACATTGTTTCCTATGGGAAATCGAATCGGATCGCATCGCATCGCATCGCATCGTTCAATATCGTGTATGTGTACGATGCGATGCGATCCGATTTCTCTACGGAGAATAGCATGGTGCGCAATTAACTTAGTGGGCGCCCAGATAGGAAACAAGTACCAAATGAATTATCTAAAATTGCTTCTACAAATACATTTGTTGCTGTACAAACTGGTGTTTGGCCAGTGGTGCACCAATCAGGGTTGGTTGTAGATAAAATGTAGCCTATGCTTATCCACATAAGGTAACAGAATTAAAGAACTGGTGCTCACAAGAAATAAACACCCTTGTAATTGCTAGAGGTAAGCAGAAAAGATCCTTTATGGAAACTATCATAAGCTAGCAGTAAAATATAAACTGTACACTGCAGTACAGTATGCATTCCTATTTTTGATAACTAACCTATATATAGACCATTATTTCAGTATTGAGCATTTTCAATATTCAGTATGGGCTTTTACACAAAAATACAGTACAAAAAGGATTTTTTTTCATAATTATGGACATATCAAATTGAACTGATGTTACGGCTATGTGATTACCTACCCTCCGAACAACCACATCCGGAAAAAAGTAGTCACATCCTCTTTTTTTTTTTGTAAACCTCAGACACATATACCAGGGCCATCTTAACAGCATTATGGGCCCCAGGGCAAAACAGTGCAGTGGGGCCCCAGTGGCAAACGCAGGATTTTCAGAAGGGGGTTTCCAGAGGGGCGGAGCAAAGCACGGAGATGGACACTTAGGTGACCCAGTATATGCCGGGTCAGTTAAAGTATTATAGATAGACCAAATGTATATTAATAATAATAATAATAATAAAAAAAAAAAATATATATATATATATATATATACATACACACATACACACATACATACATACATACATACATACATACATACACACATACATACATACACACATACATACGTAGACCCCTGGGCATAGCAATGTATTGGGGCCCCTAGCGATCCTCCAGCGGTAGGGGTGGGGGAAGCTTTGATGTCCCGCGGGTGGTAGGGGGTATTATATCAACCGCTCAGCATGTAGGGCCTGGATCAGTAATTTCCACTAATTACCCCTTTACTGCACAGATGGTGGGAGATGGGGTGGGAGAATGGGGCATTGGGCTGAATGAAGGGGTCCTGATACATAACTTCCAGGGTGGTAGAGGATGTTTAATATGCAGAGGAGGGGTGTATAGTGTAGTGGGCTTATTATTCATAATTTTCTGGTGGGGGGACACTTGCTTGACTGCAGATATCTCCAGTTTCCATAAATAGATTTCTTAGATTTTAATGGAACTAAAAACTAGAGAATGCCACCTACCAAATGGTACTGGGGACTAGGGGATCAGAGTTCAGGAGGCAGAGCAATCTGCCAAAGAGTATATAAAACTACATACCAGGTGTGTGGAGCTGGAGCAGTAACCAACTGCTGGAAGGCTGATATCTCTGGTTCTGGGAACAGTAGAGACAAGCTACTAGTGTCCATCAAAGGGGGAGAGTCCCAGCTTTTGGAATATACTCTCAGAAAAACTCTAAATCAGACAAAACCTGAAATATCTGGCTGGGAAGAGCAATTAACAGGCTTGGATGGGGACCACTGCTTTGAAGTCAGATATCTCCGGTTCCCAAGGGCCGATTTTTAAAATTCTTTTACCCATGGAAAGATGGGACCCTCAGCTTTCAGCCTAGTGCCCTTAGACTCCTAGGGGGGTTTCTGGGTACTCAGAAACCCCCCCTGCGTGCGCTACTGGGCCCCATAAAAATGTAAATTATCAAAATAATTTAGATAGAGATGGAACAGTATGACACTAACTATTATGAATTTAAGTGTTCAACTCAAAAATTTGTGAAAGCCTCGTAATGGCGTAGGATTAAAGGACTTTTATTCAAAAGCTGATTGACAGTCTGTTGGAGTGCCACACACCCCAGCAAGCGTATACTGTATATGCAATTTCTAAAATGAAGAAAAAACTCACAAGTTGAGTTTTAAAGACCGTGAGTGCCGCCTGCTCAAGAATCCATAGTGCTATTTGTATGGAAGGGCACCTGACAAAGAACTTATCTGGGCTTTTTATGAGAGTGCCCTTGGGATTTGTAGTAGACATGGCAGGGACACACACACGGACAAGGACAGAGGCACACTGGCAGAGACACACAAAGGCAGGATCAGGAGCACATACTGGTAGGGGTACACATGGGCAGGGGCACACATGGCAGGGACAGAGGAACACATGGGCAGGAGCACACACAGTCAGAGAGAGGCATACATGGGCAGGGGCACACACAGGCAGGGACAGAAGCATTTACTGGTAGGGGCACACATGGGCACGGTTATAAACGATCAGGGACAGAGGCACACATGGGTAAGGGAGTGTTACACATGGCTGGGACAGAGGTACACACAGGCAGTGCAGGAGCACAATATTCCTCCACTGTAGCCCTGTAGCAGTCCCTGCCAGAGCAGACTGCTGTGGAAGCACACAAACATCCACACTGACATGAATGTACTTTAGGTGAGACAGATTAATACCCCTTTTAGACATACTACCCGGGATTTTAGACCCGGTTTAATCCCGGGTTTTTAAAAATCCCAGGTCCATTGCAGGTGCGCAGGACCCGGGATTTTAGATGACTAGACGACTGAATGGTAGAGCCATTCAGACATACGCTAGTCCCGGGATTGTGCGCGTGCACGTGAAAAATCCCAGGATTTTGTTGTATGTCTGAAAGGGGTATTAGTCCAGCTTAATGAGTACAGGATGGGGCTGTGGCCATACAAGACATCACCACTCTGCAAGTAGCACTGCAGGGTGCACCCTGTCTCCCAGCCCAGAATGCCACTGGGAGGATACACAGGCGCTGAAAAGAAAAGGGATCCGCGGGCAGATGAACAGAGCGGAAGTAGTGATGTCACCTCCCGTTGCAGGTGATTGATGTGGCCGCTGTCACCTCCCAGCAGACTCCCAGTAATGCCCTACAGGCAGGCCCTCATGTACTGCAGGGTGGGCATTGGCAGCACCAGCTGCTGTCAAGGTGGTGGGAGCTTAATGTACTTTTGCTAGGGGTCCCTTTGGTAGTGGTGTACAGGGGGGAGCTGGTCCTTTCTGACTGGGGTTGACAGGCTTTGGGCCCCTCCATTTTCCGTCATTCCAGTGGTTAATTTGAAACTGGTTTATGCTTTGTCAAGCATTTAAAAGGTGATATTAATGAAGGGACTGGTCCTAAACCAAATCACACTTCCAGTGCTAATTTCTAGGGACAGTACCCTAAAGTTTAATCTACTATATATATGTTTACTAGGTAGGCAATGGGAATTATTCTCTTTTACTAATTACTTTTACCTATAAATTAAACTTTAAAGATGCTGTCCCCTTTATTTTATCTCTACTAATTATTCATTTTTTTTCCTGGGGCTGAATATTAGTCTACATATAAAGACTATTTCATCTATGCTGTATGAAATGTCACTCAGCTCCTCAGCTGCATCGTATGCAGTGTTTATTTATGTTGTGTGA
The DNA here is from genome assembly GCF_055691185.1 of Crinia signifera. Taxonomy (NCBI): domain Eukaryota; kingdom Metazoa; phylum Chordata; class Amphibia; order Anura; family Myobatrachidae; genus Crinia; species Crinia signifera. The sequence continues at coordinate 109,798,829 of NC_139221.1, forward strand.
ATTAAATGAAAATCAATCCCTATCTCTGACATATTACTGTGTGTTCTACTGTATAAACATGACATTGCACATGATATATGAGTCATCTGAGGTGATTAAAGGAAACATTACAAGGCTAAATCACATCATAATACAGGCGATTAAGATATTTATAAAAGAAAATAGTGTGAAATCAAGAGGGCTTACAGTAATAAAGCAGTTTATTAGGTTTTTAACATTTTGTATGTATTAAGAATTATTAGCGATATAGTTGTAGTACAGTAGTTCCAGTAGCACAGAATGTATAGCTTTTTGCTTCAGCTACTGCGTTTACTGGAGCTTTGCTGGAATTCTCATGGTGTTCCTCACTTGTCTGACAGGAACTTTGTATTTACACTTCATGTTATACCGAATTCCCCAATGAACCTCTAGAATCAAGGCTAGTCATTATCTCTGCCTATAGCAGCCCCCTTTTCCCAGAGATAGATATCCTCACTGTTACTTAGTAGCCTGTGGTCTTGCACAAGCAGTAATGGAGGATTATTCTGAGATGCACAATGGCACTGAAAATATTGCAGATAACAAATTACTTAAACTGAATGACAGGCTTCCTATGAATGGGTAAGTGCCAGGCCAAGCTCAGGGCTGTAGGCAATCTAGAGAATAGTTACCAGGGGTGGATTGGGAATTTAAACCAGCCCGGGAAATTTCTCAAAGCAGCCCTAATAGGGGTGGCATCTTGTGAGGGGTGTGGTCAGCTAAGGGGAAGGGGATACTCCCACCTCATATGTCACCCCTCCCAGTTTACCACGCCCCCTCACGAGATTTCCCCACCACAGTTATGTTGCAGGCCAGGGTGTATGAAATATGAAAGATTAGGTCAGGGTTAGGCTACAGATGGATGTGTATGGATAGGGTTAGCCCCTCCCCCCCCCCGGGAGCAGGCATCCCCCAATCACTGAGCTGCTATCCCCCCTGACCCAATAACTTACAGTGGGGTGAAGGTGCCCACCTGGAAGAGCTGACACGCCATTCTCAGTAGCGGTGAGTAGCGTGTCAGCATGGCAGGGCAGAATGAAGCTGGAACAGATGACAGCCACTCTCATTATCATACTGCTCTGATTTTAGCAGATTTTAGCTCTTCCAGCTGCATCCTGTTCCCCACTGCACTCAGCCTGTCAGTGTATATGGCTAGGGCAGAGGTTTCCAAACGTGGTCCTCAAGGCACCCCAACTGTCCAGGTTTTAATTATATCCATGGCTCTGCACAGATGGTTAGATCAGACTGACTGAGTTACTAATTAAGTCACCTGTGGCCAAGCATGGATGTACTTGATACCTGGACCATTGTGGTGCCTTGAGGACCACGTTTGAGTACCTCTGGGCTAGGGTTTGGCTATGGGTGTGGATGTGTGTGTGTGTGTGTGTGACTACAGTGTGTGTGTATGGATAGGGTTAGGGTACAGGTGTATGTAAATGGAGAGGGTTCGGCTACATGTGTATGTGGATAGGGTTAAGCTGTGAAGGGGTGAGTATATAGATAGGGTTAGGCTGAGAGGGGGTGTGTAGTGGCTACTAACCTAGCCCTTCTGTGGTTGAAAGGAGCCTGCTTTTGGGGGAGACACACCGGGCATTATTCACCTCATGTCACTGCACTTGGGCTCTGGATACCTCCAGCGGGGACCTCTGATTCCCTGGAAGCCTTCACACCCTCCTGAGCTCCTAATCCGCATTAGTGCCAGAAGATGCTCGACCTGCAGTTACTGTTAACAAGAACAGCTGCCAATGTGGTTTCCAATTTACACAACAGTAGCCACAAGCCCACCTCTGCATGGCCTTCAGTAGTCAGGGGGATTTGGGCCAGAGCCATGAGCTGTCACTCAAGTGCTCTGCTCTGCCAAGGCACATGGGAGGAGCTGCGGCACATGCACTGCAGTCCATCAGGGGAATATGTGCTATCCCCGTGCATTATGGCAGGAGACAGCTCTTCTTCAGATGTATGACACCTGCGATGTGGATACTAAATCGGCGGTGCTACAGCGCAGAAGGCTTATTAACGTTGCTATATTTGAAATAGCGCTCCAGGCTCTTACCTGATGTATCATAAGGCACTGCGGGGCTATGTTCCTTATGCAACTCTGTTGCCGATTGCTGATCTGGCGTTGCAGTACTCCAATTTTCTAATGCTCCATGCAGCTTGCTGGTCTTCACCCTCTTCAAATTAAAACAGCGTGTGCGCTATCCATTTTCCAGCGTCCCATGCAAATATTACCCAGTGCATGCACAGTTTTAATTTGAAGGCACCAAAGACCAGGAAGCGGCACAGAGCGTTAGAAGGTTGGAGACACAGCTGACATCCGTTATGGAAGGATGCGCCGGGGAAGGATAACACACTCCCATAATGGATGCCACAGTGATAATACATGCTGCTGATAACAGGTCCTGTCACTTAAGGAACGAAAAAAGCACAATGATACATCTACTACACAGCACCATTCCCCCCCTTTACTAACAGCTCCCTCACACACAGCACCAAATCCCCCCTCCCCCACTGATACCTCTCACACATAGCCCCATCACCCCCCACCAGCACCTCGCCCTCTCACACAGCACCATCTCTTACACAGCACCTGCACTGACAGCTCTCACACACAGTACCAATCCCCCACTGGCACCTCTCTCACACACACAGCACCAAACCCCCCCACTGGCACCTCTCACACACGCCACCAACCCCCCCACTGGCACCTCTCTCACACACAGCACCAACACTTCCCCCACCGGCACCTCTCTCACACATAGAACCAACCCCCACTGGCACCTCTCACACATAGAACCAACCCCCACTGGCACCTCTCACACATAGCACCAACCCCCACCCCTTGACACCCCTCTCACATACACAGCACCAAACCCCCCTGACACCTCTCACACATAGCACCAACCCACACCCCGTGACACCCCTCTTACACACAGCACCAATTCCCCTTGATGCCTCTCGCACACACAGCACCCCCCCATTGACACCATTATCCCACATAGCACCAAACCCCATGCACACACCCCCACACACATACCTCTCTAACACATACCACCATCCCCCATTCCACCACCCCACTCTACCTCTCTCTAGATTTGGTAGCTAGGTCCAGCGGACATATCTTCTATCCCATGGGTGGTATGTGTCAGTGTTGAAGATGCGGCCGCCACCTAGATCTTTCCTGTCCTGTGGCGGCGGCTGCAGGACCTGTCAGTGCAACGGGGAGGCGAGATCTGGCTGAAAGAGCTAACACTGCTCTGAGTTTAGCAGCGTGTCTGCTCTTCCAGCAGCACACCCCCCCCCCCAAACTCTGACAGGCCGATCATCTCCTCTGGCTCTTTCTTGTCCCGTGGTGGCTTCCCCATCGCTCAGCCTGACCATTTTGGACTTTTGCATATCTCCGCAGCCACTGAAATTGCGCTGTCCAGCCAGGGGGAAGAGATTGGCCGGCCCATTCTAGTGTATTATGGGCCAGCCCACCAGAAAATGACCCGGTTTCCCGCCAGGGCCAGACATGGTTAGACCCAGAACAGAACAGAAAAAATACAGACTCAACAAGTAGAGAGTTATCATGGGCAGTACAGAAGGTGGCAAGAGGAGTGCCCCTACGCTTTGATTTGCAGTGCAAATGCCTCAATTGAAAGCATTTGAGCTATACATTACCTAGAAGAAAATAAAATACCTAGAAGAAAATGATTCAATTTGTCTCACTGAGGCTCTTGTTAAAATTACAGTCCAAACATGATTTTGTATTGGTCATCAAGTTCTAATTTTGAATTTCTTCTGGGTGCTACAGCTTCCTCTAACAATCAAAAATATACTGGTGGGTTTGTTGGCTTTTGATAAAAATGTACCCTTGTGTGTAAGGGTGTGCCAGTATATGTGTTTAGGGCAGACTAGATGGGCCTAGTAGTTCTTCTCTGCCTTCGAGTTCTATGTTTCAAATTCCATACGATGTGCAAACAATCCATAGGTGCCGATTCTGTAGGTGCTCAAGGGCCCGAGCACCCACGAAAATTGATGAGCACCCACGGGCCTGAGTCCCGCTGTTGGGCCACCATATTAACTTGCTAATTTGCAGCTGCCGCACCCACATCGCCGGACCTGGGAAACAGTATGCCGGGAAGAGTGTATTCTGTCAGCGGAGTACCTGCACTGTGGGGGCATTTATGTACCTGCACTGTGGGGGCATTTATGTATGTGGAACTCTGTTGCTGTAATTTGAATATTGGAGACAACTGTGCTCCATAATATAAATTGGTATTATTTTGTGGCCACACCCCTTCCCCATGAAGCCACTCCTCTATATTTTTGGCTTGAGCACCCACCAGCAAAAACATAAATCAGCACCTACATACAATCGGTCTTCCAAGTATGGAGCTCAAAACAAAAACACAGTAATTTATGATAAACTATAATCTTTCCTTTCAAGCTTAAATTGATACATCTGTAAGAAACTCCACAAATATCAAGGAAAAATTGTAGATAATGTAAGTGGAATTGTAGAGAATGTAAGTGGAATTCATACTATTCCAAATCAAGAATCAAAGAACATAAATTATGTCATAAATAACATTGCTAAACATTGATTATTATTGAGGTAATGCAAGGACAATATTATTATTATCCTTATTATGAACCATAAAGTGTAATCTCTGAATGTTGTGGTTTTTAACTGTCAGTTGCCACAACACAACATTTGGTAATACTTAAGGTTATGCCATAATTCCTGAACAGTACTTAGTTTATTAAGGATAACTTATACGATTTTCTGCACATACAGACCAGATGTATATACAGTAACTTCACATGTATACATCAGCTACACCCTAAAATGATTTCATTAGACAGATGTATCGCCATCAGAATTTCCAATAACTCATTACAGTGAAACTTAATAAAACAAAATGGAACTGCAAAATAATGTGAGTTAATGTTTATTTCATTTTAATAGCACCAGACTACCATTGTACAAATTAAATTTCGCATTCTTGCCCTTTCTGTTTATTTGTTTATTTGTTTGTTTAAAGCAGCTGGATCAAAAAGTTATTTCCCTGCTTACTTCAAGCGTTCAAGAGAAGCTAATGGAAGGTTACGGTTATGAGGTTTCCAAACACATCCCAACATTCCAGACTATTTATGCATCATCGGTAACTATACAAGCCTTGCACTTTATGATTTCATGTTTTTTTCTTTAACAAATTAAATTAATAAGGAGCCCTCTAAAAAGAGCACATTTTCTTTGAGGCAATGTTATTCTGAGGTTAATAGCTCTCTGACGAGAAGCCAGGCCAAACAATCATAAACGGCTATAATTCTTCCAAAGGTCTGCATTCTCAACCTTAAAGCAACTTAGCACATTTCAACTTTGCAATTTACTTCGGTCTTAGAAAGAGTTGTAGCAAAAGTAAATATCAGTCAGGAGGGTGGGAGATGACCATTAGAGTGTATAGCAAATATTTTTGCTAGTGATCTATGACAGGATTGCTAAATTTGTAACAGCACTTACGGAAATAAAGTGCTTACAATACATATTTAGAGATACATACTTAGTTCAGATGTAACTTTTACATTTAGGAGGCTATTCTGATTTGCTCGCTCCCCCTATGCGTTCATACAGGGGAGCGATGTTTAGAGCATGTGCATATGTGCAGCCGCTTGGTGCGAGGGGGCACGGCAAACTGCTGTTTCGTCGTCCTGTCCACAGCTAGCAGTATGGGTGGGGGGCTTGGGGCGGCAGCGAAGAGCTGCGTCCATGGGAATGTCCAGCGTTTCATGGGTGTAACCCAGCAGATTTCAGCTGCTCGCCCACTTCACGTCCAGAGTCCCCGCAGATGTAAGTCACCAGTGAGGTGTAGAAATCATTTGATGGTCGGTGACCATCAAATTATTTCCTCCCCGCACTCCAACTGCGCATTAATCAGTATGCTAAACCTCCATTCGCACATGTGTGGGGGAACTTAGCCTGCGAGGGTGGGGGCAGCCGTTCACGCGGGTGGCAAATTCACAGCTTTGCGTGTGGACCAGAACAAGGTTCTTAGTGTAGCCTTGGTCTATACTGCTAGGCACTGTCTTATGTGGGAATGTATATTAGGCTTTGCTACTGCAGTTGCACAAATTTTAGCTCTAAATTTTCATTGCCAATTGGAAAAAAAAACCTGAATATTGTTTGTTTTTAAAGGGGCAGATCCAAACTGAGAGTTTACTACGTGGCCAATACTCAGCGCTGACTGGTTTAATTAGGTGCTGATATCCCAAACATGAAGCCCCATAGGGTGCACTGAAGAGCTCCGAGGAAAAGACTGTGTCAAAATACACTCTTTGGGATTTAATGTGAGGGGAAACCTTGTGGATTCCAGCATTATACATGGAAGCTCTTCGTTAATCGCATTATCACTTGTAAAATTCCCACCATGCAGGTAAAATGCAGACCAGTTGAATTGATATGGGCATTAGGACCCAGAGCTGGTCCCCATATGGCACACACACACACACACACACACACCACCTAACTATATATGCCCCACATTCTGAAAGAAGTGATACAATTAATTAATTGATTGGCCAATTGTGAGTTGAATGCAAGTATGGACAAATTGGACCCTGCATTTTAGCCTTATCTCCACTTAAGGCTAAAAGAAGGGTGTAACTGGTCTGTAATGGGGCAACCTGAAGTAGGTAAACTTCATAGAGAACACATGCAGAGTTGTGTGAGGGATCTTTTGCATCAGGGTAGCACTGTTTATGATGTGAACATTCTAATTCAACTTTAAAAAAAACTCTAACAGGTTTAGTGGTTTGTTTATGCTATTCTACAATTCCCTTTTTACAGTGTTATGTCAAATATACGTCATTGGCCACCCGGACAACCCACTTCACTCAGGAAGATGATACAGGCAGCTCCAGGAAAATTGAATACTCCTAAGAGTGGCTGGGTTCACTGCACAAGATTTGGGAGCCTCATAGCACGGAGCCCCAGGACAGTGGGCAAGTCCTTATGATAATTGGCATGGTCCTTGTGAGCTTTAGAAGGTCAAGTCCATAAGGAAAAGTGCTCACACTGTACATTATCTGTGTAGCGTCGATACACCACTATGGGTAATATGTGTTCAGATCAGGGGTTCAGTTTCCTAACGATATGGATCCCATACACTTCCTGGAGGGAGATGTCGCAAAAGAATGCATGGAAGCAGGTCCGGTGTCTGACTCCGATCTGATGCACACAGGCCTGCACAATGAATCAAATGAATTCAACTCATTTATCTACTTTTCACCCAATTTCTTTGCCCAATCCATCGGAATCGGGTAAAGAGTGGCGAATTTGTGCAATGTATGTCCAGCTTTCGATATCAAAATCCTTGCACAAAACATTGATGTCCCTTAACTCTGCACAATGTAAGGTTTTGTGACATATCAGCAGAATTATATTCTTAACAATATTCAGGGGATAATCTCCCAGATTCCCTCACCGTGCAGAGGATAACAATCCTCCTCTCTTTATCCCCGTATCTGGGACTGTGATGCATGTCCAGTCTGGTAAATGTTAAATAAACAATGATGTTTGGTAATTAGTTTTGCCCAATCCAGCCCACTAACATCCCACTTACAGTGCATAATAAATCTGAAAATACGTAATGCATCAGTAAATTCCCACTTTCAGAGTCTGTACTTTGTGCAGAGAGATTAATTAAAACACGGAACATAAAGCAAATGGTGTAACTAGGGCTATGTCCGCAATATGTTATGAACAGTGTACAAACTCAACAGTCTCACCTCACTCAAACGTATGTGATCGGGAGGAGTGATGGCAGCGCAGTCTTTCCATGTCCCATCATATCATACTAAATAAATGCAACGATATTTATAGATGTAATGAGTTTATTTCAAAATGCAAACATTACATAAAGGTGAACGTAAACGCCTTATGCAGAGGCCAATAATCTTCATGTAGTCTTAATATCATATGGAAACAAGTAAATGATTGCAATTTATTAACCCTGCCTTTTGCAAATATTGTCAAGGCATCAAAACATTGGGCCGTTTTGGAAAACTTTGGATCCCAGATCTTTGAAACCATGTAATATCGTCACACCCGAAACATGCTACATGTGTTCCTGTTTACCAACTGAATAACACTGGTCATACTGTAGTAAGCACTAACACAGTAAATGACACTAAATCTTATATAACATTTGTTTGCAACAGTACAACAGTAAATATTTTTCTACATAGTTCAAGTTAGAATTATCTCTTTTTCACTATTTGAATGCAGTTTACAAAAAAGGTTTAGGAGCCTTTAAAATCATCTTGACTTGTGCATGACATTTTCAAATAAAATGATGTGGTGAATTTACTAAGATCGAATGGGCACAAATACACATATTCGTAATTATTAGATGTCAAATGAGTCCGGTAAATTAGCATCTGCTAAGTTACTAACAGACGAATTTGGCTAATTTGCATATTTATATACTGCAAGCTCAGACAAATTTTGGTGCATGAATGAATTCACCATCGATAGAACACAACCGTATATGGCCATGATATCTATTGTGCTCATTCACTGTCATTTCTACAGCTGATTTCTGCCGGTAATTAACAGAAAATACAACTGGAAAACCACAAATCCCAGCATATGGGGCATTCATGGGTTCCACAACAAACCAATACCAATACCTAAATAAAACACACACAGACACACCATAATAAACACACATACACACCATAATAAAGTATAAAATAAAATACATTTTAATACATACTACATACACATACAGTATACATACAGTACCAGTCCACCATAGGCCTGTCCTCTTCTCCAGTAGAATTCATAAGGTTCCTGTGAAAATAAATCATACTCACCATCCCATCTGGTGTAGATCGTGTCATCTTCTTCCTTTCCATGTAGTATCCATGGGTTCAAAAAAAAAAAGAAATCGAAATCGCAAGTGTGTTGGCACTTGCAGCCCCTCCCTGAGAATGTGGGAATCAAACTGGTGTCCACCATCTGGGGTCACCAAGGATAGACCTGGGCTTCAGCCCTGGATGGGTGAAGCCTAGGGGGGACCCCTTTATTAAGTGAGTCTCCACTTCCCCTGCTACCCCGTCTATGTTTCGGCTGGGAAACCTTGTATAAAAGGTGTCCCCTGGTTGTGGCATGAGCCCGGTTCTGGTTTCTTAAATACGGGGCGGGACGGAGTTCCATCAGTTATGCTTGGGGGGGGGGGCTGGTGTTTTTATTTTTTTTAGTCTTTTGGCAATGTTTAGGGTGAAAAAGCTTTGGGGTGCAGGTGACTGTTTTACGCAGATTCCATGCGATATGGCCATCCATATGAAATATGCTAGAAATGGCCCTCTATAAATTACTGCTGTCTAGGAGAAGACAGATACTTGGGGCTCATTTTAAACATATTTGACCTCTAGCCTCTGTCAGGGAAGCACAGCACGTATAGCCTAACCCATAACATAGGAACGATAGCATGCTCACAAGCAAAAAAAAACCCTGCCAATAAGCAGAAACCTCTGGCAACAAGCAAGAAACAGCTATTTTATATCCTTTTTAAATAGTTTACATGCAATTACATGATTTTAGCTGGTTTTATAAACTTTTTGCTATTTTTATCAATAATTATAAGTTTTTAAAGGTCTTAAGTGAACCAAAAAAATAATATTAACCAAAATACATGTGGGTCTGCGTTAATAATACTACCACAATCCAAACCCTGAAGGTCCCCATACACGCTGTGATAGCAGCGTGCAATGCGACACGTTATCGGGCGGATCGCATCGCAACACATGCGTTTTGCATGTGATTTGCGTGCGATGCGATCCGCGGGCAGTACAAAAAGTATGTGCAGCACATACTTTTTGTGCTGTGCGATGCCTGCGGGAGCTTGTATGGGGACCTTTAGTAATCACAGGAAGCACTGTTCTCTCATTTTAGCACAGTCACTTTCTCACTCACTACTGCTATGTAATGAAGCTTCTGTCACCAACTCTTAAATGTAAGTACCCCTATCCTTTCCAAGCTAGGGTTTATACACAGTAGTGGAATCTTTAATTAATAGATCAGGGATTAGCTAGTAGAGAAACACCGGCTGAAACTTACACCAATAGAAAACCTGATCTGGACAATCTGATACATTGGCTTCAAAAGCATTGCACTTAAATATAACTTAGCTTCAACCATAGCAGAATAGCACATAAAACAACACAAGCAAAACATTCCCCACGGCAGTTCAAGCAAACCCACTACAACTGGTTGAGCAACAAAACTATTTTAGAAACTTTGAGACAAGTAATGCAGAGAAGGGTCTGTAAATTCAAGAGTTAAAGAGCAACTCAAGCAAATAAAAATGACAATAGGATCAGTGAAGCTTTCTGTAACATTTCCTATTATAAAAAAATAAAGCTTCAACAATGTACAAGTTTAAAAAATAATCATGGAAAATAGCTTAATACCATATACTTAAAAAATCTGGAGTCATTGGTGGAAATATACTAAGATGGGAGTTCTGTTTCACATGGGATGATGTGATGGTATTACCCTCAAATGCAAATCTCATACACTCACTACAGTATATTCTCACTTGCTAGAGGCTTATTGGAAGCAATCAGTTCCTGTAGTGGAGACATCTTTGTAAAAGAGGGGAGTCTTGAAGCCCATAGGGTTCCTCGGAGGACCTAATAAACATGGTAGTCATAGGTCTGGTCTGGGTTAGATGGCTGGAACTTTTGTAGATAGGTCCAGTGGACTGGCAAACACCAAGGTGAGGCTGATAGGTTGGCAAACCTGATGCATTTCACCAGTTAAACTGGCTTTTTCAAAGCATCTGTGTTCTCCTAGGGGAAATTTGTGGTCATAGAGAAGATGCCTAGAACTGTCATCATGGAGTGCCTTAATAATACATATCTGTTGACATCCAATTATTGAAAATGGAGTGTTCTACTGGCAGACTCCATATTGCAGATTCTCTAGAGAAGTTTCATTCCCTGCACCAAGATGGCTGTTGAGTCTACTACTGAGCATGTGCAGAGCCATGTTAAGACTGAGGGGTAGATATATAAAGCAGTGATAAGGGAGGAGAAGTGAGCCAGAGGAGAAGTGGTCCATGGCAACCAATCAGCACTGAAGTAACATCTTTAATTTGAATAATATTCAATTATACAGAGCAACTGATTGGTTGCCATGGGCCACTTCTCCTCTGGCTCACTTTTCCTCCCTTATCACTGCTTCATACATCTACCCCTCATTGTCATAGTGGAAGACAGTAGTTCTCCATTTAGCTCTAGTGAGACTTGTGTTTTACACATTTTTTAATTGTAATTTTATATATTTAGCAAGACACTGGGGTGTATAGTGTATGGATTCTACATGCCTACATGGCATTGGCATCAACCCCTTCACTTCTCATAATAGGACATTTAACATTTCCAGCTCTAGTCCCATCAGACCCTTAATCTGGCCCTGGCAGCAGGTATCCATGTACTTTGCATTGTTCCAACAATCCTGCAATCTAATAAAATCATAGAGCAAGCACAAACCTAAACTGTGCATGTGCAGGTCACTGAGCCTGCAAAGAAGAGCAAAGCAGGAACAACTCGAGGATGAACTGCATCTTGCATGCCTAACCCAAAAATATGCTATTGAAGGGACCAGCAACATAATGGGCTGTCAATGATTTGGAGTCATTCTTTTAGCATATGTAGGTTGCTCGGATATACCTCTTTTGTTAACCCATTTGCTGTGGTGCCAAGTGAATTTTTCAAAGTACAGTAGGTGTGAAAATTGACAAGCACACATTTTTATTCATCATAATGACCTGTAATGTTAACTAATATGGGAAATATAATATTTTTTCACACAACATGTTTTATTTGAATTTATATAACAAATGTGAGCGATGCTGGCATTTTTAGTGGATATTTTGCAATCTTGGAACTTTAAGGGTTAAGCCATGTACACATGGGACTCCGGCTGCTCGGGCTGGGCGATGCAAGATGTAGTTAGCTATTGGAGATTAGACGGCTAACTACATCTTGCCATCCCCAGCAGTGGCTAAATACACTGTGGACCGGCGGTGTAGTGAAAACTGCCTTGCCTGCACAGTCTATTTGGCTGGGCGATAAAAACACTACAGGTTCGCGCATTGCTATCACCAGCAGTGTACACACAGGGTGATTCTGGTTAATATTCTAGGTGTTTTTGACTACTCAAAATCACCTGGCCAAATCGCACCATGTGTACACCCCTTGTGTTTATTTCCATATAGATTAACGGATTCAGTATTGAATCCCGGCGGTCGGGATCCCGGCGTTCAGAATCCCGACGCCGGAATTCCAACAGCCGAAATGCTGACAAGGGGGGGGCGTGGATCGCCCCCCCTTGCGGGCTCGCTGCGCTCGCCACGCAGCGGGCCCGGTGCCTCGCTACGCTCGGCACACTAATTTATTATCCCTCCAGGGGTGTCGTGGACACCCCAGGAGGGAGAAAGTGTCGGCATTTCGGCGGTCGGGATTCCGGCGTCGGGATTCTGAACGCCGGGATCCCGACCGCCGGGATCGTAACTGCATCCCAGATTAACTTAATCGTGACCTGCTTAGTATTAGGCATTTACACTTTTTATTGAAGCTTTTAAACATCCACAATATCTTTAAAGAATTATACTAATACTTTCAATTAAGCGCCTTCCCTCAGTGCTGAGCAAAGCCATTTTCTCAATAACACTCTTGTCACTGAGGCTTAGCGCTAGCTATTCATAGATTCCTATAACAATTATGCATCAGATGGTTTGTGTACTGCAAGGAATATGCATCTATTTCTCTGTTCTGTTCAAGCAAAGCAATAACTGATATTAATCATTCCAATCAAACTGGTGTTATGCCATCTTGTTATACAAATAACTTAGTTGTTATACAGATAACGACTAATATATGTGTTGTATCAATGCTATTCCCTTGCCAATGACACATGAGAGCGCTAGCATCTGTTATTCATCATAGTTACAGAGCCACTAGTAATTGCTATCTGCAATCTTCTAAATATTGGATAATTGCAGATAAGAAGGCTATAGAGACAATTAGACTTCAGAGTAGACACAGTAGTGAGTCTGAGCCCTTTATTCCCAATCTCTTCCAGTGTGTCACTTGTGCTGTCCATACATTAGAACAATTTCAGGTCCAAAAGCACAATTTTGACGGCTCGTGCCATGCATTGTGTGTGTTTATTGCACATTGGCCCTTATACAAATTTGATCACAGGACAAAATTGTTCTCAAAATGGGCAAAACCATGTGCACTGCAGGTGGGGCAGATGTTACATGTGCAGAGAGAGTTAAATTTTGGTGGGGTTTGTTGAAACTGAAATCTAAATTGCAGTGTAAAAATAATGCAGCCAGTATTTACCCTGCACAAAAACAAAATAACTCACAAATCTAACTCTCTCTATACATGATACTTCTGCCCCACCAGCAGTGCACATGGTTTTTCCCATTTTGAGAACAAAATTGTACAGCGATCAGATCTGAATTACTGCCATTGTGAGGTGTTTTGGTATGTTTACAATCCGATGCGCAGGCCCGCAGGTCGTGAGATGGATCCTATGATAAAACCTGCTGCACATGAGATCTGATGGTGCTACTAACGTTCAGTACACTGATACCACTTTCACACTGCCTAAACGTTTAAAAAAAAAACGTTATTTTAAAATGGTATTTAAAACGGGTCTGAGTCTTGACATTGCAGTAGATTACCATTTTAAATACCATTGAAATACCATTCACATCAGTCAACCCGTTTTAATCCCCTCAACACGTTTCAGGGCAGAATGCAAGGGACAGCCTATCACAGGTCTGGAATCTGTTGTTTTTTAGCTAAATACCGTTTTAGAGCCATTCTCACTGCATAAAAAACGGCTCTGAAACGTGTAGGACTCTGCTTTTTAAACGTTTTAAAATACCGGTTATCTTTAACCGGTAAATCAACTCTGGCACTTTCCCACTGCAGCCTTAAACGTGTTGAAATGTGAAAAAAATGGCAATATACCATTTTACAAGTGCAGTGTGAAAGGGGTTTATGCTGGAGTTGCAGATTTTACGATAAATCTTATGTGAAATTACACACATAAGATCAATTGTATGTCTGACAAGCTGCCGGGAAGTTCAAGGGAAATTGTGTCTGAAATCTTAAAGATTCCAAATCGTTCTAATTTATGGCCAGTTTTAAGGGAATACTGTATGTACTAAGCCTTGGAGAGTGATGATTAGTAGAGAGTTTAGATAACAGCCAATCAGCTGCTAACTGTCATATTACAGGCTGTGTTTGAAAAATGACACCTACAAGCTGATTGATTGGTAAATTATCTCTGTCCACTTTATCTCTTTCCAAGGCTTAATTCATCTGCCCACAGGCCTGAGTAAAGCAGCCCATACACGCTGCTTTGTGGGCGTGCTGTACTAGCACAGATCACATTGCATTGCATTGCATGTGCATCCGTTGTGCATGCAATGCGATGCAATGTGATGAAAACTAAGTACAAAAAGTATGTGCTTGCACATACTTTTTGTACTTAGGTTTCATCAAATTGCATCGCATTGCATGCACAACGGATGCACATGCAATGCAATGCAATGTGATCTGTGCTAGTACAGCACGCCCACAAAGCAGCGTGTATGGGCTGCTTTAGACCTGATTGCTCATCTGAAAAGTTGCATGTGACTGCAAGGAGATAGCCACCACCCAGACAGAAAGAAAACCTGGGTGTGGTATGGCGGGCCAACAGTTGAAATTTCGATGGTCATCATGCCAATCGGAATCCCAACAGCCATTTCTCTGACAGGGGGGCAAGCGCAATGAAGCCTCTTGCCCATAGCAATTATCTTGTTAATAAAGCCAGCAAAGGCTTGTCATCGCTGGCTGTTCGTAAGGTGATTAACAGCAAGCATTCGGTTGTGTGTGGCATGCCTGCATTTTCTGGAAATGCCCCGGAAAACGCAGGTGTCGCCCGGCTGTTGGGAAGGAGAGCCACTGCTGATATCCCATGGCCATTGCAGTGAACAGGGGGAAAACCTTTTGATAGCAAGTGTTTGCGAATGGTTTTCCTCCTGTGTGCACGCCTGCAAACGTATTCACAGCTGTGCACAGGGATGGGGCAGAAATCTGGAGGGCAGCCTTTACCTAATTGCCGATGGGGCTGAATCTGAGTTTTTTGGTTCTCTCAGGAAAAGCCAACAAGAATTCAGCGGTCCCCGCTGCCTCCCCCGCCTGCGGATGTATGTATTGCTTTTATATATTTTTTATTCATTTGTTTTTATTGTTGAATTTTTGTAAAATATTTTTGGAGTGGATTTTGTGTAAGCTTGGCTCTCACAATCCATCTTTTATGGGACTTGTAAGGAAAAATTCTCTGGATTAAAAACTTTGTGATACTTTTTTACATCGACTTCTGGGCTCCAATTTCTGGTTCCACACAAGTAGTGGACTAAAAAAGAAACCGCTACGGGCGTGTTTCCCCCACCTAAAGGGGTGAGTAGGGTACGCATCATCCCCTGTTTTGGTTTTCTGAAAATATATCCAGGTATTCTATATACACCAAGTTATACCTTGGAAAATATTTTCCCTTTGTTTTATGATATCCACACCGGGGAAGATCCAGGGCGATATCCATACCCAGAGGGAATCGTCAAAAAGAAACCTTGATAGGTTTGGTACTCCACAATTACACCGTGGGCGGTATTCAATGAGCCGGAATCGCCAAGTTTTATGGCGATTCCGGGGTTTTTTCGTGGCTGACGGTGATTTTTGGAGCTCCAAATGCGAATCACCGTATTCAATGAGCTAGAATCGCCGTTGACGACCGGTGAATGAAGCTGCAATCGCCAAATGTTTTCCTGTACAAATCGCCGTTTTTTGTGTATAGGATTTTTCATGGGGAATCGACGGTAGTTGAGGGGAATCGCCAAAAGTGTATTCAATGTGAAGTTGGCGATTCCTTTTTCTTCTTTCATATCGCCGTTCCTCTCCGAGTGCCCCTCGTCATCTTTTTATGGTGAACTTTTATAGGAACATGTCAAATAATTGGTTTTAAGTGCTCTATTTAACTATGCAAGTCTAATGTATTATTATTTGCTGCCCTTGTGTGATGTCATGGTCGTAGAAGTGCTATACAAATATATATTTAATTTTTTCAGGTATTTTTTTTTTCTCCCACAAAGCACTGTTCTTACCCATGGTGCACCTCACTTACCCATGATTCTCCTCCCCACCTCACTCCTTCGTTTGCCCTTTGACCAGATTTCCCAGCGTTTGCCGTCTGCTGTATGGGAAGCGTTTGTCCAGGGTAATTTGCTTGTTTCTAGCATTTATCTGCGATTTTTTAAACAACTGACTACATTAATGAGGCTGTGTAGGGAAACGCCGGTATGGCTGAGAATCGCCGTTAGGGCCGGCGATTCTCAGCCACGTTGAATAGGGTGACTTGGCGACTCCCCACGAATCCCCATGCATGGCGATTCACTGCTAAAAACCGGCGATTGGCAGGCGAATGTTAAATCTGAATCACTGTAACCAGCGATTCAGGACATTGAATACCGCCCCGTGAGTAGGGGTACGCCAACATTTGTTTCCATCCAAAAAAAAAAGTAAAGAAACCTCTCTATGTGTTCCCCCACCACTTCCTTACGTAAGTAAGGTACGCTCTTAAAACCACAGCCCGTCTCTTTATCCACTACACCCCCCTAATTATAAGGTGTGAAATCTCTTCAAAAAAGTTGTAGACATCACCTTCTTTCCCCCTTTTTTATGTACACACGAAAAACCTGGGACACATCAAACCCTCCAATCCGAGGCATCCCAAATTCTTACACCAAGGAAGATTCCACATAAAGAAACCTTTATGAGCTTTATACCATCTAAATGCACCGTGAGTAGGGGTACGCCCGCTTTTCTCCAAACCTAAAAGAAACCTTTATGTGTATTTCCCTTCCTTTTTATCACGTAAGTGAGGTACGCTGCCATTGGTCCAATACCCTTGTTCAGCGGCCCCACGCACCTATTCAATTGCGATATGTGGATAATACAGTGAAACTAAGACACCTTTAAATTCTTTTTTTGAGCACATTTTGGATAAATTCCGTCAACACATTGAAGATCCACAAGGAACACTTCCAGGACGTGCCAAAGAAACCTTGATGAGAGGACCATCCCCACGATACAACGTGAGTTTGGGTACGCCTGCTGATTGCATCTACACCACTTTTTGTCACCACCATGAAAATGGTTTATATTAATTGACACTTCACACTTTTTTGTTAACCAGTCTTTAATATAATTTTGCAATTTTATTTTTTTGGGGATCTCTTTACTCGAACACTCACCTTTACCCGGTTGTCGATACCAAAACGAGAATAACTCCGGCTGGAATCTCGAGAGGTCCATTAGAATAGAATATCAAGTATTTCATTGCGCCACCTTTCCATGTTCCCAATCTTTTGTTCTTTTGATAGCAAGTGTTTGCGAATGGTTTTCCTCCTGTGTGCACGCCTGCAAACGTATTCACAGCTGTGCACAGGGATGGGGCAGAAATCTGGAGGGCAGCCTTTACCTAATTGCCGATGGGGCTGAATCTGAGTTTTTTTGGTTCTCTCAGGAAAAGCCAACAAGAATTCAGCGGTCCCCGCTGCCTCCTCCGCCACTGGTCCCCCACGCCGTCCCGACCCCCCCCCCCCCACGAACTGGGCAGCGTCTCCCTGAAGCAGAGACGGGCAGGGAGATGCTGCCCAGCCGCCGTGCGCGTCCCAGTCCCTATCACCGGCGCTCGCCAGTGAAGGGGATCTTGCGGGCGCCAGGAACAGGCTTCGAGCCCGAAGCATGGCGAGCGCAGCGAGCCCCGCGAGGGGACACGGATAGCTGTGAATCCCGCGAGGGGACATGGATACCTGTGAAGGTATCCGCGTCCGCTCGCCATGCTTCGGGCACTTTCTATTCTCAACTCCACGCCGACGTGGATAGTGGGGGTATGAAAAGGTCGTAGGATGCGTACCGCCGCGTTGGCGGTTGGAGTTCATATGGGGGTGGTACAGTGTGAAAAATGACATTTGGGGTGCATTTAACATGTTTGCTACTAATTTCAATGCATTTGGATGCATTTATGATCAAAATCGCATGGCATCGCATGCCATGCGATGCGATGGCATGCAATTTTTATAACAAATGCATAAAAAACCCGGAAAAATCGCATCGCATGCCATCGCATGCCACTACATATGGCATGCGATGGGAGCCGTGAAGGTATACAAGTATCGAGCAAGGTTTCAATTACATCTGCCAATCTATCAGGGATGCTGCTTGGTTCATAGAGAGGGCTGTCACAACCATACAGGAACTACTAGTTCCAGAGGGTAATCTGTCATTGCCAGAGGTCCATGGATAGTCTGGGATATGTTGAATTGATTGCAGAAAATATTTCTCTATTTCAAATATATGTATGTACTTTTTCACCATCAACACTTATCTGCTGATTGCAATGTGATAATGAGATTAATTATAGTAGATACAATGGGTGCCGTTTCTATGGGGCACATAGGTTAAAGGGTTTACCTAAGTCCCTTATAATGGGTATCTCAGTGTGTGGCATATCTGTAATGGTTTGTGGTATATGTATAATGGGCTTCTCTGCATGTGGCATATATACTAATGGGCATCATGGTGTGTGGCAAATGTGTAATGGGCACCACGGTGTGTGGCATATGTATAATGGGCATCTCAGTGTGGGCCACATGTATAATGGACATCACGGTGTGTGGTATATGGATAATGGGCATCACGGTGTGTGGCATATGGATACTGGGCATCATTGTGTGGCATATGTATAATGGGCATCACAGTGTGTGGCATATGTATAATGGGCATCATACTGTATGTATAATGAGCATGACAGTGTGTAGCATATGTATAATGGGCATCATACTCTATGTATAATGAGCATGACAGTGTGTGGCATATGTATAATGGGCATCATACTGTATGTATAATGAGCATGACAGTTTGTAGCATATGTATAATGGGCATCATACTGTATTTATAATGAGCATGACAGTGTGTGGCATATGTATAATGGACATCATACTGTATGTATAATGAGCATGACAGTGTGTGGCATATGTATAATGGGCATCATACGGTATGTATAATGAGCATGACAGTGTGTAGCATATGTATAATGGGCATCATACTGTATGTATAATGAGCATGACAGTGTGTAGCATATGTATAATGGGCATCACGGACTGCACTATTGGGGTCATATGTGTATCATGCCCCCATTTTCATTTGCCAAGCCTCATGTGGCATGTGGCCCCACTTATTTTTTGGCACGTGCACACAGTACCACTAGGTATTTTTACAATTATACAATTGTAATGGCCTAATTGTATATTTTGGTTTGCAGCACAATGCCAGCCATTCATACCATACTTGCATAAATGTAAACTCTTTTCTTTGAGAGAAACCTGGAGAGGAAAAGTTGCTTGCCAGTGCGAAGGGCAAGCCCGGGTGCACATAACTAGGCCCCTGTATCCTACTGCTTCACTAGAAAGCAGGCGAGGTGTGGGAGGTTTTCTCATTCTTCCATCTTTGCAGTGGACTGCCCATAAATTCACAAGTCTCCTGGCACTTGTGGAAGAGTAGTTAAGTATGCCATACATGACAATTCCTTATTGATTGATCATGCCACAACTGTTTTAATATACTGTATGCAGATAGTATTAGCTTTATTCTAGTGCTGTAGTCACCAGCATTTGTCCCATCTGTATTGCCCCTCTTCTTACACAGGTTTCCATTGCATAATTCAAAAAGAAAGAGAAGAAATGTCGCTGTGTGGTGCACCTCAGTTCGCAGAGTTTATTAAAATATAGCCTTTATTGAATATTTATTAAAAGACAAAGAGGCGAAAATATTGACAAACACGTGACAACATATAACACAGACAGTGTAATGATAAAAAAGGATAAAGATTTATCCTTACTCAGTGTGGCCCAATTCCCCGAGTATCCCCTATGGATGTCAGTAATAAGTGCTACTGTGGCACAACTGGCAGGAAATTCAAACTTCAAATCTCTGAGTGCTCAGCACTTCATTCAATTCCTGTCAGCTATTGATTGGTGTCAAAATGGCTAGACTTAGCCTGCTACTTGTCTAATGATGTTTAATTTGACACAAAATTTGATAGTTTGAATGGTACTGCTAAATTCCCACCGGGTATATGGAAAATTAAATGAATAGGTACAATCATGCTCCTGAACCCTGCTGGGGGGAAGGGCAGCACAGATTCACAGGTAATTAGCAAGGTTTAGTAGGTATATATCGAGTTAAGACTCTGCTTGAATACTGCCATTGCCAGTCCTGTAAGTGTGCCTATGCGGCTGAATGCCTTCCCAGCGGGTGAGAGCTGACTAGAACTGCCACTCCTATGTCAGTCTCATACCGCTGTGGGGAGGCGAATATAGTAGCGGCTAAGTGTCACAGAGCTATGCGGGCGGCGGCGTGTGAGTAACAACGCCGTCCGTCTCCCGTCTATTCTGTGATCAATAAGCGGCTGTCGCAGGGGTTACTCACACGCCGCCGCCCGCATAGCTCTGTGACACTTAGCCGCTACTATATTCGCCTCCCCACAGCGGTATGAGACTGACATAGGAGTGGCAGTTCTAGTCAGCTCTCACCCGCTGGGAAGGCATTCAGCCGCATAGGCACACTTACAGGACTGGCAATGGCAGTATTCAAGCAGAGTCTTAACTCGATATATACCTACTAAACCTTGCCAATTACCTGTGAATCTGTGCTGCCCTTCCCCCCAGCAGGGTTCAGGAGCATGATTGTACCTATTTATTTAATTTTCCATATACCCGGTGGGAATTTAGCAGTACCATTCAAACTATCAAATTTTGTGTCAAATTAAACATCATTAGACAAGTAGCAGGCTAAGTCTAGCCATTTTGACACCGATCAATAGCTGACAGGAATTGAATGAAGTGCTGAGCACTCAGAGATTTGAAGTTTGAATTTCCTGCCAGTTGTGCCACAGTAGCACTTATTACTGACATCCATAGGGGACACGTGGGGAATTGGGCCACACTGAGTAAGGATAAATCTTTATCCTTTTTTATCATTACACTGTCTGTGTTATATGTTGTCACGTGTTTGTCAATATTTTCGCCTCTTTGTCTTTTAATAAATATTCAATAAAGGCTATATTTTAATAAACTCTGCGAACTGAGGTGCACCACACAGCGACATTTCTTCTCTTTCTTTTTGAATTAAGCTCTTCTCCATGTCCAGTGGTAGCACACCCTCCTGAGAATAAAGTGGAAACACCCACTATTACTGTATTGAGGGTCCTTTTACACCATTATTTAGAAAAATACCTTTGTACAGATCCAGTGCGACTGACCTCTCCCCATACCCCCATCCCTGTTTTTGAAAGGTTTCCATTGCAGTTCCTCAAAACTTTTGGTTGGCATGCAGCTTGGGCAGTTAATTCAGAGGATAATACATGGTGCAGATTATTAGCCTTCATGATCAATCTCTTGCTGCATGTGCACTCCCTGAATACATGTGTATGACTCCACTGAGCCATACTCTACATTATTGTTTATTCAAGCAACACTAGAACAGACAACAATTCAAAATAGATATTTATTGCTAATAAGAATCTGAAATGAATTTAATTTTAACATTTCAAAATGTGTCATTTTGTCTTTCAAACCTTGAACACAGAGCCAAGCTATTTCCTGTTATAATAATTATTGCTATCATTGCTTTTATTACAAACATACAACAATGCACAATTTAACAATCATATGTTTGGGTAACAAAACAAATCTGACACAAAGGGTCAATAGTTAGATTATAAAATAACTGGTTCGCACAGATCTCTCTGTCTTATTATATTATATCCCAATAAAACAGGAATGGCTTTGTGTTTATCCAGTAATCAACCCTATTCTGAGAGAGAAGGAAAACATATCTGACACTTTATTGTGCTACTCCTCATTGCTGTCAGTGGACATAAACAGCTGAATACATTGTTGCTTTTGTCCTTGTATAGATAAAAGCTTGTAATCAGAATCAGCTGCCTGACACATTCTACTCCGGATGTAAACAATCAAGGAGACTGTAGAATGAAACGCACCAGCATTTTGCTATGTCTTTAAGTGAAATATTTACTAAAGGTTCTAAAAATTAAAAGAGGTGATGTTGGAGTGGACAAACTTAGAAGGAGTACAAGAAGGGTATGGGTCATTGGGTTGACCAAACTAAGGTCAACATGCATTGGGTCAACCACTGAAGATCGACAGGTCTTAGATCGACACTTGAAAAAGGTCGAGATTGCTAAAGTAGACAGGGTCAAAAAGTTGACACAAGCATTAGGTAGACAATGGGAAGGTCAACAGTCAAAGGGCGGTATTCAATGCGGCTGATTCGCCATGTTTTTATGGCGATTTTGTGCTGTAAGGCGAATTTTTGACTAAAACGGTGAATCACCCTATTCAATGACCAGATGGCGAATACATTTCAAGGTTTTTTCCCCATGATTCACCGAGTAGCAATCGCTATCTTTTTATGGTGAAGTGGAATGTGAACTTTTAAAATAAAGTGTTTTGTTTTTTACATTTGGTGTCAAAAAATCAGGAATTTTATTCTGAGGAGGGGCATGCTATTTTTATTCATGTGCTGTAAGCACATGAATATATATTTAATTTAAATATATATATATATATATATATTTTTACACAGACCAGCCAGCAGGGGGGCGGGAACCGAGCCGCTCATTACATATTCATATATTCACTGCACCCGATCATTACATATGCATGATCGAGTGTAGCGAATATACCCGGTCCCCTGCTGGCACCCCCGGGGGCCAGCCTGTGCTGCCTGGCTCCCGGGGAGCTCACCTCCCCCCCACAAATGTTCTGAGGCAGGCAGGGAGACTTCCATCTCCCTGCCTGCCGCCGTCCTCAGGCCCCCTGCGGCATCGCCGCAGGAGTTAAAATTCGCCGGTCAGGGGCAGCGAGCCCCTGACTCATTGAATACTGGAGCCGGCGAGGCTCCGGAACGCAGCGAGCAGTGGCGAATGTGCAGCGAATCCTAAACAGGATTCGCTGCACATTCGCCAAAATGCTCATTGAATACTGCCCAAAATGTTGACATGTTTTTCACTTTGTTTTCCCGAAAATTGACATGCTTGTTGCACTCGGCATGCTATTTGCACGATGCCACGCTGTGCTTTTCACATTAATCTATTCTCCCTTCACGCCCTAGTGGATGGTAGGGCATGAAATACCGCCAGTCGGCAAATGTTAAATCAAAAAAAAAGCGTGAAAAACTAATTTTGGCCCTGTGGTTGGTAGCCATATCGACCTTTTGCATGTGTAGACCTAGGGCATGTCGACTTCCAGTGCATTTGACTCTGTCAACCTTAGCCATGTCGACTTTAATGGTGTTAACCTAACGACCATACACCTGCAGGAGAAGTGTGAAAAATTTAAAAGCACTACTAAAGGCAGCATAACTGTGTATCAAAAGGGTTAGGCAAAGCACAAGGAAAAAGAAGCCAGTGTGGTTTACAAAAGAAGTATCAAATATTGTGAAAACTAAAAGGATGGCTTTTTAGAAAAAAATAAGTAGACATACAAAATGATCTTGTTATATAAAGGGAGACTAAGTAGGTAATAAGATGTGCAAAGGCTCAAGCTGAGGAAAATATGGCCCAGTCAGTGGGTAACAGGCAAAACTTTTACAAGTGAAAGCAGGAAGAACAACATAAGACTAATGACAGACTGGGGGGGGGGGGTTACAAAGATGTGTATTCTACAGTACTTCACTCGTGATGTTGCTATGGGCAACCAATCAGATCCTGTACACTATTTTATAGAGGGTGCTAAATAAATAAGTAGATTCTGAGTGGTTGCCCATAGCAACATCACATGTGAACTAGAATACACATCTAAGTAAATCTTGTTGGGGAGACAATGTAATAGGAGATCATCTAAATAATTATTTTTGCTCAGTATTCACTACTGAAAAAGAGGGTAAGCAGCCACAGTTAAGTTGCAGGGATATTCAGAAAAATGAATTAAGTACATTTACAGAAAAGAAGGTCCTAACAGAAATCTCAAAACTAAAAGTGGATAAATCAATGAGGTGATTTATCCAAGATGGCATATATCCAAGGATACTAAAATATCTTAAAGGGGTGCTGGTAGCACCATTAAAATAATTTTTCAACCAAAGGACTGGAAAAGAGGGAATGTAGTACCACTGCACAAAATTAAAAGCAAGGAAGATGCACACAACTACCGACCAGGGAGCCTTACATCAGTAGTTGGGAAATTGATGGAAACACTCTAGAAATAGAGAGTTGTAGATTATCTCAAATCCAGCATTTTACAGGATCCCAAACAGCATGGATTTACTCAATGGAGATCATGTCGAAAAAACCTTATTGAGATTTTTGACTGGGTGAAAAAAGTAATAGATAAAGGAGGGACCATAGATATAGCTTATTTAGACTTTAGTAAGGATTTTGACACTGTTCCACATTGTAGACTGTTAAATAAACTTGAAACCATGGGATTGGATTCTGAAATGGTTGAATGGATAATATATTGTTTGCGAGATAGAAAACAGATAGTTATAGGAGAGTAATGATAGGAGTGGAGTACCCCAGGGATTTTTCCTTGGACCAGTGCTTTCCAATATCTTTATTGCTGACATTGGGAATAGGAAAGAATGTCTTTTTAAAGATGACACAAATGTATTCAACAGGATAGGCACTCTTAGATTAGTGAAACAAATTGTTGATGACCTAGGTAGACTAGAGGAATAGTCAAGAGCATGGCACTTACAGTTTAATGCCAAAAACTGCAAATTATGCATTTGGGTCTCAAAAATTCAAGGGCGATATATAGAAATAATTGAATTATATTGGAAACTACTGAGGAGTAAATGGATCTAGGAGTCAATATTTCAGTGATTTAAAGGCAGGTAAGCTATGTAACAAAGCAATGAGGAAGGCAGGTCAGATGCTTGATTACATATGGAGAGGAATCAACAGCAGAAAGAATTACTGTATAGATCATTGGTGTGACCTCATCTAGAGTACTGTGTCCAGTTCTGGAGGCCATATCTCCTGAATGATATGAATACATTAGCGATGGTACAAACAAGGGCTAAGAAAATGGCTCATGGCCTACATCAACAAATTTAACCAGAAAGACATATCTCAATATGTATAGTTTATAGCAGAGAAGGGAAAGGGAAGATAGAAACATTCAAATATTCTTGAAATGAAGGGAAGTATATGAAATGAAGGGAAGTATAAGAACACGAGGACATGCACTAAAACTGGAGGGAGGTTGGTTATGGGAAAATTTGATGGAAAAACAACTTCACAGAAAAGTTAGTGGACAAGTGGAATAGCGTCCCATCAGAGGTTGTAGAGGCTAGGAGAGTAGAACAATTTTAACATGCATGGTATAGATATAATGATATCCTTATAAGGAAATATGGTTAAAAAATGTGCAGAGTAGATGATAAAGCTGCCATTTGGGGGTGGAAACCTGGCATTTACTTGGTGTGCCTGAAAAAGCGCTGTCTGGGCAGCAACTTATTCCTTGCAGTCCACTGCAAATTCTCACATTAGCGATCAACTCTGAATCAGGCCCTAAATTAGTAATTGTGCACTGTTTATATTTATTTTCCACTTCAGCCTATTCATCCCAGACATATAGGGTGAAATTTAATAGGATGAGAGATTCAGAAAGTGAGAGACTTGGTAAGAAATCTCCAGGTTTTTTTAAGGCGGCAATCATTTACACTGCAAAACCAGCTTGATTTTGCAGTGTAAATGATTGCCACTTTAAAAAAACTGGAGCTTTCTAACCAAATCTCTCACTTTCTGAATCTGCTGCAATCCTATTATCTATTCCCCATAAATAATTTTAGTGATTTAGAGAAAACAAATATCAATAAATACATACACTGTATTCACAATGATCTTCAATACAAATATATTTAATGAAAGTTTATTTTATTGTATTAGAAGGGAAAAAAATAGCAATTTCTGAGTTATTTTTATGTTAAAAATATATTTTTTATGTTAAAAATATATTTTTTATGTTAAAAATAACATATTGTGTACCCCTATCAGAGTACCACTAAAAGAGATGCAATGGATAGTCTAAGCCCAATTCTGTCCTTATGATATTCACATTTAGTTTGTTTCTTGTGAGTCATAATTTAATATGATATTTAAAAAATATAAAAATCTTACTGAATACAAGATTTATAAAGTTTTGAAAAATAAATTGTTTAATTTAAAAAATCAAAACCACACATTATATTTGTTTTAAAAGAGTTTTCTAAAATCGTTATCTTAAACAAAACTAAATTTAATAAATTAAATTATGGGTTTAAATTGAACCATATGCTGTTTATTTATACTACTTTGTAGCAGTAAGTATATACAGAAGATGCATTTGCTTAGCACATACAGTACATTTAATATTTTCATTATTCGGTTAATACCAAGTATGTTTTTACAGTCCGAAGAAAAGGTTTTGTTTCTATACAATATTGAAATAAATATCAGCTAGACGTTTTATCCTCTTTAAACACTTTTAGCAATGTAAACATTCCAAAAATGCCTGGAAGCTTTATTGTAGGGCCAAGGGAACTGGCTTAAACATTCCACTAGTTGTGGACATGGTATAGTTTATCATTAAATAGTCTATGATTAAAGGACATAGGCCCTTATTCAGATCTGATCACAGTACAAATATTGTTCTCAAAATGGGCAAAACAATGTTCACTGCAGGTGGGGCAGATGTAATATGTGCATAGAGAGAGTTAGATTTGTGTGAGTTATTTAGTTTCTGTGCAGGGTAAATACTGGCTGCATTTATTTTACACAGCAATTTAGATTTCGGCTTCAACAGATCCCACCCAAATGTAACTCTCTCTGCAAATGTTACATCTGCCCCACCTGCAGTGCACATGGTTTTTCCCATTTTGAGAACAAATTTGTATTGTGATCAGATCTGAATAGGGGCCATAGTGAGGGGGGGTTGTACTAAGCATTTGAGAGTGATAAAGTGTAGAGAGATAAAGCACCAGTCAACCAGCTGCTACAGATATGTCCTTTTGCATCATGCTTTGCAGCAAGGATGTTGTGACATAGTGGGAAGCATAGTGTCATCCCAAGCCCAGCAACCACTGCGTAAGGCCTCGATAGGCAGTATCATCCATTGGAGGCTGGACTTATAGCATATTTGCCTACCCTCGCAGATTGGCCAAAAGCTTCCTGAAATTCCGGTGCCTCCCTGGCCCTCCCTAGGCAAATACCCCGCATCCCCACTGGACCCCCATATAACACTCCTCTGCCAAGCCATTGACCAGCTATGGCGGAGCTTCAGGGAGGGGGTGGGGCTAAAATGATGCAAATCGCTTGATGACATCACAGTCCATCCTGCATTGTTGTCTCCCAGAGAGGAGCAACAAAATGTACGCAAGTATGCTTAGAGGCATACCTCTTAATTTTTTTGAGACAGTTGGAGGGACAAATGCGCATTCCCAAAAATTAGGGTGTGTGGCCTCACGGCCTATTTTTGCTGCTATCGGGGGTATGACCAGCCCTGTGAGAGTGCACAGAATCGATTCCATGCTGCCCTGCTAAGCAGAGCAGCAAGTAGCAGGGGGGGGACTCCTAACTGACCCCTCTCTACACTACTGTGGAACACTGCCCCAAAAAAAGGGACTTTCCGGTGAAAATCAGGACAGTTGGGAAGTATGTTATAGTGAAGACAAATGCTGTAAATTGTGTAGTTTAGCCCTCACCCAGCCATTTGGCTAAGAAAGTAGGGCTTAAAAAGCCAGAAGGTGCCTACACGTAAACTACCCAAGATATCAAGTGATATCAAGTGAAATCTGCAGTCAACTGTCCCAGCTGCAGGAAACTGGTGGTCCTGCATTTACCAGGGACATTTAGGAGATGAGCAGCCTTGTGCAGCCTCAGTTGTGGGCCTCCACCTCTTTGGCAGAAAGTAGACTCTGGCATCATTCCAGAATTTATTGCGTATGTCTGCAGCTTACACAACGTATTCTTACATGTAAAATACATCATTATGAGCCTTTCTATGATCTGCCTCCACCTCTGTAAACTCCAGATGAGAAAATGATACTGGGACCTATGCAGCCATTTAATTTTAATGTTGAGCAATCTTTTCAGGGGCATAGACACCCCTGGATTTGTTAAGACACTTGAAACTGGACTACAGTAGCCAAAGGCATGGTCGATTACACCTTTCTTCGGACCTTATTCTGGTTGACTCGCAAGGTTGCCAGTTTCACAGCCCTGCGAGTACACCAAATGCCGCATGTACACCAAACACCACTTGCACACCATCGCTCCCCTGCGCGAACATGCAGGAGAGTGAATAGACCAGAATAGGGTCCTTGGTTACATGTGGTTCAATATACAGTATTTGCGGTGAGCAGGAAACTGTGTATTCACTAGAGGTGACCTTTGCTCAGAGAGTTACCCATATCCAGAATCCCCTAAAATGATACACATGCCAAACATTGACATTAGTAAACCTATATGACATACAGTATATCACATGTGAAGCATAATCCAAAAACCTACAGTATACCTAATAAACATAGAAACATGGAATTTAAAGGCAAATAAGAACCATTCAGGAATATTTAGTCTGTCCCTTTTTTAACCATATTGTTGACCATAAACCCCATTTGATCCTTATTTCAAACCGTATTTAAGAGTACAATATGGTTAAAAAGGGGTCAGACTAGATGGGCCGAGTGGTTCTTATTTGCTGTCATATTTTATCTAGGTTGAATGTAATAGGGTGTAAGAATCAGAAAGTGAGAGATTTTGTGAGCGTTTTCACATTTATTTAAAGCAGCAATCATTTACACTGCGAAACCAGGTTGCCATGTAATTGATTGCCACAAAATAGGGAAAGCTCTCACTTTCTTATATACACACACTGGAACATTCCATCCAATGTTTCTATGTTTCTATGTCAATAGCAAACCTTCAGGAATTTCTGGTTCTACTAAAATCCCTGTAGAGGGATGACTGGTGCAGGATATAAGGGACCTTATTCTGGTTGACCCGCAAAGCTGCGAAATATGCAAGCTTTCGTGTTATTTAAATGACGCCCACCGTCTGCACGAACATCCCCCCCCACACACACACACACGCGCTGAATATTCCAGCATGCATGCGAATGGATGTTTAGCATAAACATTAATTCGCAACCTTGCGTGCGGGGACAAAATCATTTGATAGTCACCATGCGAGCACTCGCAGATCTAAGACACCTCTATGGTGTCTTAGATCTGTGAGCTCCTTGTACGGAAAAAGGATGGGCAGCTGACATCAAAAGTTAGAGATTACACTTAAGCATTATTGGCCATGTTTGGGGAATAGAATAGGTGGAGAGTTCAGCGAAAGGCTTGAATGTGCTTGGCCTCTGTCGGGGTCTCTGACAGTTGGGATTCTGTCAGAGGGTTTTACCATACCCCCTGTCATACAGTACTCTCAATGCAATATGCATGTATTACGTGACTGCCAGGAAATTGGGGATTTCTGTGTGCTGCCCCCAATGGAGCAGATATGTGGCTTAACTGCCTTAAAAATGTTGCTTATGTAATACTTAGCATGTTTGCTCACACAGAATATGCATTGCTTCGTGCAAGCAGGTGCGGTGAATTGCTCATTCGCTGGCCCGTTTGCACCTAGCAGTGGGGGCAGGGGACGGTAGGTGGCGGCAAGGGGGTTGCACCCATGGGATCACCCATTGTTTCATGGGCATCCCCATGAATACGCTGGGTGCCCCCACACTAATGCGGCCGTGAGGCAGTTGCGGGGGTCGGGCAGCTGACGTCAGTGGATGTCAGCTGCCCGTCTACTCTCTCCCTTATAGAGATGCCGCAATTCTAAGACACCAGAGAGCAGTCTTAGGTCTGTGAGCACTCGACCATCGAATGATTTTGCGCCTGCGCGCAAGGCTGCAAATGGATGTTTATGCTAAACATCCATTTGCATGCATGTAGAGAAATTGAGGGGGGGAGCAATTTATGCGTACAGCGTTTATATGACCCACAGAGTGGCAAATTTTGCAGCTTTGCAGGTCAACCAGAATGAGGTCATAATTGTAGAGGTCAGAAACATTTGTACAGCCAGAAAACGTATAGCTTCTAGATGAAAAAGGCTCTAAATAATCTTGTTCAACCAAAACATCTGCACAAACCTCTGATTTGCACAAGCTTCCAATCTGGGGAGTCCTGGGCTAGCAGAACTCTAAATACATATACAGCATGGGACCTGCACAGGCCCTGGAAACAGAAACAAATAAAAAATATGACCAAACACAGAAACACTTATAACCATCTACAATTGCAAGTGTGTCTGAGTAAGTTTTTATAGGTTCTTCCTGTGAGTTAATAGGTCACCAGTGTGCTAACAGGCCGCAGGTGTAAAACTTCACCTACACTATATCACTTGACAGAGGCACCTCTATTGTTTGACATTTATTATGTAGTATATTATGAGTATGTATTGCAGCAGTTTGTGAGTTTTCAGTTTAAAGCAAACAGAAGATTGCATTCAGAACACTGAAAAAAATTTAATAAACAATTCACTCTTCGTCATTCTATAGCTTTCCTGCTCAGGGAGGACAAAAGGGCAATAATGCCTCTCCGCACACAACTAGTAGCAGCTAGAATGTTTACTGTACTAGAGAGTTAAATTAGTGGCACTGACAAGCCTGTGGTTGCTTTTCAGTATGGCACATAACTCCTGATTAGAAATCATCGATGGTTTATGGCTGATGTCGAATAGTTTTGCCATTGATGGGGGAGAACCAGATGGTTTCCCACCATCGATGTTAAGCTTAAACAAATAGTTTCGTTTTTGCTTTTTCCCCAAGGTGTCGGGACACAGAGCATAGCTCCGCCCCGGCACCCGCGAAGCCCCGCCCCCGCATTTTGATTGGTTTACAGGCCAATCAATCAAAGAAAATGGATGACCATTGATAGATAAAACATCGATGGTCGTCCATTGAATATTTATACACTATCGATGGTCAGTTGCACTTTTGCCATCAATGGCAACCATTGATGGCAAAGGCAACGATGGCCATCCCCACTTGTGGCTTTCCTTTAATCTTGAAAACCAGATCAGGTTGTCTTGCACTGTATATATAAATTGGATTCAGATATTAGGCGCTCTTCATATGGGCATAGATCAGATCTGAAGATGGTAGGGAAATATAGTATGTGGAAAAATACTTCCCTTAGTAGTGGGGTGATGACCTCCTCTGATAGTGTTCCTCTTACCTATATAAAATATTTGGTTCCACTAACTTGTGTCATCTTTGAACAATACTACAATACTTGACAGGCCATCATGCCAAGGAACAGGTCACTCTCCATGAGATTCCTGTCTCCTGATCTCCTTTGGTCCAAATTAAGCATGCAGTGGAGCTCGATGTGGGGGGGGGGGTGACACCGTGAGTTACTACACCGTGTGACACCAACCATAGTGATGCCTCTGCATCCATCCAACACTATGCATTTGCACTGGCCCTATGCCTGGTGCAAGAAACCTTGATCTTTGTGTCCATTCATCACTGAACACCCTGCAATTCCACTTATGTGCACATGGCGCATAATGTACTTGGAGCATTTATCCTCCATACAGTACTGCCAGTTGATGCTCGGTTACAGCAAGTCAGCCACAAGAGGAGATACGTATGACTCCAATTTGCCTGCAGCTGCATTGTTGCATGTGGTCTGCTCGGATGCTGAATCAGACCCACACTGTCTAGTAATATAAACAGTATTCTATAAGCAGCTCTCAGGGAAAATGTGTTCCTGATGGTGACACATGTTTCACAGACTATTTGGATTTCATCATTGAGACTTTTCATGATTTGTATCCTCAAACAAGTAGTTTTAATATTTTTATCTGGCAGTAGAAATGGCTGCAGCTTTCTATCATAGAAAAGAACTGTTGCAAAGTTCTTCCACACGTTTATTTTACTATTTGTAAGGTGCGCAGAGACACGGAGCACTTAGTTCCTCAGCTTTGTGTCTTCTCTGTGCACCAGTATAAATAAAGGGGCCTGCTTCTTTAAACAGACATTACAGATTCCAGATGTAGCAATCCACTGATATATTGCTGATTACCTCTGCAGAAAGGGATTGATCACTTGGTAAAGCATGATTTTCTCCCAGTCTCCAAGCTAACAAACTGAAAAAGGCACAAAAACATTTCACCATAAAACCACTTCAAAGAAAATTAAAAACATAAAGCAATTTACAAATCTGAGTCCCAGAAAACTGTGCCTGACTAGAAAACATTTGCCCCAAAATGAACTGCGCTGGTAGCTTTTACAAATAGAGAGGGATAGGTTGAAAGATGAGCTCTCGTATTTCATCAGAACAAAATCAACACTGTCTAGACCAAGTGCTTGAGCCAGCCTATTCCTAAATCCCCTCATAAAATGCAGGAGAACAGCTGCAGGGAATAGAAGTATATCACAGCAGTCTTAAAGTTTAATACAGCAATGCATGCTGGCCTCTTTCTAATGAAAGAAACATGTTTAACACCATGTGTGCTGCAAGTGCCTATGTAAGTGTGTGTAAGCCTGTTTGTGACTGACATGCAGCGTGGGTATTCAAAGAGAAAACATGGTATAATATCAGCAATCTCAGGTTG
Organism: Crinia signifera; assembly: GCF_055691185.1. Taxonomy (NCBI): domain Eukaryota; kingdom Metazoa; phylum Chordata; class Amphibia; order Anura; family Myobatrachidae; genus Crinia; species Crinia signifera. Next base: position 109,831,650 of record NC_139221.1, read on the forward strand.
ATTTAAACAATCATATATTATACAAAAAAAAGTTTTTTTTTTTTTTAAATACATCATATTATTCTAGAATTCATCCTATTAGAATGTCATTGGTAAGATATCTGAGAAATAACGGTGTCTCCTGGTGCGCCAAACAGAAAAGAGCAAAATGAATGTGTGGCCTTCTGATGGAGGGAGCAAGGTCCCATACCTCCCAACATGACCCATTCCAGGAGGGACACAATGCTCTGTTCCTGGACCTTCCTTTTAATGTATGATTGCCATCACCTGTTTTATTTAATTGACAAGAAAGGTGTGTCAACACAGGTGCTGGCAATCATAAATGAAGAGGGAAGTCCACGAACAGAGCATTGTGTCCCTCCTGGAGAGGGTCATGTTGTGAGGTATGTGGTCCCATGCTACCCCCCATTTTAATTGTGCCCAGCAGTACAAGAAAACTCTCCCTCCACTGTCGGCTCTTCTTCAGTGTCTGGGAATCGGCACTGCACAATAGTCCCAGTAGAGCACCTAACTCCTGGTCACTGAGTAAGAGTTGGCATTTTGGTGCCACCCCCTTGGATTTTGACACCTGCTCTGAACTGCACCTCCCAAATGACGCTACTGCTGTGGAGCCATGTGGGTTGGGGCCATTGCTTAAGACAGCACATGTTGCCAAATCCATTTCAATCTGCTCCCTATGACCAGTTCTATAATTGCCTGTCAGAGTTGTTCATGTTTTAAGGAGTTATTGCTATGAGTAGAGAGTCATGATATAGGCTTCAAAAGGTGCTAAAATGAAGAGTGATAAAAAACCAGCCAATCAGCTCCCACCTGTCATTTTGCAAACCCAGCCTGTAACATGGCAGGTAGGAGCTGATTGGCTGGTTGTTTATCACTCTCCATTTTATCACTTTTTGAAGCTTAATACATCTTCAACCATATATTGCTCTGCATGTATGTCTTCTTTGCAGTAGATGTGGCTCTGCAAATGACACTTTAGATCCAAGTTGTAAAATAGCATGTAACTTGTATACTCCATAAAGCAGAAAAGGCTTAGTACTTTCTATGGGCAGGACTTATATAATGGCGGCAGGTGGATCTTGGCCATTGTGGCTGCTCCCCCCTGGGGACTGCGCAATGACTTGGCCGTGGCCTTAGGCCACAATTCGAACCACCCCTCTCAGCAAATGTAACTGGGTATTGGGATAGCATTTCATTAAAATGGCAATGACAATATGGAATCTCTGTGCGATATGTGAGATTGTCACTGTTTAATATATAACTAGCAGTGGGGATAACACTTTGAGGTGCATAGTGGTTCTTTATATGCAGTATATGAGTTGCAGTGAGATTTATCTCTCTGTAGCAATGTGATTTATGTCTTTACATATAATGCCAGAAATGGGGATATATATCTCACAGCAATACATGACTGTCAGGCAGACAAGGCAGACAATGGGAGTACATGTCACTGAGAGATATATGAGTGGTGGTGAGTGTAATGGGAAACGACAATGCTCTATATAGTAGGTAAAAAGGTTTAGAAAACTCCTGTGTTAAAGGTGGGCAGATTATTTTATATAGTGAGGATAGTATGAGATAAGATGCTAGCCAGAAATTGTTCAGATAGAATTACAAGCCTTCGCCACCTCAGAGAAGAGTGCAGGACCAGCACTCAGAATAACCAGCAAAGAAAGTGGATTTATTAAAGTTCCATCATGATCCAAGTGTACAAAATGACAGCAGTGTTTCAACTGATCCAATGCAGTTTTCATCCCGTCAGGGGAACAATGCATATGTCTTCAATGAACCAAATAGTTAAGTCCATATGTTTCTGGAAAATAGGAGTCTCCTAATTATTTATTTATTTAATATCATATATAGTACAATAATTAGTGCAGTGACTGATGCATATTCTATCGTATATCAATACGAAACCATTGAAAGACTAAGACCTACTCATTTACAATCCGGGCCCCGGGCCCCTCTCTTCACTTGAGTTGAGGTAATCTGGCTCCTGTTCCCCCATCTCCTCTTCCGCTGAGCTGCAGCCCGGAGGTCCCGGACCGCAGGCTTCTTCAACTCAAGATGCCGGCAGCCAAGTAAAGTTCAGCACCGGCTAGAGAGCCAATCAGAGTTTGCTAACCGGCAGCCACTTTGATTGGCTGCCGGTATGCGAGCTCTGATTGGCTCAAAAGCCGATGCTGCACTTTAATTGGTTGCCGGCATCTTGAGTTGAGGATGCCTGCATTCCGGGACCTGCTTTGTTCAGTGGGCAAAATGAGCTGCCTGGGCCCTTCCAGAGGCTGGGGCCCGGGACAGCTGTACCCACAGCACCCCCCTATTGGCAGCCCTGCTCCCCAGTAGTGCTATCCGAAAATAACCAGAGGAAATGATGTAATGATTTCTCCTCGGAAAAACAACCAGGAACAATGTCTCTCACTGTGATGTGTCTCTCCAACTGGGAAAGGCAACTGACAGAAGGCAACTGACTGGGGAAGGCAACTGACCAATCAGTTGCCTTCCCCAGTTGGAAAAAAAACATCACAGTGAGAGACATTGTTTCCGGTTGCTTTTCCGAGGAGAAATCATTACATCATTGTTGCCATGATTTACTGTCTCCATAGGCCTATTGCCCAAATCCACTGTTCCACTCCCAGGCTTATTGCCTCAATGTACTGCAGCACTGACTTATTATCTACTGTGCGCCCACTGGCCTCTAAGTTGGTAGTGTTGGTCAAAAGCTTCCTACCTTTGCTGGATATGAGTTCTGCAGGGAGCTTTGTACAGCACTTTTGTTTCCCTATTGTCACAACATCACTCCATGTGGTCAGTGTAATCATCAATTTGATCTGTGATGATTGAGGCGTTCTGCTGAGACCTCTTCCTGCTTGCCAGTGGCATCATCTCTTCATTAAGGCCCTCTGAAACTCTTCTTCTCTGACCCTCCTATATCTCCTATATTAGATTGGAGCTAACTCTTTACTTGAAGTGACCAATTTAAATGTTCAACACAAGATCATGGAGCCACTGGCAAGGATAGCTAAGATTGGTTCACCAACCACTCAAGACTTGTTGGCTGGATTGTAAATTCTAATTGCCTCAATGCCTCTCCTTATCACTAAGCTGACAGAATCAACCACAGCCACTGTCTATGTGTCCACACAACCTGTCTGTGTCCACAGTCAACCCCCCATTCACAAGATGATCACTTACTGAATCCCTAAACCTAAAAAATAATTAGTTAACAGTAAAGTGACAAGCTAATTATGTAATTGAACATCAATATATCACTGAAAGCACTTGTATTGGCTGGTTGGTGCACATAGTTGGTCTTTAAATGTTAGATAGAATGAGAATAAGTTCCAGTACAATAACCGGATAGTGTTGCAGCACTGGGAACTATATAAATTAGAATTTGTACAGTACACAGTAATTGACTTTAATGGATACTCTGGCAGTGAATCACTTCAAAATGCTCCGGATGTAGATAACATCTCACATACTGCTATCTTCCACTTGGTTTTATCTTTAGACAGTAGGCAAATGATTTAAATAATTTACTTTAAAATTGCGTAATAGTGAATGTCTCAGCTCCCTTCTGGTGAAGGAATCTCACTGCTTATCGGTACAGTAGCAAGTATTAACAAACATTACATTCGTACTGTAGTAAGGGATCTCTTTACTAAACAGTGAAGAGAGATAACATGACAGTAAATTGCTTGGTACTTTATGTATCTCCAATTTATTTATTTCAAAAGTTTAATAAATGTCTAAGGTGGGAGATGGGAATTCTATTTCAAATGGGATTTGCCCATAGTAACATCCCAGGTAAATTTACCTCTATACCTATAAGTGTGCACACAATCAATCCTTTTAGCCTAAAGAGTGAGGATTCTGCCTGACCCATGAGATGTTGCCCATCTTTTACAATTTAACAATTAGTGCCTTATTAATTATTCAGGCACCACTGTATATCACCAGTGCAGCACCTTACACTTCAACACCTGTTTCTTATCTCCAGCTGCCTGAAGAAAGTGAATAAAAAGTCCAGTAATATGAGAATGTATAACAGCTGTTTTATTGAAAGAAGTAGTATTCTATACATGTATGTTGTATACATGTATATTTACCATGTGTAAAAGTAAATATAAAATAAAATAAAAATAAAAAAAACAATATTAATTTAAGAATATTTAAATTTAAAAATAAAATTTTGTGAGACATATAAATTGTGCATAATGATTTTGATGCATACATTATTTAAATACTTTATTCCAGATAATCTCGATTTATGTTTAAAATGTAATGCTTAAATGAGACTAGACGTGTTTATTGAATTTTTTAAAATTTGCTTTCCTAACTTACTATTGAACTAACATGCACAGCAGTAGTAGTAGTAGACCTCACCAACTAAACCTCCAATGTTGTTTTTTATCCGTCTGCATTGTGGGTTTCTAACAACACACACACATACTGTACACACACATACATACATACATACATACATACAAACATACACACACACACAGACAAAGCTTTTGGTGCAGTAATCACAAAAATAATAGAAAAAAGTATATGTGTTATAAATAGAGCAAATCTGGTATATAGCCCATTAATCACCATGAAGGAAAGATCCTGATGGTTAAGGTTTAAGCAGGACTTTCTGTTACCAGGTTCATGACATATTTATACGATGATGGATTATCATGAATCATCCACTGATGATTGGTCTTGGTGGGTAAGTACCCACAGCGGGTCAACATTTCTGGAACCCTTCCAGACTAATTCTGGGTGATTGCTGTGCGTCAGTGCCTAATACATACCTAAATGTGCCCTGTTGTCTTTGATATCCTTAGTACCCATAACATTTCTACATCTAAAAATTTAAATTTTCTAACAATGACATCACCCAATGACATGTCATGTATGGTATGTTTGTCTGAATTCTAGCAGATGTTCTAATGGATGGATCCTAGATCATAGCAGGGTGATTTTTTTCCCATGTGAAACACGGAATGCATTTAATGTTTTTCTCTGTTGGTGGTTCAGAAAGCTGTAACAAAGGTTAAAAATCTTTATAAATCAACTTCAAGTAAAAATATAGCAATGAATAATTTATTTTTAAATGAAGAAAGGGTGCTTTGATTTACATACTATTATATAGCATATGGAAATAATTAATAAAACATAATTTATGCACTATAAGAACTTTTGTACAATAATTACCAAAATGTAATAGAGTACAACAAGGTGCAACAGGTTTTAAAGTCAATTAAAATAATCTATATACAGATTTATTTATAACATTACTGTTCAACATTTACAGTAGTAGTAGAAGTAGTAGTAGTACCTCTAAAAGTATTATTGCTCTTGTCTGCTGTAATATCATTGTAATATTTATTTATTTATTTACAGTTTCTTTTATAGCGCAGAATATTCAATTGCGCTTTACAATCGTAATGTATAAAATAACTAAGCCTGAGACAGCAAACTTGTGATCTAACAACAACAAAAAATTTGTATGAAGACTCATATATTGTCTGCAGGTATAGTATATCAATGCTGTCCAAATTCTGAAATTATTCCACAACAAGATAATTCCAGTCGTAATTATTTTAGAGCAGATTAATGTTTTACCATACATCTAATCATTATTGGTTTGGAGACAACAAACTCATTAACAGTCATCTGTGTTAGGAGCACTTTTCTTATTGTAAACATAAAATGATGTACCATCAGTTCACAGATGTTTTACTGGGCTGGGTCTATTCTAAAAACAAAGAAGAAAAGTTAGATTGAATACATAATATAGTGCGTAGAATTATTTTGTAACCTCTCTCTAGTTTCCTTCTATGATCTCAAAAGGTACCTGGTATCAGTGGTGTCATTATAGGCGTGTAGGGAGAGCAAACCTCTCCCGGGATTCACCTGTCATGTGGTGATACAAACATTCCAGCTCCTGCTCTGTGACCAGGGCCGCCAAGAGAAATCCTGGGCCCCGGTAAAACAACTACTTCCTGGGGCCCCCACGGACGGAGCTCCTGCACACTCTACGGACCCGTTGTTACGCCACTGCTTCCAAGGTGGATACACGTACAACAATTTACACTGTAATGCCTATTACACATGTCACACACCCATTACATATTATACCACATGCCATAATGCTCCTTACACGTTATGCCACACACCGTAATGCTCATTGCATATTAAGGGGTTAACATGCTCTGCCAGGGGTTAGCATTCTCTGCCAGGGATTAACCTGTCTGCCCTGATTTACATGCTCTGCCAGGGGTTATCATGCTCTGCCAGGGGTTACATGCTCTTTGCAAAGGATTTACACATACCCTCCAACATGGCCCATTCCATTAGTTACAAAATGCTCTGTTCCTGGACTTCCCTGCCAGTGGCAGTTACAGATGTGAGCCTGCAGCACAGTCCAATATTCAAAAAGGGGGGGTCATATATACTGCCACCCCAAGCATCACTGTCCTGGACTCACTGGCAGTTGATGTGACTGCCCCTCTTTGAATTTTGGACTGTGCTGGAGTCCAACCTCTGTAACTACCACTGGCAGGGAAGTCCAGGAACAGAGCATTTTGTACCTAATGGAATGGGTCATGTTGGGGGTACTTGCCACCAAACAAAAAAAAACCTGTGTGTCCAGACCAGGGCCCCCCTGACAGGCCCGGGCCCGGGTAAATTGTACCTGCTCCCCCCCTCTCTCGGCACCCCTGTCTGTGACAGAAGCTGGGTCCTGCACTGTAACATTATATGCTGCACCCAGCTCCTGTCACAGTGTAGGAGCCCTGAAGTGCAGGCAGATAAGTTTCCAGGGACAGCCTGCATCTGTTGTTTTGAAGGCAAAGAGGGAAATTTACTAAGATGTGTATTTTTCTTGACATGTAATGTTGCTATGGGCAACCAATCAGATCCTGTCTACTCTCTTCTAGAGGGTGCTAAATAAATAAGATGTCGATTCTGACATGTGATGTAGAATACACATCTTAGTAAATTTGTGGCTTGATTCTGGTTCACTTGCAAAAGCAAATTATGTCTCTAATGGACAAAACCATGTGCACTGCAGGTGGGGCAGATGTAACATGTGCAGGGAGAGTTACATTTGGATGAGTTACTTTGATTTTGTGCAGAGTAAATACTGGCTGCTTTATTTTTACACTGCAATATAGATATCAGTTAAAAGTATAAACCCCACCCAAATGTAACTCTCTGCACATGTTACATCAGCCATACCTGCAGTACACATGGTTTTGTCCAGTAGAGAGAGAGAATTTGCTTATGCAAGTTAACCAGAATCAGGCCCCAAATATTGATTTGAACTCATAGTTCCAAAACAATACATAATAGTTTACATTTATTTTTTACAATGCCATCAGCCATGTGCCTACTGCCCTGGGGCACCGGGGACAGCCCCTGGCTTCAGTCTAGGCAGGGTTAATCCTTGCACCACTCCCCCAGGGTCCCTTGCCGGGCTGACCAGTCAATGGGATAATGGTTTGGCTGGGGGAACTTGAATAAAAAGATTCCCCCAGCTGTGCCATTACCTTGCTGGCTTGTTGAATACCTGTAGTCATTTTGTCCCCATATTTTGGGAACCAAGACCGGCCCCCGAGCTTGGTGCTGATCACATACTTTTGTTCCCTGAATTTTTAAACCAAGGATCAGCTCTTTGAGCCAGAGATGTTATGGTCGTGGGGGTGGACCCAACGCCATTTTATTTAAATTTTTTTTTTTTTTCCTTTTTTTTTTACACTGACTGATCTGTGCAGGCTAAAGCCAAATATGCCTGGAGAATGAGTTGTATTTTCCAGGCATATTTTCATGGCAATTAGCGGCCGTATATAACATACTGTATGGCGGCTTAGTAAATTAGGAATCACCATTCTTTCGATGGTGTATGCATTCGTTTTCGGATATACAAATTTGAATGTGTCTTGAATATGAATACAAATTCGAATTGGGGTATTTTCAGCACAGAAACTGCCGAAAATATGCGTAGGCAGTTGTATTTGCATACAACTGCCTACGAATACGCCCAAATCCACTCATATTTAGCTTAGTAAATTTCCTCCATTGTATTTTGTTGGAATGGATTATTTGATATTCTTCCCAGTTGATACATTATTTATACAAGCTCCATGGCAACACCCCATTGCTCGGATGGCGGTGGTGCCAGCCTTACTGGAAGTATGCCGGTAGATGCAATGCATGTTTTCTAGGTTACGGGTATTTAAGTTAAGAACTGTTCATTATTTGTATGTAACCTGACGAAGGAGTAAATATATCTATAAACAACAAGATCCTGTTATAACTGGCCAGCTTATCCGTCTCTGAAATCACATGAATGACATAGGCCTGTGTAGGCTCATAGGCACAGGTAAAAACAAGGGGGTGGTTGGGCACTGTGTGGGAGTGTCCACCAAGGGGCGCTGCAATGAGCAAGGCAGCTGCACTGGCGGGTTAGTTAGGCCCGGTTAAAGACAAGAAAAAACAGGGTGTCAGAACGAAGTTCTGTGGCAGCGCTAGGTGGAATATATTATGGTACAATTAATTAAGAGATTGGATGATCTGTACAAATGGTTTTATTAAATTGGACAATCTGTCCATATATAAGATAAATGAGCAAAAGTTGGCATGTACATACACTATAAAAATGCAACAATAAAATAAAATATATAAAAAACACTCTGCCTGCTGGATTTCATGTTGATGTATACATAGTTACAATATTGGATATCCGGTATAGTTACCAATCCTGGTGACAGGGAAATGTTCCAAATTTCAGAGATGAGGGATTTGGTCGATAGGGCCCCAATGGGCTGGTGAGGATGGTATAAGTAGTACTGGACCGCACAGCCAGTGATATTGGATCCTCTCTAGTTGGTGGCCTGGAGTGATGTGAAATGTTCCGTGGCCACTGGAGGTGTTTCCAAACGAAGTTGTCACTGATGAATGTTTTCGGTCATGAGATGTACTTGTTAGGCTCCTGTACAGTATTGGTGCAGCCTGATGGTGAGCCCGTAGGGCCAGGGATGTCTCCCAAAGTTGGGGAAGAAGGGAATTATTGGGGGGTCCTCTCTGTGGATGACCGTATCGGACAGTTGGAAATGAGTCCACGGTCCCTGTGGAGGAATGGTTTCCTGGTGGTTCCCAATAAGGACAAGACTGGGAATCAAGTCCAATAGTGGGTTTTACCAGCAAGACGGGGTCCAATAAATGGTGGGGTCTCCAATGAGACTTGGGGATAAGTCCAATGGTGGACAATACCAGCAAGGCAGTGTCCAATATGTGGTGGGGTCTCCAACGCGTTTCGCTGCTTCCCACAATGCAGCTTTGTCAAGGATAATTTTATGGTCAGGCAGACTGCCTTATATACCCTTATAATTAGTACAATGGATTGCACCTGGGTGCATAGATCATCCAATCTCGTCAGAAACATTTCAAAAGATATTAAGTTTGAAGAGGAGACAGTAAATTATATATATATGTAAGATAATCGTACTGAATTAAATAAGTTATGAACACAATCGGAGAAATAACTTACATTTCCATCAGTTGATTTGTTTTTCCCGATCACATGATCGGAGAGAATCCAATCATGTATCGCTACGTGGAGGGTGCACACGTTATTATTGCCCCGTTTCCTCCTAGTGTATATGGTATTATGTCCCCACTTCCGGGGTACACAGGCAATGGGGACGCGAGATGCCGCCACACGCATCACGCGTCACCCATGCGCGGTGTCTGAATGGTGTGCGTCGCATGCTAATGACGCAATCGCGCTCCGTCTATGGCTGACGGCTCCCAGTCTAAACACAGTTGCGGTCACGTGTCACGCACTGTTGTCGTCACGTGAACGTTATGTAGACGAATCGGGTATGTGCTTTACCCAATGTTTTGGTCACATGACCTGTTGCTATGTTACGTGGTAAACCTCGCAGGTTGTATTTACCAGATGTTAATAGATATCCATATATATGTGAGTGTTTGTGTTACGATCATTTTTTAAAAGGTACATACAGTCTGTATATTAAGTATTCACACGTTATGCGGGATATTCATGATTTTACATATATAAGGGGTAATCGCTATGACATATGAGGGGATGGAGAATCCATATATATATGCACACAATTTGAGGGTTGAGACAAGAACAGAAGCATGGGAATTGAATATTGAAGAATATATACACATTCATGAAACCAGATAAAAAATTAAATGGCCACATAAATGCATATACAGAAGTGAACTATATAATGGGTTGTTATTTTATAATGCACTCAGCATTAAGCTATGAGTATCCACTTCATTCATGTAGAGGATATATACATGTTTAGACCTTACATCTTTAAAGAAAGCAATTTCTAAAAGAGGGGGGAGGGGGGAGAGAGAGGGGGAAGAAGAAAAGGGGACATGTAATTAAATTACCATATTAAGTTCTACTGCCTCATTGAGGCCAGAGGGATATATGGATCCTAGCTGGTGCATCCAGAATATTTCCTGCCTACAGAGCTTTCTGAATCTATCGCCACCTCTCCTGGTGGTCTCTATGTGTTCTATCCCTATGATCTTAAGGTCCCCTGGGTCTCCTTTGTGGAATTCTGAAAAATGGCGTGATACACTATGAGTAGCCAACTGTTTTACTACATTTCTCCGGTGTTCTAAAAACCGGATTCGTAATTTGCGGGTAGTGCGGCCAACATAATGTAGACCGCAACTACAGAGTAAAATATAGATAATGAATGAAGAATTACAGTTAATAAATCCATTAATTTTATATTCTTTATCCTTGATTTTCATTGTTTCTGTTTGTGTATGAGAAGTGTGAGAGCAGGTGATGCACTTATTTCCACCGCATTTGAAAAAACCTTTCGGTTTCGGAGGAAGCCAGGAGAGTTCACAGTTACTTGGGGTGGGTTCAGAGATAGGTTTCAGAAAACTAGGTGCCAGTAGATTTTTCAAGGAAGTGTTATTTTTGAAAACAAATATTGGTTCTTCTGGTAAGGAATTGAGGAGAAGAGGATCCTGTTTGAGGATGTTATAATTTTTCTTTATAATGGTTTTTATGTCTGTACAATGATTGTGGTACGTGGCTATATATGCTAAATCTCTTTTTGTAGAGCTATTTGTTTTGTCTTTGGGTTTCAATAGTGCATTCCTATCTAGTGAATTCACAGTTTCAAAAGCTTGGTCTAAGATGTATTTGGGGTATCCTCGATCTTCAAAGGACCCCTTCATCATACCAGCCTGTTCCTGGAAGGAGGCGGTGTCCGAACAATTACGTTTAAGACGTAAAAAATTGTCCCTTGGGGATATTTTTAACCCAAGGGCGATAGTGTGCACTACGAAAGTGCAAGTAGGCATTTGTACCAACTTCTTTTACATAATTAGTGGTACATATTTGGTTCTCGCGAATTTCGAGGGCTATATCGAGAAACGTGGTCTTGTGAGAGTTAAAGGAATGGGTAAATTTTAAATTAAATTGATTAGCATTTAAGTGATTAACAAAGTGTTGTGCTGAAAGTGAATCCCCATCCCAAATAATAAAAAGGTCATCAATATATCTGCCATAGAGGACCAGGTTCGCCTCCCAGTCGCCCCCCCAAATGTGGCGGTCGTCGACCGCACCCATGTAGAGGTTGATTCTTATTTACAACCACGAGTACCCACCCTCAGATCCCACATCCGAGATACTACACACTTTCTGCAAATTATACAGAACCAAATATGGAAAGAGTCTTATAACTTCCTAACCTTGGATGTTCAGAGTTTATACTCTAACATTCCTCATGAAACAGGCCTACAGGTCATTTCTGACAGACTATTCTCGGATGGGGATCTGAGTTTGGATCACCAACGCTTTGTCACTGATTCTATTGCCTTTATATTAGAACACAATTATTTTTTATTTCTGGACACTTTTTATTTACAGACTATGGGTACTGCCATGGGGACCAGGTTTGCCCCCAGTTATGCCAACCTCTACATGGGTGCGGTCGAGGACCACCACATTTGGGGGGGGGCGACTGGGAGGCGAACCTGGTCCTCTATGGCAGATATATTGATGACCTTTTTATTATTTGGGATGGGGATTCACTTTCAGCACAACACTTTGTTAATCACTTAAATGCTAATCAATTTAATTTAAAATTTACCCATTCCTTTCACTCTCACAAGACCACGTTTCTCGATATAGCCCTCGAAATTCGCGAGAACCAAATATGTACCACTAATTATGTAAAAGAAGTTGGTACAAATGCCTACTTGCACTTTCGTAGTGCACACTATCGCCCTTGGGTTAAAAATATCCCCAAGGGACAATTTTTACGTCTTAAACGTAATTGTTCGGACACCGCCTCCTTCCAGGAACAGGCTGGTATGATGAAGGGGTCCTTTGAAGATCGAGGATACCCCAAATACATCTTAGACCAAGCTTTTGAAACTGTGAATTCACTAGATAGGAATGCACTATTGAAACCCAAAGACAAAACAAATAGCTCTACAAAAAGAGATTTAGCATATATAGCCACGTACCACAATCATTGTACAGACATAAAAACCATTATAAAGAAAAATTATAACATCCTCAAACAGGATCCTCTTCTCCTCAATTCCTTACCAGAAGAACCAATATTTGTTTTCAAAAAGAACACTTCCTTGAAAAATCTACTGGCACCTAGTATTCTGAAACCTATCTCTGAACCCACCCCAAGTAACTGTGAACTCTCCTGGCTTCCTCCGAAACCGAAAGGTTTTTTCAAATGCGGTGGAAATAAGTGCATCACCTGCTCTCACACTTCTCATACACAAACAGAAACAATAAAAATCAAGGATAAAGAATATAAAATTAATGGATTTATTAACTGTAATTCTTCATTCATTATCTATATTTTACTCTGTAGTTGCGGTCTACATTATGTTGGCCGCACTACCCGCAAATTACGAATCCGGTTTTTAGAACACCGGAGAAATGTAGTAAAACAGTTGGCTACTCATAGTGTATCACGCCATTTTTCAGAATTCCACAAAGGAGACCCAGGGGACCTTAAGATCATAGGGATAGAACACATAGAGACCACCAGGAGAGGTGGCGATAGATTCAGAAAGCTCTGTAGGCAGGAAATATTCTGGATGCACCAGCTAGGATCCATATATCCCTCTGGCCTCAATGAGGCAGTAGAACTTAATATGGTAATTTAATTACATGTCCCCTTTTCTTCTTCCCCCTCTCTCTCCCCCCCTCCCCCCTCTTTTAGAAATTGCTTTCTTTAAAGATGTAAGGTCTAAACATGTATATATCCTCTACATGAATGAAGTGGATACTCATAGCTTAATGCTGAGTGCATTATAAAATAACAACCCATTATATAGTTCACTTCTGTATATGCATTTATGTGGCCATTTAATTTTTTATCTGGTTTCATGAATGTGTATATATTCTTCAATATTCAATTCCCATGCTTCTGTTCTTGTCTCAACCCTCAAATTGTGTGCATATATATATGGATTCTCCATCCCCTCATATGTCATAGCGATTACCCCTTATATATGTAAAATCATGAATATCCCGCATAACGTGTGAATACTTAATATACAGACTGTATGTACCTTTTAAAAAATGATCGTAACACAAACACTCACATATATATGGATATCTATTAACATCTGGTAAATACAACCTGCGAGGTTTACCACGTAACATAGCAACAGGTCATGTGACCAAAACATTGGGTAAAGCACATACCCGATTCGTCTACATAACGTTCACGTGACGACAACAGTGCGTGACACGTGACCGCAACTGTGTTTAGACTGGGAGCAGTCAGCCATAGACGGAGCGCGATTGCGTCATTAGCATGCGACGCACACCATTCAGACACCGCGCATGGGTGACGCGTGATGCGTGTGGCGGCATCTCGCGTCCCCATTGCCTGTGTACCCCGGAAGTGGGGACATAATACCATATACACTAGGAGGAAACGGGGCAATAATAACGTGTGCACCCTCCACGTAGCGATACATGATTGGATTCTCTCCGATCATGTGATCAGGAAAAACAAATCAACTGATGGAAATGTAAGTTATTTCTCCGATTGTGTTCATAACTTATTTAATTCAGTACGATTATCTTACATATATATATAATTTACTGTCTCCTCTTCAAACTTAATATCTTTTGAAATGTTTCTGACGAGATTGGATGATCTATGCACCCAGGTGCAATCCATTGTACTAATTATAAGGGTATATAAGGCAGTCTGCCTGACCATAAAATTATCCTTGACAAAGCTGCATTGTGGGAAGCAGCGAAACGCGTTGGAGACCCCACCACATATTGGACACTGCCTTGCTGGTATTGTCCACCATTGGACTTATCCCCAAGTCTCATTGGAGACCCCACCATTTATTGGACCCCGTCTTGCTGGTAAAACCCACTATTGGACTTGATTCCCAGTCTTGTCCTTATTGGGAACCACCAGGAAACCATTCCTCCACAGGGACCGTGGACTCATTTCCAACTGTCCGATACGGTCATCCACAGAGAGGACCCCCCAATAATTCCCTTCTTCCCCAACTTTGGGAGACATCCCTGGCCCTACGGGCTCACCATCAGGCTGCACCAATACTGTACAGGAGCCTAACAAGTACATTTCATGACCGAAAACATTCATCAGTGACAACTTCGTTTGGAAACACCTCCAGTGGCCACGGAACATTTCACATCACTCCAGGCCACCAACTAGAGAGGATCCAATATCACTGGTTGTGCGGTCCAGTACTACTTATACCATCCTCACCAGCCCATTGGGGCCCTATCGACCAAATCCCTCATCTCTGAAATTTGGAACATTTCCCTGTCACCAGGATTGGTAACTATACCGGATATCCAATATTGTAACTATGTATACATCAACATGAAATCCAGCAGGCAGAGTGTTTTTTATATATTTTATTTTATTGTTGCATTTTTATAGTGTATGTACATGCCAACTTTTGCTCATTTATCTTATATATGGACAGATTGTCCAATTTAATAAAACCATTTGTACAGATCATCCAATCTCTTAATTAATTGTACCATAATATATTCAACCTAGCGCTGCCACAGAACTTCGTTCTGACACCCTGTTTTTTCATAGGCACAGGTGTATAGAAAGCTGTGACACTTGGCTGTTTTGCTAAGTTAGTTATGCCGCATCCCAAAACAGTAGGCGGCTTGCAGGTATGACTGGGGAAATAGCACATGGTACATATCTGACATCAGGAGAGATTTTATTTATAAACCAGCAACTACTTTTAGGAGAAAGTACCATAAGGTATTGTTCGTATAACAATACTGCAACATACAGTTTAACAGTCCCAAAAGTACACCCAAACAATGCAACCTGGGTTTTCAAACCTTCAAGCCATTAAGTTGAAGTGACTAATTCATTTGTGTTATATAGGAAAGTATTCTGATTCGATTACTCAATATTGACAGTGTGATAGGACTGTGCTGGTAATTTCATTGTTTATTAGGTTTGAAGTTAGCATTGCAACTGTTCATTAGATTTAGGATTGTTTGTAGCATCCCTATAAAAACACTGGGTGTTCCCCTGGTAATGCAGGTGGGCCGACGCCTGCTGGGGGTGGGTGGCTGATGTCACAGGAAGTCAGCCACCGGCCCTGTCTTCATCCTAGCTTTCGGATATAAAAGTAATTTCAGAGTGACTTTAATTTGCGATGGCAGTAGTGGTCAGCAACCATCAAATGATTTCTCCTGCTACCGGCAGCATGCAGGGGGATGTGTTCTTGTACACATCCCCTCACATTTTACAGAGCATATTCGGTGGCGGGGAATGGGTGTTTGGCCAATCGGCAGGTGGCTTGAAGCCACTGCTAAGCAGCGAAAGACCGCTGCTTAGCAGGCAGTATTGAATTAGGCCCTTTGTGTTTTATAACTCACCCTTTATCTAAAATGCCCACCTTCAAACTTCTAGTATAACACTTATAAAGGTACTTGTGTACTTTCATGGCTCCCATCGCATGCCATATGGCATGCGATGGCATGCGATGCGATTTTCCCGTGTTTTTATGCATTTTTTAGAAAATCGCAAGCGATCTGATGCGATGCGATGTCATTTTTCACTGAAATTATGGACATGAGTTGACATCATGTAAAATGCACCCCAAATGTAATTTTTCACACTGTACCACCCCCACTATCAACGCCAACCCAAAGCGTGGCGAGCCCCCGAGGGGCGGCGGTACGCGTCCTACGACCTTTTCATACCCCCACTATCCACGTCGGCGTGGAGTTGAGAATAGAAAGTGTGGCGAGTGCAGCGAGCCCCGCGAGGGGACGCGGATACCTTAACAGGTATCCGTGTCCCCTCGCGGGCTTCACTGGTATCCGTGTCCGCTCGCCACGCTTCGGGCTCGGTGGCTCGCTACGCTCGCCACACTTTCTATTCTCAACTCCACGCCGACGTGGATAGTGAGGGAGATATTCTCGCCTCTCTGTTGTGGTGTAAGAAGATGGAAAGCAAGAGTGCTGCGAGATGAGATGGAGAAAATACCAATCCTTGCTGACATGTTACAGTAAAATCAGTTAACATCAGGGCCTTTAAATCTTTTTAAGCCTATTTTACTACAAAGCCATGTCATAAATGAAACACTGCCCAACTAATATTTGTGAACCATATGTAAGAGGAACCAGTAGTCCCTAGAGAATTCAAACTTCAAAAAATATAAGTTCAGTTCACCAAACAGATAATTTCCCTATATGTGACAGGTCCACTTCTTAACCCCTTCCCGACATTTGACGTACATTTACGTCATGGTCGGGAAGCACTTCCCGACACATGGCGTAAATGTACGTCATGGATTTAAACTGTCACCGCGTCTATAGACGTGGTGACAGTTTCAACATGTCTGCTGTCCCTGACAGCAGACATGTCCGTGCATGCCCAGGGGGGGCTGCGATGCCGCCCCCCGTCGGCGATCGCTGTGATTGGCTGTTCAGTGTGAACAGCCATTCACAGCGTTTTCCTGTGTCACCGGCGAATAACGTTCGCCGGTGACACGGGATCAGAGGTGATTGGTGCTGTAAAGTACAGCACCAATCACCGCGGGGTGTAAGGGTGACACTGGTGTCACCCCACCTCACCCCGCCCGCCCCCAAAGGCCGTGATTGGTCCGTCGGACCGACGGACCAATCACAGCCAAGGAGGGGGATTTAAACTAACGGTGACTGCACTGCAGACGCCATTCCGGTCTGGAATAGCGTGCAGTGCGGTCACCGTGCCCACCTGCCGCCATATACTGACCAGAACCTTGCTCCATACTTACCTGATCGCTGCTTCATCACTGCTTGATCACTGCTTGATCTGTGCTTGT
Source organism: Crinia signifera (assembly GCF_055691185.1). Lineage (NCBI taxonomy): Eukaryota > Metazoa > Chordata > Amphibia > Anura > Myobatrachidae > Crinia > Crinia signifera. The sequence continues at coordinate 109,849,032 of NC_139221.1, forward strand.
AGTGTGCTGGATGCTTCCTGGATCCTGTTGCTACTTGTGCCTTCCTGTGCTGTGAAATTGTGCTGCTGCAGTGTAATAGCTAGATAGAGAGATAGATAGAGAGAGATAGAGAGATAGAGAGAGATAGAGAGAGATAGAGAGAGATAGAGAGAGAGATAGTGTCAGAGAGTGCTATATTTTGTGCTGCTGCAGTGTGATATAGTTATAGATAGAGAGAGAGAGATAGAGAGATAGAGAGAGATAGAGAGAGAGAGATAGATAGAGAGGCCTAGTGACAGAGTGCTATATTTTGTGCTGCTGCAGTGTGATAGTTATAGAGAGATAGAGAGAGATAGAGAGAGAGAGATAGAGAGAGATAGTGACAGATTGTGCTATATATTTTTTATATAACTGACTGCTGCCCCCTCCTTTTGTGCTGATCAGTATAAATTAACTGATCAGCAACTTTTTGGGGGCGCAGGTTTTTTTTTATATATAGATATACCTGTCAGTGCTGCTGCTGCAGTGTCATAGAGTGATAGATAGTGAGAGATAGAGAGATAGAGAGAGATAGTGACAGAGAGTGATAGAGAGTGCTAAATTTTGTGTCTGCTGCCCCCGCCTTTTGTGCTGATCACTATATCTAAGGTGATCAGCAACTTTTTTGGGGGTACAGAGGTTTTTTTTTTTTTATATATACCTGTCAGTTGCACTGTCAGTTGCACCAAAGGTTGTGCACCTGCTGCACCTCACTGGTAATCAGTGTCGCATCACTGATCACCTTTTTTTTTTGTGTGTGTGCTGTGGGGTCTTTTTTTAATTTTTTTTTTACACACACTGTGATTTTGTGGGTGTCCTGTGGCCGCTGTGCGCTGATCAGTGACGTACATCACTGATCATCTTTTTCGGCACAGGGTTGATCTATTTTTTTTTTTTTTGATCAAATTCCTGTTGCCTTTGAGCGCTGTTCAGTGACAGACGTTACTGACCAACATCTGTGCTCAATTTTTGGCGCAGGACCTTTTTTTTTTTTTTTTTTAACCCCTTCAATTTTTTATTTTTAACCCCTTCATTTTTTTTTTTTTTTATTGGTATAAAGTATTTTTTTTTTTTCTGCACTACATACACACTACACACTACATACCCCCCGGGTTGAAATAAAGTTTGTACCCCCCCCTACACTATACACGTGTTGAAACATTTCACTACCAGTAACACAAAAATAAAAATGGCATCCCAAATGTCCTCCCAAATGTCCTCCCAAATGTCCTCCCAGTCATCCAGGAGAATGTATTCAGTGGAGGAGGCATATGCCATGCTTGCCTCTGACTCAGACACAGCCAGTGATGCAAGCGGGGAATTTGAAGGATTCGTCTTAAGCTCCTCTTCCTCCTCTGGTGATGAGGGACCCCCTCAAAGACGCCCCCGTAGAGCAGCTGAGACCCCCCCCCCCCCAACAATTGATCTCGTATGGACCCCACCACCAGACAATTTTGAGCCCCAGGTTCCTGAGTTTTTGGCCATGCCAGGAATCCAATTTGATTCCACAGGTCTCAGAGAAATTGACTTTTTCAAATTATTTTTCTCTGATGATTTTATAAATTTAATGGTGGACCAAACTAATTTATATGCCCAGCAGTTTATTGCTCAAAACCCCACGTCATCATTTGCTAGGTGGACCCCTGTAGATGCAGTAGAGATGATGACGTTTTGGGGTCTGGTGTTTCATATGGGCATAGTAAAAAAGCCAGAAATTAGGCAATATTGGAGTACAGATGTTCTGTACAGTACTCCATTTTACCGTATGGCCATGACCCGGACTCGATTTGAGACAATTCTTAAATTTATACATTACACCGATAATGCACAGTGCCCACCCAGAGATGATCCCACCTTTGACCGGCTATTCAAAGTCAGGCCGGTCATTGATCATTTCAGTGCCAAATTTGAAGAGGTGTACATCCCTGAAAAATTTATTTGTATCGACGAGTCCTTTATACATTTTAAAGGAAGGGTTAAATTCCGCCAGTACCTTCCCAGTAAGAGGGCAAGGTATGGCATAAAAATGTATAAACTGTGTGAAAGCACCTCAGGGTACACCCACAGGTTTAGGGTTTATGAAGGGAAGGATTCAAGAATTGAACCGCCAGAATGCCCCCCCTCCCTCGTAGGTGTTAGTGGGAAAATTGTCTGGGATTTAGTGCACCCCTTCCTGGATAAAGGTTATCACCTCTATGTGGATAACTTTTACACTAGCATCCCCCTGTTTAAGGCCCTTGGTTCAAGAGGTACAGCAGCTTGCGGTACTGTGCGCAAGAACCAAAGAGGCCTCCCAAAAACGCACATTGCCCAAGTAATGAGAAGGGGTGAAAGCAGGGGAATATGCAACGAAAATATGTTGTTGGTCAAATATAAGGACAAGAGGGATGTCCTTATACTGACAACAATTCACGGAGACAGTACCACCTCCGTCCCTGTACGAGGTACCAGTACCCACACCTCCAAACCTAATTGTATCCTGGATTACAATAGGTACATGGGCGGAGTGGATCTTTCAGATCAGGTACTGAAGCCGTACAGTGCCCTGCGGAAAACAAAAATCTGGTACAAGAAGGTGGCCGTGTATATCATCCAGATGGCACTGTATAACGCTTACGTGCTATTCCGTTCTACCGGCCAGAGGGGGACATTTATGCACTTTCAAGAGGAAGTCATAAAGGGCCTAATATTTGGGAACCAGCAGGCAGAGGGCCCCAGTACTTCTAGTACTGGCCCCCGTATTGTACCAGGGCAGCATTTTCCTGATGAAATCCCCTCCACTGGAAAAAAGGGCAGGACACAAAAAAGGTGCAAAGTTTGCTATAAAAAGGGAATAAGAAAGCAAACTATTTTCCAGTGTGACACTTGCCCCGACAAACCCGGCCTATGTATAAAGGAGTGTTTTAAAATATACCACACATCTATGGAATATTAGGTTCATAATTTCACCGTGCTTCGGGGGTCTTGCTAATGCCACATAGCACCCACCATTCATTCCACCAGAATCTGAGCCGCAAAATCCAAAAATCACTCCTTCCCTTCTGAGTCCTGCCATGCACCCAACTGGTATTTTTTGGTCACATGTGAGGCATTGCCGTACTTGGGAGATATTGGGGCACAGATTTTGGGGTGCTTTTTCTCCTTCATTCCTTGTGAAAATGAAAAATTTTGAGCCAGAACTGCATTTTTGTGTAAAAAAATGTAATTTTTCATGTTCACTGCCCACTTGTATCAAAATTGGTGAAACCCCTGGGGGTTTGAAATGTACACTATACCCCTAGATGAATTCCCTGAGGGGTGTAGTTTGCAAAATGGGGTCACTTGTGGGGGTGTTCCACTGTATTGGTGCTTTGGGGGTCTTGCTAATGCGACATAGCACCCACCATCATTCCACCAGAATTTGTGCTGCAAACTCCAAATATCACTCCTTCCCTTCTGAGTCCTGCCACTTTTTGGTCACACATGAGGCATTGCCGTACTCGGGAGAAATTGGGGCACAGATTTTGGGGTGCTTTGTCTCCTTCATTCCTTCTGAAAATGAAAAATTTTGAGCCAGAACTGCATTTTTGTGTAAAAAAATGTAATTTTTCATTTTCACTGCCCACTTGTATCAAAATTGGTGAAACCCCTGGGGGTTTGAAATGTACACTATACCCCTAGATGAATTCCCTGAGGGGTGTACTTCGCAAAATGGGGTGACTTGTGGGGGGGTTCCACTGTATTGGTGCAACATAGCACCCACCATTCATTCCACCAAAATCTGTGCTGCAAAATCCAAAAATCACTCCTTCCCTTCTGAGTCCTGCCATGCACCCAACTGGTATTTTTTGTTCACATGTGAGGCATTGCCGTACTCTGGAGAAATTGGGGCACAGATTTTGGGGTGCTTTTTCTCCTTCATACCTTCTGAAAATGAAAAATTTTGAGCCAGAACTGCATTTTTGTGTAAAAAAATGTAATTTTTCATGTTCACTGCCCACTTGTATCAAAATTGGTGAAACCCCTGGGGGTTTGAAATGTACACTATACCCCTAGATGAATTCCCTGAGGGGTGTAGTTTGCAAAATGGGGTCACTTGTGGGGGGGTTCCACTGTATTGGTGCTTTGGGGGTCTTGCTAATGCGACATAGCACCCACCAAAATTCCACCAGAATCTGAGCTGCAAAATCCAAAAATCACTCCTTCCCTTCTGAGTCCTGCCATGCACCCAACTGGTATTTTTTGGTCACATGTGAGGCATTGCCGTACTCGGGAGAAATTGGGGCACAGATTTTGGGGTGCTTTTTCTCCTTCATACCTTCTGAAAATGAAAAATTTTGAGCCAGAACTGCATTTTTGTGTAAAAAAATTTAATTTTTCATGTTCACTGCCCACTTGTATCAAAATTGGTGAAACCCCTGGGGGTTTGAAATGTACACTATACCCCTAGATGAATTCCCTGAGGGGTGTAGTTTGCAAAATGGGGTCACTTGTGGGGGGGTTCCACTGTCTTGGTGCTTGGGGGGTCTTGCTAATGCGACATAGCACCCACCAAAATTCCACCAGAATCTGAGCTGCAAAATCCAAAAATCACTCCTTCCCTTCTGAGTCCTGCCATGCACCCAACTGGTATTTTTTGGTCACATGTGAGGCATTGCCGTACTCGGGAGAAATTGGGGCACAGATTTTGGGGTGCTTTTTCTCCTTCATACCTTCTGAAAATGAAAAATTTTGAGCCAGAACTGCATTTTTGTGTAAAAAATGTAATTTTTCATGTTCACTGCCCACTTGTATCAAAATTGGTGAAACCCCTGGGGGTTTGAAATGTACACTATACCCCTAGATGAATTCCCTGAGGGGTGTAGTTTGCAAAATGGGGTCACTTGTGGGGGGGTTCCACTGTCTTGGTGCTTGGGGGGTCTTGCTAATGCGACATAGCACCCACCAAAATTCCACCAGAATCTGAGCTGCAAAATCCAAAAATCACTCCTTCCCTTCTGAGTCCTGCCATGCACCCAACTGGTATTTTTTGGTCACATGTGAGGCATTGCCGTACTCGGGAGAAATTGGGGCACAGATTTTGGGGTGCTTTTTCTCCTTCATACCTTCTGAAAATGAAAAATTTTGAGCCAGAACTGCATTTTTGTGTAAAAAAATGTAATTTTTCATTTTCACTGCCCACTTGTATCAAAATTGGTGAAACCCCTGGGGGATTGAAATGTACACTATACCCCTAGATGAATTCCCTGAGGGGTGTACTTTGCAAAATGGGGTGACTTGTGGGGGGGTTCCACTGTATTGGTGCAACATAGCACCCACCATTCATTCCACCAAAATCTGTGCTGCAAAATCCAAAAATCACTCCTTCCCTTCTGAGTCCTGCCATGCACCCAACTGGTATTTTTTGTTCACATGTGAGGCATTGCCGTACTCAGGAGAAATTGGGGCACAGATTTTGGGGTGCTTTTTCTCCTTCATACCTTCTGCAAATGAAAAATTTTGAGCCAGAACTGAATTTTTGTGTAAAAAAATGTAATTTTTCATTTTCACTGCCCACTTGTATCAAAATTGGTGAAACCCCTGGGGGTTTGAAATGTACACTATACCCCTAGATGAATTCCCTGAGGGGTGTAGTTTGCAAAATGGGGTCACTTGTGGGGGGGTTCCACTGTCTTGGTGCTTGGGGGGTCTTGCTAATGCGACATAGCACCCACCAAAATTCCACCAGAATCTGAGCTGCAAAATCCAAAAATCACTCCTTCCCTTCTGAGTCCTGCCATGCACCCAACTGGTATTTTTTGGTCACATGTGAGGCATTGCCGTACTCGGGAGAAATTGGGGCACAGATTTTGGGGTGCTTTTTCTCCTTCATACCTTCTGAAAATGAAAAATTTTGAGCCAGAACTGCATTTTTGTGTAAAAAAATGTAATTTTTCATGTTCACTGCCCACTTGTATCAAAATTGGTGAAACCCCTGGGGGTTTGAAATGTACACTATACCCCTAGATGAATTCCCTGAGGGGTGTAGTTTGCAAAATGGGGTCACTTGTGGGGGGGTTCCACTGTCTTGGTGCTTGGGGGGTCTTGCTAATGCGACATAGCACCCACCAAAATTCCACCAGAATCTGAGCTGCAAAATCCAAAAATCACTCCTTCCCTTCTGAGTCCTGCCATGCACCCAACTGGTATTTTTTGGTCACATGTGAGGCATTGCCGTACTCGGGAGAAATTGGGGCACAGATTTTGGGGTGCTTTTTCTCCTTCATACCTTCTGAAAATGAAAAATTTTGAGCCAGAACTGCATTTTTGTGTAAAAAAATTTAATTTTTCATTTTCACTGCCCACTTGTATCAAAATTGGTGAAACCCCTGGGGGTTTGAAATGTACACTATACCCCTAGATGAATTCCCTGAGGGGTGTACTTTGCAAAATGGGGTGACTTGTGGGGGGGTTCCACTGTATTGGTGCAACATAGCACCCACCATTCATTCCACCAAAATCTGTGCTGCAAAATCCAAAAATCACTCCTTCCCTTCTGAGTCCTGCCATGCACCCAACTGGTATTTTTTGTTCACATGTGAGGCATTGCCGTACTCGGGAGAAATTGGGGCACAGATTTTGGGGTGCTTTTTCTCCTTCATACCTTCTGCAAATGAAAAATTTTGAGCCAGAACTGAATTTTTGTGTAAAAAAATGTAATTTTTCATTTTCACTGCCCACTTGTATCAAAATTGGTGAAACCCCTGGGGGTTTGAAATGTACACTATACCCCTAGATGAATTCCCTGAGGGGTGTAGTTTGCAAAATGGGGTCACTTGTGGGGGGGTTCCACTGTATTGGTGCTTGGGGGGTCTTGCTAATGCGACATAGCACCCACCAAAATTCCACCAGAATCTGAGCTGCAAAATCCAAAAATCACTCCTTCCCTTCTGAGTCCTGCCATGCACCCAACTGGTATTTTTTGTTCACATGTGAGGCATTGCCGTACTCGGGAGAAATTGGGGCACAGATTTTGGGGTGCTTTTTCTCCTTCATACCTTCTGAAAATGAAAAATTTTGAGCCAGAACTGCATTTTTGTGTAAAAAAATGTAATTTTTCATTTTCACTGCCCACTTGTATCAAAATTGGTGAAACCCCTGGGGGTTTGAAATGTACACTATACCCCTAGATGAATTCCCTGAGGGGTGTACTTTGCAAAATGGGGTGACTTGTGGGGGGGTTCCACTGTATTGGTGCAACATAGCACCCACCATTCATTCCACCAAAATCTGTGCTGCAAAATCCAAAAATCACTCCTTCCCTTCTGAGTCCTGCCATGCACCCAACTGGTATTTTTTGTTCACATGTGAGGCATTGCCGTACTCGGGAGAAATTGGGGCACAGATTTTGGGGTGCTTTTTCTCCTTCATACCTTCTGAAAATGAAAAATTTTGAGCCAGAACTGCATTTTTGTGTAAAAAAATGTAATTTTTCATTTTCACTGCCCACTTGTATCAAAATTGGTGAAACCCCTGGGGGTTTGAAATGTACACTATACCCCTAGATGAATTCCCTGAGGGGTGTAGTTTGCAAAATGGGGTCACTTGTGGGGGGGTTCCACTGTATTGGTGCTTGGGGGGTCTTGCTAATGCGACATAGCACCCACCAAAATTCCACCAGAATCTGAGCTGCAAAATCCAAAAATCACTCCTTCCCTTCTGAGTCCTGCCATGCACCCAACTGGTATTTTTTGGTCACATGTGAGGCATTGCGGTACTCGGGAGAAATTGGGGCACAGATTTTGGGGTGCTTTGTCTCCTTCATTCCTTGTGAAAATGAAAAATTTTGAGCCAGAACTGCATTTTTGTGTAAAAAATGTAATTTTTCATTTTCACTGCCCAGTTGTACCACAATTGGTGAAACCCCTGGGGGTTTGAAATGTACACTATACCCCTAGATGAATTCCCTGAGGGGTTTAGTTTGCAAAATGGGGTAACTTGTGGGGGGGTTCCTAAATTTTAGCATCTTATGGTGCCTAGAAACCTACATGGTGCCTAAAAAATAATCTCATAAAAAGGAGGCTCCAAAATCAAGTAGGTGCTCCTTCTATTATGAAGCCTGTGGTTTGGTCAACGTGCACACTAGGGCCACATATAGGATATTTTTGAAAACAAAAGAATTGGGGGAATCAATTTTTAGTCACATTTCTCTAGTAAAATGTACTGTGTTCCTTAGAAAAATGTATTAAAATTGCAAATCTGCAAAAAAAATGAAATTTTGAAATTTCACCTACACTTTGTTTTAATTCCTGTGAAACACCTAAAGGGTTAACAAACTTCCAAAATGCTGTTTTGAATACTGTGAGGGGTGCAGTTTTTGAAATGGCATCATTTATGGGGGTGTCTCACATACAAGTCCCTCAAAGTCATATCAGAACTGAACTGGTCCCTAAAAAAATCAGTGTTTGAAATTTTCTTGAAAATTTGAGAATTTGCTATTCATATTGTAAGCCTCATAGTGTCCAAAAAAATTAAAAGGAAGTTGAAATAATGATGGAAACATAAAGTAGACATATGGTCTATGTTAGTTATTAACTATTTTGAGTGGTATGATTATTTGTCTCACAAGCAGAAAATTTAACATTTTGCAAATCGCTAAATTTTCCATTTTTTCACGACATTTTGGTATTTTTCACAAAAAAACACAGACTGTATCGACCCAAATTTACCACTAATTTGAAGTACAATGTGTCACGAAAAAACAATCTCAAAATCACTGGGATAAGTAAAAGCAAAAAAAAGTTATCCCCACTTAAGTGAGACATGTCAGATTTGAAAAAAATGGCTCTGTCAGGAACGCAAAAACTAGCTCTGTCAGGAAGGGGTTAAAGAATCCACTGCTATAAAGAACAGCACAAATACATGGTATGCTGTATAAAAAGTCGTTTACAGAGAAGCTGGAATCCTAAATCAACATGTTTACAGTTCTTTATAGGCAGAGGAATAATTAAATAATAAACCATTAACAGAAAGCTTTTTCGTTAGTTAATGTAATCTGCGTTTGTAGAATTAGACGAAAGAATAAACAATTTCTTTCCATATTTGAGATTTCCCTGGACATCACTAAACTTATTATTGACTAAATAAGATAAACTCACTTTGCTAGAAGCAATCATGATTTTTTAGATTATTTGGATTGTACATAAATATTTAATGATTTCTCAGATACCTTGTGTTGCAGGCTGGTATCTTGTAGAAACAGTATTAATGTCTGTAAATATATTTTGAAATGAAAGGCAAAGTACAAATGGAAATTTAAATCTTTTGTGCCCTTCTATTTCTGTTTTTGGTAATGCATTAATATAAAAATATGCACATTAAGTACATGCTTGGATTGCTTGTCACTTCTGACATTACTGATCACAGAGGTTCTTTAAGGCAGTCATCTCATACAGTATATAGAGGTAAATAGACTCTATCAGTGGCATTTTATAATAGAGATGAGCGCGTCTGGATTTCGGGAATCCGGACACCACCGAACACTCCAATATCCGAACGCGTTCACGAGCCTGTTCGGGTTTCCCGCCCAGACTCGGAGTGCGCCTTTTCGGCACCCGCAAGTTACCACTGTCGGATCTCGCGAGATCTGGACAAAGTCACTACAACATCAATATATGTATATAAGGACGGCCTGGTAGGCGCCATGTTCACTCCAGTCTAGGAGAATGAACAGTGTGCACGTCTGGCTGTCTTCCCTGGCGCTCGCCTGCGTGCTCACTCTCCCATCCCGCTGTGCTACCTGCGTGGTGTAGTAGTTTTAACTACTACACTGCTGATAGTGACAACCTGCATGGTGTATTAGTTTTAACTACTACACTGCTGATAGTGACAAGTTCAACCTGCGTGGTGTAGTAGTTCTACACTGCTAATAGTGACAACCTGCGTGGTGCAGTAGTTTTAACTACTACACTGCTGATAGTGACAACCTGCTGAGTCTGACTGTGTTATGCTGCTTTCCCACTGCAGAAACGGGTAAAGACCCAGTATTGTTAAATGGGACATTAAAACGGGTCTGAGCCTGAAACCCCTTTCCCACTGCATGTTGTAAATAGTAAATTACTGGTTAATTACCATTTTTGTACCTTTCACATTGAACCCGTTTTGAAAGGTACTAAAACGGTATTTCACCAGTAATATACCAACCCTACCCTGGTACCTGGCAGTGCGGTGGGCAGAGTAGGCAGCGGGCGTGCCAGGGCTCCTAGTCGGCAGGTCCCCCGCACCCCCCCTCCCTTGGTAACTGGCATCGACCCATCCGGGCAGCTGGGCAGTGCAGTAGGCAGCGGCGTGCCAGGGCTTCTAATCGGCAGGTCCCTGACTGATGCACGAAAGCATCATGCAGGAGCATGATTTAGGAGGAGGCTGCAGCTGGTGCACAGACAGCGGGGCACTGGGGTTCCAGGTAGGTCCGTGCCCAGGAGGAGGAAGCAGAGGAAACGGGTCCATTAGGAGATTGTCATTTCATCGGCGGGATACCTTCCGCGAATGGGAACTAGCGGCCCGCTCATTACATATGCGCATAGCATGCTGCTGCCTACTGCACTGCCCCGCTGCCCGGATGGATCGCTGCCAGGTACCAGGGGAGGGGGGGGACTGGGGTACCAGCTGCAAGGTACCAGGGGAGGGGATGGGACGGGGGTACCAGCTGCCGGGTACCGGGGGGGGGGGCCAGGACAGGTACCAGGGGAGGGGGAAGACTAGTGTGGGATCTTAAATACAGTTTAAGACCCTTTCCCACTGCCCCCCCCCCCCCTCAAAAAGTCTTAAATGGGTAGGACACTGCTTTTTACCCGTTTAACAAATACCGGTATTTGTTAAATGGTTAGAGCGCCCTGGAACTTTCCCACTGCAACTGGGAAAGGGGTATCAGTGTAGTGTAGTGTAGTGTAGTGTGGTGGTACACTGACAGAGTCTGTATTGTGCTGTATATTATATATTTATCCCTGTAGTCTGTGCCTGTGCCTCATATAGATTGATTGACCTGTCCTCCAGTGTCCAGTGCCACTCCCTACCAACAAATTCCTTAATAATAATCATTTAAAAATTTTCTGTGTCTGCTGCTGTGTGACTAAGCTGGAACAGGGTACTACAAGTCACACCTCACCTGTGCAGGCCACATGTCAGTGCAAAATAAATTGCAAAATATCATTTTTATTTTAGAATAAAAGGGTTAATAAATAGTACTGACTTATTAATAATTCTTTAAAATGCTTCTGTGTCTGCTGCTGTGTGTGTAAGTCAGGAGAGGGTACTACAAGTCTAACCTCACCTGTGCAGGCCACACATCGGTGCAAATTGCAAAATATCATTTTTATTTTACAATAATAAAGGGGTTACTGACTTCTTAATAATCCTTTAAATTTTTTCTGTGTCTGCTGCTGTGTGACTGTTAGCTGGGAGAGGGTACTACAAGTCTCACCTTATCTGTGTGCACACCGGTGCTGCAAAATAATCGGTGCTACAAAATAATCAATTTAATTTTTTTGGACAATAAGGTTTACTGACTTAAATTCCTTTATAATAATCTTTTTTAATGTTTCTGTGTCTGCTGCTGTGTGACTGTTATCTGGGACAGGCCAGGGTAGTACAAGTCTCAACTCACCAGCGTGCACACCGCACATTGGTGCTGCAAAATAATAAATCATTTTTTTTTACAGTAAGGGTTACTGACGTAAATAATAATAATTTTACATTTTTCTGTGTCTCTGCTGCTGTGTGGCTGTACTCCAGAAAGATAATGGAGAACCAAAATATTGAGGCTCCAATAGTACAAGAACCACTTCCTCCAAGTGCTGAAGCTGCTGCCACTAGTCAAGATATAGAACATGATGATGAAATGCCATCAATGTCTTCAACCAATGCAGATGCCCATTGTCATCTTCGAGGGCGTGTGAAATCCAAAAAAGCAAAGTTGAGTACGTTTAAGAAAAAAAAATCTAAATCCTTGGGGGAGAAACGTAAGCTTGGCCTATATTCTTTACTAGTGGTCCAGCTTCACACGACGATCACAGCCCTCCTCCTCATCCTCCCCCCCCCCCCCTAGAAATGTCAATAGAGTTAAGCTGTCAACAAAAAGACAGCAAACAACTCAGCCTTTTAAAAGACACGGTATCACAAATCCCCTAGGAGAGTCCAAGGGTGTTGGTGGTTGTGAACCCTGACCTTCCCATCACTGTATGGGAAGAGGTGGCTCCTTCCACCATTTGCAGCATGGACTCTGCATATGCTGGAAGGATCACCCACAGTCCATTTCCTGATTTTTAAGTTGTCAATGTCGTACACCAGGAGGAGGAAATTGATGTAGCTGGTGCTGAGGAGGAAGTTGATGAGGAGGAGAATGCTGGCATGCTTTGATAAAGGGAACTATGATTCCCGAAACGCGTTGGTCAGAGAGGACCACATTGGAATAGAGAGGCTCTTTTTGTCATCACAGCATCCTGGATTAAAAGGTAATTCACCATTAAGAAACCTTGGTACATTTCATGACCGGTCTGACAAGTCCACACCAAAGCTATCCTGATGGGAGGAGCCTAACATGAATAACAGTGAGTACTGGTACGCCAATATTAGAATCCATCTAAAAAGAAACCTAGATATGTCTGGAAACACCTAACCCGATGTGAGTTTGGTGCGCTACAGAAAAGCTACATCATTATTTCCAGATCTTGACAACATATCTTGTGAAGTGTTTTTGATTTGTTGAAACTTATACACATCAAATCTTTTTGTGCATAACCAATTAATTGGGAACGAGAGGTCCGACCAGAAAAATCCCCACAAAGAATTACCAAGTCTTCAAAATAAACTTCTAAGCTAAGTATTCCTCACAGATATATCCTGTTGATATAGGCAAAGCGCCATCACACTATACTACTTTTGCCATTCTGCCACTGCCTGCCAAAGGCTGGAGCGGCAGCAAAAACTCCTCAACCTGCCCTGCCATCACCTCAAACAAGAGGTTGTGACATGCTGGAACTCCACCTCAGAGCAGCAAAAGGCCATTCAAGCCTACACAGCCACCAACGACATAGGCAAAGGAGCAGGGATACACCTGACTCAAGTGCAAGTGCATATACTAAAGGGGATATAATAAGGAAGGGGGTTATGTTTGGCCAGTTTGTTCCACTCCTTTGCAGCTCTGCAGTGCAGCTATTCCATTCATTGGTTTCTCTTTTCGACCCATGTAAGAAACCCTTGGCCATTGACAATGTATTTGTGTATTGCTTCCGCTCGCCTAACTTGCTGGAAAAAAAATTCTTTTGGAAGCTCCAAGCAGATCTCAGTGCGTACCAAATCATCCACTGCTCCTTGGCTATATGTATTTAAATACCCATCAACAATGATGTAAAATCAGCTAACATGGCATTTAACAGTGCTAGGTGCAGAGCCAAGTGGTGTAAGACTTCCAGAGCCAATTCTTTGAGCAAATGTGTAGACATTGGACAATCAAGCTATATAGTGGGGTTATCATTTATTAAACTGCTTGTAAGTCAGCTTGTAAGTCTCACCTAACTTGATGGAAAACACAAAGTTGCTGAATTTCTTTTGGAAGCTCCGAGCAGATCTCAGTGCGGACCAAATCATCCGCTGCTCCTTGGCTATATGTATTTAAATACCCATCAACAATGATGTAAAATCAGCTAACATGGCATTCAACAGTGCTAGGCGCAGAGCCAAGTGGTGTAAGACTTCCAGAGCCAATTCTTTCAGCAAATGTGTAGACATTGGACAATCAAGCTATATAGTGGGGTTATCGTTTATTAAACTGCTTGTAAGTCAGCTTGTAAGTCTCGCCTACCTTGATGGAAAACACAAAGTTGCTGAATTTCTTTTGGAAGCTCCGAGCAGATCTCAGTGCGGCCCAAATCATCCGTTGCTCCTTGGCTATATGTATTTAAATACCCATCAACCAATGATGTAAAATCAGCTAACATGGCATCCAACAGTGCTAGGCGCAGAGCCAAGTGGTGTAAAACTTCCAGAGCCAATTCTTTCAGCAAATGTGTAGACATTGGACGATCAAGCAGTATATTGGGGTTATCCTTTATTAAAGTTTGCTTGTAAGTCAGGAATGAAACTTGTGAGAATGGCATGTTGAGATGTTGAGTCAAACATTCCTTAAGTGAACACGTACGATTAGCAAGGAAGCCCCTGGTTTCCATGAAGAAAATGTATACATCTCCTACCTGTGTATCAAAGACATTGCATAACCACCCCATATTGGTGGGATGAGACATCCCCCAGCCAGCGACAGTCATGGACCACATTTAGAATGCTTTTATCTTTAAGCAGCATTTGTAGCCTATTTCTGAAAACTCCAGGCCCCAATAGTAGGACATCAAAAAGATAAATGTATCTTTTCGTAGCCACCTGCAGCCAGCACAACTTTCCATGACGGACACAAGTTCAGTCCCACTGCACCTAAGCTCAGGATTTTCTGGCTCTGTAGATGTCAAATTGCAGGACCAAGAATAGGCTGAAACTGGTCTATCACTACATAGTCTGCAGCTTCATCCTCAACTGCCCATTTAATGGCCTGAAGGATACTCTCATGCATCCCATGCGGTGCAGGTAGATCAGGCTCTCTCACTTCCCTGGCAAGTTTCCCAACATCTGCAACGCTCTCTTGTGATAAGGTTTTATCTCTTTCATTAGCTTTATTTTGTGGCTCTTGACTTGAAGGACTAGATGATTCTTCTTGGTTCCACTTTCAGAATGGTATGCCCAATGAGGATTTTTGTTCCAGGTACTTCTTTCCCAGTTGCTAAATCCTTAACTTTTCTTAAAGTGATTGTACGGCTCGCATCAATACTCATTGGTACGCCCTGGTTGTAAATTTGATATTCTTCCCAACGACCTTCATTAGGAAGCTGGTATCAGTTACTATGTCCATGCTAAATGTGTATTATGGGCACACACCGCCGACAGCAACTGCAAACAACCGCACCCTCCTAAAGATATTTTATCACAAATCCCCAAGGAGAGTCAAAGGGTTTTGGTGGTTGCGATGCCGGACCTTTCCATCACTGTGGAGGAGGATTACTTTGGTGACAGCATCCAAGTAGACATGTCAGACATTCCTTACCTGTACTGGCAGGACAAAAAAGGCAGTTTGGAAGCCCCAGTACAAAGTCAAACTGGCTTTATTTTACCTGACTTGTCCCGCCTCCAGTGTGTACTCTGAAAGAGATTTTAGTGCAGCGGGGAACCTGGTCAGTGAGCAGTGTAGAAGATGATGTTCATCAAAATGAATTGGATAAGGATGAGGATGACATCTTGCCTCTATAGAGCCAGTTTGTGCAGAGAGAGGTGACTTGATCCTTTTCTTGTGGGCCCAAACAAACCAATTATTTCAGCCACAGTCATGTGGCAGACCCTGTCGCTGAAATAATTTGTTTGTTAAAGTGTGCATGTCCTATTTACGCAAATAATGGTGGGTGGGAGGGCCCAAGTACAATGCCATCTTGCACCTTTTTTTGCCATTATGTGCTTTTTGAAACCTAGTTTTTCAAACAGCCATCCTGTCTGCTGCTGCAGTGCCACTCCTAGATGAGTCATGTGTTTGCGCCGCCCACTTGTGTGGCTTAGCATAGTTATCCAGCTACCTCGGTGCAACCTTTTGCCCTAAAAACAATATTGTGAGGTGTTCAGAATAGACTGGAAATGAGTGGAAATGATTGATATTGAGGTTAATATTAGTGTAGAAGCAAAAAAAAACACGAAAATGGTTGTGTTTTGGAACAGATCCAGATCCAAAACACTGCCCAAGATACAGACCCAAAACGTGTTTCATGGAACACGAAAAGTGCCCGGTGCACATCCCTAGTTTTTACCAATGGGCTGCAGCCCCCTCAAGTAAAGCCCGCCACTGTTCTCTGCCAAAGTGAAGCCAGATGCAGTCTGTGATACTGCTCTGGCTTCAATGTGACTATCAGTGACTTCCTGTTGGAAGTCCGACCTGCCAGTCACTCAAGGCAGTCCCATTGGGAGATGTTCCCTCCCTCCGGAATGCCTCTCTGTGCGCAACTGAGGGCAAACCCAAAAATTGGTTCTGTGCATGCACAGTACCACGGACGATACTGCGCATGCGCCGGACCCAGGAACCTGAATATACCTCGGGGGTGCTGCAGGGCAGCCCATGGAAACTTGGAGGCCAGCCCTTACACAGTATGTGTGAAGTTACAGCGCATCCGCTGGCCCCATACAGGGGACCGGCAGCAGGGGGGAGCACAGCGGCGGCAGCAGCAGTGGATAGGGTGGGGCCCGCATGGCGGTAGCCCCCTCCTCTGCAAGGGTAAGAACGGCCACTGGACTCTACTAAACTCACTTAAAGAGTACATAACAGCAATCATCTCAATTATGGTTACTGTATAATTTTGTTATTATTGATTATTTATTAACATTTATATAATGCAAACATATTCCGTAGCACTTTACAGAGAATATTTTAACATTCCCATCAGTCACTGCCCCAGTGGAGTTTACAATCTATATTCCCTGCCACATGTACATGCACATGCAGACATTCTAGGGTTAATTT
The DNA here is from genome assembly GCF_055691185.1 of Crinia signifera. NCBI lineage: Eukaryota > Metazoa > Chordata > Amphibia > Anura > Myobatrachidae > Crinia > Crinia signifera. The sequence goes on from NC_139221.1 coordinate 109,865,608, forward strand.
GTTGGAAGCCAATTAACCCACCAGTATATTTTTGGAATGTGGGTGTAAACCAGAGCACCTGGAGTAAACCCACAGAAGCACGGGAGAATATACAAACTCTGTATAATTGGCGTCATGGTGGGAATTGAACCACTGAACTCAGTGCTGTGAGGCAGTAATGCTAATTATTACACCGTCCATGCTGCCAATAAATGGTATAAATAGTAGACACTGTCTAGGTCGAGAGTCACGAGGTAGACCACTAATGGTTGGCAGTGACTAGGTTGACACCTTGAAATGGTCAACATATCCAAGGTCAACATTGACAAAAGGTTGACACAAGCTTATGGTCGACATAGATGTGGTCAACATGAATAAGGTCAAAATCAATTTTTAAAATTTGTCAACATCGACACCATATAAGAGTACAGTGTCCCCTGGCATGGCTCGCTGCGCTCGCCATTCTTCGGGCACTGTTATATTTCCAGTCTTTGCCCACTTGGATAGTAAAGAATGCAAAACCACCTTTTTTAAAAAATTATGTAAAAAAATTTTGTCAACCTTAATCAGATCAACCATGTCTATGTCGACCATAAGCTTGTGTTGACCAATGTCCACCTTTGGTATGTTGACCATTTCAAGGTGTTGAACAAGTCACTGTCAACCATTAGTGATCGACCTAGTGACTGTCCTCCTAGACATTCTCTACCCAGTGACCGCATACCCTCAGTTATATCGGTGAGCATTTCTTAAGATCAATCTCAGTTTGACAGTCTCACTATCAAAGGTTTTTTGGTGCAAACACAGAACATCAAATTACCGGGTGAAGCAGTCCTGCCCGTTTATTTGGTCAGTGTGAAAGGGTCAACCCGGGTCTTAAATCCCGGGTTCTTTATCCCCTTTTACACTGAAGAAATACCTATGTAATTCAGAAAATTACTGGGTTGACATTTTTAAACAACAGTAGTAATTTGCTGATCAGTGTGAATGGGGGTCAGACTGCACCCTGCAAAATGAATCAGCACTCAAAATGCCAGGTAATTGCTGCGTTGTATGTCTGAAAGTGTTTTAATAGATATTTTACACCTATCCAGGTCCCACTTATCCAGGCTTGACTGTATACCAAACAACCCTAAGGTCCAAATGTAATAGGGTGAGAGTTTCAGAAAGTGAGAGATTTTGGGAGAGTTTTCCCATGTTTTTTAAAGCAGCAATCAATTACACTGCAAAACCTGGTTGATTTTGCCATGTAATTGAGTGCTGCTTTAACCCCTTCCCGACATTGGGCATACATTTACGTCATGGTCGGGATGTACTTCCCGACACATGGCGTAAATGTATGCCATGACTTTAAAGTGTCACCGCGTCTATAGACGCGGTGACAGAGGGAAGATGGCTGCTGTCCCTGACAGCAGATATCTTCCCTCGTGTCCCAGGGGGGGCAGCGATGCCCCCCCATCGGCGATCGCTGTGATTGGCTGTTCAAATGTGAACAGCCAATTGCAGCGTTTTCTGTGTTCCGGCCAATATCGGCGCTCGGTAACACGGGGATCGGTGGTGATTGGTACTTGATCGGTACAGCACCAATCACCACCGAGTGTTAAGGGGTCTTTGGTGGTGGTCACACCTGCCCCCAAGGCTGTGATTGGTCCGTCGGACCGACGGACCAATCACAGCCATTGCACCTCAGTGAAAGTAACGGAGACCGCCCTGCCGCCGCCATTCCGGTCAGAAACAGCATGCAGAGCGGTCTCCGTGCCCATCTGTCCCCCTATCTGGCCTATCTGACCTCGATCAGCGTTGGTGGTGTGGTGGCATCCGTGCTGCCTGCGTCTGCTGCTGCTGCTGCAGCATCATATTAAAATATAATTTTGTCTCTGTTGCCCCCTGTGGCTGATTGCAGTGCAGACGGGCTTAAACCATCTGCACTGCTTTTTTTCCTGCCCCCCATTTGTGCTGATCAGTATAAATTAACTGATCAGCAACTTTTTTGGGGTGTAGGTTTTTTTTTTTTATATATATACCCCGTCAGGTTTCGCCAAAAGTTGCGCGCCTGCTGCCCCTCACTGCTAATCAGTGTTGCATCACTGATCAGCAGTTTTTTTTTAATTTTTTTTTTTTGGAGGGTGCTGTGGGGTCTTTTTTTAAAAAAATTTTACACCCACGGTGATTTTGTGGGTGTCCTGTGGCCGCTGAGCGCTGATCAGTGACGTACATCACTTTTGGCACAGGGTTGATCTAATTTTTTTTTTTTGGATCAAATTTCTGTTGCCTTTGACTGATCAGCAGTTTTTTTTTTTTTTCTTGAGGGTGCTGTGGGGTCTTTTTTAAAAAAAATTTTTACACCCACTGTGATTTTGAGGGTGTCCTGTGGCCGCTGAGCGCTGATCAGTGACGTACATCACTTTTGGCACAGGGTTGATCTAATTTTTTTTTTTTGGATCAAATTCCTGTTGCCTTTGACTGATCAGCAGTTTTTTTTTTTTTTTTAGGGTGCTGTGGGGTCTTTTTTTTAATTTTTTTTACACCCACGGTGATTTTGTGGGTGTCCTGTGGCCGCTGAGCGCTGATCAGTGACGGACGTTACTGACCAACATCTGTGCTCAATTTTTGGCGCAGGAGCTTTTTTTTTTCTTTTAACCCCTTCAAGGTTGTACCAAAAGCTGCCTTGAAGCTGCTGCCCCTTAAGTGCACTTACACGTGTTAAAGCACTACATACACACTACATACCCCCCGTGTTGAAATAAAGTTTGTACCCCCTCTACACTATACACGTGTAGAAACACTACACTTACACAAACACAAAAATAATAAAAATGTCCCAATCATCCCAAAGACTGTTTTCAGCGGAGGAGGCATATGCCCTTATTGCCTCTGACACTGACACAGCCAGTGATGAAAGCGATGAATTTATCGCATTGGTCTTAACCTCCTCTTCCTCCTCTAGTGATGAGGGACCCCCTCAAAGACGCCCCCGTAGAGCAGCTGAGACCCCCCCCCCCCCCCCAATGATTGATCTCGTATGGACCCCACCACCAGACAATTTTGAGCCCCAGGTTCCTGAGTTTTTGGCCAACCCAGGAATCCAATTTGATACTACAGGCCTCAAAGAAATTGACTTTTTCAAAGTCTTTTTCTCTGATGATTTTATAAATTTAATGGTGGACCAAAGTAATTTATATGCCCAGCAGTTTATTGCCCAAAACCCCACGTCATCATTTGCTAGGTGGACCCCTGTAGATGCAGTAGAGATGATGACGTTTTGGGGTCTGGTGTTACATATGGGCATAGTTAAAAAGCCAGAAATTAGACAATATTGGAGTACAGATGTTCTGTACAGCACCCCACTTCATCGTATGGCCATGACCCGGACTTGTTTTGAGACGATCCTTAAATTTTTGCATTACAACGATAATGCACAGTGCCCACCCAGAGATGATCCCACCTTTGACTTGCTATTCAAAGTCAGGCCGGTCATTGATCATTTCAGCGCCAAATTTGCTGAGATGTACATCCCCGAAAAATTCATTTGTGTAGACGAGTCACTTATACATTTTAAAGGAAGGGTTAAATTCCGCCAGTACCTTCCCAATAAGAGGGCAAGGTATGGCATCAAAATGTATAAGCTGTGCGAAAGTACCTCAGGGTACACCCACAGGTTTAGGGTATATGAAGGGAAGGACACAAGAATTGAACTGCCAGAATGCCCCCCCTCCCTCGTAGGTGTTAGTGGAAAGATTGTCTGGGATTTAGTGCACCCCTTCCTGGATAAGGGTTATCACCTCTATGTGGATAACTTTTACACCAGCATCCCCCTGTTTAAGGCCCTTGGTTCAAGAGGTACAGCAGCTTGCGGTACTGTGCGCAAGAACCAAAGAGGCCTCCCAAAAACGCACGTTGCCCAATTACTGAGAAAGGGTGAAAGCAGGGCACAATCCACCGAAAATATGTTGTTGGTCAAATATAAGGACAAGAGGGATGTCCTTATACTGACAACAATTCACGGAGACAGTACCACCTCCGTCCCTGTACGAGGTACCAGTACCCACACCTCAAAACCTATTTGTATCCTAGATTACAATAAGTACATGGGCGGAGTGGATCTTTCAGATCAGGTACTGAAGCCGTACAGTGCCCTGCGGAAAACAAAAATATGGTATAAGAAGCTGGCCGTGTATATCATCCAGATGGCACTGTATAACGCTTACGTACTATTCCGTTCTACCAGCCAGACGGGGACATTTATGCACTTTCAAGAGGAAGTCATAAAGGGCCTAATATTTGGGAACCAGCAGGCAGAGGGCCCCAGTACTTCTAATACTGGCCCCAGTACTTCTAGTACTGGCCCCCGTATTGTATCAGGGCAGCATTTTCCTAACGAAATCCCCTCCACTGGAAAAAAGGGCAGGACACAAAAAAGGTGCAAAGTTTGCTATAAAAAGGGAATAAGAAAGCAAACTATTTTCCACTGTGAAACTTGCCCCGACAAACCCGGCCTATGTATGGAGTGTTTTAAAATATGGATTATTAGGTTCATCATTTCACCGTGCTTCGGGGGTCTTGCTAATGCGACATAGCACCCACCATTCATTCCACCAGAATCTGTGCTGCAAAATCCAAATATCACTCCTTCCCTTCTGAGTCCTGCCATGCACCTAAATGGTATTTTTTGGTCACATATGAGGCATTTCCGTACTCGGGAGAAATTGCGGCACAGATTTTGGGGTGCTTTGTCTCCTTCATTCCTTGTGAAAATGAAAAATTTTGAGCCAGAACTGCATTTTTGTGTAAAAAAATGTATTTTTTCATTTTCACAGCCCAGTTGTACCAAAATTGGTGAAACCCCTGGGGGTTTGAAATGTACACTATACCCCTAGATGAATTCCCTGAGGGGTGTAGTTTGCAAAATGGGGTCACTTGTGGGGGGGTTCCACTGTATTGGTGCTTCGGGGGTCTTGCTAATGCGACATAGCACCCACCATTCATTCCACCAGAATCTGTGCTGCAAAATCCAAATATCACTCCTTCCCTTCTGAGTCCTGCCATGCACCCAAATGGTATTTTTTGGTCACATATGAGGCATTGCCGTACTCGGGAGAAATTGCGGCACAGATTTTGGGGTGCTTTGTCTCCTTCATTCCTTGTGAAAATTAAAAATTTTGAGCCAGAACTGCATTTTTGTGTAAAAAAAAATGTAATTTTTCATTTTTACAGCCCAGTTGTACCAAAATTGGTGAAACCCCTGGGGGTTTGAAATGTACACTATACCCCTAGATGAATTCCCTGAGGGGTGTAGTTTGCAAAATGGGGTCACTTGTGGGGGGGTTCCACTGTATTGGTGCTTCGGGGGTCTTGCTAATGCGACATAGCACCCACCATTCATTCCACCAGAATCTGTACTGCAAAATCCAAATATCACTCCTTCCCTTCTGAGTCCTGCCATGCACCCAAATGGTATTTTTTGGTCACATATGAGGCATTGCCGTACTCGGGAGAAATTGCGGCACAGATTTTGGGGTGCTTTGTCTCCTTCATTCCTTGTGAAAATGAAAAATTTTGAGCCAGAACTGCATTTTTGTGTAAAAAAATGTATTTTTTCATTTTCACAGCCCAGTTGTACCAAAATTGGTGAAACCCCTGGGGGTTTGAAAGGTACACTATACCCCTAGATGAATTCCCTGAGGGGTGTAGTTTGCAAAATGGGGTCACTTGTGGGGGGGTTCCACTGTATTGGTGCTTCGGGGGTCTTGCTATTGCGACATAGCACCCACCATTCATTCCACCAGAATCTGTGCTGCAAAATCCAAATATCACTCCTTCCCTTCTGAGTCCTGCCATGCACCCAAATGGTATTTTTTGGTCACATATGAGGCATTGCCGTACTCGGGAGAAATTGCGGCACAGATTTTGGGGTGCTTTGTCTCCTTCATTCCTTGTGAAAATGAAAAATTTTGAGCCAGAACTGCATTTTTGTGTAAAAAATTTTAATTTTTCATTTTCACAGCCCAGTTGTACCAAAATTGGTGAAACCCCTGGGGGTTTGAAATGTACACTATACCCCTAGATGAATTCCCTGAGGGGTGTAGTTTGCAAAATGGGGTCACTTGTGGGGGGGTTCCACTGTATTGGTGCTTCGGGGGTCTTGCTAATGCGACATAGCACCCACCATTCATTCCACCAGAATCTGTGCTGCAAAATCCAAATATCACTCCTTCCCTTCTGAGTCCTGCCATGCACCCAAATGGTATTTTTTGGTCACATATGAGGCATTGCCGTACTCGGAAAAAAATTGCGGCACAGATTTTGGGGTGCTTTGTCTCCTTCATTCCTTGTGAAAATGAAAAATTTTGAGCCAGAACTGCATTTTTGTGTAAAAAAATGTAATTTTTCATTTTCACAGCCCAGTTGTACCAAAATTGGTGAAACCCCTGGGGGTTTGAAATGTACACTATACCCCTAGATGAATTCCCTGAGGGGTGTAGTTTGCAAAATGGGGTCACTTGTGGGGGGGTTCCACTGTATTGGTGCTTCGGGGGTCTTGCTAATGCGACATAGCACCCACCATTCATTCCACCAGAATCTGTGCTGCATAATCCAAATATCACTCCTTCCCTTCTGAGTCCTGCCATGCACCCAAATTGTATTTTTCGGTCACATATGAGGCATTGCCGTACTCGGGAGAAATTGCGGCACAGATTTTGGGGTGCTTTGTCTCCTTCATTCCTTGTGAAAATGAAAAATTTTGAGCCAGAACTGCATTTTTGTGTAAAAAAATTTATTTTTTCATTTTCACAGCCCAGTTGTACTAAAATTGGTGAAACCCCTGGGGGTTTGAAATGTACACTATACCCCTAGATGAATTCCCCGAGGGGTGTAGTTTGCAAAATGGGGTCACTTGTGGGGGAGGTTCCTAACTTTTAGCATCTTATGGTGCCTAGAAACCTACATGGTGCCTAAAAAATAATCTCATAAAAAGGAGGCTCCAAAATCAAGTAGGTGCTCCTTCTATTATGAAGTTTGTGGTTTGGTCAACGTGCACACTAGGGCCACATATAGGATATTTATGAAAACAAAAGAATTGGGGGAATCAATTATTAGTCACATTTCTCTAGTAAAATCTACTGTGTTCCTTAGAAAAATGTATTAAAATTGAAAATCTGCTAAAAAAATGAAATTTTTAAATTTCACCTACACTTTGTTTTAATTCCTGAGAAACACCTAAAGGGTTAACAAACTTCCAAATTGCTGTTTTGAATACTGTGATGGGTGCAGTTTTTGAAATGGCATCATTTATGGGGGTGCCTCACATACAAGTCCCTCAAATTCACATCAGAACTGAACTGGTCCCTAAAAAAATCAGTGTTTGAAATTTTCTTGAAAATTTGAGAATTTGCTATTCATATTTTAAGCCTCCTAGTGTCCAAAAAAATTAAAAGGAGGTTGAAATAATGATGGCAACATAAAGTAGACATATGGTCTTTGTTAGTTATTAACTATTTTGAGGGGTATGATTATTTGTCTCACAAGCAGAAAATTTAACATTTTGCAAATTGCTGAATTTTCAATTTTTTTACGACATTTTGGTATTGTTCACAAATAAACACAGACTGTATCGACCAAAATTTACCACTAACCTAAAGTACAATGTGTCACGAGAAAACAATCTCAAAATCACTGGGATAAGTAAAAGCAATAAAAAGTTATCCCCACATAAAGTGATACATGTCAGATTTGAAAAAAAGGGCTCTGTCAGGAAGGCAAAAACAGGCTGTGGCGGTAAGGGCTTAAAAACATGGGAAAACTGTACCAAAATCTCTCAAACTCTCACCCTATTACATTTGGCCCTAAATGTCCTTCCCTGCTTTAACTGGAAACAGTCAATAAGTTTCCTACCTTTATCTGCAGCACAAGCTGAGGCAAAACATCAAAAAGAGCTAAATCACCTTTTGGTGTTGCAATGTGTGTTTTCTTTACATTTTATTGTAGCATACTGCACAATCTTTGATTTTCGGCTGAAACCAACTGCTTTGTCCATTTAAAAATCACCACATGGACCTAATACCCCACTGCGGTTTCACTCGCTGACCACATTCTGTTTCCTAACAGGTTTAAAAGCCAGAAAACCTAATTTGTCTGGACAGCATGACAGTGTATCCAATGTGGGCACTTTCCCCTGTATATTGGAATCATTTAGGCAAAACAACAAAATTTGTCCAACTGTGGTCAACTTTAGCAACAAGTATAATACATTAAATGTTATGTGTGTTTTCTATTGCTCTCATTTTAATTAAATGTATATATATGTGTGTGTATATATATATATATATATATATTTAAATTTATTCAATTAAAGGCATTTTAATTAAGATAAAAGGCTCCTTATGGGACTGGTTCAAATTACATTTCATTTTATAGTACAAATTTAGCTAATAAAAGTTGAGATTTAGAAGAATTACAGTAATTGCCATTTTAGGAAAATGAGGTTAACATACAGTACAGTAGCATCAGTTTTACATATATATATATATATATATATATATATATATATGTGTGCTGGATGGAGTGGCACTCCCAGGTCGTTCTGAGTATTTAGATAATGCGTTGCCCGCCGTAAATCACCTGCTCTCACAGGCTGTAGATATGTTGTGGGGGACGGCGGCACTCGGAGGAAAAATAATGACACCAGGAGACTGGATAAATCACCGACGTTTCCAAGCCGTTACGGCTTCTTTATCAAGGTGCAGAAGACAATGGTCAAACAGTGTAAAAGGATTTAAATACCCTTACCTTCTTCCCACGCCGTCCACGCCGTACGCCGTGCAGGTGGGGCGCCACCTGATGACATCACCACTGCCGGCCCCGGTCAGTGGATAGACGGAGGATTAGGGGCGGGTACACACACTTCTGATTAAAAAACAAAATATACATTATTGCAAAATGTGACAGCGTGAGTCGCTGGTGTACATATGAATAAAAATAACATTAACTCTGTGAAAAACAATTTGTGCAATCAAAAAAACTTTGGAAGGGCACATACCAATTATGCGCCGACAGTGTACGTGTATATAAAAAAACAGTTAATGATATAGACATACATGAACAAATGAAATATACATGTGAGCATAAAACATAAACTACAATAACCCTCTTACATCCCCCCAACAAGTATTTGGACTTCATTGTACTATGCTTGTCGACACCAATCGTGTGTCGACCAATGTATGGTACTTTCCCTAATCCATAGGGGTCCTATATACTAGCCAATTAGGCTTTTCTCGCAAACTGCTCAAGTACATACTAGGCCACACAGGACGGCTACAGTGCCCAAAACAATAATCAATGCATAGTGACATGTTGTCTAACTGCGGTTAATATATTTGTTAGTTAATATCTAGGGGTCGGGACCCTCACTAGTTAAGAACATACTATACGAATAACATTAAAAGTTATGGTAGTTGTAAAAAATTATGGTAGTTGTAAAAATTTTTTGTTATTATAAAAAGTATGAATAACCCGCATGTTCATTTAACCCCTTAGGGGACAAGGTCTCAAGCCTGTGAATCCACCGACTTTCGGCTCTACACAGTCGTAGATTCCTATCTCCTCCCCTTTTTGAATCATCAATCTGTTCAATGATTCTGTGTCTAAGGGAGGCCAATGGGTGCCTAGCCTCAGCGAAGTGGCGGGCCACTGGCTGGTCGCTGGTCCCAGAACTAATGGCCCCCTTGATGGAGGAACGATGTGCAGCCGCACGTTCTTTGAAAGCCCGTACGGTCTTGCCGACATAATGTCGACCGCACGGGCAACTGATCAAATAGACCACGAAATTTGAAGAACAGGATACCCTCTGTCTGATTTTGATGGGTTTTCCTGAATAGGGATGGTAGAATGTGTCCCCAGGGGTCATAAAATTACATGTAGTACACCCACTGCACTTGAAACAACCTGGTTTGGGCACCCCCAGAAAGGTGGGTACCCTGGGGCTAACAGAAACCACGTCATTTTTAACTAGGTAGTTTTTTAGGTTTTTACCCCTAGTGTAAGCGCACATTAGCTTTTTGTTATGTAAGGCCCGTAGTTGAGGGTCAGTTTTAACTATTGGCCAATGGGTTTTAGCAATGCCATTAATGGCATGACTCTGTGGGTGATAAGAATTGACCCATATGTATTTGTCATCTCCCTAGGGTTTTGGGGGGCGGTTGATGGCCTGATCCCTAGGTATTTTTAAGACTTTTGCTTTAGATTCTTCCAACTCATCTCTATTATACCCTCTGGCAGCAAATTTGTCCACCATGGCTACCAATGAGGTTTCAAGGTCTGCCGGCTCACTGACGATTCTACGTACTCGTAACATCTGTGAGAACGGCAGGCCTCTTTTCAGTGGGGTGGGATGGTGGCTTGAGGCTAAGAGAAGATTATTTCTATCTGTTGCCTTGCAATACAAAAATGTAACAACTGAACCATCTTTTAACTCGATATTTACATCTAAGAAATTAACTTTGGTGTTACTGATGTTATACGTTAACTTAACAGGTGATTCTGATAAGTTATGCAGTTTGATTAGCTCTTCCAGTTTCTCCTGAGGACCATTCCAGATGATCAGCAGGTCATCTATGTACCTGGTATATAGTACCAGATGCCCGCTAACCACTGGATTGTCCAGAAAAAGATTATGCTCCACCTGGAACATATAGCTGTTGGCAAGCGATGGGGCCACTGAGGACCCCATCGCACAGCCGCATTGCTGTAGATAATATTTGTTATCTGACAAAAAAAAGTTATGCTTCAAGGTTAACTCTAACAGCTGTAGAAAAAATTCCACCTTAGGGCCGGTGTACAATGGGTTGTCGACTATTAGTGCCCGTACCGCCGCGAGTCCCCCCTCGTGTGGTATACACGTGTAGAGACTCGCGACGTCCACGGTGCACAGCAGACACCCAGGGGGCAACTGGCCCAATGCCAACAATTTAGTTAATAAGGTGTTGGTGTCCTTTAGATAGGAGCCTTGCCCTTGCACGCAGGGCTGCAGGAAATGGTCCAAGTAGATGGATATACCCTGATATAGGGACCCCCGGGCAGAGATGATGGGTCTGCCCGGAGGGTTCCTGCTGTCCTTGTGGACCTTAGGGATAGTGTATAGGAGCGGAGTGATGGGAAATGCGGTGGTAAGCGCTTCCCGGGTCTGGATATCTATCACCCCCTCCTGAACTGCTTGAGTAAGGATTAAGTCCAATTCTTGCTTGTAGTCCTTCGATGGGTCTTTGGCAAGAGGACAATATGTTGAAATGTCCGACAGCTGGCGAGCAATTTCCAGGAGATAGGTCTTGGCATCTTGCACCACTAACCCACCCCCTTTATCCGCCGGGCGGAAAGTAATGGAGGTGTCCTCGCTGAGTGACTTAAGAGCCTTCCATTCAGCACTTGAGAAATTTGAATGGTGCTCCGACTTTGCAGCTAGGACTTTGGAAGTCTCTTGTTGAATACGCCGACTAAATATCTTGATGGAGGCATTGTTCGTTAGAGGATCAAATTTGGATTTCTTACGAATCTTGGATGGTATATTGTGGGAGGGGTCCTTGACTGGCTCAGTATTTTGAAAGAATTCTGTTAATTTCAGCTGCCTGTTAAGTTTGTATTGCTCAATTTTTATTTGAAAAGGGTCAGCTGAATTGGTGGGAATAAAATTGAGTCCTTTGGCTAACACCTCGATCTCTATAGGTGTTAATACCCGTGATGACAAATTAAATATAGATTCTTTCATTTTTTCATTGTTGCCGTCTTGGACCTTTTGTTTCCTCCTCTTGTTTTGCCCCCCACGGCGGGTGTAGGTACGTCTCCCTGAGCTATTTGCCGCCGGGTGCGTACTCCTAAAGGGGCACGACCGCGGGCTTGGGAGGCACTTTCAAAGTCACTGGCAGAGGACCCATCTTCCTTCGATGATTCAGTCTCGCGAATATTGCAGTTGAATCTACGGAAGGTCCTTTGTCTAAAAGGTCGAAATGAACTGTCGCCTCCGGTGAGCCATGGGTAGACTAGATGTTTCTAATAGTCTGCATGTACCCTATCTTTTTTGTTCTTCTTGTATGCGACCAGTTCTTTCTTATATTTGTCGACTTGCGTGGTGAGTTTTTCCATCCATTCAACACTGGTATCTGCCCTTAGTGTCGGGACATGTGTTGCTTCCAATGTTGCAATCTTTGACCTAATGGTGGTGAGTTCCTTTGAAACCTCCTCCACCACCGCCAACATAAGGTCAAAGGAACATTTATTGAGGATGGATGTCCACGTTTTACAAAAGGGTATACTGTACCTACCCAGTGTAGGTACATTTTTTATGCGAAACCCACGGGGTATTTTTTTGTCCCTTATATAATCGGATAGGGTCAGTCCATGATAAAAATAATCCATTTCTTTCCGCTTCAAATTAAGCAGTTCATGATAGAGGTGTATGCTATCCACCTCCGCATTGCTGGCTCCAGTATCTTCCTTGAAGAGAAGCTTATCATAATCAGTATCAGAATAGCTAAACACTGCTCCAGGGATAAGTTCTACCCGAGACTGTGCAGCCGCAGCCAGGCTGGTGGAAAAGGATGTACTGGCTGTAGTATCCATATCGTTGGCGTGATGGATGGGTAATTGTTCCCGGACAGGTGAGACAAACAACCCTTCACCTGTGCACTCACACCTGTGTGTGCACGGACTTCTGGTCACCCCAGGTAAGGGGTCTGAATCAGACGGTATGACCGCGGGTGCCTTCAATTCGGCTGGGCAAAACTCCCAACCCGATATCTGTGTGCTGGATGGAGTGGCACTCCCAGGTCGTTCTGAGTATTTAGATAATGCGGTGCCCGCCGTAAATCACCTGCTCTCACAGGCTGTAGATATGTTGTGGGGGAGGGCGGCACTCGGAGGAAAAATAATGACACCAGGAGACTGGATAAATCACCGACGTTTCCAAGCCGTTACGGCTTCTTTATCAAGGTGCAGAAGACAATGGTCAAACAGTGTAAAAGGATTTAAATACCCTTACCTTCTTCCCACGCCGTCCACGCCGTACGCCGTGCAGGTGGGGCGCCACCTGATGACATCACCACTGACGGCCCCGGTCAGTGGATAGACGGAGGATTAGGGGCGGGTACACACACTTCTGATTAAAAAACAAAATATACATTATTGCAAAATGTGACAGCGTGAGTCGCTGGTGTACATATGAATAAAAATAACATTAACTCTGTGAAAAACAATTTGTGCAATCAAAAAAACTTTGGAAGGGCACATACCAATTATGCGCCGACAGTGTACGTGTATATAAAAAAACAGTTAATGATATAGACATACATGAACAAATGAAATATACATGTGAGCATAAAACATAAACTACAATAACCCTCTTACATCCCCCCAACGAGTATTTGGACTTCATTGTACTATGCGTGTCGACACCAATCGTGTGTCGACCAATGTATGGTACTTTCCCTAATCCATAGGGGTCCTATATACTAGCCAATTAGGCTTTTCTCGCAAACTGCTCAAGTACATACTAGGCCACACAGAAAGGCTACAGTGCCCAAAACAATAATCAATGCATAGTGACATGTTGTCTAACTGCGGTTAATGCTGAGGCTAGGCACCCATTGGCCTCCCTTAGACACAGAATCATTGAACAGATTGATGATTCAAAAAGGGGAGGAGATAGGAATCTACGACTGTGTAGAGCCGAAAGTCGGTGGATTCACAGGCTTGAGACCTTGTCCCCTAAGGGGTTAAATGAACATGCGGGTTATTCATACTTTTTATAATAATAAAAATTTTTTACAACTACCATAATTTTTTACAACCACCATAACTTTTAATGTTATTCGTATAGTATGTTCTTAACTAGTGAGGGTCCCGACCCCTAGATATTAACTAACAAATATATTAACCTCAGTTAGACAACATGTCACTATGCATTGATTATTGTTTTGGGCACTGTAGCCGTCCTGTGTGGCCTAGTATGTACTTGAGCAGTTTGCGAGAAAAGCCTAATTGGCTAGTATATAGGACCCCTATGGATAAGGGAAAGTACCATACATTGGTCGACACACGATTGGTGTCGACACGCATAGTACAATGAAGTCCAAATACTCGTTGGGGGGATGTAAGAGGGTTATTGTAGTTTATGTTTTATGCTCACATGTATATTTCATTTGTTCATGTATGTCTATATCATTAACTGTTTTTTTATATACACGTACACTGTCGGCGCATAATTGGTATGTGCCCTTCCAAAGTTTTTTTGATTGCACAAATTGTTTTTCACAGAGTTAATGTTATTTTTATTCATATGTACACCAGCGACTCACGCTGTCACATTTTGCAATAATGTATATTTTGTTTTTTAATCAGAAGTGTGTGTACCCGCCCCTAATCCTCCGTCTATCCACTGACCGGGGCCGGCAGTGGTGATGTCATCAGGTGGCGCCCCACCTGCACGGCGTACAGCGTGGACGGCGTGGGAAGAAGGTAAGGGTATTTAAATCCTTTTACACTGTTTGACCATTGTCTTCTGCACCTTGATAAAGAAGCCGTAACGGCTTGGAAACGTCGGTGATTTATCCAGTCTCCTGGTGTCATTATTTTTCCTCCGAGTGCCGCCGTCCCCCACAACATATCTACAGCCTGTGAGAGCAGGTGATTTACGGCGGGCACCGCATTATCTAAATACTCAGAACGACCTGGGAGTGCCACTCCATCCAGCACACAGATATCGGGTTGGGAGTTTTGCCCAGCCGAATTGAAGGCACCCGCGGTCATACCGTCTGATTCAGACCCCTTACCTGGGGTGACCAGAAGTCCGTCCACACACAAGTGTGAGTGCACAGGTGAAGGGTTGTTTGTCTCACCTGTCCGGGAACAATTACCCATCCATCACGCCAACGATATGGATACTACAGCCAGTACATCCTTTTCCACCAGCCTGGCTGCGGCTGCACAGTCTCGGGTAGAACTTATCCCTGGAGCAGTGTTTAGCTATTCTGATACTGATTACGATAAGCTTCTCTTCAAGGAAGATACTGGAGCCAGCAATGCGGAGGTGGATAGCATACACCTCTATCATGAACTGCTTAATTTGAAGCGGAAAGAAATGGATTATTTTTATCATGGACTGACCCTATCCGATTATATAAGGGACAAAAAAATACCCCGTGGGTTTCGCATAAAAAATGTACCTACACTGGGTAGGTACAGTATACCCTTTTGTAAAACGTGGACATCCATCCTCAATAAATGTTCCTTTGACCTTATGTTGGCGGTGGTGGAGGAGGTTTCAAAGGAACTCACCACCATTAGGTCAAAGATTGCAACATTGGAAGCAACACATGTCCCGACACTAAGGGCAGATACCAGTGTTGAATGGATGGAAAAACTCACCACGCAAGTCGACAAATATAAGAAAGAACTGGTCGCATACAAGAAGAACAAAAAAGATAGGGTACATGCAGACTATGAGAAACATCTAGTCTACCCATGGCTCACCGGAGGCGACAGTTCATTTCGACCTTTTAGACAAAGGACCTTCCGTAGATTCAACCGCAATATTCGCGAGACTGAATCATCGAATGAAGATGGGTCCTCTGCCAGTGACTTTGAAAGTGCCTCCCAAGCCCGCGGTCGTGCCCCTTTAGGAGTACGCACCCGGCGGCAAATAGCTCAGGGAGACGTACCTACACCCGCCGTGGGGGGCAAAACAAGAGGAGGAAACAAAAGGTCCAAGACGGCAACAATGAAAAAATGAAAGAATCTATATTTAATTTGTCATCACGGGTATTAACACCTATAGAGATTGAGGTGTTAGCCAAAGGACTCAATTTTATTCCCACCAATTCAGCTGACCCTTTTCAAATAAAAATTGAGCAATACAAACTTAACAGGCAGCTGAAATTAACAGAATTCTTTCAAAATACTGAGCCAGTCAAGGACCCCTCCCACAATATACCATCCAAGATTCGTAAGAAATCCAAATTTGATCCTCTAACGAACAATGCCTCCATCAAGATATTTAGTCGGCGTATTCAACAAGAGACTTCCAAAGTCCTAGCTGCAAAGTCGGAGCACCATTCAAATTTCTCAAGTGCTGAATGGAAGGCTCTTAAGTCACTCAGCGAGGACACCTCCATTACTTTCCGCCCGGCGGATAAAGGGGGTGGGTTAGTGGTGCAAGATGCCAAGACCTATCTCCTGGAAATTGCTCGCCAGCTGTCGGACATTTCAACATATTGTCCTCTTGCCAAAGACCCATCGAAGGACTACAAGCAAGAATTGGACTTAATCCTTACTCAAGCAGTTCAGGAGGGGGTGATAGATATCCAGACCCGGGAAGCGCTTACCACCGCATTTCCCATCACTCCGCTCCTATACACTATCCCTAAGGTCCACAAGGACAGCAGGAACCCTCCGGGCAGACCCATCATCTCTGCCCGGGGGTCCCTATATCAGGGTATATCCATCTACTTGGACCATTTCCTGCAGCCCTGCGTGCAAGGGCAAGGCTCCTATCTAAAGGACACCAACACCTTATTAACTAAATTGTTGGCATTGGGCCAGTTGCCCCCTGGGTGTCTGCTGTGCACCGTGGATGTCGCGAGTCTCTACACGTGTATACCACACGAGGGGGGACTCGCGGCGGTACGGGCACTAATAGTCGACAACCCATTGTACACCGGCCCTAAGGTGGAATTTTTTCTACAGCTGTTAGAGTTAACCTTGAAGCGTAACTTTTTTTTGTCAGATAACAAATATTATCTACAGCAATGCGGCTGTGCGATGGGGTCCTCAGTGGCCCCATCGCTCGCCAACAGCTATATGTTCCAGGTGGAGCATAATCTTTTTCTGGACAATCCAGTGGTTAGCGGGCATCTGGTACTATATACCAGGTACATAGATGACCTGCTGATCATCTGGAATGGTCCTCAGGAGAAACTGAAAGAGCTAATCAAACTGCATAACTTATCAGAATCACCTGTTAAGTTAACGTATAACATCAGTAACACCAAAGTTAATTTCTTAGATGTAAATATCGAGTTAAAAGATGGTTCAGTTGTTACATCTTTGTATTGCAAGGCAACAGATAGAAATAATCTTCTCTTAGCCTCAAGCCACCATCCCACCCCACTGAAAAGAGGCCTGCCGTTCTCACAGATGTTACGAGTACGTAGAATCGTCAGTGAGCAGGCAGACCTTGAAACCTCATTGGTAGCCATGGTGGACAAATTTGCTGCCAGAGGGTATAATAGAGATGAGTTGGAAGAATCTAAAGCAAAAGTCTTAAAAATACCTAGGGATCAGGCCATCAACCGCCCCCCAAAACCCCAGGGAGATGACAAATACATATGGGTCAATTCTTATCACCCACAGAGTCATGCCATTAATGGCATTGCTAAAACCCATTGGCTAATAGTTAAAACTGACCCTCAACTACGGGCCTTACATAACAAAAAGCTAATGTGCGCTTACACTAGGGGTAAAAACCTAAAAAACTACCTAGTTAAAAATGACGTGGTTTCTGTTAGCCCCAGGGTACCCACCTTTCTGGGGGTGCCCAAACCAGGTTGTTTCAAGTGCAGTGGGTGTACTACATGTAATTTTATGACCCCTGGGGACACATTCTACCATCCCTATTCAGGAAAACCCATCAAAATCAGACAGAGGGTATCCTGTTCTTCAAATTTCGTGGTCTATTTGATCAGTTGCCCGTGCGGTCGACATTATGTCGGCAAGACCGTACGGGCTTTCAAAGAACGTGCGGCTGCACATCGTTCCTCCATCAAGGGGGCCATTAGTTCTGGGACCAGCGACCAGCCAGTGGCCCGCCACTTCGCTGAGGCTAGGCACCCATTGGCCTCCCTTAGACACAGAATCATTGAACAGATTGATGATTCAAAAAGGGGAGGAGATAGGAATCTACGACTGTGTAGAGCCGAAAGTCGGTGGATTCACAGGCTTGAGACCTTGTCCCCTAAGGGGTTAAATGAACATGCGGGTTATTCATACTTTTTATAATAACAAAATTTTTTTACAACTACCATAATTTTTTACAACTACCATAACTTTTAATGTTATTCGTATAGTATGTTCTTAACTAGTGAGGGTCCCGACCCCTAGATATTAACTAACAAATATATTAACCGCAGTTAGACAACATGTCACTATGCATTGATTATTGTTTTGGGCACTGTAGCCGTCCTGTGTGGCCTAGTATGTACTTGAGCAGTTTGCGAGAAAAGCCTAATTGGCTAGTATATAGGACCCCTATGGATTAGGGAAAGTACCATACATTGGTCGACACACGATTGGTGTCGACACGCATAGTACAATGAAGTCCAAATACTCGTTGGGGGGATGTAAGAGGGTTATTGTAGTTTATGTTTTATGCTCACATGTATATTTCATTTGTTCATGTATGTCTATATCATTAACTGTTTTTTTATATACACGTACACTGTCGGCGCATAATTGGTATGTGCCCTTCCAAAGTTTTTTTGATTGCACAAATTGTTTTTCACAGAGTTAATGTTATTTTTATTCATATGTACACCAGCGACTCACGCTGTCACATTTTGCAATAATGTATATTTTGTTTTTTAATCAGAAGTGTGTGTACCCGCCCCTAATCCTCCGTCTATCCACTGACCGGGGCCGGCAGTGGTGATGTCATCAGGTGGCGCCCCACCTGCACGGCGTACGGCGTGGACGGCGTGGGAAGAAGGTAAGGGTATTTAAATCCTTTTACACTGTTTGACCATTGTCTTCTGCACCTTGATAAAGAAGCCGTAACGGCTTGGAAACGTCGGTGATTTATCCAGTCTCCTGGTGTCATTATTTTTCCTCCGAGTGCCGTCGTCCCCCATAACATATATATATATATATATATATATATATATATATCTATGCTAGTAAATAATGGGGCCTATATATGAATGAGTCCACTTGTCATAAATGATAAAATTGCTCCAGCCAATCAGCTCCCAACTGTCATTTTTCGGACACAGGGCAGTTAGGGGCTGAACGCAAGAGAGTTAGAAGCTGATTTGCTTGAGAATCATTTACCATATGCAATGAGTCTTATCTTTCATATGTTTTTATCACTCATCGATAAATGAGTCGCAATTTTTTTTCGAAAAGTCCTAGAACAAAGATGTTGGTTGCAAGGCTCAGCCTTTGCTCTAAAATTATTTTGAATTGTGTGCAATGCTCTGTTCAAAAGTATACTTTGAATAGCGCTGTATTACTCAGTTTAATTTAGATGCCTTTAATATTAAAATATTCTTCACAGGCATTGGGAAATTTACTACAAGATTTCATCCTGCAACCAAATACATCTGATATGTCATATATTATTTATAGTAGCAAAGAAGTATGATTGCTTCTAGCAGGAGTTTGCGATATTTCATGGTAGTGGCGTTGTGGATTTAAAAATTATGTTCCTTAAATTGTTCCCTTGTTCGTTATTATCATGAGAGAGTTTTGCATATTTATGTCAATGTGAAATTTAGGATTTTTAATCTCTACTTTCCTACAATCTTCTGAATCTCTGTATGTCTTCAGAGTGCCTTATACAATTAGTATTTTGTTGTTTCATGTTTGCAATTATATATGTTATAATTCTGGATGTCTGAAGATATCATCAATATTTTATAGATGCATTTTTTTTTTTACATTTTAAAGTCCTTATGATGAAGTGAATAAGGCTGCCATTAAGGAGGGTAATAGAATAAGCTGTCCTGCACCTTAACATCCAAAATAAAGAAATTATAGATGCTCAGTGATGTCACATGACATACTGTATTCCTCACTGACATCACATACTAGGGTCCCATCACAATGGACAATTACATGACACAGAATATTCAATACATTATCTGTAAAAACAAAGAAGTTATAGCAATTTTTTTTGATTGAATTACCAGCTTCCTTGCAGAGCCTGGGCAAGCGATAATTCTGGGGGACATTAGGCAGCACGCACTCTCCATAAAGAGGTTGTGCTTCTGGGGTTGGAAAGGCCCACAGGATATAGGGGAAACCCCCAGTGGTCCCCACTCCTCCTCTAGGGATTAGGTTCCAAACTGTGCCATTGAATTTACCTTTTACATATGGTGCCATATAGTTAACAGTACTACAGTATATTCTCTAGATCACAATTACTGCACTTCATACCACTGGGTGCTTTCCCTTCTCATTACACACTAAAGCACTCACTGAATACTTAATATGATTTTTGTAATATAAGACCAGAGCCATTACTCTCCATTACTTTGCACCTATTCTTAGCCATTAAGTATTCTTAAAAGATTTTTGTAGTCCACATGTAAATCTGCTGAGTTTAGTACATTTTCAGAGAACACTGCATGCCTTTGTCAGTTTGGCCAGGTCTGAAAGAGTTAAAGGATAGGTTTAGTGGTAAGTGAGCAAGGAAACTCTACTAACAAAACATATATTACAATGTCGTCTTCTCTAATAGTTCATCTTAGACAACAGGGTTAAAGGCACAGAGGGATGAAAGGGTGTCTGTTCATGTCCGGAATGTAAAAAGCAATAATACATCTTCAGTGCATAGAAGTAACATGGATTATATAGTATCTTTGTCTGACTAGTTAATTAGGGATCAACATTCCTGTGTCCAGAAAAAGGACATAAAATATGAAATGGGAGGATGTGAACCTATCTATGTTGTGACAAGTGGACTAAACAAGATCAAAGGCAAAAGCCTTAGTAACAGAAGGATATCTGTCCAAGTACAAAAGCTTTAGCTTAATCATTTAGGTCTGTTGCTATATTACATTACTGTAAATGCATTTCTGGAAGA
Organism: Crinia signifera; assembly: GCF_055691185.1. NCBI lineage: Eukaryota > Metazoa > Chordata > Amphibia > Anura > Myobatrachidae > Crinia > Crinia signifera. Next base: position 109,886,432 of record NC_139221.1, read on the forward strand.
AAATCTGAAACTTAATACACTTGTATTTTGCTGTAGCCACAAGGTTATCTGGAAAATAGTGTTATTTTTCTTTGTGCCATAGTGAATTAAGATCTGAACATTTTATTTTGAAGTTCTTCTCACAGATAGCAATTGATGTTATTTAAGCCTATCATTACACGGGGAGTGAGAGTGAGACGTCGTGGTTAGAAGTGTAAGCAGAAGGACCATTGACAAGATGGCTGTGACTTATCATCTGCTGCCGGGACCCCGCTGTTGACCTCACATCCGCCACAGGGACTACGCCGCTGACTTCCCATCCACCGCAGGGACCCCCTGCCCGCCCCACGCTGCCCAATCCCGCTGCCTGGCACCCACCTGCCACCACCGCAGAAGTGCCAGTCTGGGGCCTGGATGTGTGGGGGCCCTGGGTTGACCTCCTCTGTCGTCCTGTGGATAATCCGTCACTGATGATAAGGCGAATTTAAAGAAAAATAGCTTCACAAATTGACCCTGGAAGTCAAAGAATGGCTCCCTAGTCTGGGGTGCTGCTTTATTTATTATTTATTTATTTACAGTTTCTTATCCAGCGCAGCATATTCCGTTGTGCTTTACAATTGGAGACAACAGTGATTAAACAAACTGGGTAAATACAAACAGACATGGAGGTCGGAGGGCCCTGATCGCAAGCTTACAATCTATAAGGATATTAGGAGGGATACATAAGGTTAGAAATCCATAGCATGGCAGTCCCATCAGAATACAAGACAGTCCTGATGGGATGCAATTAGATATAAATGCTACTGGAGGTTGTGTGGGGGTCCTGAATATGATAAGCTTGCCTGAAGAGGTGAGTTTCCAGGGAACACTTGAAAGTTTGGAGTCTAGAGGAGAGTCTTAGTGTGCGTGGAAGGGTATTCCATAAGGTGGGTGGTGCCCGACAAAAATCCTGCAAGTGTAAGTGGGAGCAAGTAATGAGTGTGAATAAGAGATGCAGATCTTGTACAGAGCGGAGAGGTTGGGTGGGGATATATTTTGAGATAAGCAAAGAGTTATAAGTTGGTGTAGTCAGAGTAATGTCTTTGTATGTAAGTAGAAGTATTTTCTAATGAATGCGGTAATATACAGGCAACCAATGGAGGGACTGACAGACTGGATCAGCAGACGAAGAACATCTAGCCAGGCAGATCTGCCTCACAGCTGCATTCAAAATGGATTGTAGTGGTGAGAGTCTTTTCTTAGGTAGACCAGTAAGGAGGCTATTGAAATAGTCAATGCGTGATATAATGAGTGCATGGATTAGAGTTTTTGCAGTGTCTTGTGTAAGGTACGGACAAATTTTGGATATGTTTTTTAGATGCATGTAACATGATTTAGAGACAGATTCAAAGTGAGGAATGAAGGACAGTTCAGAGTCGAGGATGACCCCTAGGCAGATAGCTTGTGGAGTAGGATTAATTGTTGTGTTCTCAACAGTGACAGATATATCAGATTGGTAACTACTGTTGGCTGGTGGGAATATAATTAATTCTGTTTTGGAAATGTTGAGTTTGAGGTGGTGAGATGACATCCAAGATGAAATGGCAGAAAGACATTCAGAGACACAGAGCAATACTGATGGTGACAATTCTGGGGAGGATAGATAGATTTGAGTATCATTATCGTACATATGATACTGAAATCTAAAAGAGTTGATTAGTTTCCCAAGTGAGGAGGTATAGATTGAAAAAAGCAGAGGACTTAAGACTGAGCCTTGTGGTACTCCAACAGACAGAGGTAGTGAGGAGGAGGTAGAATCAGAGAAGCGAACACTGAAAGAGCGATTAGATAGGTAGGAAGATAACCAAGAAAAGGCTGTAATCTGAAGACCTGTGGATTGTAGTGTTTATATGAGAAGAGAGTGGTCAACAGTGTCAAAGGCAGCTGAGAGATCTAGAAGAATAAGAAGTAAGAAATGGCATTTAGATTTAGCAGTGGCCAGATCATTGACTACTTTATTCAGTGCTGTCTCTGTGGAGTGTTGAGAGCGAAAGCCTGACTGAAGTGGGTCCAATAAGTTGTAGGAGTTAAGAAAGTGTGTGAGGCGAGTATTGGCAAGTCTCTCAAGTAGCTTGGAGAGGCATGGGAGCTGAGAGATAGGACGGTAGTTAGAGAGACAGCTTTGATCAGAATTGTGTTTTTTTTTTAGAATGGGAGTAATAAGTGCATGCTTGAATAATAATAATAATAATAATAATAATAATAATAATCTTAATTGTCATCAATTGTTCACATAGAATATGCACAATTAAACGAATTTCCAATGTAAACATCAGCTTGAACAGAGCAAAATAAATAAAACGACATCAGGCCATAGAACTAAATCGTTATCACCAATAATCACACTATTTATTTAAAGTGCGAACTGCTACTGGAAAGAAACTCTCCCTAAATCGTCTGTTTTTACACAAAATTCAGTATCTCCTGTTCGATGGTAATAAAGAGAATAGCCCTCCACTAGGATGAGTGGGGCCCCTCAAGATACCCTTCACTTTTGACAGTAGACTGTTTTCGTACACATGTTGGATACTCGGTAGAGCAACTCCAATTATTTTACTTGCCATAGAAACAACTCTCTGGAGAGATTTACGCTCAGCAGCAGAGCAAGTACCAAACCATGCTAAAAGATGAACGTAATTTCCTCAAGAAAAACATTCACTGGTGGGCCTTTTTTATAACAATTTCTGTGTGTGTACTCCATGCAAGATCCCTTGATATATTTATACCCCAAAATTGAAAGGACTCAACTACCTCAACTTGTTGCTCATTGAGAACTAGCGGACAGTACGTAGCTTGGTGACATCTCCTAAAGTCTATAATCATCTCCTTGGTTTTGTCCACATTTAGAACCAGACAATTGTCTCTACTCCAAGACTCCAATCTGGAAACTTCGGACCTGTACTCAGTTTCATTATTATCAGCGGTAAGACCCACTATGGCAATGTCATCTGCAAATTTGATGATTTGAACAGATTTGAAGCTCACAGTGCAGTCATAAGTAAATAGTGAGTACAGCAAAGGGCTCAAAACACAACCCTGGGGAACCCCTGTACTAACTGTCAGTTCACCAGATACCTGGTCTTTTAACCTAACAGCCTGTGACCTGTTCGACAAAAAAACAAGAATCCATCTACACATACACCAGCTCAATGCAATGTTGGAAAGTTTACTAACTAGTGATGTTGTAATAACCATATTAAAGGCTGAACTGTAATCTACATATAGGATACAAGCAAAGGTACCCTTTAGTTCAAGGTGGGCTAGAACTCATTGTAGTAAAAAGAGTGCTGCGTCATCTGTGGATCTTTTTGCTTTATAGGCAAACTGGAAGGTGTTGAAACCGGGTGAAATGCATTTCTTAAAATGTACTAAAACTTCTTTCAAACGCTTTCATAATAAGGGAAGTTAAAGCAATCGGGAGGTAACCATTCAAGGTGTAAGCCCTACCTTTTTTTGGTACTGGGGTAATAATAGTAGATTTAAAACTTTTGGGCACACAATACATACTAAGGGAGAAGTTGAAAATAAAAGTAAAAATTTGAGCAAGCTGTGCTGCACATTCCTTTAAAACTTTCCCTGGGATCCCGTCTGGGCCGGGGGCCTTCCCTATCTCGGTCCTGGCAAAACACTGTCTAACAGAATCCACGTCTAACTCTAGAGGGCTTATGTCCTCAGAGTTTCCCCCGGAAGGGTGTGTGACACAGTTGGTCTGTCAAAACGGGCATAAAAAGTGTTTAAAGTGTCCCCTAATGAGGAATCACTATCTTGATTTAGTGAATTTTAATCCATTTTGTAGTTTGTAATATGTTGGATGCCTTCCATAAACTCTTGGCATCATTCTCCTGGCAAAAAATGTACTCTAGTTTTACAGAAGAAGCCTTTTTTGCCCTAGCAATTCCTTTTTAATTTAAGAGGAGCGGCCCCAAAAATGGTCAGGTCACCAGATCTAAAGAGATTGAACAGAGAAGGAAAGATACCAGTAGAGAGAGATAGGTTACAGATTTTATTTAAGCTTGGTATAAGCACAGGAGACAGAGCTTCACTGACTTGTAATGGTATAGGATCAAGAGGAGAGTTAGTAGAGTAGGAAGATGAAAAGAGTGTGGATACTTCATCCTCACTTGTGGGTTCAAATGCGGAGAAAGTGGCTGAAGAAGAGCATGCCATTTCATCTTGAATTTTAGCAATCTTTTCCTTGAAGAAGGAAGCAAGCTCTTGTGCACTGATATTGGCAGTTGGAGAGGGTGAAGGAGGGTAAAGAAGTGATTTAAATGTATTAAAAAGTCACTTGGGGTTAGTGGCATGAAAAGAGATGAGAGATTGAAAATAATTTTGTTTAGCAGTGTCCAGAGCATTATGATAGGAGTGGTAGGTAGTCTTAAATGTGACAAAGTCACTTGGATTTTGAGATTTACACCACTGACATTCAAATCTACATGATAGTTTTTGCAGGTTTCTTGTTAATTCTGCTTTATGATTTATTTCATATGGACACCGCTGAAGGGGTGTGTCTAGCAGTACTTTTTGGGCATGTCTTGCAGGATTTATAAATTTTTAGTTAAAATCACTTGGCTTAATTTATTTTCTACCTTTTTCCCAATAATACATGTACAGTAGATATAATACACACCAGAGAAATAAAATTAAGAATAACGGCATGACCACAGGTTGGTTCTGACTGTCCGCTACAACATAATTCTGAGTCCTAGCTATTGCTGCACCCTATTGCTGCTTACACTTTCCCAGCCTATCCCTGAGACTGAGCCAGAACTAGAAAATGGTGCTGATGGGGTCAGGCTGCGGGGGAAAGGGGGGGGGGGGCTAGTAAGCTAGAAGGGATGGCTAGGGTTGGGGGTGGAGGATCAGTATATTTATCTGACCCTTGTCAGGATTTCCTTCTTCGGTTTGCCCACATGGTATTCTGATCACTGGTCATCCATATGTGATCCATTGGTGAATATGCATTCCTCCGACACACAAACCACCAACACCTGCAACCTTATTTTGAGTTGGCCACTACTGGAAAGTATGGGAGATTTAGGGGAACAAACATTTTAGTTTTAATATAAAAACACAAGTAAAGCTTAAAATATACACATGTGCCATCTTGCCTCTTTATAGGCATCAGATTCCTCCTCTGCAGGACATCAGCATTTGTCACACATGTCTCCATGCTCACCAGTGACTGATAGTAGCTTCCTTTAGTCAAATTGTGCCACACAATGGGTGAGATGTACTAACCCTTGAAAACTGATAATATGGAGAGTGATAAACCACCAACCAATCTGTTCCTACCTGTCATTTTTCAAACAGCCTGTGACATGGCAGCTGCAGATGGCTACTCTCTCTGGTACCACCAACTAGCTCAGGTCCGCCGTCACCTCGCCCTGCAGATTCTGAGTCCCCCCTTAGCAGCGCTTTCAGTATCCATTCACTTCTATGTACAGATGGGATTCAAATACTAGGCGCTCTTCCTATGGGCATAGATCAAATCTGCTGTGCAAATGTAAGGGTGCCAAGCATACAAAATGGAGAGTACTTCCCTTAACCTCGAGACAGTATATTTTTCTCCAAGATATTCGTGTCCGTCTTAATTTCTTTGTTTCTTCTTTTTCTTGTGTATTTTTCTCCTAAATAATATAAAAAGAGATGGTGCATTTAATGGGTTATATTATTCCTTTAGAAATATATCTCACAACTCCTCATGTGAATTCATAGGCGTACCAAAAAACTCACTATGGGGAGTGATTAAACACAGGGGCCCTGATGAAGAGACATGCTGTCTCGAAACATGTTGACCTGGATTTAAGTGTGCACAAGACAGAGAGACTACAACCAAGATCAGGTGAGTGTGTATGAGCTGGTCCACTGCCATTTGGGTCTGGAATACCAGGTGGGAGTGTTGATAGCCCATTATCACCATCAGATTCAGGTTTGCTGCTCAGAACAGTCTTATTTTATAATAAATATTTTCACTTCATTGTGTGGATTTGCATAAATAAAAAGTTTATTTGAAAATACTAAAAGAAACCTTGATGAGTGTCAACCCACCATTTATATCGTGAGTACGGGTGCGTGTCACCTAGTAGAAAGATACTCAGATACGTGTGTTTAATCACTCCCCATAGTGAGTTTTTTGGTACGCCTATGAATTCACATGAGGAGTTGTGAGATATATTTCTAAAGGAATAATATAACCCATTATATGCACCATCTCTTTTTATATTATTTGGGAGAAAAATACACAAGAAAAAGAAGAAACAAATAAATTAAGAAGGACACGAAAAAAATATACTGTCTCAAGGTTAAGGGAAGTACTCTCCGTTTTTTATGCTTGGCACCCTTACATTTGCACAGCAGATTTGATCTATGCCCATAGGAAGAGCGCCTAGTATTTGAATCCCATCTGTACATATACGTGTTTATTCTCCAGGGGCATCTAGGGTGAGACCCCAGGGGATTCAGAAGGGCGAACTTCCGATACATCGAGCGCCACGTTAACCTTCACTCCAGTTTTTATCCATTCACTTCTGTCTATCCCCTCTGTGGGACTACACAGCCACTGCGACCTGCACACAGAAGCTGGGAGAAGTACAGGCGGCACCTGTGCAGTAGCAACTCATCCACGGGTTAATCCGCAGATTGCATCTTAATTCATTAACTGGCATGAGTAGGCTAGCACTGGGGGTGCCTGACAATAGGTTGTAAACACCTATGTATGGATATGAAATATAGATCTTTCCATTTTGGGCAGCACTGACGGTGTGATGGTTAACATTACCGCCTCACAGCACTGACTTCATGTGTTCAACAGTGTGGAGTTTGTATATCTCCCCCTGCTCCCAAAAATATACTTGTCTGTTAATTGGCTCCTGACAAGTGAATCCTAACATGAATATGAGTGTATGTAAATGTGGTAGGTAATATGGGGACCGATTCGGGATCACTCGCAGCGATCCGAATTTGGCCACGATGGTCAGGGTTAACGCAAGGGCATGCACATTTCTGTGCATGTGCAAACCCAACAGCGAACGGCTTCAGCGAGTTACACACTCACTGGGACATTTGCTGTGGATAGGGAGGGCCGGACCAGGGAAATGCCCAGCATTTAATGAGCGTTCCCATACAAAACGCTGGGCGTTCACCTGGGTATGCGAGTGGATAAAAAAAAACAATTATCTAGAAAATATGGATTTTACCATTATATGTTTGGAGAGAGTCCATACAATCATTTGCATAGAGAAAAGCTAAAATATTTTACATAACTAAACTTCTTACAAAGCCATTTCGGAGACGTAGCATTTTCTGTGAATGGGTTAGCACTTCCTCCAAACCTACAACTAGAAAGCCATGGTAGTAAAAGAAACATGTAACAATACTGTACCTACACCATAGTAAAATATCATACTGAAACTAAATATGAGAAGTTGTAGATATGGTTAATTTTGACACACTGGTAAATATGCAGTTAGTGCTTAGAAACACAAGAAAACAAATTTGCGTGCACTTGCCATTCAGTGATCCTTTCCACTTAGCATATAAAAGTCTCATGCTGAGGATTATCTTCCTACTTAACTTTTTATGGGCTTTTGCAATATATGGGTCTAATGAGAGATGCCATCTATAAGTGGATTATCCCATTTAAAAGACTAAATTATAAGCACTGCTTGTCAGGATTTTTTCAAATTGAAAATGTAATATGTGTCTTTGCTGAAATAGACATTTGTCTGATATCTGCTGGAATTTAATAGCACAGCTATGATTCGCTAGCATCTGTATGTTCTATTATAAGCTAAACTTACATATTGGCATTTTCAAATAAGAAATGCAATATTATATCAGGCCTTACACTGACCTTGTGCTGTAGCTTGTTATAATGTAAACTTTACTTATGTAATTCACCTTCCATCACATCTATACTCACCACATGCACCACAACAGCATATTGCATTATCTGTAGCATAATAGCAGTAGGCCCTACCAGAGGCAGCTCCTATTTTGTTTGGCAGGGGAGCTGCCACTACCCTCATGCCTGGAGAGGAGACAGCCACCAGCCCCAGGTCCCGGCACCTGCACAAGGGATTAGACAGGTGCGGGACCGGCCCACATGCTAATGCCACTGTGTGTCTGCACATGTGAAAAACATGATGCATTCCTTCTGATTCTCAAGGCCAGACACGTTAAAAACCCGGCTTGTAAGTACTCTACTGCCCATAGAAGCTGGATTGGGCTGTGTAATAAGGCAGGTAGTGGCTTCCTACTGTATATAAAGTCAGCTCTCTTCTTATCGCAGCCGGGACTGGCAGTCCTGGAGGGAGGAAACACCTTCCAGTAGAACTGCCTTGTGTGTCTGTGACTGCCTAAAAATACTTCCAACAGGAAGTCAGTGCCAGTCACAGCGTAAACACTGCAGTCCAGACTGCATCTAGATTCACTGACACTAAGCTGGGAGGCAGATTTTACCTTTATCGGCTGCTGTCCTTCAGCCCATAAGTAAAACCTACCTATGGTCACTACTAAGCAACTGTGGGTCCAGCTGATATTGCACAGGGTAAAAAAAAAGTCTCTTCAATGTTTAGATTAATATCACTATGCCCATCTTCAATAAATTCATATTTCCGGTGTGTTTGTTAAAATACTGCTTATTAAATTGCTTTACATCTTTAGATACTTACTGACTATTTTAAACACTGTTCATTATCCTGGACTTCCAGCAATTTCAGATCCTGGCAATGTCTCTGAAGTCAGTATGGACATATAGTTGGTGGGTGGAGCTCACTGTGATGTCATTTATGTCATCATTCTCTGCCCTAATGATTGCATCTGTGTGCTGGAGAGTGTAGTCATTTTCTTGCTGCACATACGAGTCTTATGCTTACTTGCCGATTTTTAGAAAATTATTCAGGTCCGATTGAGCTGCAACACCTAAGTACTATGATAATCTCATTTGCCTGTTATTCTGAGGAAAGTTGGTATGTTATGTCTGTGTGTTGTAAGTCTATGTGCTCACCAGCCAACATACTTACAGTAGGGGTGATGGGATGTGCGCAAGAGTGTGCATCGCACCCGCAAACGCACCATGTATGGGCACCTTTAGTAAATCTACTTCTTAATCAATAATTAATCTTATTTCCAGTGTTTTCTATGTCCATCATGACTTCATGGAGATTATCAGATGCTTTGGTTATTAGGGAAACCATCCACTAATTTAGGAGTCTCCTGGTCCTTCCCAAAGAATAGCCAAGTTTACATACACGTAACTGTTAATAAATGAAACAGATCAACTATAGTTTACAAGGTACATGGTGTATGAATAGTTTTATTTCTGAAGAAAACATTAGTTGATTGAATGTCTCTTACTGTACTGTAGGTAACACAAAGCATAGATTTACAGTAATAACGTAATATATATGATAGAAAAGCACAAAGAAACAAAATTCACAATCATACAGTAGTTGAGAAAAAAAATTAAAAGGTGCAACCTATTGTCCATAAAGGGTGGTATTCAATTGTTAAATCATGCCCAATCTCCTGTCTAAAGTGACGGAAGATTGTAGGGCAATATTCAATTGATCTATTTTTTTGGTGCATATCACACTCGTTATGGTCCGGTTAAGCCACGCATTCGTGCATTTCAGTTCACCACCCCCACCCAAAAATGTCTTTCATCAACCATTTTTTTTTTCCTGAAATACATTACAGTCATCTATACTTCAATCTGCCTTTCTACACTTTCTTATTCAGAACTGATCGCAGTACAAATTTGTTCTCAAAATGGGCAAAACCATGTGCAATGCAGGTGGGGCAGATGTAACATGTGCACAGAGAGTTAAATTTGGGTGGGGTGTGTTGAAACTGAAATCTAAATTGCAGTGTAAAAAAATTGCAGCCAGTATTTACCCTGCACAGAAACAAAATAACTCACACAAATCTAACTCTCTCTCTCTCTCTCTATATGTTACACCTGCCCCACCTGCTGTGTGCATGGTTTTTCCCATTTTGAGAACAAATTTGTACTGTGACCAGATCTGAATAAGGGCCTCTATACAGAATGTGGTTTATATAAAGAAAAAATATGGATACTTGCACATACTGTATGCAGATACATAGCTGTATTGTGTACAATTCTTTCTTTGTAAATATTTTTTTTGTGTTTATTAGATGGTCTTGTAGACTTTAATAATCTCCTGAATTGATTTTATTGACTAGCTATAACTGGAAGCATACAGTACTTTGCTGATCTCAATATGCATGTATGGGTAGCTGCCGCTTTGTTTTTTATATATGCACTACTGGGCTCAGTTACAATAAGTCTGCATCACTGATCCTAGAGCCAGAATCTAAAGCCCCATATACTCTATGAACAATCAGCAGTGTTTTCATTCAATGATGTAACTAGGACCCTCTGACATCATGCCTCAGTAATGATGTAGTCAACATTGGGTATGCAGCAGAGATTACATGGGTGGATCATTAACCACGCATTGATAATGATGCTGTGCATACACATCATTCAGAAGGGCCAAAATGAGCAATATTTTGAAAAGAATCATCTAGTGTGTATGGGACTCCAGAGAATTGAAGTAGTTTCATCATCAAGCACTGTCACATTTATACCCCTTCCCCTCATTAAATCACCATGGCCTTTGCATAAATAACTCTTTAGTTGCTTTAACTGAGTTTATGAGTAAATTACACATTCATATAAAGGAATTTGCGTGACGTCTTTAATCCAAATATACTGTATGTAAGTAATAAAATATTAATGAAATGTTTGTACACTGCACACATCACTGAACACACATGCCAATAAATAACATTCACTGTGTTTCAGGGGGCACCTAATTGCATATAGTTTACCAACTCCCCGGTACCAATCCAAAAGAATGACCTCATTTGCTCTCCAACACCTTGCGCAAGATTAAATGCACAGTCACAACCTTTTTAATTAAATTTTGTTGAACAAATCCACAATAAGGGCTTTGTGCTCACATATCACTAATCACAGAGCATTCAGAAAGCTCAAGATGACTATTGACACCCCATGTTCCATGCAATATACAGCCAACAGATGGAGCAGCCTTAGTTGGGATTAAAAAGGCCAGTGAGGAATTTCAGTAATTGGATTATATGTTTCTACTAAAGGATCCATGTAAGAATTAAATTTAGCAATGAAATAAGGAGAGGCCCAATGGAATGTGCCAAATAGCATTTTGCCAAACCTTTTATCTCACCAAGGCTGCTTTCTTCTTTATGTGTGTTTTTAAATGCAGCCTTCTTTGCTCAAGAAGATAACATCTTCGTCATATTACCAGTTACGAATGTGTAAAACGTGCCAGGAGCCTGCAAAACATATTCCTTGTATGAACATTTTTGACGTTTTCCAAATAATGTAGCATGTCATACTTTACACAAGCAGCTGTCACTTACTGGACATTAAAAAACACAGAAAGTCAATTTAAGTTAAAACCTCCCTGAAAATCTAAAATTATTAATGTTTTCCCTGGTCTTAGAAATTTCCTTTAATTTGGAATGATCAAAGTGTTTTAGAAAGAGCAGACATTTATAAAGAAGCTCTGTGTTTACGTAATGACCATTAAATTCAAATAAAAACAGTGTTTAAGTTTTCCTACAATGTCAGTTCGCCACGTGTTGTACACACAGTGTGCTTTGGAAAGGCGCTTTATTGATGGAATTCAAACTGTTTGATGTGGAGTAATTGAGCGTGCTATTTTACATGTTCAGTAGAAGGTACAGTATGAGTAAGAGGATACTGCACATATAATTTTGGAGTTACTTGGAGTAAAATGTTAATTTGTACAAAAGTATATAAGTCTGCTCAAAGTACTTAACAATTTGCAAATTACCTATCTTTTTTTTACCAAACCACTGCTCATTATGCACTCTTTTATGTATAAAATAAGTCATGATTCTGAATGTGACTATTGCATATATGCAAAAATGTATCCATACATTTACTGTATTATGGCTGTATGTTGCATTTTAAGATTAAAATGTCAAATGGGTGCACAATTCAACCACAAGTGCAGGTGAAAATAAGTGCAACACTAATATACATCCAGAGTACTCGAAGAATTAAGTATTGTGTGCAATCGCAGAAATATATAGGGTGAAATTTAATAGGATGAGAGATTCAGAAAGTGGAAGATTTGGTGTTAAATCTCCAGTTTATTTTAAAGCGGCAATCATTTACACTGCAAAATCAAACTGGTTCTGCTGTGTAAATAATTGCCGCTTTAAATAAACTGGAGATTTCTTACCAAATCTCTCACTTTTAGCGTTCTTGAGGTAACCACATTAATACAGATAAAATATATCAATGGATTCCCCAGTTGGAGACCCATATGCATAATATATATAATTTTTATATACTTCTTTGCTCCTCTTTGTCACAACTAAGCATTTAATTTGGTACTTGGTTTCATTGTTACCTCATATTTACTTTTTTATGCTTTTAGTATGCATTAGTATATTTTAACAGTTTTTTATGTTATGATAGAAGTTATATGTGGAGTGACCATTAAACTATATTATTACAAGTAGCGGAACTTGTGAGTGGTTGGCCCTGGTGCAAAACTATGATTTGGACCCCCACTCAACCCCTCCATCTGAAGATCACAATATGCCCCACAGCTGATGGTGACAACAGTGGGCCCCTTAGCCTCAGGTTCACAAGTGCAATGCACCTGCTGTTCCACTGATAGCTCTACCTCGGATTATTACCCCTTACATTTTTTCCATTGTTTCCATAAGAGTAATACTCTTACGCATGTGACAAACAAGTTGTTAATTGCATAAATTCTGATATAAATATTGATGTCTGGCCTTAAGAATCAGGTGGAATGCATCCAGAACACAGAACAACTATTTCTGGTATGGTGGAATGCAAAATGTTAACTTCTGGTATTGTAGAATGAAAATCACCATTTTATTTACATTTACTGATTCCCGCTCATGTGCACAACTTGCAGGGACGTGCAGTCAGGGGAGGCAGGGGAGGCAGTGCCTCCCCTGTCATTAATGATTAATATAATAAAATAATACAAAGAAAATACTTATGACACATATTATGTGTCATATGTATATGCTTTGTATTATTATCATACTTTTTTCTCCATTTTTCTCCATTTAGTAAGCACCAAGTGCAGTGCCTCCTGTTGCCTATAGTATAGTATTAGAAACATGGGGGCGGGCAGTGGGAGGGACCGAGCATCTGGCTGCAAAAGCCCATTTAAAAAAGGTGCATATACGGCACCTATAGCAGTGCCTCAGTGACAGGGATGTGCTTTCTGCCTACATGAAAGCACATCCCTGTCACTGAGGCAGATGTGATTGGGGACAGTGGCGCCTCCTCAGTGACAGGGGCGTGCTTTCATATAGGCAGAAAGCACGTCCCTTACTGTCACAAAGGGGCTTTATCTATACAGTAAGTGCCGCTTATATAGGGGGAAGAGCCAGAAGGGACGCCATTGCATGGCTTGTCCGCCGACTTGCATTGCCATGATTGGAGGGGGGGAGAAGGAGCGCGAAGGGGCACGCTGATAGCTCCCGCTGCTATCAGCCTGTGCCCAGGCTGATAGCTCCCGCTGCTATCAGCTATCACGGGGTGCCATTGGGGGAGGAAGGGGCGTGCAGAGCCAGGCTGATAGCTCCCGCTATTATCTGGCCACCGGCACACACTGTAAATACACGCAATCTCTCAGCCCGCACCATCTCCTGTCCAGTTCCTGTTCTGTGTCTTGATTCTGTCTCACTGCTGCCCAGGGACGTGCTGTGCTGCTTAGGTAGGCAGTATCTGTGAAAAAGGGTGCTGTGTGTGTGGCAATTGGGGCTGTGTATATGTTAAGTGACAGAGGTGTGTGTTTGTGTAAAGTAATAGAGGTGTGTGTATGTGTAAAGTAATAGAGGTGTGTGTATGTGTAAAGTAATAGAGGTGTGTGTATGTGTAAAGTAATAGAGGTGTGTGTATGTGTAAAGTAATAGAGGTGTGTGTATGTGTAAAGTTATAGAGTTGTGCACTGTATCTATGTGTTTCTGTAAAATAAGTGTTTTTAAATGAAAGAAGTATATGGGCCAAATGTACTAGCCTCTGCGTTCAGTAGTTGTGCAGGATGCCGGCTGAACTCGAGGTTCTTTTAAAGAGGCAGACATTTACAAGGCAAACCCATCTCTTGTAAATGATTGCCCTCTTAAAAAAACCTCAGAGTTCAGCCGGCATCTTCACAACCACTGAACACAGTCTAGTACATTTGGCCACAAGTGTTTTTTTTTTTTTTTAAGTGGAAGAGGTATGTGGGCAGACCAATGGGCAGACCCCATGACGGCTTGGTGGAGCCAGCGACGAGGTGGTCTGTGGCAAGTGCTGGGGTCCGGGTTGCTTCTGCACTGTCAGGCAGGAGCTGCTCTGCCGGTCTCTCTGCTGCTTATGCAGACGGCAGCTCCCACACCTGCCTGTCAGCGCAGAAGCAACCCGGACCCAGCCCTCCCCACAGACCCCCTCGTCGCTGACTCCACCAAGCCAATGCCTCACTAACCTCACCGCACGTCACTGACAACTTGGAACCTGACAATTAGCGGATAATGGACATCTGCTGTGGACCTAATCACTTAGTTTATATAAACATGGACTTTTTAAGTCTATACCATGCTTCTGATGTAGGACTTTAATGTCAGAAACATGTTAAGCATGGCTCTGCTGAAATGTTTGTATTCCCATGGGTAAACCATATGCTGGTGGTGTGTTGCTGGGGTTGATTGCACTATCCAAAATTAAGGTCTGAATATTGCATTTTATACTTTGAATACCAAGATGAAAAACTCCCATACAAACTTAGTGCATCTAGAAATCGTCCTCAGCTGTGCTTTGAACTGTACCAATTCACTGGAGAATGGTGGATGTATGGTTTGGGAAGTGTGTACTGTGGTGGTTCGGTGGCAGCAGTCTCTTGGAAGATGAACTTAGTAAGATATTGGCAATTTGTTCCCAAATATAAGTCATGGCACTTTGCTGCCATAGCAATCTGAAGCACCTTGGGTTTCCACCAGGTTCATGGTCCTATAGTGCACAATGTGTATTTGTTATCATTAGTATTATTATAATTATTATCATCATCATTTATTTATATGGTGCCACAAGTGTTCCTCAGTGCCTAACAATACATAGATGATTTTCAAAAGTGGTGACCCTTAATTATTAGACAATTATTAAACAACCCAATGCTCCAACCCTTATTTCCATGATATTTGAGAAGTTCAGAGGGTTCATGTCTGGTGTAATTTAATTACGTCTGTTGTAATGATAATTATATCTGATTTAGACTGTATCTTAAGATCATTGCAATTTGATCTGATTTACATATCAAATTACACTGATCTTAAGATACAGTATAAATCCCCATACAATGTATTAAGGTCTTTGGAAGTTCATATAGCTGGTAATTTTACCAAACAGCTTTAAAGGGTTACGTTGTCCATCATGTTCATTTTTAATAGAAATGTTGTCCATATTCCTTTTTAAATAACTAAATAAATACATCTGAAAAGAGAGTCTCCCTTGGAAGTAACATATGAGGGGAAACAGAGAGTAAAATAACCTTTTAAATAACAATTTGCAGTTTCAGCTAGTCCTTGAAAAAAAAGGATATGGGATACTGTATATCCCAAAAAGGGCACTTAGAGCTGAGTGGCTGTGCCAAGCTGCAGTTAGTTTATGTGGGGTGTCACTCACACTAAAATTTAAACAAGTATAAAATGGTAGGTTTAACTGTGCTATATGTACTTATGCAACAGATGTCTTATTCATGAATTTAAAAATAAAATTTCATTTTAAAATAATCATAAAACATATCAAATTACATATAAATTCATAGGATTCCTGTGGAGTGTCCGTTCCTCAATAATGCTTCCCTGTGTTGGTCATAAAAAGCAACAGCTTTTTAATCACGGTTCTTCATCAGGATTGTCCTGATGAAGAAGCGTAATTAAAATGCTTAGAAACATTGACTATGACTACCGACTCCGACTTTTTGCAGCGAGTGCCGCCATCACGCAGCTATATTGGATTCCTGTGTATATATATATATATATATATATATATAAAATTTGTCCGGCACTCCCCGCTCTCAATAAGGTGCCTTCCCAGATGGAATCTCCACCAATATAGTATTGGAAAAAGCAGGCATCACTCCGGGTCTTTGGTGAACAAACGTGAGCTTTTACTTGTGCTAACGGTCTACGCCGTTTCGGGATTACTCCCTTCATCAGGGAGTAAATATTCTCACCAATAATTATTCAATTATGTAAAAATTGGTGTTTATTGACACATAAAAACATTAAAACATGATTTTCATATGTCATCCACAGAAATTAATTTAGCAATCATACACATCTTATCCATTATTCTTATTCAAAACATTGAGTAACAGAATGTAAAACCCTACACTTTTCATCCTTAGGACTTCCTCAGGGGTGTAATCATTTTAGCGGTAGATTGCAATCGTATACATATAACCTTTGTAGTTATACTATTCATATAGGAAAAATCTGCAACCAATACCAATATATATACATTCAGTTGGTTTTGCTTTCCTGAGTTTGGATGCCTAGCAAGGATCCTCTAGGCTTCTGGACAAAAATAGGGAATTAGTATACAGTGTTCCCAATGTTTCTCCTGCTGGGGGTTATTCTGGGCTCAATAACCCTCATAGATAGAGGCAGAAATTGTTTAAATCTAATACAAGGTGTAGAGCCCTTAAATTGCACTTGATATGTCAACACTTACCCAATCCATCTGGAGAGAGCAGGGACCAATGTTAACTTGTAAACATAAGCATGTAGTAACATTTATTGACTTAACAGTAGGGATAACAATAACATAGTAGGTGTCCGACAGCTGTTTCGACTACCCACTGGTAGCTTTCTTCACACCCCTGAAAAAAGCTACCGATGGGTAGTAGATATTTGAAAAAGCTGTTGGATACTTGCCATGGAATTCTAAGCCCTGCTGTTCTGTCAATAAATCCTTCTAAATGATTATGCTTACAAATGGTAAGTACTGGTGTCTGTCTTAGTTCAGAAACAGCATATGGCACGGATGGTCAAACCTGTACTTAAGATCTGCCAACAGTTCTTGATTTTCAGGCACCCTGGAATATCTTCAGTAAAAATGAATGCAGCATGTTTGAATATTTGACATTTATTAATGACTACATCTGTGCACCGGCTAAGTGATTTGGATCTCAAGGACCAGTTTTGCCACGCCTGGTATATGGGGTATAATAATTCTCTCTGCACATGTTACATCTGCCCCACCTGCAGTGCACATGGTTTTGTCCATCTAAGAAGGAATTTGTCAGAAAGAGTGAATCAAAATAACCCCATTTTGTGGAAGCAACCTCCTTCGCCGCTCACTGACCAGGTTTCCAGCTGCACTATATTCTCTTTTGGAGTACACACTGGAGGTGGGACAACTCAGGTAAAATAGGGCCAGTTTGTATAGTGGCTTCCAAACTTTTTTTCCTGTCAGTACAGGTAAGGATTGTCTGACATGTCTACTTGGATGCTGTCACCAAAGTCATCCTCCACCATTTTTTCAATGGTGACAGCATCCAATGCTGTATATAGCGAGTATAGTTTGGGACGTCAGTCCTTTAGGACGTTAGGGGTCTAGTGTCTGAAGGGTCTAGTTATAAAGGGTCATCTTTAAATTAATAGCAGCGTTATACCCGCGTTATAATATTTATAACTTTCTTGGATATCGATTGTGAATTGACTCCTCTCTATATTCCATCAACAGGTAAACTTATTTCAGATTTCTACTGCAGAACATCGCAGCTGTTTGCACTGATTTAAACGGGGTAAACTTATTTCAGATTTCTACTGCAGAACATCGCAGCTGTTTGCACTGATTTAAACGGGGTAAACTTATTTCAGATTTCTACTGCAGAACATCGCTTTAAATCTGTAAAAGCTGCTATTGTGGTTTTATCTGTGCTATGTGAAGAACTTAGAAATATTGGGATAGTGCTACTGCTCTTACATTGGTTTGGTCTGATTAGCACCTTTTGCTGGTGGGGGAGGTGTATTGGGAGGGGCAGCTAATTCAGGATGGACATATGTTTTTTAGGCTTATATATTGAGTATAGTTTGGGACGTCAGTCCTTTAGGACGTTAGGGGTCTAGTGTCTGAAGGGTCATCTTTAAATTAATAGCAGCGTTATACCCGCGTTAAACCGAAGGAAACCAGAAGGCAAAGAACAAACCATCATTACTGCTGAAGGACTGCATTATATCCAAAAAACTCAGGAACATCATGTGGCCTCAACTCACCTTTGCAATGAGTGGACCAGGCCCACCACCCCTACGGCTAAAAACACCTGGACTACCCCCAGCCCTACCCCTCATCGTGAGCATGGAGCTGTGAGGGGAAGCAGCAGGGCCAGCCTATGCACCAACACTTCACCCATCAATCCCTTGTAAAGGTGTCAGTCCCCTGCAAATGTGTGTTCATGTCTTTTCTCTCCCCCCCCTACTCTCCTGCAGCACACATCTACCTCACCATGTGCTTTTCCTGTATTGTGTACCTCCACAGATTGCACACCCTGCCAGCACTGACCTATGCAGTGCACCAAGCTGGTTGCCTCAGATGGTTTCTCTGCGGGCAGGATGTGGGTCACGTGGATGTTGCTGTGCAGGGTTTATCATACTATTACAGAAGTATTTGCTTTCCGGTATATGCATTGGGTCCTTGTATGGCTCGCCCCTTACAGTGTAACCTTCGTAGTGCGCCCACCATGGCTGCCTCATCTGGTGCACTTGTGAATGGGATGAAAAATACATGGACCTGAGTATACATTGAAATCATCCATTTTGGGTAATTTCTTTTAGGGGTATTCTATTTCACCCTGGGTAATCCTACGCAGAGCGCCTAAAATGGCTGCCGCACTTGGTACCTTGTCAGGGTGGAGTACACAGCCCATGGAAGTTATTATCCAAAATGCTGCACCACTCCTGCATTATGCTTACTGTGTGCTCAGGGGTTTCTTTTGTCTGTGACATGTCTGTTACTGTACCACCAACATCCTCTGTATTATGTGCATTGTTTTTTAATGTCTGTAAGCGCCTTGAGTCCTGCTGGAGAAAGTGCGCTATATAAATTATACTTACTTACTTACTTACAATGCAGCGACAGTAGACATATCAGCAATCGTTGGCAGGTCCTTTAGATGTCCACACTCCCTCCTGCCTGCCCTGCATCCACACCAGCGGGTTGTGTGGGAAATCACAGCTGATTGCTCACAGCCACAGGTGTGGCAGAAAATGAAGGAGGAGCTGTGGCCTTGTCACGGTCCCCTTCAGATGACAATCTCCTGACCAGCAGGACTTTGCACCTTTGTAGACGGCAAGCATCTCCTGCACGTTCCTGTCACTTCTCATGAAATGCTGCACCACCAAATTTATTGTGTGGGCAAAACATGGCACATGGTGGAAATTGCCCATGTGTAATGCCCGCACAATGTTACGGGCATTGTGTGACACCACAAATCCCCAGGAGAGTCTAAGTGGGATAAGCCACTGGGAGATGATTTGCCTCAGTTTCTCTCAGAGGTGCAGGAGGAGATGCTGCTGTTGCCGCTGCGGAAGGCAAGGCATCTACCCAGTAGGCTGTCACAGTCATATTATCCTGCATTTGCCCTGATCCACTTGTCCACATGTCCGTAGTTAAGTGGACACTGGATATTTTTCAGGGCACTGAGGACACTTTTTCTGACCTCTCTGTACATTCCGGGTATCACCTGCCTAGTGCAGTGGAATCTAGTTGGAATTTGTCACCGGGGACACAATACCTCCATCCACCTTATAAATGGCGGACACCGGATGCACATCTAACACCAACATAGCTTACAAGGCTGCAGTTATCCGCTTTGTCATAGGATGACTGCTGTCGTATTTCGTCCTCATGCTGCTGTCGTATTTCGTCCTCATGGCAAACAACTGTTGGACGGTCAATTTCTTAGTGAAAGATGTAGCAGTCTTACGACTTCCCCTCTGGGATGATGACGGACTCCAGCAGCAACAGCAGTAGCGGCAGTAGTAGACGTAGGACTGCAGGATTCTCCGGAGGAATCCCGGATAGAAGAGGAGTCAGTCATGCTGGTGACATGGCCTGCAGGACTCCCCCAATCCGGATCAAGTAGGAAATTGATGAGGAGGGAGTTGGTGGAGTGCTTTTCAGGCACTTGGCTCCAACAGGAGGACCAAGGAATTTAGGTGTCCCTGGACTACTGACGGTCCTAGCCACAGTTCCTGAACTAAACACTGATTTATGAAGGGTCTTCAGGTGACAAATAAGAGAGGATGTCCATAGGTGGGCAAGATCCTTACCTCTGCTTATTGGAGCTTTACATAAGCTACATATAGCAATACATTTGTTGTCCTGATACAGATAAAAATAAATCCAGACCGTAGAGGTGGATTTATTGGTCCTCTTCCCAGGCATGACGATGGGCTTTTTCATCCCATGGACAACAACTGTTTCCCCCCCTGGTGCCTCATTTAAGCAAACCACCTCAACATCCTCCTCGTCAACTTACTCCTCACTGCCAGCTACATCAATATCCTCCTCTCGGTCTACAACATTCACACCTTCATTATCAAAATCAGAAACTGCACTGTGGGTGATCCTTCCAGCATATGCAGAGGGAGTGCTGAAAATGGTGGAAGGAGCCACCTCTTCCCGTACAGTGATGGGAAGGTCAGGCATCGAAACCACCAACACCCTTGGACTCTCCTTGGGGGTTTGTGATAACATGTCTTCTTTAGTAGGCAGAGTGTTTGCTGGTGCATCTACTGCCATGTATATAATATTTCAGCTGTCATCAAAAACACAGCAGAGAGATATTATATATATGGCAGTAGATGCACCAGCAGAGAGGTATTATGTATATATGGCAGTAGATGCACCAGTAGAGAGTATATATAGTTTAGTTATATACAGCAGTAAATGCACCAGCATGGACGTATATATATATATATATATATATATATATATATATATATATGGCAGTAGATGCACCAGGAGACCGGTATATATGGCAGTACAGTACAAGCAGAGAGGTATTATTATTAATTGAATATTTATGGCAGTAGATGCACAAGTACACTGGTATTAATATTTATTTATATGGCAGTACAGTAGATGCACCAGCAGAGAATATGTCTACTAGTTATATAAGGCTGTAAATGCACCAGCAGGGAGGTATTATACAGCAGATGCACAAGCAGACTGGTATACAAGTGGTTAATAACAACAGTGCACATATACATGCTTCAAAAAAAGACAGCTCCCTACCCTACCTTACCTAACAAAGCTCCGTACAGTCACCGGATTCTCGCGGTTTATATAGAGGTCCGGATCTCGCGACAATGACGTTTTGCCAGCGCGCCTGGATCCGAGTCAGGCGGGGAGCTCCAAGCACCGATCGGATAAGGGCTCGGATTGCTACCGTTCATGCAGGCTCAGATTTGGGATATCCGAGCCCGCACATCTCTAATTAAAAGCATATTTTATTTATGATAAAACATATCAGGACCAGCAATATACTGTAGCAACTGCTCATACCATAAAAATAAACACTGTGAGCTGGCCACCACAAGGCGATTTAGATAAAGACACCAGGCAAATACAACAATCACTGGATCAGAAGCTCCTACCACCGCTCCTGAAGCCGTGCAGGCACTGGGTTGCACCGCTACGCCCTGAAGCCTGGTGTCAGAGCCGGTGCTGGATGAGGAGAACAGCAGCCGAGCGTTACAGGCCACACCTCTCGCTCGGCTCCTATTCTTCTTTATATAAATATAGAGTATATATATATACACACACTTTCTAAAGCTGGCGGCACTCTCGGACGATAAAAAATACAAGAGACTGCAGTCTGATGTTCAACGTTTCAGTTCCCTATGCACTTTTATCAAGAACAGTGTGGATAAAAGTGCACAGGGCACTGAAACATTGAACATCAGACTACAGTCTCTTGTATTTTTTATCGTCCGAGAGTGCCGCCAACTTTGGAAAGTATAACTACGTACCTGACGACCTGCCAGGGGACGCTTTAGGAAGGCACCGGCAAGTTATTGTGCACAGCCAGAGGAGTGCTGGCCACATGGAGGATATATATATATATTTATACTTTCAAGTTGTTGCAGAACATTAGCACCATATTTTATAATTCTTTGGTTTGTACACACACACACACACAAGTATTTTTTAATAAATACATGCTTAGTTTCTTCTTAATTTGAATTCATATGATTTGATTAACTGAAGTAATTAAAATCTCAACCTTTTTACCATTAACATGGTAAAACTCATCTTTAAATATTCGTAC
Organism: Crinia signifera; assembly: GCF_055691185.1. Classification (NCBI taxonomy): domain Eukaryota; kingdom Metazoa; phylum Chordata; class Amphibia; order Anura; family Myobatrachidae; genus Crinia; species Crinia signifera. The sequence goes on from NC_139221.1 coordinate 109,908,856, forward strand.
ATGTTATGCTTTGTTTTGGGTACTTAGTTTAGTTTCATGGCGGCCGATATATCGGATGCGATATCGGCCGATCCGATGGGATCCAATTTTTTACCTGTTCATAACCCCACTATCTACTATGCATAGAGTTGATTTTATATAGTGTGGCGCGCCCGAAGCGTGGCGAGCATAGCAAGCCCCGCGAGGGGACGTGGATTACTGCACTCGCCACACTATATAAAATCAACTCCATGCGTAGTGGATAGTGGGGTTATGAACAGGTAAAAAATCACATCAGATCGGCCGATATATCAGCCAATATCGCATCCGATATATCGGCCGCCATGAAACTAAACAAGTACCTTGTTTTGTTTAAAAAGTAAATCTTTACCTTTGCATTATGCAGACTTTTCACCAGTTTGTCTGTTTGACTAAAGACATTGCTTTTGAGATGTCAATTAGTTACAGACAGCTGACATATTTCCTGTACATTTATGGCGGTCCTACTGTATCTACAATTATAAAATAATTAACAATCTATATAATTATTGGTCACAAGTTTATAAATATGGCTCATTCTCACTGCACAAAAACTTAGCAAGTAAACATCTCTACCAGTTTCACGACATATGGCTCCGAGTGTTTATATATAAAAATAATAATGTTTTATGATATTAATGAAAATAACTTTTTTTAAAGAATAATAAATAGGGCTTTGTTTTGCCGAAGGAAACCACAAACACATGGGAGAGGGCAACACTTTCCCCTTTTCCGCAAACCAAAATCTTAATAAAACCCTGGAAGCCATTTACTTAGTTCTAAAGAAAATAAGAGCCATATGTGTTTTTGGAATACAGAAGCTCCATGAAACAAAGTATCAAGAGGCAGGTTTTACAGTACTTGCAGCTTAAAGAAATCTTTTATGTGTTCAGCAAGTATACTATAAATTTTCAGAAGTTAACCAATCCTAGATTATCAGAGTTGTCAAAGTCTTTTGTGGGAAACTGACCAATCTGTTTCTCAAGCCCACTCTTTAAGAACTGCATATATATCCTTGAGCTATGTAATACAATTCCGCACAGCCAGTGCCAACTAATCCTGAAAAGCATTAAGACAAACCAAAGTAATAAAGGTGCAATCCCAAACTGCGAGTATTAGGCCTAAGAATTTCTTTCTGTAATTCTATTTTGATCAATACAAACCGCACCACTCTTGTAGATGACATTGAGAACATATCATTTTTTGCTCTTTCTTCAAGGCACAATGGCAAAAATAAACATTATACACTTGCAAAAACATTGCAAATAATATTTGTATCTAAAAATAGTATAGTAGACATGGTAAAGAAACACAGCATACTATGGCCGGGTGAGCGAATGCCCACACCCCGCCACCGCACGAACATCCGCACCACAATGGATGTTGAGCAAATGGTTGTTTGATGATTATATCGAGCAATTATTAAACCGTGTCAACTTATCTAAATTGGATTGATATCTGGCTATATGGGGCCTATACATGTAGCGATACTGCTGAGCATTCTGAGTGATGCTAGATGGCGCAGATCACTCAGCAAGATCGTTCGACACACAGCGATGTGTGCTGAGCGATCTGTCAGGGCCAGTGTTCTCCATTGAGAACACTGGCCCTGACCCCGGTGACCCCGGTGATTAACTAGATTTATCCAGCATGCTACATATTGGGGTTATTCTGGTTGACACGCAGCGCAGCATGTCATTTTCAGCCCGCCCAATCGTTCGCATATTCCACCGCCCCCCATTTGCAGCCCGAATTAAGCCGCACGACTGCGGATGGATGTTTTGCATAAACATCCATTTGCAGCCTACGGGGCCAAACCCACATCATTTGATGGAGAACATGGATGGGCAGCTGACATCCGGTGATGTCAGTTGCCTGCCCCTGGAACCCACATCACTGGGTGATTACAATGATCACGTCCAACATTTTCATGGGAACACCCATGAAACGGTGTGCGTGCCCATGGCTGTATCCCCCGGCCCACCTCCCCATGCCCCCGACGCTTGCAGTCTTATGTGCGAGCGCCCGGCAATATATATATAGCGCATGCACTTGTGCAGAAATGCATATGCACAGTTCAAAAACATTGCGCACCCATGCAAATTCGCACAGGTGCGCATGGACCATTAATCGGCAGGATGATAGTGACGTGCAGAGCTGCGCAATGCTATCACTATTCCCCTACACACGGAGCGATGTAGGGGCATTTTCTAATTGATCTAGTGAGATGGCTTACAAAATGCCCCTAAATTGCTACGTGTGAAGGCCCCATTAAGGTTTTTAGATCTTAATTAATACAGTAGTCACCCTGATACTAGTGTGTTACATCATTGCACACAGCACATATCTGTATTTTTCATGCATTGCAACTGTAATGAATAGATCCATAATGTAAATATATGAAACAGCTGTTTCCACAATTTTAACAGACACATTCACATTGATGAATAAGCTCTTTAATCTTTAATAAAAGTTTTACATATTGTAAAAGACTAGGAATTACTGAATTAAAAGCATAAGTAAACACAGGGGGGGGGGGGTGTCCAGTTACCCAGAAACCTACTATACAGCGACAGCAGAAATGACCACAATTGCAATTGTTCATAAACAGATTTTACTAGATCTGTAGCCCAGGGGTGTGGTATAGGGTTCCGACAGTCGGGATCCCGACAGTCATTATCCCGACTGCCCGGACTCAGACATCATGGTGAGCGCATCAAAGCCCCTTGCGAGGGAAAATAGCGGGTGGCCGTCAGGCACCCATCTGTCTGCGTTTTGACAGTCGGGATCCCAACGTCGGGTAAATGACTGTCGGGATCCAGACTGTCGGGACCGCGTCCGGCACCCAAAGCACAGACCTTACTATAGACTTTTTCTAGCATTCATTATTAATTCTACAGATACATACATTCTAATACATCAGGCAAGGTTCCAAGCCCAATCTTTAATGTATATTTTGCTGTTATTGTATATTGTGACTGCTCCATATTCTGTATTTTATTAAAGTCAGTGACAAATCAGTACATTGAGATATTTTAAGAAATGAAATCCCTTAATGATCTGTCTCAAAGGAAAGGACATAGCTGTGAAAAAGGCAGCTTGAAAGAGACCTGTACTGATTCATATCTGAACTTTCTGAAACGTTAGCTGTGCCACCAACATAGATGCAATTGACTGTAATCTGTTTGCCCAAGGGTGGTCCATCCGGAGAGATTATATTGCACATCCTATCCCACGACGAAATTCCGAGCTTGCTGATAGTTCTGTGTTATGAAAGTGCTAGCTCCTGTTACTCTCCTTGGACAACAAAAGAAGGACTGGACTGAGTGAGCTGATTTGAGCAGGCATCACTTTCCTCAGACAATGAATGTGTACAACTCCGAGACAGACCATGGAAACTTCTCTGTTTTATCACCAAGAACATGTCTGCATCTTGCTTGCTTCAGACATTTATGGAGCTGGTCTGTTTCAAGAAAGTCTGTAGATAAAATCAGTAAAGATCTTTCTGTGGGGTTAAAAGAGGACAGTTTGTATTTCTTGTACTTAACCAAGAGCATTCAATCTAATTTTGTTATGTTCAATATGTGAAACTGAAATAGTTGTATTTTGCTCTTTGTTCATATGTTTTTTATATTGCAATAATTGATAGAAAAAATTCCAAATCATAGTAAAATATTGTGATTGGACATTACAGATTTTATCTATTATGTTCTAGAAGGTGGTAAATAAATAAATAAAAAAGAACTAGATTCTGATTGGTTGCTATGGGCAACATCGCATCTTCTATAAAACTCCCATCTTAGAAAATAAATTACATTTGTTGTTGTTCCCTTTGTTCTAAAATAAAATCTGGAATTTTGGGAATGAGTTGCTTTGTCCATTGCATACTTCCCAACTGTCCCAGATTTAACAACCAAGGACCACTGTGTGCCACATTGGTGGTAGTGGTGAGTTGGGAGGCTCCGTTGCTTTCTGCTTTGCTTAGAACAGCTGTGAATAGATGCTGTGTGCATGCGCGCAGTGTCTACTCTAAGGCAACAGGGACTGGGGGTAAGCCACCAGCTCTCAGAGTAGAGTGAATGTGACAATTTTCAGGCGCCAGAGGTAGGATAAAATATGTAAATTTATTTCGACAAAATATCACAGATTCACATAAAAACGGTTCACATATAGGATAATAAATTGAGATGAATCCTTACCCCTAAGGGTATTTGGAGCCAGCAAGGGATGGAAAAAAGGGCAGGGATGCAGTCCGGATGTGCACCCTGCTGTGGCCCCAAATATCTTAGCACAGGTTTGGTTCAGTCTTATGGTCCAATCAGTCACTGCCGCCAACGCGTTTCGAGTAACAGGTGCTCTTCTTCCAGGGCAAAGTGACTGTGTGGATGTGGTAAGGCTTTTTATACTCTGAAATGGTGCCATTCTTCCCATTTCAGAGTATAAAAAGCCTTACCACATCCACACAGTCACTTTGCCCTGGAAGAAGAGCACCTGTTGCTCGAAACGCGTTGGCGGCAGTGACTGATTGGACCATAAGACTGAACCAAACCTGTGCTAAGATATTTGGGGCCACAGCAGGGTGCACATCCGGACTGCATCCCTGCCCTTTTTTCCATCCCTTGCTGGCTCCAAATACCCTTAGGGGTAAGGATTCATCTCAATTTATTATCCTATATGTAAACCGGTTTTATGTGAATCTGTGATATTTTGTCGAAATAAATTTTACATATTTTATTTAAATTGTCACATTCACTCTATTCTTGCCATATTCTTAAGGTCTGAGGGAGACCTTTAGTGACAATCCAAAGGCAGCCTGAGAAGTTGCGCAGGACAAGTGATACTCACAATCTATCTACCAGCTCTCAGAGTGCCTAGAATGCCCCCAAAGTGATGAAAATGGGTGCATGGCTTGTAACTGCAGCATTCACGCAAAGCTATGCCTCTTGTCATGACCCTTGCCTAGGGGGAAATTTACTAAGATGGGAGTTCTATGTCATATGGGATGTTGCTATGGGCAACCAATTAGATACTGTCTATTATCTTTTAAAAAGTGCTAAATAAATAAGAAGCACATTCCGATTGGTTGCCCATAACAGCATCACATGTGAAATAGTGTCAGGGTCTCCAGCCGCCGCCGCCTCTGCAGAGCATTGCGCCGCTTGCTGTACTCACCTGGACAGGCGCTGTCCTCCTGGCGCCACTGCAGCGGGCATACGCAGATCCCCGCCGCCGGTGTCACTTGCAGGAATGGGGGTAAGTCCTCTGGGGGTCCGGCTGTTCCCTTGGTCGGCTCCCCGGACGGGCGCCGCCATCTTGCTTGTGGCATCAGGCATTAGGGGCTGGGTCAGATATAACCTCTGTTGGAGGTTGGACCCGTGATGTCACAGCATGGGGAATAAAAGGCAGGGCTGCCCATTCTCCAGTGCTGCTGCTACTTCTGGCTTAGCTCAGTGTTCAGCTGACAGCCAGCTCTAGTGTACTCAGCTCCTGGGCTCTCTGAGTCTAATCTGCGTTATCCAGAGTGTGGTTATACTTCCCAGTGTATCCCGTCTTCTGTTATACCTCCAAGTGCCTCCTGAGTTCCATTATACCTCCAAGTGCCTCCTGAGTTCCGTTATACCTCCAAGTGCCTCCTGAGTTCCGTTATACCTCCTAGTACCTCCTGAGTTCCGTTATACCTCCAAGTGCCTCCTGAGTTCCGTTATACCTCCGAGTGCCTCCTGAGTTTTAGTTACACCCCAAGCTCCGCTACCAAAGAACATCTCCCGCAAAAGGTCCCTAGTGGCGTTCCGCAACCGCCTGAGCATCCATATACATCTGCTCCAGCTAGTGTTCAAGTAACCTTGGAGGCTCCCGTTGGAGGGCCGCGACCTGCTGGGTGGACGCAGCGAAGTCCAAATTCCCTTGCGGGGATCCCTGGTGAAAACCGCCACCCAGTTTAGACTCCGCGCCTCTGACTGGGAGTTTCGCCAAACTCCTAGGATACTCCTCGTATGAGACGCCAGTATATTCGACCAGTCGTTCTTTCTCCACCGTTGCCCTCCGTATCAGAAACAGCGCCCCCAGTGGATCCACAACAACCCGTTGTGACAAATAGAACTTACTGTAGTCAATTTTCGACTTAGCCTCCAAAATGGGAGGGGAAGATTTGCACAGGGACACAATGCCCCAGTCCCTTCTCTCTGTCCCCCCCCCCCACACACACACACACACACACACACACACATCTGCATCATATAGTCCACCAAGAACCAATTATGTAGCACTTAACTTCAAATTAGCTTTAATTACAATCTATTGCTTATCGATTGTAATGAAAGTTTGAGAAGCAGGGCTCACTTACCTCTTACCTTTTTTACTGATTTGTGATTTAGGGCCAGATGCAGTAAGATTCAAAAGTGATAGCTCCTATGTGTCATGTCACAGACTGTGTTTGAAAAATGTCAGGCAGGAGCTGATTGGCTGGCTGTTTATCACTCTCCACTTTATCACCTTTGAAGCTTAGTGCATCTGGCCCAAAGTATCAAGATTGTATAGATTGGACAATACGCATTGGGGCTACAAGAAATCTGACATGCCCACAGCCAATGCTGCATAATCCTGCTACAGCTGAGCTTCCGAAATTCCAGATTTAGCTAGGACCCAACAAGTGAAACAGTAAATCAGTTTATTTGGGTTGCACACCCCATCTAACTGCCACTAGACACTCAACAGGTGCACCACAATATTCTCTGGAATGCCATGTAGTTTTGTATGTGCTGGATATACTCTAAATACAGAGTTTCAGCAAAGGGTAAGCCAGTGGAATCCAGAGGGTAATCCAGACACTTTTGTCTTTATGGCAGTGTCTAGACCAACCAGGAATTTCCCAATTGGATTCAGCCCTCTCTCCCAAGAGCCGAGACAAGTTCTGCAAACTGTTCTCAAATTACTGGCAGATTTAAATTGGGTGCAGAGAGTACAGTGCACACCTGGGTCCAGGTGGGCCCCCACACTGTACACCCTGCACCCATTTAATTATACTCACCACTCAGTCCGCCTGGCTGCAGAGCTACAAATAACACAGGGGAAATGGACATGGCAGCCATTTTCCTGAGATTCTCGAATGTGCAATAGAAAAGTCTCAGGTAACGGGGTGCAAGAGCAATGTTCCCAGACATAAACGCATAAACAGTAGACTCTGCACTGCCAGAAAGGAGGGGGCCCTATCGTAGCTTGAAAACAGGCCCCCTTCTATCTCAAAGTGCTTTTGGCACCTAATGGTGTACCTATATCACCTATTAACTGCAAATTGTTAACTATATTACCTGTAGTTAATTCATGTTTGTTTGTTTTTTGTTTATGTGTTTACTTAGAATTTAACTGTTGAATACAACATACTAGGAGAAAGTATCTTGCTGGTAGAAAATACTCAAAAATGTTGCTTTTTTTTTTAGGGATTATTAATCAGTATAATTAAACTCCTGCCTACTCACAGTTTAATGAAGCAGATATGAGGTAAGTCACACAATGTTTTCAAATCAACAGATTTAAGATAATCGTGGAATGAAAATCTGGTAGTTTATGGGACAATACAAAGACAAAGACAGTTGCTCAAACTTTACCAGCTAAATCAAATTGATTTAACTAGAGATGTTTGAGTTCATTTTTTCAAATCCGAACCCACCCAAATTTAGGGGCTCCGAACTGAACCTAGTACAGATTCAGATCTCTTGGAATTTTGAATCATACCATGTGCCAGTTCTGGATCTTCCCAGAGTGTAGAATCTTGAATTTTAAACATTGAAGAGCTAAGCATTGAAGAGCTAAGCACAGCACACATATTTTAGGTGTACATATTTAGGCTGTAATAGACTATAGAGGAACATGTACAGGCTAAATAAATCCTTCTTATCAAGCTCATTGTCAGATGCTAAAATTGATACAGTGTTCTGATTTTTATAAATATGCTTAGTGGAATTACAAAGAGCATTTTACATAAAGTTGCCACTACAAAGAAATAACCAGATAGAATGACAGTCAAAGAGAATAACGTATTGTTTTAAAGAAAAAGGAAGGGTTGGCTGTTATTTAAATCAATTGATTTTATTAATTGATTAAGGAAAATCTTCTTTTATATTTTCTGTAAGAATTGTAACTGGAAAATTGATCTTTGAACTTGTTTTGCCTCAGCTTCTCAAATGTGCATACTTGCAATGCTGAAGAATGAAAATTGCCATCTCAAGTGTCATATGCTCTGTACATTGGAATGCCTATGCAAATATTATGGAGATATGTAAATTATATTCAATTTACATTATTTACATTTCACTCCTGACACAGAGTTTTGCCAGTAAAAATATGGTTTACATTTTTGCAGTGGACTGCTTTCCAGCGGAATGTGGGCTCTATCAAAAGTGTTTTTTTTTTCTAAAACTGAAGTAAGTTTCAACACATTATATAACACCAGTATATATTATACAATAATTTCTATCATAGATAGATATATAGATAGATAGATACATAGATAGATTCCATTGGGATTGGTACTCTCAATAACAATAAATGTCTGTGGCCATTGCCCTCAAAAATAAACAAATATTCTTCCAAAGGTGCAGCACTCTCAGCTCAAATAAATCACAATATTGAACCAGGTGGATCCGCTGCCATCTGTTGCACCGACGTGCTGAGGCAACACGACTCGGCACGCCATTTGCCAGGACATGGAAGCACAAGCATCTCACAAGCTTGCACGTCCATTGCCGTGAATGGCGTCGAGGTGCACACGGCATTCACCGGGAGCCACGCATATGAGAGTGACTCCATCAGTACTTGCTGTTTACAGTGTTAGGAAAAGAGCAGCATCGTTACGCTGATCCTATTGATGGTGCTCAATGCAATTAATTCATATAACATGTGAGTGCACTCGAAGACAGAGCTGAACTTCCCATTAGGCACGTGAGGCAGGTGCCTAGGGGGGTCACATGTTTGGGGGCGGCACTTGGATACTTGTGATGGCACTGTCAGCCTGAAATGTACCAGTAACTGCAAAATATTTCCACTGTACTGTACCATAGTCCACCTTGAATAGAGTGTAAATGGATAGGACATGCAGATACTGCCCCTGTAAACTGTACTACTTAGTAAATATGTATACATAATAAAAAAAAGTCACAGTTAGTGGCTTTTTTATTAATACATTAAATTGCCTATCTATCAAATACAGGCTTATATGTAATCAATACAAATAATACAATTTGGTTACTCTTTTGCCTAGGGGTGCCCTCACCCATAAATCCACCCCTGCTCAAAGAAATAAAGAACGTTTACATTTATCAGACGTTATCAGACTTTGAACCATGTTTATTTCTTTTTGATTGAGTTTTAGATGATGTTCGTTTACTACAATAAGGTGGCAAGATAACTGCTGGCTGCACCATTGTGACACATGTTTTCTTTGTGGTTGTTTCTGTTTAGAAGTCTTGGTGAAGGCCATCTAGGGATATATTCAATTACAATTAAAACTCCTGTCTTGTTGGAAAGACAGCAGTTTTCTGACTAATTTAGGTTGGAAGAAGTTCCGACCTATTCAGTAAGGGCTGTTTTTTTTCCGACAGGTCGGAATGCTCCAACTTGTCCGAAACCACGTGGATTGGCGGAGTAGCCATGGATCCACATGCCTTTGACGGAAATGTGGCCAAATCCATCAAGTTTTGTCCCTGTTTGAGACAATCTCAATCCAGCTTGAAAAAAGTTGGATTGAGGAGATGAGGCAGGTAGGTCGGCGCCGGGTGAGCAGCAGCTCACCCAGCGCTGTCCTCCCATCGCTCACCCAGTCCCGGTGCCAGGCTTGATGAGCAGCAGCAGCTTATCTGGCACCCTCATTCACCTTTTCTCCTTCCACCGCCTACTCCTGTTGCTCACCCAATCCCAGGGCCGTCCGGGTGAGCAGCAGCAGTAGCAGCCAAATCCGACAGTCGGATTTGGCTGCATTGAATAGGGCTTGCTGGATCCATTCCAACAAATGCACGTCAGACTTTAATTGAATATACCCCTGAGTGTGACCACAGGCTGTTACTTAAGAGTTTGCGCATTGAAAACAAAACTATTGTATTATCATTAGGGCATATTGATTTGTCAAGGTGCGCAGTTCATTTTTGTGAATTAAAGTATATTTATTGAATTGAGAATAGTTAACCTATTTGCTGAAAATTTCTCATGTAAAGAATTGTTTCTTTTATGATGTCTGGTCAGCAAGGCATAGTATAGCTGCATTGACCTACAACTTGAAAAGTTAAACACAACACAGTTTGTGCTACCAGTAAATCATCTAGCCTCCACAGACAGTCCCAGATGTGCGCTGGTTTTCTCAGAAATGTGCAGCAGAGAAAAACTTCAGGGTCTGGCTAGATGAAACTGGTGCTACTACAAACAGCAGAAGCTACAGAGACTAAACTATTTGTGCTGTGGGCAAACATATCAGAAAGTCTTGTGATGATTGTGTAGATGTAACAGACACTTCACTTGGTAAAGATACAATACATTTCGAACTGTGATAATGAACCATTTAAGACTCTCGCGTTGCACCTGACCTGTCCAGCATGTAATATATATTTACAGAAGTATTTTTAAAAGAAAAATATGTCTTTGATAACATCTTGCTTTTCTTATAACATTTGTAAGATATTTTATAATATCAATAGAAAAAAAATAGACTAGGTTAAAGCTGCCCTAGTTTTATGTTAAGGAGAAAGTAGTTATGAAAAAACACTAACTTTATATTATACCGTTTTTCCAATAACATTGTACAGCTCCATAGCAGTGTATTAAATAATGGTGGCAGTTTGATCAGGCCAAATGACTTCTTATTGAGTAATTACGGACCTGTTAAACGACAAGAAAGATGTCATTTGTTAAATGTGTTAGAACAAGGCGCCACTATGCAATACAACACATTGCTAACGTAATTACCAAGTTCAAAAGTAATGGTCATAAGATCAGCTGTCAGTTAATCATCATATATATGCCAAGAGCACAAGCTGGCATCGAGAATCAAAACAAGTCTGTACGGTCTGGTACAGTATAACATACAGTAGTTGTTCTCTCTACACATATTTGTATCAGTTTAATCCTAGAACTATTTTCCACCGAGAAAGGAACAGCTTTCCAAATATCCAAGTGTAACCAATTACATCTGCAGCCCTGCTAAATTAATTCTGACTCACTGGTTTAACTTTAAATGCATTGGGTTACAAATATTACCTTAAATGACTCTTGTGTGCCAGTAACAGATTTAGCAGTTACACATAAGTGGTGTTAGGTAACTAAGTTTTCTGTGGAAAATATCTGTGAACATGTTCTTCAGAAGGAGCACAGCCAGCACGTTATACTCTGCATACACTTTGGGCCGCATGAAATGCGGCCGGCGAGGGGGTTAAAACGGCGAGTATCGCCGAAAACAAACGACCCTCGCCGTTTAACCCCCGTTCCAGCCACTCACCGTCAGAGGACAGCGAGGATTCACCCAAATGGCGTGGTTCGTGGCTAAGGCAGCTGGCTCCATGCATTAGGCACGAACCTCGCTGTTTTGACGGCCGCACATGCCACTTACACATCGCTGTAAGAACCCAATGAGGTGAAAAAGGCATGTGCAGGGGGGTCAGTTGACTACTGACCGTGTGAGCGGTGACAGCGAGCAGTCAGCATTGCTCGCTGTCACAGCTCGCAAAAAATCATTGAATACTGCCCAATGTAGTAGATGCAGCTCAAAAGATTAGGGGTACATTTACTAAGATTTGAGTTCTGCTGAAGATGGGATGTTGCCCTTTGTAAAATATATTTCAAAATGCATTTAATGAGGAATTTAATTTAAATGTATTCTGCCCTCGTGTAAAAATGCCAGCAATGTGCATGACAAGTATGTCATAATACTGCTGGGATATTTGTCCATTTTCTAACATAACAAGCTATATCTAGATTGAATGCCTTCATGGTACATGAAGATAGGGCTAAGACTCTGACACCAGGTCCAGGTTTCTTTACACCTAAAGTAATGATGAAGCACATGCTGGAAAATCTTGTTCAAATCCCTGGACCTATAGTTTATGACATTATGAGGTCAGCTGTTTTCCCAGCCCGAGGCATGGTATCCATACTGACTCAAATACATGTTCTCATTAGGTCAGCATCATATATAAAACGTAATTATTATTGTGTGATGAAATCTTTTCTGCAATCTGGAAATTATGCATTTTCTTAATGAAATCACAACATATGGTCCTATAAAAAAATACTATAAATGAAAATATATATAGAAACATTTCTCCTTGATCTTTGAGCCTATTTGAACAATAGGAATGCGAAGGGAACTATTACTGTCAAACTAGCTGCTTTAGACGGGAGCTACACATTTCCAGCTTGATGTCGTTTGCAGATATTAATATCCCGTTTTTCTCTTCAATGTATAATAATAGGACTGACTGGGAGTAGAGTACATTTCAGTGCTGGGCTCATTCTTGTCTGCTATGTTATTATTAAGTCAAGCAGAGGCCTCCGCTGTGCTTCCTGTCATTCCATGCAGGCATTGCTAGTTTCTAGAAGCAGCTTAGTTCAGAATTTGGTTGTTATCTATGCTAAGGAAGCCTAATTGCAATTTTAGCTGTGATATTTAAAGAGGAATAACAAATCCAAAATTTGCAAACTAAAATAAAACCCTGTAAATATTGAATATTACTGTAGAATATGGCAGCCATTGCAATTAATGCAAATAAAAAAAACTGTACTTATACAGAGATTCAGATGCCAGCGAAAACATGTATTATTTGGATTTTTACTATGATTTTTACCAATTTTACTAAGTATAATCAACTTGTAGGATCAGTGACATAATTCCCAGAGACGGAGGAGGCAATGGTCACCGGGCTCCAGCTGTCAAATGGGCAACTAGGATAGATCTCTATAATTTTATAGTGATTTGCTACAGTCATTGTCGACTGATGTCCTTGCTCACAGATCACCTTTGCAACCCCTGCATAGGATTTACAATTACTGTAAGGGTCACTCAGGAAATTCATGTAGGAGAAATACTAGGATTTTCTTGCAAACACGATCAAAATATAGAGCAGCATTTACATCTTTGTGTATCTCAGATCACCAAAGTACAGAAACAGCAAAAACAACAGCTTCAGAAATGCAAATATTTATTGTACTGTGATAAATTGTTCTGCTAAATCTACTTAATATTATTGCAAACATGAAATATACTGTGCATGTCAGTAGAATGCCCCTGTTTCTCTGTCGGATATATTTTGAAGGAATACATACGGTTGGATGGTGGTCGGGATGCCGCCAGTCAGAAAAAAATCCCAATATAGGACTGGTAAGTATAACTACAATCTCCCTGTCCCCCAGCCCTCAAGACCCAAATCTTAATTCTAACCCCTGCTCTGCCCTCAAGCAACCTAACTATAACCCCCCTTCTTAATGCCTACTCCACCCCTAATGCCTAAATATAGCCCTAACATGCTCGGCATATTTACATTTGTGATGCTGGTAGTTGAGATTCTACTGTCAGCATTCCGACACCAGTGTTTTTGTCGCGATTCATGATTCCATCATGTGGATTTTGATGGAAGGCATCTCAACCGGCTGCTAGTTAACCGCATCTCATTTTGAATGCCCTTCACATCTATTACTTGCATGCTGGAGCCCAGATAATGTCACATTCAGAGGCATGGGTCCTGCTTTTCCAAGCAACAGTTGCAAGTTATTTGCCAATCCCAAACTGCACACTAAATGCCCCTTTTCTTTAAAAAAATAAAATAAAAAAACAACTGGAGTGATCTAGGGACCTTTCTTCCATAACCTTCATAAGATATCAAGTTCTCCACAAAGCTAGAGATGGGATTAGCTTTCTTTCCATACACCTTATCTGGCCAGGTTCTGAGATGGGGAGATAGAAGGGGCAGAGAAGGGCATATATTTGCCTACTTTTGAAAAAGCTTTTCAGGTAGATTGTGAAAGTTGAATAAGTCTAAAGACTTCCATATATCAGGAAGTAATTTCCCCAGTTCCCTAAAACAAGACTCAATGATCATAAATCCTTCAAGGAATTGGGGAAATTAAACATGTTTAGCATCCCTGATATGTATATCATTTTTAGATAGGATGGTGGAATCAGTTTTTTAAACATGTTTTATACTGTAGAACTGATTCCTCTGTCAAATGATTGGGAAATTGCGCAATCTGCTGCTGATGTATGAGGGCTTTGAAGCAGATACATACAAGGGTAGATTGGCCAAGGACGATAATGAGGAGTTTTCCTGGTGGGCTCATTTCCTCATGGGGCTGCCCAGACTGAGTCTGTTAGCTTGCGGGAAGAGAGGATTAGGGGGGCATTGTCAGGGTAAGTATATTTACTTGACCCCTGTCGGGATTCCCTGCACCAGGATGCTGGCATCGGTATTCTGGCCACTGCCATCCCCACCGCTGATCATCTGTATGCATTCCATTGGGAGTGGAGTGCAGTGGGCATTTTTGGGTAGTGATAGAGAGGTGACGTAGTGCACGCATGGAAATTATCCATCCAACTTAGAATGAGAACCTATATCTTGGGCCTTCTACCTAAAACCATTCTGATTTCACTTTTTCATATTTATACCTAAATTCTATGATAACCCTTATATACTAAGAATGCTAAAAGTTATTTTTACTTTAAACAGGATAAATACGTAGCGAAAACATGATGACATAACCTAGCAATACATTTTTAGAGCAAAACCATTTTTAAAATTAAGTCTATATTAAGCTCTCATGTGCATGGCCGTCTCTCCTCATGAATACTGTATCTCTGCCACCCAAATCATTATTTAAGTGTCCTGTCCCCTGATGCAACTGTATTAACCATTTACCATGTACAGTACCGGTCTTAAATTTCCTAGTACTGTAAGTCATTATTTTCTTGTTTTTGCTCATTTATGTATTAGTAAATGCCGCAGAGCCCTTGTGGTGCCATAGACAAACACATAAAAATAATAATAATGATAATAATAATATAAAAAAAATATCACAGGTCACCAACAACTACACTATAAATATTATGTTCCTTTGAAACATTTGGAGCCTTCATTATATGCAATAGTTTATCAACAACATTTTTACTAATAAAAATGGGGGAAAAGAATATAAACAATTTCTGATTGATGTTATTCCCATTTAGTATTTTGTGTGCTTTTCCTAAAGTATTAGTCCCGCAGGATTTAGTCAGTATAGCATCCAACAGACTGCAAAGTAGCCCAAAATAACCAGTCCTGCAGCTACATGTTTTATGTGACTCCCAGGGCATGCAGTTCACATATGTCTTTTCAGTCTTATGATTTCTTCTTATTGTTCCTCAACCATTCATTTCATTCTTTTGTTAGCAGCCAGCTGTAAGTGCTCTCTCCTTGCTTTATATTCCCTTGACTTACATAGGTTATTAGTGCCTCACATGCAGCCATCTTTACAACAGGCCTACAGTAGCATTATTTATTTTGCTCCATGAATTGAAAGAAATGAATGGGAAGGTACAACATTTGGGATCACTTCCAATCTGTTGTACCTTAGAAATATTTGCAGCTGGTAATTTAAATTGCTTTTAAAACATTAAACTCTTTTTGGGAAGTCTATGGTACATTATATTAAACTCATCTGTACTTTTATGGGACTATGGGCCTTATTCTGGTTCACTCTCAGAGGCAAATTCCTTCTCAAATGGACAAAACCATGTGCACTGCAGGTGGGGCAGATGTAAAATGTGCAGATAGAATTAGATTTTGGTGACGTTTATCTTCAAAGTGAGATCTATATTACAGTGTAGAAATAAAGCAGTCAGTATTTTCCCTGCACAGAAACAAAATAACTCGCCCAAATCTAATTCTCTCTGCACATGTTACATCTGCCCCCTGCAGTGCACATGGTGTTGTCCATTTGAGAAGGAATTTGCCTCTGAGAGTGAACCAGAATAAGGCCCAATATCAGCAATCGGGTGACAGGAACATTTCAATACACAGACAGCTTTAAAATTCAAAAGGTTGTACATCCAGTAATATCATGTTATCAGCATTTCTGTCAGGAGCTGCTGAACAATTGATGGATCTTCACAGAACAGGTTGAAACACTCCTGTAATGCCCGTTCCTTAATAACTCATCCCATTCATTGTATTGTTGGAGGGAGTTCTTGTTCTGGTAGCTGGTGTGCAGAAGCTGAATTCATTGTTAGAGAATGTAATTGTCCAGTCTAATGTATTTAGTCTAGATTACCTATAACAACACATAAATATAGGGGGTTATTCAGACCTGATTGTTGGGCTGCTAATATGCAAAGCCCTGTAATCAGGTAATCGCTGTGCAAGGCTTGCAAAAAGCTTGCAAAAATATTGCAGCACCATGATAAGCAGCAAATCCATTCATAACCGCTAACTATCGAATGATGTGTGTGCTCTCTGTGGGTAGCCCAGGACTTACCTGGACGGTATGAAAGAAACAGGCTTATTGGGGCCAGAGCTGACATCACACGACTTCCCTTCAAATGCCTGGACATGCCTGATTTTCGCTGACACTCCGAGAAAACGAAGAGCTACCACCCACAAACACTGGCTTACTGTCAATTAACTTGCATATGTCCAGCGATAAAAACATAGCAGGATTTTATATTAGGATCTCCTCGCGCATGCGTACTACCAGCCGTATGCATGCGCTGTCATTCCATTATTGCCCGGCCTGCTAATTTGCAGCCGTGGGATCAGGTCTGAATAACCCCTATAGTTCAAATAAACAAACTATTTCTTTATATTTTACATAAAATAATTAATAGGAAAAAGATACTGTAAATATAACAAAAGTACAAAAAAATTTTTTTATTTGTTGTGGGTTTTTTAAATAATAAACAGTTAAATCACAGTGGTTATATGAGTGGTAAAAATGAAATAGCCAAGACGTCATTAGAAATCAGACTATTAAACTTCTGTGAGGATCCAAAGGAAACATTAATAGATATAAAAATCTCTCACCACATGGGCAACACTCCTACAGAATGTACAGGTCCACTCTAGGTATAAAGCAACGTTTAAATGGCTTTAATTTCATTGGCCTTTTCATGTTGGTGTGCTGCGCTTGTGGTGAGATGTATTGCTCCCACTCCCAAATACTTGATCCTACAAGGAGTTCTGGGTTTTTGAGTCATTCAGGTATAAAAAAATACATATATATAATGCATTCTAGCATTTAGTAATTTGGCTAATGATTATTTGACTAGTATGGTGTAGGACAAACAAGAGATCCCTTGATAACGTAATGGTCCATTGAGCTTGCATAATACTTGCCTACCCTCCCAGAAGCTATTGGAGACACCACATTTTTGAGGTAGTCCAGCACAGCCCTTGAAGAGTTGGCATCTCTCCCACATCCTGCCTACTTCCTAGTTAACCCCTTCCCTCCGCAGCCTGTTTTTGCCTTCCTGACAGAGCCCTTTTTTTCAAATCTGACATGTATCACTTAAGTGGGGATAACTTTTTTTTTGCTTTTACTTATCCCAGTGATTTTGAGATTGTTTTCTCGTGACACATTGTACTTCAAATTAGTGGTAAATTTGGGTCGATACAGTCTGTGTTTTTTTGTGAAAAATACCAAAATGTCGTAAAAAAATTGAAAATTTAGCAATTTTCAAAATGTAAAATTTTCTGCTTGTGAGACAAATAATCATACCACTCAAAAAAGTTAATAACTAACATAGACCATATGTCTACTTTATGTTTCCATCATTATTTCAACCTCCTTTTAATTTTTTTGGACACTAGGAGGCTTAAAATATGAATAGCAAATTCTCAAATTTTCAAGAAAATTTCAAACACTGATTTTTTTTGGGACCAGTTCAGTTCTGATGTGACTTTGAGGGACTTGTATGTGAGACCCCTCCATAAATGATGCCATTTCAAAAACTGCACCCCTCACAGTATTCAAAACAGCATTTTGGAATTTTGTTAACCCTTTAGGTGTTTCACAGGAATTAAAACAAAGTGTAGGTGAAATTTCAAAATTTCATTTTTTTTGCAGATTTTCAATTTTAATACATTTTTCTAAGGAACACAGTAGATTTTACTAGAGAAATGTGACTAAAAATTGATTACCCCAATTCTTTTGTTTTCATAAATATCCTATATGTGGCCCTAGTGTGCACGTTGACCAAACCACAGGCTTCAAAATAGAAGGAGCACCTACTTGATTTTGGAGCCTCCTTTTTATGAGATTATTTTTTAGGCACCATGTAGGTTTCTAGGCACCATAAGATGCTAAAAGTTAGGAACCCCCCACAAGTGACCCCATTTTGCAAACTACACCCCTCAGGGAATTCATCTAGGGGTATAGTGTACATTTCAAACCCCCAGGGGTTTCACCAATTGTGGTACAACTGGGCAGTGAAAATGAAAAATTAAATTTTTTACACAAAAATGCAGTTCTGGCTCAAAATTTTTCATTTTCACAAGGAATGAAGGAGACAAAGCACCCCAAAATCTGTGCCCCAATTTCTCCCGAGTACGGCAATGCCTCACATGTGACCAAAAAATACCATTTGGGTGCATGGCAGGACTCAGAAGGGAAGGAGTGATTTTTGGATTTTGCAGCTCAGATTCTGGTGGAATGTTGGTGGGTGCTATGTCGCATTAGCAAGACCCCCGAAGCACCAATACAGTGGAACCCCCCCACAAGTGTCCCCATTTTGCAAACTACACCCCTCAGGGAATTCATCTAGGGGTATAGTGTACATTTCAAACCCCCAGGGGTTTCACCAATTTTGATACAACTGGGCTGTGCAAATGAAAAATTACATTTTTTACACAAAAATGCAGTTCTGGCTCAAAATTTTTCATTTTCATAAGGTATGAAGGAAAAAAAGCACCCCAAAATCTGTGCCCCAATTTCTCCCGAGTACGGCAATGCCTCACATGTGACCAAAAAATACCAGTTGGGTGCATGGCAGGACTCAGAAGGGAAGGAGTGATTTTTGGATTTTGCAGCTCAGATTCTGGTGGAATGTTGGTGGGTGCTATGTCGCATTAGCAAGACCCCCGAAGCACCAATACAGTGGAACCCCCCCACAAGTGACCCCATTTTGCAAACTACACCCCTCAGGGAATTCATCTAGGGGTATAGTGTACATTTCAAACCCCCAGGGGTTTCACCAATTTTGATACAACTGGGCTGTGCAAATGAAAAATTACATTTTTTACACAAAAATGCAGTTCTGGCTCAAAATTTTTCATTTTCATAAGGTATGAAGGAAAAAAAGCACCCCAAAATCTGTGCCCCAATTTCTTCCGAGTACGGCAATGCCTCACATGTGACCAAAAAATACCAGTTGGGTGCATGGTAGGACTCAGAAGGGGAGGAGTGATTTTTGGATTTTGCAGCTCAGATTCTGGTGGAATGAATGGTGGGTGCTATGTCGCATTAGCAAGACCCCCGAAGCACCAATACAGTGGAACCCCCCCACAAGTGACCCCATTTTGCAAACTACACCCCTCAGGGAATTCATCTAGGGGTATAGTGTACATTTCAAACCCCCAGGGGTTTCACCAATTGTGGTACAACTGGGCAGTGAAAATGAAAAATTAAATTTTTTACACAAAAATGCAGTTCTGGCTCAAAATTTTTCATTTTCACAAGGAATGAAGGAGACAAAGCACCCCAAAATCTGTGCCCCAATTTCTCCCGAGTACGGCAATGCCTCACATGTGACCAAAAAATACCATTTGGGTGCATGGCAGGACTCAGAAGGGAAGGAGTGATTTTTGGATTTTGCAGCTCAGATTCTGGTGGAATGTTGGTGGGTGCTATGTCGCATTTGCAAGACCTCCGAAGCACCAATACAGTGGAACCCCCCCACAAGTGACCCCATTTTGCAAACTACACCCCTCAGGGAATTCATCTAGGGGTATAGTGTACATTTCAAACCCCCAGGGGTTTCACCAATTTTGATACAACTGGGCTGTGCAAATGAAAAATTACATTTTTTACACAAAAATGCAGTTCTGGCTCAAAATTTTTCATTTTCATAAGGTATGAAGGAAAAAAAGCACCCCAAAATCTGTGCCCCAATTTCTTCCGAGTACGGCAATGCCTCACATGTGACCAAAAAATACCAGTTGGGTGCATGGCAGGACTCAGAAGGGAAGGAGTGATTTTTGGATTTTGCAGCTCAGATTCTGGTGGAATGTTGGTGGGTGCTATGTCGCATTAGCAAGACCCCCGAAGCACCAATACAGTGGAACCCCCCCACAAGTGACCCCATTTTGCAAACTACACCCCTCAGGGAATTCATCTAGGGGTATAGTGTACATTTCAAACCCCCAGGGGTTTCACCAATTTTGATACAACTGGGCTGTGCAAATGAAAAATTACATTTTTTACACAAAAATGCAGTTCTGGCTCAAAATTTTTCATTTTCATAAGGTATGAAGGAAAAAAAGCACCCCAAAATCTGTGCCCCAATTTCTTCCGAGTACGGCAATGCCTCACATGTGACCAAAAAATACCAGTTGGGTGCATGGTAGGACTCAGAAGGGGAGGAGTGATTTTTGGATTTTGCAGCTCAGATTCTGGTGGAATGAATGGTGGGTGCTATGTCGCATTAGCAAGACCCCCGAAGCACCAATACAGTGGAACCCCCCCACAAGTGACCCCATTTTGCAAACTACACCCCTCAGGGAATTCATCTAGGGGTATAGTGTACATTTCAAACCCCCAGGGGTTTCACCAATTGTGGTACAACTGGGCAGTGAAAATGAAAAATTAAATTTTTTACACAAAAATGCAGTTCTGGCTCAAAATTTTTCATTTTCACAAGGAATGAAGGAGACAAAGCACCCCAAAATCTGTGCCCCAATTTCTCCCGAGTACGGCAATGCCTCACATGTGACCAAAAAATACCATTTGGGTGCATGGCAGGACTCAGAAGGGAAGGAGTGATTTTTGGATTTTGCAGCTCAGATTCTGGTGGAATGTTGGTGGGTGCTATGTCGCATTTGCAAGACCCCCGAAGCACCAATACAGTGGAACCCCCCCACAAGTGACCCCATTTTGCAAACTACACCCCTCAGGGAATTCATCTAGGGGTATAGTGTACATTTCAAACCCCCAGGGGTTTCACCAATTTTGATACAACTGGGCTGTGCAAATGAAAAATTACATTTTTTACACAAAAATGCAGTTCTGGCTCAAAATTTTTCATTTTCATAAGGTATGAAGGAAAAAAAGCACCCCAAAATCTGTGCCCCAATTTCTTCCGAGTACGGCAATGCCTCACATGTGACCAAAAAATACCAGTTGGGTGCATGGCAGGACTCAGAAGGGGAGGAGTGATTTTTGGATTTTGCAGCTCAGATTCTGGTGGAATGAATGGTGGGTGCTATGTCGCATTAGCAAGACCCCCGAAGCACCAATACAGTGGAACCCCCCCACAAGTGACCCCATTTTGCAAACTACACCCCTCAGGGAATTCATCTAGGGGTATAGTGTACATTTCAAACCCCCAGGGGTTTCACCAATTGTGGTACAACTGGGCAGTGAAAATGAAAAATTAAATTTTTTACACAAAAATGCAGTTCTGGCTCAAAATTTTTCATTTTCACAAGGAATGAAGGAGACAAAGCACCCCAAAATCTGTGCCCCAATTTCTCCCGAGTACGGCAATGCCTCACATGTGACCAAAAAATACCATTTGGGTGCATGGCAGGACTCAGAAGGGAAGGAGTGATTTTTGGATTTTGCAGCTCAGATTCTGGTGGAATGTTGGTGGGTGCTATGTCGCATTTGCAAGACCCCCGAAGCACCAATACAGTGGAACCCCCCCACAAGTGACCCCATTTTGCAAACTACACCCCTCAGGGAATTCATCTAGGGGTATAGTGTACATTTCAAACCCCAGGGGTTTCACCAATTGTGGTACAACTGGGCAGTGAAAATGAAAAATTAAATTTTTTACACAAAAATGCAGTTCTGGCTCAAAATTTTTCATTTTCACAAGGAATGAAGGAGACAAAGCACCCCAAAATCTGTGCCCCAATTTCTCCCGAGTACGGCAATGCCTCACATGTGACCAAAATATACCATTTGGGTGCATGGCAGGACTCAGAAGGGAAGGAGTGATTTTTGGATTTTGCAGCTCAGATTCTGGTGGAATGTTGGTGGGTGCTATGTCGCATTAGCAAGACCCCCGAAGCACCAATACAGTGGAACCCCCCCACAAGTGACCCCATTTTGCAAACTACACCCCTCAGGGAATTCATCTAGGGGTATAGTGTACATTTCAAACCCCCAGGGGTTTCACCAATTGTGGTACAACTGGGCAGTGAAAATGAAAAATTAAATTTTTTACACAAAAATGCAGTTCTGGCTCAAAATTTTTCATTTTCACAAGGAATGAAGGAGACAAAGCACCCCAAAATCTGTGCCCCAATTTCTCCCGAGTACGGCAATGCCTCACATGTGACCAAAAAATACCATTTGGGTGCATGGCAGGACTCAGAAGGGAAGGAGTGATTTTTGGATTTTGCAGCTCAGATTCTGGTGGAATGTTGGTGGGTGCTATGTCGCATTTGCAAGACCCCCGAAGCACCAATACAGTGGAACCCCCCCACAAGTGACCCCATTTTGCAAACTACACCCCTCAGGGAATTCATCTAGGGGTATAGTGTACATTTCAAACCCCAGGGGTTTCACCAATTGTGGTACAACTGGGCAGTGAAAATGAAAAATTAAATTTTTTACACAAAAATGCAGTTCTGGCTCAAAATTTTTCATTTTCACAAGGAATGAAGGAGACAAAGCACCCCAAAATCTGTGCCCCAATTTCTCCCGAGTACGGCAATGCCTCACATGTGACCAAAAAATACCATTTGGGTGCATGGCAGGACTCAGAAGGGAAGGAGTGATTTTTGGATTTTGCAGCTCAGATTCTGGTGGAATGTTGGTGGGTGCTATGTCGCATTAGCAAGACCCCCGAAGCACCAATACAGTGGAACCCCCCCACAAATGACCCCATTTTGCAAACTACACCCCTCAGGGAATTCATCTAGGGGTATAGTGTACATTTCAAACCCCCAGGGGTTTCACCAATTGTGGTACAACTGGGCAGTGAAAATGAAAAATTCAATTTTTTACACAAAAATGCAGTTCTGGCTCAAAATTTTTCATTTTCACAAGGAATGAAGGAGACAAAGCACCCCAAAATCTGTGCCCCAATTTCTCCCGAGTACGGCAATGCCTCATGTGTGACCAAATAATGGCAGGACTCAGAAGGGAAGGAGTGATATTTGGATTTTGCAGCACAGATTCTGGTGGAATGTTCGTGGGTGCTATGTCGCATTAGCAAGACCCCCAAAGCACCAATACAGTGGAACCCCCCCACAAGTGACCCCATTTTGCAAACTACACCCCTCAGGGAATTCATCTAGGGGTATAGTGTACATTTCAAACCCCCAGGGGTTTCACCAATTTTGATACAACTGGGCTGTGCAAATGAAAAATTACATTTTTTTACACAAAAATGCAGTTCTGGTTTATAATTTTTCATTTTCATAAGGTATGAAGGAGAAAAAGCACCCCAACATCTGTGCCCCAATTTCTCCCGAGATTGGCAATGCCTCATATGTGACCAAAAAATACCAGTTGGGTGCATGGCAGGACTCAGAAGGGAAGGAGTGATTTTTGGATTTTGCAGCTCAGATTCTGGTGGAATGAATGGTGGGTGCTATGTCGCATTAGCAAGACCCCCGAAGCACGGTGAAATGATGAACCTAATAATCCATAGATGTGTGGTATATTTTAAAACACTCCTTTATACATAGGCCGGGTTTGTCGGGGCAAGTTTCACAGTGGAAAATAGTATCCTTTCTTATTCCCTTTTTATAGCAAACTTTGCACCTTTTTTGTGTCCTGCCCTTTTTTGCAGTGGAGGGGATTTCGTTAGGAAAATGCTGCCCTGGTACAATACGGGGACCAGCACTAGAAGTACTGGGGCCCTCTGCCTGCTGGTTCCCAAATATTAGGCCCTTTATGACTTCCTCTTGAAAGTGCATAAATGTCCCCCTCTGGCTGGTAGAACGGAATAGCACGGAAGCGTTATACAGTGCCATCTGGATGATATACACGGCCAGCTTCTTGTACCAGATTTTTGTTTTCCGCAGGGCACTGTACGGCTTCAGTACCTGATCTGAAAGATCCACTCCGCCCATGTACTTATTGTAATCTAGGATACAATTCGGTTTTGAGGTGTGGGTACAGGGACGGAGGTGGTACTGTCTCCGTGAATTGTTGTCAGTATAAGGACATCCCTCTTGTCCTTATATTTGACCAACAACATATTTTCGGTGCATATTCCCCTGCTTTCACCCCTTCTCAGTACTTGGGCAATGTGCGTTTTTGGGAGGCCTCTTTGGTTCTTGCGCACAGTACCACAAGCTGCTGTACCTCTTGAACCAAGGGCCTTAAACAGGGGGATGCTAGTGTAAAAGTTATCCACATAGAGGTGATAACCTTTATCCAGGAAGGGGTGCACTAAATCCCAGACAATTTTTCCACTAACACCTACGAGGGAGGGGGGGCATTCTGGCGGTTCAATTCTTGAATCCTTCCCTTCATATACCCTAAACCTGTGGGTGTACCCTGAGGTGCTTTCACACAGTTTATACATTTTTATGCCATATCTTGCCCTCTTACTGGGAAGGTACTGGCGGAATTTAACCCTTCCTTTAAAATGTATAAGGGACTCGTCGATACAAATAAATTTTTCAGGGATGTACAACTCTGCAAATTTGGCACTGAAATGATCAATGACCGGCCTGACTTTGAATAGCCGGTCAAAGGTGGGATCATCTCTGGGTGGGCACTGTGCATTATCAGTGTAATGTAAAAATTTAAGGATTATCTCAAAACGAGTCTGAGTCATGGCCATACGGTAAAGTGGGGTGCTGTACAGAACATCTGTACTCCAATATTGCCTAATTTCTGGCTTTTTTACTATGCCCATATGTAACACCAGACCCCAAAACGTCATCATCTCTACTGCATCTACAGGGGTCCACCTAGCAAATGATGACGTGGGGTTTTGAGCAATAAACTGCTGGGCATATAAATTAGTTTGGTCCACCATTAAATTTATAAAATCATCAGAGAAAAATAATTTGAAAAAGTCAATTTCTCTGAGACCTGTTGAATCAAATTGGATTCCTGGGATGGCCAAAAACTCAGGAACCTGGGGCTCTAAATTGTCTGGTGGTGGGGTCCATACGGGATCAATCATTTGGGGGGGGGCGGTCTCAGCTGCTCTACGGGGGCGTCTTTGAGGGGGTCCCTCATCACTAGAGGAGGAAGAGGAGCTTAAGACTAATCCTTCAAATTCCCCGCTTGCATCACTGGCTGTGTCAGAGTCAGAGGCAAGCATGGCATATGCCTCCTCCGCTGAATACATTCTTCTGGAAGACTGGGATGACATTTGGGATGACATTTGGGATGACATTTGGGATGCCATTTTTATTTTTGTGTTTCTGTAAGTGTAATGTTTCAACACGTGTATAGTGTAGGGGGGGTACAAACTTTATTTCAACACGGGGGGGTATGTAGTGTGTAGTGTGTATGTAGTAAAAAAAATTGAAGGGGTTAAAAAAAAAAAAAAAAAGGTCCTGCGCCAAAAATTGAGCACAGATGTTGGTCAGTAACGTCCGTCACTGAACAGCGCTCAAAGGCAACAGGAATTTGATCTAAAAAAAAAAAAAAATTATATCAACCCTGTGCCAAAAATGCTGTTCAGTGATGTACGTCACTGATCAGCGCTCAGCGGCCACAGGACACCCACAAAAGCAACGTGGGTGTAAAAACAAAACCCCACTGCACTCTCAAAAAAAAAAAACTGCAGATCAGTGATGCAGTGATGCAACACTGATTAGCAGTGAGGGGCAGCAGGCACACAACTGTGGGTGCAACCTGACAGGGTATATATATAAAAAAAAAAAACCTGGACCCCCAAAAAGTTGCTGATCAGTTAATTTATACTGATCAGCACAAAAGGGGGGGCAGCAGGGGGGCAGCAGTCAGTTGCACAGGCAGCACAAGCTTTGGTGCAACTGACAGGTATATATATAAAAAAAATAACCACTGCACCCCAAAAAAGTTGCTGATCAGCACAGATATACTGATCAGCACAAAAGGGGGTGCAGCAGACACAAAATATAGCACTCTCTATCACTCTCTATCACTCTCTGTCACTATCTCTCACTATATCTCACTATCTCTCACTATCTGTCACTCTATGACACTGCAGCAGCAGCACACAGGAAGTGACAAGATCCAGGAAGCATCCAGCTGCTGGCAGCACGCTACCAGCGGTGATCAGGTAAGTATCAGGCAAGGATCAGGTATGTATATCACGACAGATTGGCCGGTGACCGCTCTGCACGCAATTCCAGACCGGAATGGCGTCTGCAGCGCAGTCACCGTTAGTTTAAATCACGCGCTATGGCTGTGATTGGTCCGTCGGTCCGACGGACCAATCACAGCCTTGGGGGCAGGTGGGGTGAGGTGGGGTGAGGTGTGGTCATCACCGGTGACCCCCTCACGCCCCCTCACACCCGGCGGTGATTGACACCTGTGTTACCGAGCTTCTGATTCGCCGGTAACACAGGAAAACGCTGCGACTGGCTGTTCACATTGAACAGCCAATCACAGTGATCGCCGATGGGGGGGAGGCATCGCCGCCCCCCCTGGACATGCTGGGACATGTCTGCTGTCAGGGGACAGTTTAAAGTCATGACGTATATATACGTCATGTGTCGGGAAGTACATCCCGGCCATGACGTATATATACGTCAAATGTCGGGAAGGGGTTAAGTGAGCAGGATGGTGTGACATCATGGGATTGTGGGACTAAATGTCAAATTGTAAAATTTATCTCTGCCACTGGTGACAGACCTGCGTATCACGGGCGTTTCTTTGTTTTGGGGTGGGAACTAATGATGAGTCTGTTCTGTCCCACCCCCTGAAGCAGTCTGAAGTTGCTCCTCTCCTGGCATTTTCCAGAGAAGGCACTAAAGATTTTGGTCAAGTATGGCTCATATACATGGTTATCATTACATTTATATCCACAAGTCATCTCACCTTTGTACTTGTGAATTATCTGGCTGGCTGGTAAATACAGACACAATGCAAGGCCAATTTAATATTTAAAAAGATATCCCAGCTATCCGATCGCATAGATCATGAGATAAACTATATATTAAATGACACTAAGTTTATGCTATGTAGATACTGTATATTGAAATAAATGCCAAACTATTCAGACCACCGCTTGGAAAACTCTTTATATATAATAAAACTACTTCCAGGATAGTTCACAAAACAGCCATCAACATTTATTTTAAAAAATTGCCATCCTACTTTGGTTTTAAATAAATGATGTCTCTGTTCTCGCTTTCCTGTATAAATTGGGGAACTAATATATACAATCATAAAATAATCCTGCAGCATTCTTCATAGATCACACAGAACTGTAAATTAATTTCCAAATGCTTTATAATCTAATTTAACGGAATGTAAGGCATTTCAGTACATGGCTTGTAACAGTTTTCCTAGCATGATATACTCATCAATGATGATATCCCCTTGTATAAATGTTAGCACCATTTTTAATAAAATGTAAACTACAGAATATACAGTATGTAGGACAATTCGAATAATTTTGCTAAGGATAGCAATTTTCATAATGCCTGCTCAGGTATATAAAACAATTCATACCGCTGTGTACTTGAGATAAACTATTTGGCTCAGTACATAGCCAGGCCCTCTTCTACCCACATTAATGCTCTGCCCTAAATATCTAGCCCCTTCTTCCTAGGAGTCTCTCTCCCTCTATTCTGCTATTGCAAAGATTCCTGCTGCAGGTAAGTGACAATCCGTGGGTGTCAGGGCAGACACCTACATGCTGCACAAAACACAAAGCAAAGCTTCTCTGGCTGTCACCCACTACACTTATTCTCAAAACTATGGCCTCTCACACCTCATCTGCATAGTTCACTTTGGTTCTTCCCATTCCGGAGCCTGGTTGGCTGCTAGGCTGTGAGCTCTGATTGGCTCACGGTCAGCACCTAATATAAATTTGCACTGACGCTGCGTCTCCATGACTGTGTGCTAGTGCACCAGCTGCAGCTAGCTAGTGATCACTGCTGGCCAGACCCCGTGGCAGTCCTCCACTGATGACGACCATGGACATAGCACACTATTGCCTAACTGATTCTGCACTGAATTACATTTGACTACCTGCTTGCTTGCTAGTGACTAACAAGATAAAGTGGTCACTGCGCTAAAGTTAGAGGTAGCAATGTGCGAAGGGGCTGCGGGGTATGAGTGATCTAGGCTCAGTTGAACAGGATAAACAGGCAAACCAAGTGTTCACCTTCTATTTCAATCAATGTCTGCAGTTGTAGAAATAATGTATTATAATTGTGCTGTTTATATCACGATATGCAAGTCAGTACATCCTGGATATCAAATGAACAGGTGGACCTAAGCAGTATCACACTTATCAATATCAGTGTCAGCAGTGATGCGCCACCGGACATCTAAGAACTTGCAAGACCGGTGTCCTGGAAGTCACGTTCCCAGCTGAGCGCCTGTGGAGCCGGGCCGGGCAGCTGCACAGACCGTGGCTCAACATCAAGTGGTGCGGGGCTTCTCCCTGATACCAGCACAGGGTAAGCAGCAAGCGAGCAGGATGCATCAATGCTGCCAACCTTTAACTCCAAAATGTAACTTATCTCCGGGCATAATCCCTGATTAAACGGGGATTCACCGGCTACTGACTTGACTATTTTTCCAACATATTCCGCCCCACCACCATCCCCATCTCCCTCATTACATTGCCCAATTGAGACCACTGCGGTTATCTGGCAGGAACATAGGTTCCAGGTCAAGGGACCTATGGTGACAGGGGTCCCTAAAAGACACCCTCATACCCATTAAGGGTCCTCCCAGAGTGATACTGGGTAGGTCCACCTGTTAATTTGATATCCAGGACGTACTGACTTGCATATCATTTTATGCCAATAGATAAATAAATACATTACTCTCATATACAGTACACTGTGTAGAGTGCTTTTCTTGTTGACAATACCAACAGCACAATTATAATACATTATTGCTAAAACTGCAGACATTGATTGACATAGAGGGTGAGCGATTGGTTTGCTTATTTATGCATGCTAGTAACGGCACATTTGTGCACCCAACTTTAATACCTTACAGGGTTCAGAACTAAATGTCATCAGTCATATGGGGTATTCAGTCCTATTATTTCCAGTAGTCAAAAATACTGGCCAGGACCTATTCAATCCCAGCAGTTCCCGTCCGGGCTTGTCACTCCAGATTCGGCTCAAACAGATTCGCCTATCCATGTCTTTTTCCGACTTTTGGAATGTTTCTGAAAGTCAGGGGGAAAAAAAGGAAAACATTGAATGAGTTAAATGTGAATATGATCGATTATCAATGAAAATTACCGATTTTTCCTACTATCGCCATTTGATGTGCATCCGACTAATTTATTTGTTGCATTTTTTATTTGTATGTTAGACGTGTAGATGAGAGACTGTCCAAAACAGTATATGTGTAGAGAATATTTTTAGTGAGGCTAAAACATTTGTTAGCACAACCTAGTAATACGGTATCATGAGGGAGTGGCAGAACTTGTAAGTTGTGGGCCCTGGTGCAAAAAATATAATTTGGGCCCAATTTCCCATCCAAACCCATGTTCACAATATGTAACAAGGCAGTGTGACAGGGAGAGGCAGAGGGTGGTAGGGATAGGCAGGGGAGGTCGAGTGTGACAGGGAGAAACAGTGACAGGAAGAGGGTAACAGGGACAGCAGTGGGCCACTTAGTCCTCACCTGCTGCACAAATGGTAGTTCCTCCTCTGTCATGAGGGTAATTACAGATACTACAGTATCTTATATTTTGCTGCTTTTATCATATTCCTGTAAAATAGCTACCAATATTCTACCAGTAGTCGTAATCCAGTGCAAACATTCCTTTTACTGCACTTCACACATATGTCAACACATAATTAAGCTGGTATGCAGAACCTGTAGTGGGTTTCCAGTTGCATGTGTGCACAGTGATCATTCATTTACATGAGCTATCTTGACTTTTGAACTGGTCGTTAGAACCTGCTTCCATCACTCCTGCAAATGATCATTACTCTGAATTATTGTGTTACTCTGAAGTAGAGCTGATATATTCAAGACATTTACCATCTGGACTCTAATCTCATTGAAAAGGCTAGTGACTTAACATGAAGATGTGCTAATTACAGTATGAGTATTCAAAAATGCTGATGTAAATGAGAAACTATTTACAGTTACTATCGCGCAGCATCAAAAAATACCACGTGATAACAGGTGCTCCGCACAGCTTGTGTGCATCTCTGCTGAGCGCTGTCCTGAACTTCTCCTCTAAAATGATCTGCAAATGGCTCCTGAATTCTCAAGTACTCTACATTTTTAAACATAATTCCACTTTCTACAATAAAAATAATGAGTCAAATGTAATAGGGTGAGAGTTTCAGTAAGTGAGAGATTTTGGGAGAGTTTTCCCAATCTTTTTAAAGCAGCAATCAATTACACGGCTAAACCAGGTTGATTTTGCCATGTAATTGATTGCTGCTCCATCTGCCTGAGACACACGAGCGTCTCATATGCTTGGGCGTCTCAGTAATTCTTGCAGCAGGGTACGGCAACCCTGCCCGTGTCCGCTTCAGGAACACGGGTTAGGGGTTTGGTAGCACGCACTTCTCCTGCACAAACGGGTGCAAGTGCGTCTCATACACAATAAAGGACGCATTTGCCAGTACTTCATGTTACATATTGGCAAATGTCTCCTTTTCAAACCCCCACTATCCACGCCAACCCAAAGCATGGCGAGCGCACAAGTTACACGTCCTCCTGACCTGTTCATACCCCCACTATCCACATCGGTGTGGAGTTGATTTAATAAAGTGTGGCGAGCGCAGCGACCCCGAAGTGTGGCAAGCAAATGCGTAATATGAGCCCGAAGCGTGGTGAGCGCACGCGGAATACACGTCAAGTAACCTGCACCCCCTCTCGGGGCTCGACACGCTTTGGGCTTGGTGGCTTGCTGCGCCCACCACACTTTATAAAATCAACTCCACACGTGGATAGTGGGGGTACGAAACAAGAAGAAAGAGAAAAAGTAGCGCTAATGACAATTTTAATAGAACCTAGAACCCGGCTGCTAACTAATTGGGATTACCAATCCCGATATGACAAGAACAAACAAAAAGTAAAAAGAAAGCACTATGGTTTAGGTATTAAATAAATGTTAGTTTTTAGAAAACTGAATTAAAAAATGATGTTTATAGATACAGTAAAAACATGAAATGACAAAAAAGTCAAAAACAGCTTATTAATCATCTAACAGGTACCGGCCGATACCAAACATACATGAAATGAAAAAATGAAAAAAAAAAAAAAAAAAAATAGCTAAAAAAAAATCTTTTTTTTAAAGGAGGGTGGGGTTAATGAAAAAATGGGTCCAATTGGGCAATCCACTTGATATTTAATCAAGATAAGCTACATTAATACTATGGGAACAGCCAATCTTTACTGATGATTAGTATATAAGCAGTCCATTAATGCAAGCAGTCTGGGTTAGCTGTTTAGGCACTGTCACTGGTCCAAATAGATTAGTTAGTCAGTGGTCGCATGTACAAGATTGAAACAGAACAATTATGCAACTATATTTACCTGACCTCTGTTCAGTGACTAGATGGTATGCATTATCAGCAGTGATTACCAGGCATCCTGGATAGTTGGAGACAAAACTCTGAAGTCAATAGGAGCTTTGAAAGGCCGGCAATTCCTTTTAAAGTGAAAAAAATTCAGTGCTGACGCGTTTCCCCGCCTACGTGTATGGGTGGCTTCCTCAAAGATAAAGTGTGATCTTGATCTTTGAGGAAGCTGCCGATACACGTTTAGGTTTAAAACCTAAACCAGTTGGGGTATAAACAGGTCGGGAGGACACGTAAGGCGTCACCTCGTGGGGCTCGCTGTGCTCGACATGCTTCAGGCTGGCGTGGATAGTGGGGGTGTTTAAAGAAAACACTCACACCTGGCATATCATCCATCTGAAACTATAAATGACATGTGTTAACTGGCAACTGGATCATACTGACTATGAGTAGTGCGCTGTGTAACGCTGACTGACTACGCTAACTACGTAAGCTCCGGCTATGCTGGCCACGGGAACACTACGCTGATTCTGACAGGGACACTACGCTGACTACGTAACTGCCACCGTGAAACTACACGAGTACCAAATTGGCATAAGTATATGTAGAGAATGTGTGTTCGCAATATTCCCAGAGATGTCCACATTTTTTTTGTGGACATAATCCTCCTTGGGAATATAGCCTGTAGGTGGTATGGCAGGGTGGTGTTATGGGAGGTGGACACCATGGCTGGCATAACCTACTGCTGGTAGCAGCAATGTCAGAAATTCCTTTGTTTTGGCATTGGATTATGTTGGTTGTTTGATGGTAGGAACTAACATCAAAATAACATAAATACTAGAATAGAGCATGTTGTGATAAACCTCGCCCCCCAAATTACTTTGCTGTTAATTAATGATTCTGAATGGTCAATGCGTAATGTTCTGTCATATTCCCTGACTGAATCATCCTATGCTCACTGGATTGTCTCCTAGGTAAGATATTAGGCATATGGTCATTGGGTCACCAGCAAGTTGTTAGACAGTCAGTATGTCGACACCATTAGGTCAACATGCATTTAGGTCGACATGTTTCTAGGTCGACATGCAGGAAGGTCAACCTGAGTCTAGGTCGACATGGGTTAGGTCAACAGGGTCATTAGGTCGACAGGGTCATTAGGCCGCCATGGGTTAGGTCAACAGTCAAAAGGTCAACGTGGGGTTTTCCACTGTGACTCATGCCCTACCATCCACTAGGGCGTGGTATGAGAATAAAATAGTGTGCCGAGCATAGCAAGGCGCCGAGCCCGAAGCGAGGGGACGCGGTGCACTTTAACCTGTGTCCATTTCGACTGTGTCCACATTCGGGTAAAAAAAACCAGTGAAAACCCCCACGTCGACCTTTTGACTGTCAACCTAACCCATGTCGACCTTATGACCCTGTCGACCTTATGACCCTGTTGACCTAACCGATATTGACCTAGACGCATGTCGACCTTAATGCATGTCGACCTAATGGTGTCGACCTAATGACTAACAACTTGCTGCTGACCAACTGATCCACACCCAGATATTTATGAGGAAGCAGTGGCAATTCCAGAGGAGGGGCTGCAGAACAGTTCAAAATTCAAATAGGGGAGCCACATCAACTGCCACCACCTGCCATTCCAAACCAACTCAATGACAGTTGGTGGTGCTCCCCTGTTTGAATTCTGAACTGTGCTGCAGCCTCACCTTCGAAGGCAGACATTTAATTTGCAGCATAAAAATAAAGAATCTTGGTGACAAGTCAACGTTAGTTACAGCTAACATTAGTTAGTTTAGAGACCAGTCTATGCTTAGGGGGGAAAAAAAAACATTGGCCCAAGATCACGGTTTAAAAGCAAACGCATATGTACTGTTTCCATAAGCCACTTCATATTATAGTAATGCAAAGCAATGTTCATATTAATAAATATATTAATAGCACTTTAATGGGACACTTTAATTGTTGCAAGATGTTCAAGTGTTTCCTATTTCATTTCAGTGTTTTCTATTATATCTTAGTTTGTGTTAGTACTTCCAGTAATAATTGTGTTACAAACACTCTCAGTTCTCGTCAAAGTGACAGCAGCCAATGAATACAACGGTGGTCTTTGCTATAACTTTGCCTGTGGCTCTAGCAGCTGCCTTACTATAGTATATGTTCTTGCTATCACCTTGTATATCATATGACTATTTCCTGAGCTGGAGGAATGGATTTACCATCACGCACAGTAGACCTGTATCTAGAAGTGGCTGAAGCTTTTTTGCACAAAGCGCGTACAGTATCAAATATATTTCTCACCTGTATCTCAAAGAGACACTTTTAAAGAGCAAGATAAACCATTATCTGCCTGCTCGGGTGTGGTATATGGTCCCGACAGTCGGGATCCCGACAGTCAGTAGCGCTACATCGGGATCTGGACTGGAAGGACTCAGATAGCGGTGAGAGCACAACAAAGCCCCTTGCGGGCTTGTTGCACTCACCAAGCTGCGGGCACGGTGGCTCGCTACGCTCGCCACCTATTCTATTCTCCCTCTATGGGGGTTTTGGACCCCCACGAGGGAGAATAGCCGGTGGCCATCGGGACCCAGAGTGTCGGGTTTTGACTTTTGGGATCCCGACATCGGGGTAATGACTGTCGGGATCCCGACTGTCGGGAAACTGTCCGGCACCCGCCTGCTCACCTTTGGGTGATGAGCCTGGGGATGAGATGGGACCTTGTACCAGCACTCTAAGCAATTACATTGTGCAGCCATTGTTCCACTAACAGGACAAAATCTCCAATGGAAGCTAGGGTTTTGGAGTGCGACTACCTCCTCCTTGATGGAGAAGGATAAGTCGACCATACCATCTTGAGCAGGGGTCAAAAGGAGGATGAGACTGAGTCTTGGAGGAAGAAACTGAAGTAGAAAGGGAGGGGATTCATCAGACCTGGGTTGATCCATGCAGCATACAGTATGTAATAAGTTGCCTGTTCCGTGAGTTAGAGCTAACCACTGGTAATTAGACCTGATGAGATACCCAGAACAGAACATAGGGTAAAAAAACACCCATAAAGGTTAAAAGAAACATCATAAGACCCAATAATACACCAACCTATAGGGAAAACTCCAATGAAAGCCTAGGAGCAACCTACGCCTTCTGCTGGATACTGCTGGCTGCTACTCACCAGCAGGTAATGTGTTTAAATAATTACATAATTACAACTTAAAGTATCAATTTGAGGAGTTAGTGGTCTTTAAGTGGAATCCCTCATTCAGGCCAGCCACGTTATATTCTTGTGATGGGACTAGCAAGCCTGTAGAATGTTATATATACAGTAAATGCTGTGGGGATAGTGGATAGAATCATTCTTGGGGCATCAAAGGTTATGTGCCTGCTGGCTCCAATTATGCAAATCCACCCTAGCATGGCTAGCTGCAATTCCTGGTCTCTTACTATTACTGTCCTTTGTTTCCCACAGGAGCAGAAAAGCAAGTAAAGCTCTTATTATATTTGTGTTGTCTGGCAGAAATTGTCAGTGAGTTCTTGCAATTGAACCACTGCAAATTTCTCAAGAACCAAAGTGGTTTCTTTCCTGTGCTGTATAGTATATACCATTTTGAATATTAGACGTTTGATTGCTTTGTTCACAATGTATTCACTTTATTACTGTATCTGCAGCACAGGTGTCCCTAATTCCATTGCCGATATTACTACCATGTGTTACATATTGTTTTTCTCCTGATGAAGTGTTACTGCTTAGAATGAAAATGCATCATGTGTTTGCAGTTTCCTGTTATATTTCAATTTTAGACTGAAATAAAGCTTTTCACAGACACATGTAACAAGAGTCTTACTTAAATGCTCAATGGAAAAGGGTCACTTTTTATCCATTTTACCTTACAAATATCAATAGCAATACTCTGTATTTGCATTTAACCATTACCTTTATCTAGCATAATCGTGGAATTAGGAATGTCAGGCTCAGTGCTTACAGAATAATGTAAATATTACAAACAAATTGGAAAAATTAAAATTTTAATGGATTTTTAAATACTTATTTTCATCAGAAATAAAAATGTTTTGACAAAAACAAACAAAAAATCTGAGTATTTCAGGTAAACTAAACCATGGAACACTGGCTCATTTTCCTGTGCACTGAACTTAATGGCAACTATGAAACACTGAGAAACACTAAGGGGTATAATTATTACAGTGCGGGTTTAAAAACATAGAAATGTTGCCAATGGGTGTTCCCTGTGAATGCAGGCGTGGCATTGCCTGCTCGGGGTGGGCATCTGACGTCACATGATCTCAGCGCCCGCCCCCCTTATTCGGCATTCATCGGCGGAAATAAAAGTCTGACTGACTTTTATTACTAAAGGTGATAAAAATCATTCTATGGTCAGCGACTGTAAGTATACGCAGCCTAGACAACAGGTCTTAACAGGCCCTTAGTAACTTTAGTAAAAATATCCCCTAAACCTATAAAAAAAATTTACCAATGAACTATGTAACATGCAATTGGATTAAAAACAGGGACTGTATTGTATGATTAGTTACATCCAGGATAGCAGTGTGACATTTTCCACAAGAGTTGGTCTGTTCTGTGTAAAAAGCATCAGAATCTCTTCCATTAGAAATGCATAGATCACTTGGATAGCGAAAAAAAAAGTGAATTCCGTTCTAATGTTCAACCTTATATTAACATATGTTACAATACCTGAAATAGAACAATGATATGCAATTGGCATTGTAGACCTATTACCATATTGCTTTATTAATAAATACAAAGGTGGTTCTAGGACTGGTGCTGGACAACGTACTGTTTGTTCTCCATAAGCTGTTCCTATCCTCTTATATGGGGATAGAAATTCATCAATATCTGAAAACTGAAAGTTTTGACTAAGGGTAGCAAAGATGTTTTTACAAAGATGTTTGAGTCTCCTGTGCATTAGAGGAATTCACCTATTGATTGTTTGGCCCAGCTTTGGGGGCTGAGTATATTTATAAAAAGCTCACCCTCAAACATAACCAGGAATTTGTAACACATTGTACATTGACTATTATATTTTTACTTATATCTCTGGTAAGTATGCCACCCCATGCAATCATTTTTAATCACGATATATTAAAAGTTATATTTGTTATACAATTTTTGAAGAGTCCTCTTTCCTTCTGTGTTTTTCTGAATATATTTTCAGGCTCAGGGGAGCACCACCAACCAGTTACCTGACCCGTGTAGTAGGGCCTAAGATTTATTCCTAGTTGGTTTAAGGCTGCTCAGGCCACACTCTCCACACTGGGGTTCGTTCACCCCGTAACAGAACCTGGCGTGTAGGCGGGTAGAACCCAACGTGTAGTACTTTGTGCAGAATCCCAATCATTGTTTGTCTCCATATGTTTTCACATGACCATGGAAGGAGCGATCCATTTAAATCATTCCGCCTCCATAAAACCATAAATCCAGGGTTATGCTGCTATGCTGCTGAGACAAAACACAGCAGTGTATATTTTTTGTTGCTACTCCTTAGTGGTACATATAACCAGAATTGCTTTATAAAGCAGCTGCCCTGGCAACTGAGCAATTTGGCAGCATGTGCGGTGTAATATTTAGCACTACTGTCTCACAACACTGAGGTCATGGGTTTGATTCCCACCATGGCCCTAACTGTGTGGAGTTTGTATATTCTCCCAGTGCTTGCGTGAGTTTCCTCCGGGTACTCCAATTTCCTCCCACAATATAAAAATATACTGGTAGGTTTATTGGCTCTCAACAAAAAGTAAACCTAGCATGATTGTGTGTGTACTTGTGGTAGGGCATATAGATTGTAAGCTCCACTGGGGCAGGGTGAATGTCAATTTTCAAAATATACTCTGTAAAGGGCTGCGGAATATGTGTGCGCTATATAAATAACTGGTAATAATAATAATTGTGAATTCCTTTGGTAGTTTTGTGTCTGAAAATCACAGCGAGTCAGATACCTAATTTCTGCTCTTTTGTCATTATTAATGAATAGGCCCCTTGGTGTGCATTAATGTGTATGGTATTTATACAGTACTCCTTCATTCCATGTTCAGTTTTCTTCCTTATGTCTACCCACCTATATACCGTGATATGTCAAATCAATGTTACTACAAGATTGACATAAACAGGATAACATCCATCCTAAGCCTCAAAGGGCCACTAAATAACAAACACTTTAAATCAACCAAGGATACAGTTTGTATCCTTTATGTGAAAATACATACATAATTTATTTACTACAAAAATGTTCATTGCCGTAAACATCAACAATTGTTTTAGTAAGTTTGCATTATTTGCACACAGAACAGAAATAAAATTTGCTTTATAAATAGTAAAAAAATAAGCTACGCTTACAGTATTTTACTTTTCATGATTGATTTGAACACTGAGTTAAAAAAAAAAAAAATGCTGTGATTTTTATATTTCTGTTATTTCTTCTAATTTAAGGGACATATAGGGACTCATTTCCAGCCTGGAAACCCCACCCCCCCCCCCCTCCTCACTTGACTTACCGTAACCCAGCTCCTGCTCCCCCATCTCCTCTTCCGCTGAGCAGCCCGGAAGTTCCAGAGCGCGGGCTTCATCCTGCCGGCGGCCAATTAAAATGCAGCAGCGGCTGGTGAGTCAATCAGAGCTCGCGTACCAGCAGCCATTCTGATTGGCTGCCGGTACTTGAGCTCTGATTTGCTCAAAATCCGGTGCAGCATTTTAAATGGCCGCCAGCGTCCTGGGTTGAATAAGCCTGCGCTTCGGGATCCTGCTTTGTTTAGCGCACTGAGCGCAGTGCAGGGGAGGGGGGTTGCAGTGGGCAAAATGAGCTGCCCGGGTCCTTCCAGTGGCCGGGGCCTGGGACAGCTGTACCCACAGCACCCCCTATTGGCGGTCCTGATTGTGAGTATTTTGTCTTCAGTCAGGTTTCATTTTTAGTGCTATTGGTAACAACCTTTCTAAAGAGTGTGCTTGATAATTAATAGTTAAAAGCTAATTGGTTGCTATGGGGAAAAAAATTATCTTGATACATTTCCCCAATATTATTTAAATAGTTTCTCCATTGACTCAAAAACATACAAAACTTACAATTTGTTTTCATACTGTACGAGATAATGTATAACATTTTAATCAATGTGATAGGCCTACTCTCTGTGTGTACATTACAGCCCACTAAAATAAAAGAAATAGACGTTGATTTATGTATAAAAGTTTTAATCAAGAGGTTGCACCACTGGAAGTAACGTAATAAACACAACACAGATATACTAAAAAAGTGTATAAAGCAGCAATCGGCACTGATACTCATGAGTTATGAAACATATATGGAATATATAACAGTGGTTTAAAATAGAATATATAGCCCTTCCTAGTGAGCTCTCATTGTGGACTACACAATCTTCTTATCTTCAGCATCTTCTACAGCAGATATTGGATGTGCAGAAAAATATTCAACGGTTCCTGGAATACACAAACAACAAAAATGTTGTTATTGATAAAAAAAATTACATATTACAATAAGTCAATTAAGGACAGCCCAAAACTATAAAAAAACTATAAAAACTATAAATACCATACTCAACAATACTCAACACAGTATTAGTATAGCGGTTTGAAATTTGTGTCCAGTAAGCAAATATCTGTCCCATGACTTTAGTATTTAATCAGTGGTGTCCTTTATTTTAATATCTTCACTGTTGTTTTACTGTGTATATAGTATATGATTATTAACTTTTAGTATATATTGTGAACACAAGGCTGACCTCAGCCTGGCTGACTATTGCAAGCTGACTATTTTTAGTTTGTCATATTTTAAAGTAGGAAGATTTTTAAGTAGGGCGAAAACAGTTACATAGATTAAAGCTAGGACTTATTCTGGACCAACTGTGATGTAACTCCTGTCTCCTTCTCATTACAGGTAACTTATATCATCTGTTACACCAGTATTGAAGTAGCTGCTTGCATACTGCTATATTCTATATCTAGGTAACTCATATAATCTGTTACACCAGTATTGGAGTAGCTGCTTGCATACTGCTATATTCTATATCTAGGTAATTGTGCAAATATTTTTATAAGATTTGAAAGTGAGTTAGAATTTATTAGTGGCTGGGATGGTATGTAACCTCTTACCATTTGTTATCTTAGTTTTATTGCTAGTGGAAGAGGGGCTCTGGCTGGGTGGGGTCTCAATCAATTAACTTAGAAACAGCTTTTAGTATATATTGTGAACACAAGGCTGACCTCAGCCTGGCTGACTATTGCAAGCTGTACCTCTAATGACTTTACATCTCTTGCTGTTCCATTGAGAGTAGGTGTCCCTGATTATTTTATTCTTGGTCCTCTTCTCTATCTCTACATGTCCTCTCTGGGTGAACCTTTTTGTTCACTCGACTTCCACTATGCCAAAAATACTAAAATCTACCCCTCATTTCCTGATCGCTCTCCTTCCATCCTAACTCATATCTCCAACTGTCTCTCTGCTATCTACTCTTGGATGACCCAGCGCTATTTTAGACTTAAAATATCAAACACTAAGCTGACCTCTTCCGACCCTCCTGCATAAAACCTGACCATCTCTCATCCTAACCTGTTTATGCTCGCCTCTCCCCCTTCTGTGTTACCCCTGTCTGTCTAACCCTCCCCTTTAGAACGTAAGCTCTCACGAGCAGGGCCCTCTCTCCTCATGTGCCTTTCTTAGAATATATAAACCACTGCCACCCTGATAATTGATGCAACTATCCGTATTAACCATGTACTTGTCCTAAACTATCTTGTTATGTAATTTGTTTTGTGTTTGCTCATAACTATGCTCTGTAAAGCGCTGCAGAATTTGTATGCGCTATATAAGAAACTGTTAATAAATAATAATAATAATTAACCACTTCAGTGGTATGCCTGGATTTTTTCCAGGCTCAGCTGCGCTGCCGGGCATACCCCCAGCAGGTAGGTGTGCACCAGTGGCGCCTCCAGCTGTGCACCACTGGCGCACCTCCTCTACCCCCCCCCCCCCCTCCTGTCGATCCACCCCATACCTCCACACTCCGGCGATTGTACGCCGGAGCTCCCTTGCCACCATTAGCACTGCATCAGTGACTAGGTGGCAGGCCCCACTCGGAGGGAGGTTCGTGTGGCTCAGAGGGTGTCAGGAGTGATCTGGATTTCGTGGTGTAAGTTCGTCCCAGTTGCCCGGAGGCAAGATGCCTATCGGTGCCCCCCCCCCCCCCACACACACACACACACACATAGCACCTTATATAAATATATGTATACATGTGTGTATGTATGT
Organism: Crinia signifera; assembly: GCF_055691185.1. NCBI lineage: Eukaryota > Metazoa > Chordata > Amphibia > Anura > Myobatrachidae > Crinia > Crinia signifera. Next base: position 109,949,969 of record NC_139221.1, read on the forward strand.
ATGTATGTATTATGTTATATATAATATGTTTCAAATAAAGAGACTGTGGCATCTATGGAGCTCCCTTGCCACCATTAGCACTGCATCAGTGACTAGGTGGCAGGCCCCACTCGGAGGGAGGTTCGTGTGGCTCAGAGGGTGTCAGGAGTGATCTGGATTTCGTGGTGTAAGTTCGTCCCAGTTGCCCGGAGGCAAGATGCCTATCGGTGCCCCCCCCCCCACACACACACACACACACATAGCACCTTATATAAATATATGTATACATGTGTGTATGTATGTATGTATGTATGTATTATGTTATATATAATATGTTTCAAATAAAGAGACTGTGGCATCTATGGTCCTGATAGGAGGGGGAGACAACCACAGAAGTGATATCAACAGCTTTCAATGAACTGATTCAAACTTGCAGGGGAGGAGAGGTTCCCCCTTGGGAGCAGGAACTCTGCGGCTGATGACTCTGTTGCCTCTCAGAGTTACGCCTCTGATGCATAAAATATGAAATAATGAATTTGAACAACATAATATTAAAATTTATTTAATAAGTCAGTTTGCAAGCAGAGTATTATGGTAGCTCACCCATATGGTAAATACTGGTCTCTCACTCATAGGTTAAAAAGCTTGATCTGGAATGTCTTTTGTTTATGGAATAATATATGCCATGCAGTATATTATGAATTTATATGAGGTTAATTAAGCATAACGAAAATGTCTAATTACCACTGAAATACTAATATACAGAGTTTATACTGTACATATACAAACGCTCAAACGCTGCCCGGCTGTTCTAACCCGGCGCACAGTTTTGCACAGCCTGATGTGATGCTAAAGTTCATGCTGCGCTACGCACTCACCCACCCCTGGCCTGGCTGCTCATTGAGGCTACACCCCTGCACTCCCTACCCCACTCACCAGCTGCAGTGTCTGTCCCACTCCCCAGCCGCACGGACTAGTAAGTAAATGTGTGCGGCGGTCGGTTGGGGGGGGGGGGGGGCGTGGGAAGTTTTTTTTTAAATTAAAGATGCCAGGGAGCATTTTTCAATCCCAAATTCCTAGTTTGGAGCTACGCATACCCCTAACACTATGCATCACATTACAGTTACACTATCCAACATTATTCTGTACATTTGTATACAGTAGTACAGTTTCAGCAACATATTACCCCAAAAGTCTATTCCAATAGTCTATTCAAATTGCAAATACTATTTATCACAGTGTTCATCTTTCCCACTTTATATTGGTCAGTTGTCACATCCATAGTAGTATGCATAGTATTGGCTATAATTTATTCATATTAGAATATTGCAATATTTTAAAATTGAAAAACATATATTAAAATGTAAAAAAATCCCATGTAATTATCAGTTATATAACTAGCACTTTACAGTTCCCAACAGGCATGCAACGGTCCAGCCTAGCAACAGGAGCTATTCATTATTTATTTAGCAAACATTGATTCAAGTGATTTTAATCATGAACACCTAGACACTAATTCATTTTCTCTTATGTGGCAACCATGTAAATGCCAATTTGGCAGTTTTTGTACTAAGGTGATTCATTAAGCTCTATTCTTGGCGTCTTAATAGCCGCTATGAGCGTGTGACAGAATCTAGAATTTAAACAGGCCAAGTTATTGGAATATAAACCTGCCACTTTATATGAAATGAAGGATTTATTAAATTTTAAGGGACATGCACACCGAACACGTGTAAGGTTATTTACCGTTCATGGCAAAAACTAATGTATGTCTGTATATAGCATAATGTTTATTGTAAAACTTTACCAGCACTAAACACAAAGATGCTTACAGTATATAATAAATACAATTTCAGGATATACAGGAATATTCTTATTATGAAATGTTGAGTCTTTTACTGAAGCCCTGTGGGTGGGCTGAGCGCTGCACTGTATGAAAGTGTACCTGTCACCTTCACATAACTGCACATTAAACAGATATCTTACCAGACAACATACAACTACACACATTTACGGAGTATTACAGTTGTATAGTTTCTCCGGTAGTTATCTTTTACACGCCATTACAGTATAAAGCTAGCCAGCTTGTCATTATGCATTAGTGAGAGTGAGAGGAGGAGCCTGGTGCAAGACCCAAGAGAGCTCAAGGAGAGTGCAGATTCTGATGCTCGATCGTACGCCGGAGCTCCCCTGCCACTGCTCCCACCACCATTAGCACTGCATCAGTGACCAGGTGGCAGGCCCCACTCGGGGGGAGGTTCAGTGTGGCTCGGAGGGTGTCAGGAGTGATCAGGAGTTCGGGCGCCCGAGTCCCTCCGAGCCGCCCCGAACCTCCCCGAATGTTGCCGGCCAGCTGGTCACTGATGCAGTGTGAATAACGGCGGGGAGCTCCGCGTAAAATCGCAGGAGGGCGCAGGTCAGGAACAGTGGGGGAGCAACAGAATGGGGGAGTCGGGACTGGTTGCTGCGCTTGAGTGGTGAGTATTGCTGGGGCAGGACAATAAAACAGTGGTGTAAGTTTGACCCATTTGCCCGGAGGCAAGATGCCTATCGGTGCCCCCCCCCCCCACAAACACACATAGCACCATATAAATATATGTATGCATGTGTGTATACATATGTATTATATTATGTATATTATGTTTGAAATAAAGAGACTGTGGCATCTATGGTCTTGATAGGAGGGGGAGACAACCACAGAAGTGATATCAACAGCTTCCAATGAACTGATTCAAACTTGCAGGGGAGTAGAGGTGCCCCCTTGGGAGCAAGAGCCCGGCGGCTGATGACTCCATTGCCTAGGCTAGGCTACTGAGGTTTCTCTTAATAGATCTACAGTGTCTAGATAGACAGTCAAAAGGTCTACCCCAAAAGGTCGACATGCACTATGTCAACAGGGTCAAAGGTTGAAATGATCTCAAGATCGACATGATAAAGGCAGACTCATGATAAGGTTGACATGAGTTTTTCATGATTTTTTTTTTAACTTACTTCACCATCCATGTCGGCATAGAGGGAGAATATAATAATGTATCGAGACCAGCGAGGCACCGAGCCTGTAGCATGGAGAGGGGGACGGGGGCCATGCTGCATATTAATGATCCGCTCCCTCATTTGTACATGCAGATGGCCCAGCGGGTCATTAACGACCTGCGTGAGCGTGCATTGTCTGTCAGCAGGTACGTACACATGGGTTATTTTATTATCAATATCGCTCACAAGGGCTATGTGTGTACAGGGCTATAGGCTTTAAAGAGATACTGTATCAGGGACTAGTTTACAGTGTATTTACTTTTCACAAAAACTTCTGCCTACACTAATATCTATTAATACATATGTTTTATAGCTAATACAATGAGTTCAAAACAAAAGTTAACGTTCACAATTATCTATACTTCGTTTGGGTGACAAGAAGTCACTGTGCTATAGTTGTTATCTGAATTCTGTCACCTAAAACCACTTAGTTCATACTTGTATCTCATCTGTCAATCTCATGCTAAATAAACAGTTAGTTCAGTTTGTCCATGGAAGAGCATTACTAATGGCTTATGATTGTGTTCAGTTATCTCCCCTGCCAGAAACATGCAAAACCACCCACAAAGTAAAGCTTTCAGTTTAAAAATCTGTTCACTGGACACTGATAAACTCTAATGTTTAACATACGTTAAACGGACTAGTCCCTTTCTACTTAGACATTCCATGAAAAGCCATATTTCTTCCTGGGCTTTTACTCCAAGGCTGCAAAATTAATTTTGGTCCCAAGGCCATGAGGCTTACGTAATAAGGTCCAAGTTTTCTGGAGATGCTTTTTAAAAGCGGCAATCGCTTAGAAGGCATGGTTTTACAGTATTGACGCTTTAAAAAATGTCCAAGAATGTCTGGAATCCTGCATATCCTGCAAACTTGGACCTTATCACATATGACTCATATTGGGATACGGGAATCATTTTAACAGAGCATAAAAGATTTAACTTGCTTATAGTTGAAAAATATACCCAATTAACCTATTCGCAGTGATTCCATGCATCTCAGCATTAATAAAATATTGCCATGTAGAATATTATTATTATTACTATTATTATCATCATCAATTATAATTTATCATTATGTTTTTAACAAAAACAACCATCTAAAATGCTTAAGTACAAGTGACAAAGGTGACAAACCTAGAACAGAGACAGGCAGAACCTTAATCCTGCTGCAGGGTGAATTTTATAATGATCACTTATTGGATATGGCACCTAGCCTTTTGATGAACAAATCCAAGCAATCTATAACATTTACTGTCAAAAGGTAAGCCAATAAATTCCAATTATAAAAGACTCATTTAAGCCTAACTTTGTTATCCATTTGAGGTTAAATATATGTAATTAAATCATAGCAATCAACTATACCCCTGCAGTTCCAAAAGTCATTTGTAGGTCTTCACAAGAAAGCAGATGTTTTGCTTTTCAATAAAGCAATGTCCCAAGTAGGCATCACAGAAGGAGAAACATAATAATGCAAGAAACAGGTTTAACAAGTTGTGGTGTGCTAAGTAAATATGTATCTGAACTAGCACATGTGCAATGGAATGTGACTATTTCAGGTAGCATCGATCAATTCGAGGCATCATACTTCAGCAAACTAATCAATACTGTGGCAGTGATGAAGGGGTTAATAAGTACAATTTATTGAATTGTTTGTCTCCTATACTACTAGAATGTCTTTTAGATTGAATAAGAAGTTATGTCCTCTAAAGTCTCTAAATAATCAGCAGCCTTTCCATTGCTGTTTGTGTGTGTGTGTGTGTGTGTGTGTGTGTGTGTGCGTGTGTGTGTGTGTGTGTGTGTGCGTGTGTGTGTGTGTGTCTTATGCTTGAAAGAACCCAAATATGTGAAGAGGAATTGTTTTTGTATGTTAATTTTTATAGGGATGGGAATGCAACAGGAGAATTTATACTAGGGCGATTCACATGCAATTTGGTGACTTTTCATGCGATTTTGGCAATAAATCGCATGGAATGCATCTACAGTAAATCACATGAAAAGCATCCAAATCGCAGGTGACTGACATCAGGTCCGATGAGATGCGCATTGAGGACCCTACTCTGATCCATTTGCTCCCCTGCGCATTCTCAAAGGGGAGCAATGTTTTGCGACTGCGCATGTGCACACACATGTATGCGCATGTGCAGGCGCTTTGTGCGAGCGGGCACGTCAAATTGCTTGTTCGCCATCCCGTTCGAACCTAGCAGTATGGGCGGGGGTTGTAGGGTGGTGATGAGTGGTCACGCCTATGGGAATGCCCAGCGTTTCATGGGCATTCACACTGGGTGTTCCCAGGTAAATGCGTCCGTGACGCAGGGGGCGCGCAGCAGAAGTCAGCGGATGTCAGCTGCCCGCCAGCTTCATGTACAGGGAGCCTGAGGATCTGAGACACCATAGAGGAGATCTGTGAGCGCTTTCAAAATCATTTGTTGCTCGGCGACCATCGAATGATTTTGTCCCCACAGGCAATGTTAAACGTCCATTCGCATGTGTGCAGGGATATTCGGTGAGCGCGTGGGGTGGGCGCTCATTGGGGGCAGCAGGCGGCGCATATAGGACACGCAATTTTTGCAGCTTTGCGTGTCAACCAGAATAAGGTCCTGAATGGGAGCCTGCAAGTTGCACAGGCTGCAGTAGAGATACATCAGATCATAGTAAGGTCAGGCAGACTTGGGAATCACATGCGATATATTGTATGCAAAGGGATTGCATGCAACTTCTCTGAGGGAGGAAGTCGCACAAGTGTATGGCCAGCTTAGTATATCAAGCTATGAGAACAGTGGAGCTACTGTACTGAACATATCATTTTATAAATTGTACTTGATAAATGCTACATCTAAGTTGATGGGTTTTAAGGTGTAACATCTCCTCTTCCCACCACCCTTTTCACTGCTTGATAAATCAACCCCTGGTGTTATGCTATCCCTGTGCAGTCAAACACACTGTTCCTGTTACATACTTGTCTTATCTGCGTCATAGTTACAGCACACACCTACTGTATAGCACCGAGTTTAGAACTTTAGGGAAACTCCAATGTTTTCGAGCAGTCCTCTGCACACCCAGTGAGTGGGTGTTTCTCCCAAATCCAGTGACATAGCCAGAACTTTGAGGGCCTCATAGCAACATTTTGAAGGGCGACTCTAGAGTGACATCTCCCTGCAGTAGTTATTCATTTATATGCCATAATAGTACGTTAATTAATTTTCTGAACCATAGTAGTAGATCCTTGATTCATGTTACACCTCATAACAGTGCCCTAGTTTATTTCATGAACCATAGTAGTGGCCTAGTTCACATTATGTCACATTGTAAGGCTGCCATTACACATTTAACACAGTACCAACAATTCACATTATACATACTGCATAGCATCCGTTGTTCATTTTATAGGCCATATGTACTAAGCTTCAAAAGGTGATAAAGCGGAGAGTGATAAACAACCAGCCAATCGTCTCCTAAATGTTATACTATAGGCTGTATTGGTAGTTTATCAATTTCCACTCTATCACTTTTTAAAGCTTAATACATCTGGTCCTATGTCACACTATAGTGTCCTAAGTTCATATTTTGCCTTACATCAGTGCCTCCCCTTCACATTTTGCCATGTCACAGTGCCCCAGCTCATATTGGGTGGGATATACTAAGGGGAAAATGCGGTAAAACCCCCGTTTTACCACATTTTCCTATGTATTAAAATGCTGCCGACACGATACCACATTGTAGAGTATCGCCACCTTTGGGTGGCAATACCCTATAGAAGCCTATGGGCTTTTTTTTGCCGCCCGACGCCTCCGCCGCAAACACGCCGACCCCCCTCTCCCCCTCCCTCTGGCTTACCTGGTCCAGGTCCTCCTGGACCCAGAAGATAAGCCCTCCCTTCCCCTAGTAAAGCAGCCGGACGTCCTTCCGGCTGCAGGGGGAGGAGGAGGCGCCGGGGACAGCCTGCATAGCTGTCCCTGGCATAAGGGGGGAAGCAGGCGGGCAGGGAGATGACGGAGACCCCCCGCACACCATAGTACAGGTATCGCGGGGGGTTTCCATCACCGCACCACGATGTCAGCCGCATATGTTAGTACATATGTGCTGGCATCGCGGCGGGCGGGCGGTGAAGGGCGACGCTGTATTTTAATACATCCCGCCCATTATGTTACATGATAGTGCCATCCACTTCATTTTACACCACATTAAAATGACAAGACCAAGGTGCACAACTCACCTTTGTATATAGCACATGTATCTGTGACAGAGAAGGTGGACCCTTTCAGCTCTGGGCCCCATAGCAGCTGCACTCTCTGCACCTATGATAGCTATGCCCTTGTATATACTGTACACCATTGCATATAACACATGTAACTCTGACAGAACAGATGATCCCTTTCAGCTCTCTGCCCCATAGCAGCTGCACCTATGGTAGCTATGCCCTTGCCCACATCCCATCCATTTTATACTAAAGTGAGCAGAATGCACAGATTAATAATGGTAATAGCAAGTCTGTATGGAGGGGAGATTGAAATACCATGTACAGTATTTCAATAATCACCTCGTTGGCCCAGTACTCTTTTCTAATGAACAGTTTACATGTGGTGGTGAGCCTAATGATGGAAATAATTCAGTCCCGCCCATCACATGACACTTGCAGATCCCCTTAGATAATGAAAGTTTGCGAGTATGATTTACAGATACATATCCAAATGATGTAATACAGTACTTTGCTGCAAATAATGTCACACGTTTCCCTTGCCAATAAGCCATATCAGCATATGTATTTTAAAAGGAGGTAATCAAGACTTCAGAGAGTTCCAGCGGGCCATGATGCAAGAATAGGCAGCATGACCATATGGGTGTGGCTATGCCCCGTGGGGAGCTTTATTCAGAGGGTGTGGCCATGTCATCTTGGGGAGCATGGTTAGCCCATCTGATTAGTCCCAGCCAGAAAAGAGACCAAAACCACCAACGGTATGCCCTCTTGGTGCCCATAAGTATTATAACATTTTAAATGTATACATAAAAAAAACTATGTTTCTCGTCATCTTTACATAGGTCTCTGTATGTATATATGTATAAGTAACCCAAGGCCTACTCTAAATCTAATGGGATTTAAGCTACACTTTTCCATATTGGTGACATTAGGGATAGTATACTGTAAGTGAAATGTAGCAGCCAATAGCAATGAAGTGGAGCAATTAGGGTCTTACTGTATATACTCAGGAGAACAACATTTCTCCCTCTTTCTGAATTATTCCCTCACTCACCCACATGACCATTGGTTTGTATTTTTTTGTAGGTTTTTTTATGTGTTTTTCTGATTTCTTCCAATAGTAAAGGCAGATCTAGTTTAACTCTTCATTGGCCACTTTTGGTGCAAGAGTTAGCTGTGGTGTACTCACCTTTTGACTTATTACCCAGTTCCCTATGGAAATCTTCTCATCACTAATGAAGAGACTAATACTGTGCCAATTAAGGGGCCGGTTCTATATAATCAAGTTTTTGTAAGTTGGGTCCTCCACCCAGACCCGCTGCAATATTTTTCATCACAAGTGCCATCTTTCCCATTGGGCTTAATGGGCAGTTGCCCAGGGGCCCAAGAATTCTAGGGGCCCGCTGTGTTAGTATAGTGTGCTCTGTTGGAGTGGTGCGCTCTGCACCTGTTTCCTTGGCAACAGCAGCTGTATCAGCCCTGTAAGCTGATGTGTCCTGCTGCCCCGGCTAGTGGAAGTTCCCCCTGTCCCTGTGTGCTGTCACCTGTGAGTGACAGTGCGCCCAGTGAATCTGCAGTCAGCGCGCCTTACTGTGAGAAACCCACACTGTGTGGAACTCTGACAGTACACCTCACAATGCCGCTAGTGAGGAGAGCAGGACGCTGCTACCTCGCAGTGTTTCTCAGACCCCAGTAACTATCCCTGCCACTACTGGAGTCAGTGAGGCACAGTGGAAGGTGAGCACCCACTGGAGGGAAGGGGCCCTAGAGCATTGCTTTGCCTGGGGGCCTTCTCTTCTGTTAAAATGGCCCTGTTCAGCACCCTATGCAAAACTTCAACTTACTGCTCCCAGCACCCCCCACACATCAATATCAACTTTCCAGAATATAAAGTTTGTATAGTATGTGGTGTCTTAGAAGTTCAACACCTGCCATTTGCAATAAGTTCAACAAGGATGCCTCAACACTAGAGTGCTCAGACTCCACTGCACATGCGTAGGTCAACAGAAATATGGCCAATGCACTATTTCCTGGCAATTTCGTCAGCGCTCCTGCCACCGCTGGATGCCGGAGGGTAAGTATTACAAAAATGGTCCATCCTCATCTAGCCCTTTAATAGGCTTAAGTGAGCCAGAGCTGTCGGACTTAATCCTATGCTAATCCTCTACTGTATTGTTCTATGTATTGTATTGCAGCTGAGAACAATAGGCCTTGGTTAGCCATGGCTTACCATGGCTATCCAGAGACGGCTAGTTGAAGAAGGCTCCACCTGTACAGTCTACTCCCACTACATTCACTACTACATCCCAGCAGTACCCTTCCAACCTGTGCATTCACTGCCAACACTACAGCAGCAACAGGGAATATCAAAAGAGGAGGAGGCCTTTGTAAGCCTTCGCCTGTGCGGATCCCCTCCTCTCTAGCTGGCTCATACTCTAATTCACAAGAACAGATCTCATCTGTGGAATTTTCTAGTGACTTATAGAGAGCTGTTTCTACCAACAGGGATTCAGAGAGGGTCCTGGTGCACTGCACATACTGCAACCACTGTAAATACCTGTACTACTAAGCATGATGTTACTTCTATATTCAAAACAGACATTTCATTTTGCTGGGAGAGATATTAAAATTCTAATCACCTTCTTTAGAGAGGGACTTTATGGTGGCAGCGGCTGGTTTGTTTGTGGCCCATTGTAATCTTTTTTGGGTGCGCAGCATTAAAATTATATAACAGAATTAGGATTTAGCTGCAACCATCTTTAGTTAAGATAAGTTTGCCTGACATATTTCTGAGCTCTGGAATCTACTAATGATTTCCTTACAGACTGTAGCAAAGATTTCACCAATTCATGTGCATGCCCACATCCCAGATACTGTATGCATGTTTCCCACAACAGCACTCAACAAAAGATCCAGTGTGGTATAGTAATTATTCTGCATTTCCGTCTGCTCTACACTGCAGTAACACACAGTCTGTAATGTAATGTACATGGTCAGCATTATTTAAGAATAAAATCGTAATAATGACCACTATCCCTTGGGTTTGCCTGCTTTTCCGAAATACCAAATGAATCAGCATGAATCTATTTTTTGCAATAAGGCACTGTTGGAATTGGATTACCTTCATATGACCCTCCCTTAGGGCATCTACATTTGCAAATGTAACACAATTAGCAATGCCTATTAGAGTCAGGATTAAAGTGGTTAAAAGCCAGTTAGTGTCCCAAGTGAGGTTATGGCAGTGAATCTGTAATGCTATAGAACATTCAATCACAAAACTAGAAGCTTTAATTGCCCTTGAGCCATACATTTGATAGCACATTATGCAATAAGTATGCTGTACATTTTAACAGTAAATAACTACACATGCTCGTAGAGTTCACTTATTCCAGAACGTGTGCTTACAGCACTTTGTAAGCACACATTCTGCAGCCAGTAAAGTGTAATCATTGCTGATTAGAAGTTGATTAGTAATCGTACAGTAACTATCCTTATATAACTTTATCAGCTTCCCAAAGGAATCAGCTCTGTATATGCTATGCCCGAACACACTGATTTCTGTCCATCTGTTCAATGTACATTAGCTGTGTTTTTCCCAGTTGTTATTGATTGTTCCAAAAATCATTACATCCTTGCAGTTCATTGTTACATCTCCAACTCCCACTGCCATGTTAATTAGATTGCAAGCTCTAGAAAACTTTGGAACATTTCAAACTGGCAAAGCTAAGGTACAGTAGGTGTAGACAAATTTTTGCTGAACACCAACACAGACAGATAGCAGATTATTATAATAAAACAGAAATGATCACAATTACTGAAAAATAATAACATTCACAATGATCCTAGACATAGGACAGATGTTCAACTAGAAAAAAATTAGTCCCTGCTGGGATTTGAGCCAACCATATACTGTACATAAAACATTACAGATGATATAGGGTATCATTATGCAGCATTTGTAACTCCAAAAAGAACATGATATCCTAAGTGTTCCCTCAAGCCCCCGCCTCCATGCCCACTTCCTCCAGCTTCATACTTTGCAGTCAATCCAATTCTGTGCAATATGCTTATGGCTGCGAGTTATCACAACAGCGGAAATGCTTTATAGCTGCCAAGATTCACTCTGCTTCACAGGGCTCTGAAAACTTTTGTCTGTGACTTCCCCTCCTGTTGCTGGTGGTAAAACACCACAGCAACAGCACATGGCACCCGATGAAGGGGATTGACTCCATTGGGGTATATTCAATGACCCATGGCGAGCTGTGACAGCGAGCAGTGCCTTTTACTTGCCATCACAGCTGGCGGGTCAGTATTCAACTGACCCCTCTGCACTCGCCATTTCCACCTCACAGTCAAAACTGCATTAGGGGTGACCCTCGCCGTTCGCCATTTAGAATAAGGTGAGTAGCCAGTGAGGGGGTTAAACGGCGAGGAGGGCTTCTTTTCAAAAACAAGCCGTCCTCACCATAAAAACCCCTTGCCGGCCGTATTAATTACCGCCCATTGTATGCAGTCAACAGGAAGGGGAGGGGCAAAGCAAGACTGGACATGATTGAAATTCAGGGGTAAATTTACTAAGATGGGAGTTCTACTGAAAATGAGATGTTGCCCATAGCAAACAATCAGATTCTATTTATTATCTTCTAGAAGGTGCTAAGTAAATAAGAAGTAAAATTTGATTGGTTGCTATGGGCAACATCCATCTTCCCATCTTAGAAAATGTAACCCTCAGTCTTGAGAGTCAGCATTAGCAACATTATTGCCTTCTTTTTGATGAAGAGTAAAATCCTACAACTGTCATCATAGCAGCTCTGGGGGGTTGGCCATGAACTTGCCGCTCATTTGATCAGGCTACCAATAGCTGGCAAATTGATAGCTGGCAAATTGCATCATCAAGGCTGCCATATACTTTTTATGGCGGTCACCCTGATGTTCTCTGCATTATATGGCAGCCACTGTGATGTGCTATACATTAGATGGTAGTCACTGTGATGTTCTCTGCAGTATATGCAAGGGCATAACTTCATAGGTGCAAGGGGTGCAGCTGCTATGGGGCCCAGAGCTGAAGTGGGCCCATCTTTATTGTCTAAGTAATATGTTTTACATACAATTATTACCATCAGTTGCTAAATAGGGGGCCCTTTCATACTTTTTCTATGGGGCCTACGAATAACTAGTTACGCCTGTGAGTATATGGCTTTCATCCAGATCTTCCCCACATTATATGGCAGTCACCCTGACATTCAGGGGTCATTGCAGGAGTTAAGGCCATCACTTTTAGTGTTACATGCTTAGTCCTGACCATGATGATGTAGTACACTGTGCTAGGAGGGGTCTACTGGTCTGGTGTCATTTATATCCCACTTTAACTGCATCCAGTTTTTACCCACCCTAACGCTGACCTGCAATCATTTACTGACGCTACTGTACTAGACTAATGGGTTTTGAGGTGCACCTCAATGGTGCTTGTTGTGTGGCCCAATGACCTTGCGACTCGTGATGGAGGCAGTGTTCTTTTTGAGCTCTTCTCCATTATGTTTGCTTTAGAGTATTGGGCGAACTTACTGCAAAATCAGCTGATACATTTTTGTTACAACTTTGGGGTTGTGCAACGCTCTCTGTCCCTCACACTGATTCAGTAGCTGGCACAGATAGTCCTGCGTTGTTCACATTAATGCAGAGAATTGGTTCCGCTGACTAGTCTGAGTGACTGACTAGTTCCCTTCCTGTGTCTGGCAGGTTATCAGGCCAACATGGACGGCTTAGGTCACCTTGTGATTACTCTCAGAATGTTATTATTTATAACGCATCCTGAACTGGTATTGGTTTAAGAACTGTGCGGGCAATAGGTAAGAGTGATCCCAAGATGATGAAGCCTCTATTTGAATCTAGCATGCAGGGCAGTTGTAATAAATATCATAGCCAGTATTGCTTATGGATATTAATTAATCTTTTTTCATGACCAGGGCATTGAAGGATTGAGCAAGAACTCCATGCTCCTATGGATTCCCATAGAAAAAGAAAATTATAACTAAGTTATCTTTAGGGCAACTGGTAATGAGCTGTTAGGCCAAGCTGCAACCACAAAAACAGGGGGACGAAAGTCCCCTACAATAACATAGAGAACAAATAAGAGGATAAGTTTGCACTAAATACATTTCTCTCAGGTGTGCATGTGTTAAAATTTAAAAGATTTATTTAACTAAAATTGAGTTAAGCAATAATTAAAAAGAAATTCATATAAATAAGCAAATAAATTAAAATGGTAATAGAAAGTTGCTGTGTATGTTTCCAATATTAGTGTATAGTCACCCTTGGTGTCCTAAGGATTGCAGAACTTTCAGTGTCCCTTCCTGGGGAGCCCAAATGAAGATGTCCAATCACTGAAGCAATTTTTTTTGTATTACTTGGAGCCAAACACACTGGTATTTTCCTTAAAAGGGCAACGATGTAGATTACTGGTATGAATCTGGGTGATTTGGAGGCTCAGGCTAAGTCGGCTTCTCTGTGTTTGCCTTTTTCTAGTGCTATTATTGGTTATGGCTGCAATGCACAATGGTAAGTGCATATAACTTTTATAAGTTTTGATTCACTGTTGTCACCATTGCTATGTACAGTATAGTGGTGCAGATATTGCCAGATGAGCTTAGCAGGGCCGCCGACAGGGGGGGGGGGGTCTGGGGATACTTAAGTCCCGGGCCCTGCCGCTCTGGTAGAGGGTAGGCCCGGGCAGCTCTATCCCCAGCAGCACGCCTGTCCCTTCAGTTTCCTCATACACCGCCTGCCACCTCACGCTTCCCTCCTTCTTCTGCCGTCCAGCGGCCGTTTACTATGCAGCCGGGCCTGGCAGTGAGCCTTCCCAGCTCCGACTTCATTGCGAGCCATGGCAGGACATTGTGACTGCGCACTGCACATCCTCGTCACATCCTCATCCAGGAACAAGCCTGCCTCCGGGACTCGGCACAGGAAGCCCCCACTCGTGACAACCGAGACAAGCCTTGCTGCAAGCTGCACTTCTTTTGACTTGGCAGTTGGTCCGGGATCTTCTAAACTGCACTGTGAGCTGGGGAATCTGGGAACTTCTCAACTGCACGCACCTGTGAGAAGAGAGGAGCTGCCAGCCACCCTGGCCTTAAGGTAGGAGTGGGGGATGGGGGCCCGGACTGAAAATCAGTCCCGGGCCCCAAAATTCTTAGCGGCAGCCCTGGAGCTTAGCAGTGTTTTTATATTCTGATTGGTCGCCCATAGCAACATCTTATGTAAAAGAGAACTCCCATCTTAGTAAATTTCCCCCAGTGTGTGTGTGAGACAATAGTCCAGTCATTCAGCAATCCGTCTAGCTAAGCAGATTTGCACTGGCATCGTCATCCTTTTTATCTTGCAGCTGATACTTGGAATTAATCCTATTGCAAAGTCAGATTTATGTCTGTCAGTTATGACTTTAGTCTCTCTGTTCAAGTTTATGCTAGTATGATCCTGATAAGTGGGCCACAATGGGTATGGCAGTTTCACCTGAAAGCCCATTTGCTGTGAAGTCACTGTAAACACTGATGAGTGTTCTCCCAGGAGCACAGAGTGTATTTACCTCTCCCGGAATGCTATGCACTTGCACACTTCCATTACCTCTTATTTGCTTTGTATGACTCATTTAGAACAAAAAACCCTCGGGGTGATGTTTACTCTGTCTCTGCTCTCAGCCTTGTTTGATATTTATATCTCATCTGAATTTAAATTACTTTTACAGAGTGTGATGAGAGCAGCAAGTGGTAAGGAATTCACAGATTATCCCTGCCTTACCATTTTATACGTACTCTAGTATATACAGTAGAGGACACGCTGCAGTAAAATACAGAACCAATCCCCCTTTCCATAGTAATCAAAAAAGAGGACAACACCATTTGTAGTAAATAGAAGCACTTTATAAATTAGTGGAAAGAGGGTGTTGGACAAAATCAAATTTACTTTATAATCTCTTATAGGGTAGGCCATATAATGTAAGATGCTTTGTAATGTAGTGAGTGGTGGGGGAAGAAGTGGTGCTGTATCACAATTACATGGAATACAATCCCTATGGAACACTTTACCTTCATCTCTTCAGAAACCACTACAGAAAATGAAAGCCCAATGGGAGACTCCCAACTAGTCTGTGGTTAGTAAAACTACTGTCAGTGTCCGTGTGAATGTATGAGTATATCTTTATGCAGAGCAGACACATGATTACAATGAATTTGTTAATAATACATAATATATATTTCTTATTGCATAACAAATGTAATATTCTTTTGTGAAGTATAAAGTTCAACTGCATGTTCAGTCTTTCCCTGGATGTTCATGAAACTGTATGCACTATTTATTCCCTTAGCCACCATCATTAGTAAGAGATCAATGCCAATTTATATCTAGTGGTTGTAAGACTGTTGAGTCATTTAGAGCTGAATGCCAAGCCATACAGATGTGTCTTTCTACGTTGTTGCTGCCTGAGGCAGCGTATCCCAGTGCTTCCTCTCGCAGTCTCCTGCAGCCGTCCCTTCACTCGCTTCCTCCGACGGACTCCCACTGCTAAGTTGTGGGTAATGGGAGCATTTAAAATTAATTTGGTAGTTAAGATTTGCTTGGAATTTTATTTCGTTGGGTCAAATTCAGACCTGATCGCAGGGCAAATTTGTTCTCAAAATGGGCAAAACCATGTGCACTGCAGGTGGGGCAAATGTAACATGTGCAGAGAGAGTCAAGGTGCCCACACACTAGAAAGATCTGTGATGTTAAGATGTGCACATAAATTAGCTTTAAAATCTTTTGTCAGTCCTGGACAAAATATTTCAGGGAAGTACAGATTTTCACCAAAGATTTATCTTAAGATGCGATGGGCCTTCCTATTGATCTTTTGCTAAATCTGCTGATCTTTCATGCAGCATTTTTTAGGTGAAAGTTGCCCGATTTTTGGCCGATCGGTTGGAAATCAGTTGATCGGCAAAATAATCGTTCTAATATGGGGGCACTTTTAGATTTGGGTGGGGTGTGTTCAAACTGAAATCTAAATTGCTGTGTAAAAATAAAGCAGCCAATTTACCCTACACAGAAACAAAATAATTCACCCAAATGCAACTCTCTCTGCACATGTTATATCTGCCCTACCTGCAGCGCAGCATGGTATTGCCCAGTTTGAGAAAATATTTGTCCTGCGTTCAGGTCGGAATTAGGCCCATTGTCCATCAACGTGATAGATACTTATATGAAAACTATATAATTCCAGACCATGGGCCTATTTGGAAAATATTACAAGGGACATCTCATTAGGCTCACACACCCAATGGCACTTCCTGTCCAAATGGGCCTACTCTTTCAACTTTAATTTCAATATACAAACAGCTTGAGTCCAAACAATTTAAATGAATGGACAAACTGGGCAGTGGCTTATGGTCCAACAATTTTTGGGATCTTCAAACAGGAGTGGGGTGGGCCTGAGGACCTCTGTCTCCTTTGATGGTGTCTCCTGAGCTTCTTCTAAGGCAAAATAGTGAATGTTATCTGGCTGCTCTAATTGTGAATTAAACCCAATCAGAGTTACCAGACAGCATACTCTATCTGACTTCAATGCTACAGCAAGACACTGGGCGGTATTCAATGAGCCTGATTCGCCATGTTTTTATGGCGAATTTGTGCTGTTTGGCGATTTTTTGACTAAAACGGTGAATCACCCTATTCAATGACCAGATGGCGAATACATTTGAAGGTTTTTTTCGCCATGATTCACCGAGTAGCAATCGCTATCTTTTTATGGAGAAGTGGAATGTGAACTTTTAAAATAAAGTGTTTTGTTTTTTACATTTGGTGTAAAAAAATCAGGAATTTTATTCTGAGGAGGGGGATGCTATTTTTATTCATGTGCTGTAAGCACATGAATATATATTTAATTTAAAAAACAAAAAAATTTTTGGTACTCTTTACCTAGCACGGCGCCCACGATTTTTATCGTGGACATCGCAGGTAAAAAAATCGCGGGCATCGCGGGCATTGAATGCACTAAAAATCGGGTGCGACGCGACCGACGCGATGCCCGCGATTTCCCATAGGGAACAATGTTAAATGTCTCAATTGACCCAATTTTACTGTTCAATGCCTCAATTGACCCGATTTTTCCATAGGAAATATTGTTAAATGGCCCACAGAGGCCAAATAGCCACCCTGAAGTGTGAAATGGCCCCCACAATTGTTAACGCCACCCCACGATCAACGTCAACCCGAAGCGTGGCGAGCGCAGCGAGGCCGCGAGGGGCGGCGGTACGCATCCTACGACCTTTTCATACCCCCACTATCCACGTTGGCGTGGAGTTGAGAATAGAATAGTGTGGCGAGCGCAGTGAGCCACCGAGCCCGAAGCGTGGCGAGTGCAGCGAGCCCCGCGAGGGGACGCGGATACCTTCACAGGTAAACGCGTCCCTTCGCGGGCTTCACAGGTATCCGCGTCCCCTGCGCTCGCCACACTATTATATTCTCAGCTCCACGCCGACGTGGATAGTGGGGGTATGAAAAGGTCGTAGGACGCGTACCGCCGCCCCTCACGGGCTTGCTGCGCTCGCCACGCTTCGGGTTCACGTTGATCGTGGGGTGGCGTTAACAATTGTGGGGGCCATTTCACACTTTAGGGTGCCTATTTGGCCTCTGTGGGCCATTTAACATTGTTTCCTATGGAAAAATCGGGTCAATTGAGACATTTAACATTGTTCCCTATGGGAAAGCGCGGGCATGGCGTCGGTCGCGTCGCACCCAATTTTTTAGTGCATTCAATGCCCACGATGGCCGCCGTGCTAAGTAAAGAGTACCATTTTTATTTTATTTTTTTTATACAGCAGCCAGCAGGGGGCGCCGGAGCCTAGCCGCTCATTAGATATTCATATATTCACTGCACCCGATCGTTACATATGCACGATCGGGTGTAGTGAATATACCCGGTCCCCTGCTGGCACCCCCGGGGGGCAGCCTGTGCTGCCTGGCACCCGGGGAGCCCACCTCCCCCCCACATACGCTCTGGGACAGGCAGAAAGACTTCCATCTCCCTGCCTGCCACCGTCCTCAGGCTCCCTGCGGCGTTCGCCGCAGGAGCTCATATTCGCCGGTCAGGGGCAGCGAGCCCCTGACTCGTTGAATACCGGAGCTGGCGAGGCTCCGGAATGTGGCGAATGTGCAGCGAATCCTAAACAGGATTCGCTGCACCTCGCCGGTATTCACATTGAATACCGCCCACTGAATGACTGTCAGCTTGCTGATTGGTAGCTAACTAGAGCTACCCACCAGAGTGTATTTTTCTCTACCTTCCTCCAGCCCGCAGCTAGACAGGGATTGCTGTCAGCTTGCTGACTGCTGGATGCTTTGAGCTATCCAGGTATTAGAGTACTGACAGCCATTCACAGGATGGGAGCATATGTAGAGATGGTAGGGCACCTCAGAAGGGGTCATTTACAGAATTTTTTATGTTTTTTATTTATGCATGTGAATGGGTGGATACAGGCACGACTGCACTGCTTTGCCCAGGACCATCTATGATGTCAATTATTAATTTAATAACCTAAACCACAGATTCTCAAACCCGGTCCCTCAGGACCCCACACAGTGCATGCTTTGCCGATCTCCTCACCGAATTACAAGGGAAATAATTAGCTCCACCTGTGGATCTATTAAAATGTGTTAATAAGTAATGAATGCAACTGTGCACCTGCCGGGTGACCTGGAAAACGTGAACTGTGTGGGGTCCTGAGGACCCAGTTTGAGAACCCCTGACCTAAACCATTTGTATGACCCCTGCCTTTTTTGGCAATCTGCTAAAACAGTTTTTCATATACATGGGAGCAAGATGCTATTTATAGAACTGCCCACACCTCCTTAACCAAGGCTTTACAATCTTTATAACCTCTGCTACTTATAAGAATACCAATGACGACCGCAAACTCCATTTTAAAGAAATTGTAACACAGATGACAGATTCCTGCGCTCGCCACGCTTCGGGTTGGCGTTGATAGTGGAGTGGCGTTATCAATGGAGGGGCATTTAACATAGTCATTACCCATCAGGGTGGTTGTACAATCTAAAATCGGGTCTGGGGGGGCATTTAACATAGGAATCGGGTACAATCGCGTCGCATCGCATGCAATCATATCGCATGCGATGCGATGCGACGCAATTTTTTGGTTGTACAATGCACTGCAATGGAAATCGGGGAAGCTGTGATAATACACAAGTACCCTATTTTTTTATGATATGGCAACAAGTCTAGCCATCTCTTATCCAAAATCTTATTTACAGTTTCTTATATAGCGCAGAACATTCCATTGTGTTCTACAATTGCAAACAACAGTGATATAACAAAAGTGAGTAATTGCAGTCATAGTGGTAGGTAGGCGCTGCTCACAAGATTACAATGTACAGTATAGGGAAACAGCCATTGACACACAAGGATAGGTGTTATCTATTGCATTATAGTCCGTCAGTTTCCATAGGTTCTTGGTGGGCTGTATGAAATGGTCACTGAGCAATGTTGGTCAGAAGAATGGGAAATTAAAGAAAATATGTGAGGATATGTTTAGACTGTAGAGTGGGGAATATAATTGGATAAGAAGGTTTCTGATGGTTTATGTGGGTGGATGCAGCATTTGATAAGCTTGCCTCAAGAGGTGAGATTTCAGGGAATACTTGAAGGATTTAGACTAGAGATAGAGTTTCACTGAAGAAAGTCCTGTAGTCATGAATGGGAGCAAGTAATGAGTGTGGATGAGAGACGTAGATCTTGTGAAAAGCATAGAGGTCGAGCTGGGAAGTATATTGATATAAGCCAAAAAATGTACATTAATGTAGTCTGGTTAATGGCTTTGTGTGTCAGTGAAAGGTATTTTATATTGAATACAGTAGAATATAGGTAATCAATGGTGGGACTGACTGAGAGGATCTTCAGCTGCATTCAGAACCTCTTGAGGGGAAATAGAGGAAGTTTGAATATAATGTCTCTTAGGGATGACCAATCACGAGTTCAATACAACAGCAATGATATCACGGATACCTTACACCTCTAATAGTATTCCCTATAAATGCCAGATCATTTGCAAGGCATGGTTTTGCCTTATTTAATTGCCCCTTTAAAAAACATCCAAGATCCTGTCTGTATCCCACATGACTAACGGGCACAGACTCCATTACATCCTGCGCAAAGCTCTAGGCCAGGCATGTCCAACGTTGGCCCTCCAGATGTTTTGAAACTACACATCCCAGCATGCTTTGCCACAGTATTGCTATTAGAGAATGCTAAAACTATTGCAAAGCATGCTGGGATGTGTAGTTTCAAAACATCTGGAGGGCCAACGTTGGACATGCCTGCTCTAGGCCCTGTACTGTTTTTAAATGATATTACTAAATGGTACTCTTCCCCTTCATTTCAGATCTACCATCAATAAAGTTATGCAGCGCTGTGTCCATCATACATGCTGCTGCACAATGGACAGAGAATTCAGCATTACTCTACTTGAAAACCCGCCTCCAGGCTCCTGTGAAACCAAGCTAGAGTCCAGTGGCGAGCCTAGATGTAGAATGATACCTAACTCTGAGTCCTGAATAATGCAGGACTTTGTGGATCTTCGTGGAACTGTAGCGAGCACATATGCAACATACATCTCTGCATATATGTATATATGTACTAACCCCCCCCCCCCCCACACACACACACACACACACACAAACACACACACACCCACCGTACTATATAGTTGCCACTGTAGCCGGGCATTGATTACAAATATTTTTTGTTCAATTTCAAACAACTTATATAGAGCCCAGGATTCATCTATACCCTGAGTGCATTAATCTTCATAAAGAAACTGCTTCCTTTGTTAGTTATTATGATCTTATATAATGATCTTCGTGAACCAGGCACAGCCTTTCTTATTACTTATCTTTCAAGCTGCTCATATGATACCCGGGATATAAGATAGTAGGAGGGGATACAGATGTAGAAATGAAAGCAAGACTCACTCTCTAATGAGTGCTGCCTTTTCCATCAGGGAGTGAGAACATAAGCAGAACCAAGGGGAGGTATTTCCAGTTATCTTACATTTGGAACATATTAGAGATAAAATTACCAGCCAGAAAAAAACAGCCATAAACTATAATTAGCTTCTGAGCAATTAATATGAAATGCAAAACATCAGTGCAACTTTGCATATCAAAACCCATTAACTTTAAAATAGGCAAATCTACATATTGTTTAAGCACAAGTGTATGTAATAGGAACAGAAACCTGATACAGTACAACAATGAATATGAATAGCACATTTCATTTTTTACCAAATGAATGAAATGTGGATATAATGTTCCCAGAAATCATACTGATATATCCTGTATGTTGCGGAACACTGACGAGATGTCACAGGATGGGAAATGCTAACTCTTAATGACATTGTTCTGAAATCATTTTAAAAAGCATTGTGTTCTGTAATGAGATTACTAAATAATGACTCAACATAAGCATGATGATTAGATGTAAGTATGCACGGAACTGGTTCAGCTGATTAGGAAACCTGATGCATCAATAATTACAGAGGCAACCTAATGCATGTGTTAGTATTTATCAGATAATATAATACAAATGATTGGTTTATATTGTGGATTCTTTTAAGTCATATTTAAGCACTGGAGAATTTTCCTTGTTCCTAAGCATGTCCGGTATAAGCAAATATATCTGCTCAGTTGCATTCATTACTAGGAATAGAAGTTCCCGATTCTGGGTGTTGTAATCTAAGAATCAATCCAATGCACCAGATCCCTAATGTTTAAAATGTCATAGATTATAGCTGAAAATGGTAAACCATTTAGCTGGCTTTAAGCGCACTGTTTCCCTCTATGATACATACGTTTGTGGAGGGACAGACAGGGAAGAGAAGATTGGCAAAGAGAAGGGGACATTGGTTCTCATTATTTCATAGTCTAGATCTGAGCTCTGAGTTGGCAAGAGATCAGCACATTCACATACTGGTAACTTGATAAGCAATTTCCAATCCATTATGTGAAAATACAGGAATTACTAGGACTTTCTTTCAATGGCAGCCAATCAGTAGCATGGGAAACCATTTCTAAATTCACCCGGCAGTGAAGGGGATACCAAAAGTTAGAGAGTCATTTTGCATCAGTCATTCATAATATACTGATTAGCTTTTTCTACCAGCATCTTTTGAGTTTAATTATTTTGCCATTTGCACATATCAACAAACTAGAAACATCTGCACATCTCAGACCTCCTTAGCAAGCTACCTAAATGCATCCTGGGTAGGTCATAAGGCAAGTCTCAATCTTGGTTTTCACATTCCTGCTACAAACAGATGCATATGTTTAGTCCCTCAGCACAGCATGATAAGGACTCTGGGGCTTATTCAGGTTGGATTACATAAACTGAGCATGCACACGACCAGTTCTGCGCATGTAAATGAAGGGTTCCGCAAACGCATCACTGTAATGTGAACAACTCTGCCTAATTGATAAGCAGAGGCATTTGCTGGAAAGAAAGGAGTAAAGGTTGTAGGCATTTGGGAAACTGGAATGTGACACCCTGGTTTCTTGGGTGTGGCATGGCCATATTGTATAATGCATCTGCAACACAGTTTTGCTTTGCCTCATAGGGTCTCCTGTGACTCCAAGCCTGCGTAAGGTCAGACTTACTCAGGCCGCAGTCACAGATGAACACTGCAACCAATGGTCATTATGTTCATCCCAAACTGCCATTGCATTACAGTTTTAGCAGTCGCATATGCAAGTAGAAAGTGGTATGCGTTTGAAGCCTGTACTCCTCTAAATAGAAGTGCTAAGCGAGCAGTCAGCATTGGTGGGGCCAGTGTAGTGGGGGCAGTCAGTAGGGGCATTCGTGGGCATGACCCCACTAGTGAGGTAACTGTGGCAGAGCAGATGGCGGAGCAGCTGGTTTGCAGAGGGCAGGCAGACGGGGGCATAGAAAAAAGTGGAGTAGGGTCCAAGTCACACTAGGTGATAGTGGACCAAGGGCGCCTGACCGGAGCTGAGTTTACCAGCTGCTGCTCTAAAAACAGAATTGTTGGTCCTTTATTCAAAACACAATAGAAGTGAGCAGCGCATAGAGCAGATGGCTGAGAGGGCAGGATCACCGAGCAGACTGCCAATGGGCTAGGGACACAGAAAAGGTGGCCGTGTTGCCGGGAGAACACAATACTGAGTACATCATCACTGCTGCCACAGCCATGCTCTGGGGTCCCTCAGATTTGCAAGGTTGATCACAGTTGTCTCCTTTGACCCCCCTGTCACCGGGGCCTGTCTGTGTATAAGTGTGTCAGTGGTTGTTTGTATATTAGTGTCATCATCATCACCCCAGTCTGCCTCACTACCCTTGTAATCTCTTAAGAACACTCTCCCTTTTCCAATGCATGCATGCTACATTATGTGCTAGAATGCCATATCCCCACTTCAAACTTTCCACTTTGACCACTGGTCTTGCTTGATAAATTTGGTCATTAATTCTCTGCACCCTACTCATTTATTACTACTTTATTGAATGTTGGGGTTTTTAAGTAAAAGCCCTACTAGTGACTTTTTATGGAAGCAATATAACTTCCTGCTTCCTATACATTGGCTTTTCCACCGCTGCTTTTTGACATTTCTTGCTTATCTTTGATCAACTAAATCTCCAAATGCAAAGTTCATTTTCATATTAAAATAAATGTCATTATTTCTGTAGTCTGCTTTTGATTTGTCTCTCATATTATTCTACAGTTTGATGTATTACATTTGACATTCTAAGCTGTAGTGCATTCCTCTCATTTTAAAATGACTACACATTTGTTTTAGCCTTTTTTCCAAAGTTTGTCTCATCAGCAAAAAGGATCCTTAATACAGTAAATAAAGAAGTTATTTTTCTGTTCTGTTCTACCTGTTTGTACTTCACATTTACGGAATCTATTGTTCAATGTCCCGTTTCTCCACCTTATAACATAAACTCACCTCAGAGTAGCGAGTGACAGAGAGACTGCCCCCACCCGGGACAGTAAATAAAAAAGTGACTTTACCAAATCTGGGTGGTAGTGAAACTTCTTAAAGTAACTGCTGGACAAGCCATTTCTGGATTATTTTGTATATTTACCAATTGTACTGTTATTTATTGAATGTGTTGCACTTTACAGTATGTGAAGATAGCGGATTTAGAATATAAAGCTCACCTTTACTCTTGGAGCCCCTAAATACAACGCTAAGATAAGGTTCACACAGATAAGGATAAGAAGCCTTATAATCACACATTTCTTGAAAGGTTATATACAAACAATGCAAGCCTCCTAAGTAACCTTGCACAATACGCAAATGGATTTTCATTTCATAACCAACAGATTGAACACCAGTCTCCCCAAAAGTTCCAGCAGGGTCCCCAAATCTCATCAGACACAGTTACCCCAGTTTAATACAACCAACCAATCATCTCCTGCCTGACATTCCTCAAAAACAGTCTGTGACACGGCAGGTAGGAGCTGATTGGCCGGCTGTTTATCACTATCCATTTTATCACATTTGAAGCTTAGTGCATCTGTGTCACAACCACCATGGCAGTTACCTTTGCTCCCAGTGCTGTCCCTGACCTGCAGTGCCCTGGCGCTATGTCCTCCACCTTGGTGCTCACCTCCGCTCCTGGTTCCGGTCCCAGCCTGCAGTGCTCTGGCGCTCTGTCATCCACCATGGCGCCTGTTCCTTCTCCTGGTGTCGGTCCTGGCCTGCAGTGTTCTGGCGTCTTGGCTCCGGGCGGTGTGTGGCAGGATCCGCCATGATGGCGTCCGCGTCCTCCTAGGCCTCAGGTTGGGAAGCGCTGGCTGCAGCGCCTCTGTGTAGTATTCCTTGCCGGCTGATTAGTGTCGCCCTACAGGCGGCGGCCATCTTGTTGGTTTCTGGAACCTATTCCTCGCTGCCTTAGCCGTGATGTCATCAACCCGGCCAATCATTGCACAGCTCAGCGCATAAATACTGACAAGCCGGGCCAGACCGGCAGTTAGTACAATGTTGGTCGATAGATAGCAGCTCCCTGCGCATCTCCTGACAATTCTGCAGCTACTCCTAGCTACAGCCTGACTCCCAGTTCTTCATGTGAAGCCGCTCTACCTTGCTACTCTTGCTGGTCGTCCACTGCAAATATTCCAAGTACTACCACAGACTCTCCATTGCTGCCTATTGGGATCTGAATGGACATTAAGGGTAACACCCCAAAGGTGTGATCCTGTTTCGCCATGTCCCAACGGTTATCATCCGTGGCCCAGTATCCCTGGTCTTCTGCAGCCACGACCTCACTCAGCAATATCCTCATTCTCATTGGCTTTATTATCTTCAGTTCCTTTGTCCTTATCTTCATCCATATCATCATTGTTTCATCAACATCATTACTGTGTGCCAGACTCTTTCCATTAAAAGTTTTCACTTTAATAGCTGGTCTCATCCTGATCTGTTGTCCATGCAACAACCCTATATTAAAGCACTCAGCTTCCGTTACACTCCAGCTGGTCCTTCACCAGATTCACGGAACGTGACAATCTGGCCCTGGGACAGGAATCAGGAGAGGTAGTGATGTCACTGTGCTCAAGACTCCTTCTGACAAAGGAGTTCCCAGGGTACTATATCTTCTGTATCCCCCCCTAATCAGGCAATGGGGTAGTTCTATGTAATATATGATTGGCAATAAAGTAGAATTGAATAATAGTAAAGTAGAAATGGAGCATTTCTGTGGAATATAAGTTTGGCAATTTGTGTATTGCTGTGTAATATATCCTTGCCAAATGGGTTATTGCTGTCCAATACATGTCTGACAATGTAATATATTAACTTTCATACTTCAATAACTAAGGCCCTTATTCTGGTTGGTGCGGATATGTCCGCGTGCGTTCTTTCCGCCGATGTTTTGTGTCTGCGCATGTGCAGAGGCATATCTGTGCATGTGCGAAAGGGACATACGTCCAAATTCCGCATGAATTGTTTACACTACGAACAGGGGGAGGAGAGGGGCGTGATGGGCTGTTTGGCCTCATTAACATATGCATATGCCCCGCATTTCATGGGCGTTCCCATGAAAACGCTGGGCGTACGTATGGTAATGCGGCCGTGACGCACGTGTAGGGGGCGGGCCATATGACATTGCCGGATGTCAGCTGCCCGCCCAGATCCCTGCTTTTGCACGGAGAAATGCCCGAGTGGTCTGAGCTCGCGGGAGCTGCCTGACCACTCGGTCCTGCATTCGATGGTATGCGACCATCGAATGATGGGGGAGGTTCCCAGAGATGGAGGAGGTGTATACATGAGAAATCCACTCGTGCTCCGTGCGGTCAGCGGCTTACCACATTCGGACGGAGTGAGCGATCCGCACGGAAGGCGGGGTTTAGGACGCACGGTCCTGGCCGCATATTCGGTTCCGGCCGCACAGACCAGAATAAGGCCCTAATCTTGTGTCATTTAACTAATCATTAAAAAAAATGTGATTACTGGTGTGTGATCCTTGTTTATTGAGATGCTGCATATATTATATTTTATGTATACTGTATCTAGTCACAATAAATAAATACAATTATAAAATATGGTGAATGACACCAGTTGTTACCCTACTAATAATTGCCTGCCCATTATGCTCTCTCTTGGGCTAAAATCTGAATATAAATCTTTGTTTTAAAAAACATCACATGAAACATGTTAGCAACTGAATTCAAATTAATTTATGGCACAAGACAGTAGAATTACTAGAATGTGTTTTGTAAAGCCTCAAGATAAATCAGCAACGGTCAACAATGCAAACCCATGATGTTTGTGCATCAATTGGATAATTAAGGCAACAAACAAGCTACTACAAATCAATGGGTTGCAAAATTCCAAATTGAAATGTAATAATTAATTACAAAGGTTAAAATGCCTTTGTAGCACTGTGATGAAAACACTATATTTTACCTGTAGAGAGCACTAACGCATTTAGTGGCTCTCAGTTATTTATAGGTTCAATGATTATGTAATGTGATACTTAATCCCAATGACCAGTTTTTATTGATTTAGTCTAATCGATAGTATATTGGCAGCAGACATATTGACATATATTGACATGCAATAGTATTCAAACTGATACCAAACTACAACAAAGATCACAATACATGTTACAGATGCTTGTAATAAACTGTGTTTGAAAAATGACAGGAGTGGATTGATGGGTACATTATCTGTCATAATTTTATCTCTCTCCAAGATTTGATACCCCTTAAAAGTATTGCTAGAATAAATAGTGCATTTCCTTAAAACAATATCTGCTCTCCTTTATTTAAGACACAACAGCAGAGCAATAGCTCACTGGATAAACAATTTAATCTGTTATCTCACATTCCTAGCTCAAGGGGGCTGCAAAGGGGTCTTTGTGTCAGCAGTGACTGTAGCAAATCTGTATTAAACGAGAGGAGAGAGATTTTTCCTAGTTCAGCATCCACCTTGTTTGGCTCCCCTTTGACAGCTTGAGCCCTATGGCCATTGCCTCCAATGTCTCTGGGAGCTGAGCCAGAGTTAGTCAGTAGGCCCCACATAAAATAGGCCCATTATCATGACAGCATGATGATCACTACATAGACACCAGCTGGCCACATGATTGGTTATAAATCATTAGTGTTAAAATGTATTTTTTATTTTATACATTTATGCAATTGTTCTACTTTTTTTTATAAATGAGTGGAGTCACTGGGGCTTATAATGTACGGGTTCTACATGCCTACATGGCATTGGCCTCTCCTCCTCGACATTTTCAGCTCTAGGCCCAGTAGGCCCTTATTCCAGCCATATATCTATCTATAAATCTATCCATCCATGAACATTCAGTTCCGTTTAGACCTTTATAAAGATGTTATAGGACTGAAATGTTGATACGGTATTTGTACTCTGCCTAATGGGTTGATAAAATTAGCTGCTTTGCAGAAGACTGGTGAGTGCACCCGGGCCATTTTCATTTCTCTCTACTGTAAGTCGACAGCCAGAATTCAACGTCCCAGCTGTCGCGTGTTGGAAAGTCCGCAAATTGCCGGAAATGGACACGGCCGTTTCCAACCAAACAGATCCAATTTCAGTGCTGTCGTTAATGGCAGCATTGAATACTGTAGGTGAGTGCTGATATTGCCCCTCTCGGGAAATATCATCACAGATTGAATACCCCCTTAGTATTAACAATTTCTCTGATTTAGGACTCTGTTTTGATCCACTTGGGTTCCTATGGAGTGGACTATATATAAATACACACTCCAGAAAACATTGCTATATCAAATCCTAGGGAAATACAGTATATATAACTTTTGAGCATAAAATAAAATCGCTTGCTACCAGTGAACATGACAGATTGCAAAAATGTGAACAGCAGTCTGGCATTGAGGTATAAAATGTACTGTATTTTCATACCACGCTTTACATGTACTGTTTCCTAATTCAGGTTAGTCCACATTTTGTTGTAATGCAAGGAACACTATAATTTGAGTAAACAACTGTACTTGATTAACTTTAATACACTGCTAAGCTCACCATCGATCAAGTACGATGTAGCAACGTGGTAAGAGTCACCTTTCTCTTCTACTTCAATGTCTAAGTATATAATCAAAGCCAAGAAGCAAAAGATCATCTCTTATATTAGAGAGATATTGAGCTGTGTGTGTTCCAGGGAAAGTCAGACACTAAGTCAATTTTGGGTCACAAATGAAAAGATAAAAAATACACCAACATCAATAAGTTATGATTGTTCACTGAAAGCAGCAATTTATGATGGTGTTTGCTGCAAAGTTGCAGAGTATATATATATATATATATATATATATATAAATAAATTGGGTTAACCTCCGTAGTGCGCTAATCCTGGAAGGACAGCAGCTCCTCCGATAAAGTTCTCCTGTTAGTGAGAGCCAGGGGTGTACAAAGATACACATGGGGGTTATCGGAGTGCGCTATAGTGAGTACCACCTAGCCAATTCACAATTATTTATTTATTTATTAGCAGTTTCTTATATAGCGCACACAGATTCCGCAGCGCTTTACAGAGAATATTTGACCATTCACATCAGTCCCAGTGGAGCTTACAATCTATATTCCCTACCACATGTACATGCACACACAGACATTCAAGGGTTAATTTTGTTGGGAGCCAAATTAGCCTAGCAGTATATTTTTGGATTGTGGGAGGAAACCGGAGTACCCGGAGGAAACCCACGCAAGTACGGGGAGAATATACAAAATCCGCACAGTTAGGGCCATGGTGGGTATTGAACCGATGACCTCAGTGCTGTGAGGCAGTAATGCTAACCATTACACCGTCCGTACTGCCCGTTCAGGGGGATCTTTTTAGTAATAACAGGTCTCCTTTGAATTTAAGAGGTTAGGATAACCCAAAAGTAGTGATTTCTAAACAAGCTGCTGGCAGATGATATGATGCTGGTGGATGTCCCCAGTATCAGCATCCAATCTCCTCTACAAGCAGGTACAATCCCTTTACCCTTCAAACTGTGCATCCGAAAGGACTGAATGAATTATTAACATATACTTCATTCCTGTAAATGTGTTCACATGGTTCTGTTGTGGATTACAACTGGTTCA
This sequence comes from Crinia signifera, assembly GCF_055691185.1. Lineage (NCBI taxonomy): Eukaryota > Metazoa > Chordata > Amphibia > Anura > Myobatrachidae > Crinia > Crinia signifera. The sequence goes on from NC_139221.1 coordinate 109,979,801, forward strand.
GCAGTCTGTAGTGATTTGCAGTTGTATGACATTCTTTCTTTTTTGACAGGACCGTAGCACTGTTTTTGCAGTATGTTCAACATTTTTTTCTTTCTTTATCCACAGCTATATCCCATGTCGCCCTTTTTACCAGACAGCCCCCCTGAGAGGTGATCGGGCCGTCAGAATGTTGTCAGTGAACTGTAAGGTATTTGCATTACACAACACAGGTTTCTATAGTTACCATGGGCACGCTGTGTAACCGCGCCCCTAGGGGAGTAGCCGGACCGGCACTGCAGGCAGGGCAGGATTAACAATGGGCCTGATGGAGCTACAGCTCCAAATAGGCCCCTTTTGTAGCTGAGGGCCAGGGCTTTCCAACGAGCCCGGCCCTGCGTCGCTAGCCCACTCGGGAACCAGAGATACCGCCAGGCAAACCTGGAACGGTTTCCCGATAACATGGGACACGCTAATTCCGACCCCCACCCGGTTCCAACAGCATCACTGAAGCTCGAGGTTGATCTCAGTCGAATCCAATCGCTGGGCCTTCAATCTGATACCAGGCTGGTCCATATGGGTTCATTGGTTCTAGAGATATTGCGGATAAACCGACTTTTTCATTTCTGAAATTTAATTTCTGGCTGTTCATGTTGTTTGAGGACAGATTTCTCTGGAACCAAACGGCCCAGTTTCACGGGATGAAAATCATTCGAAGCCCACTTAAAAGTTCTTCAATATGATACTGGGTCAGTTGGTTCCGAAGATGTAGCTGGTTGTTTGAAGGGGGGTTCTTCCCCTTACACCAGAATATGCAGGGACTAGGCTGGTGTAAAAGGGGCCTGCAGTGCTCTGAATACAGCCCCCTGCTCTCTGCCTGGCTGTCATTTCTGCCCAGTGGTGGCTGACCCCCAGTTACCGCGAGCATGTATTCCCCCTTGGCAATGAGCATGTAATCCCACATGGCAACAAGCATGGAACCCCTGGCAATGAGCATGTAGGTAAACAGCACTTATGTAGAATAATTTTTAATAGACATTATGGTGTTTGGCATAATAGGTAATGGACATTATGGTGTGTGGCTTAACATGTAATGGGCATTATGGTGTCAATTTTTAATGTGCACCTTTGGCGCGCGATGCCCCTGTTTATGATATGGTATAGAATGTAAATTTTGCCTTAATCTGTGTGGCATAACGTGATTTTTGACTCAATCCGTGTGCCATAGTGTATAGTACAGTATAAGGGTTTTTTTGTTGTGTTGCATGATTTGTATAAGCGGTATACAGTATGGTGTGGTAAACTTAGGTGACCACATAAAAGGTGCTGAAATGTTGTCTACCAAGTTTCGGCTTTCAGTATTTTTTTTTATGACTGGAATGCCGTCTCACCCCGCAAGTATTTTAGGACATTGGCATCCTGCAGGTGCACCTTAGGAGGGCACCCGCCAATATATCTCCCTGCATTTTTTCTATGCCAGCCCCCTGCCTTTAACAGGCATATATAATTAGTTGAAAGTATTTACACAAATAGAGACACACCCATGAGCAGACCAACCAGAACACTGGTCACGCCCCCCCACATTATTAGGTGCTGGCCACAACCCATATAATTGTGCATAATAGGCCCTTGATAATGTTCAGCTCCAGGCCCATTTAGACTTTAATCTGGCACTGACTGCAGGCACAGTTCTATGACATCACCGGACCCCGAATGGGAAGCGCGGCTGGTGTAGGGTGCAATGCAATGTAAGTTTTTTTTCTCTAAAAATTATTTCACAAGAACTGAATCTAAACATATTTTTCATGCTGAATTTGAATATACATTCAGATTTCTTCCAGTGTGCAGGGTTTTTTTGTGACAAAAAAGACAAAATAGAACTGGCCCAAAAAGAGACAGAACTGGGGGCATTAAATATGAGTAGGTTCTCCTGCAGCTGCTGAGAAACAGGGTAGCTATTCAAGAAAAGTAGTATACACAACAAAAGAGTAACAGCGCATAAAAAAAAATTAGAGTATTAACTGAATAATCTTTAAAATAATTATTTATTATAATAAAAATTACATACACTGAATAAAATAATGATGATATATAAAATCAAGTGTACCCACAAATTGGTTAAGTCCCAGAGAGTCCGCTCCTATGTATACCCCTGAGAAATGGAAAATTGGGAATGAAGGAATAGTTACCACCCTGGAATTGGTAATTGGACATCCACTTGTGTCCATGTGGTCAGCCCAAAGCTGGAGTAAATAACCAAAATCCACCAGAGATGTTTTCGTGGAGCATTCTGTAAATAAATTTTGTCTGTGCCTTATCAACCAAAGTTGTTGCACATAACCAGGGATGGTGCAGGTGACAATTTCCAATGAGCTAAGAAGGTTCCTGTTGGTGATGGTCCCAAAGGGTTGGTCCAGACTGCAATCTGGGATTCTTGATGATATAGTAGGTAGCCAAACAGCTACTGACGCATTTCGCTACTCTTTGTGATATATCTTTTTAGTTTTATTAGAACTTAAGTCTAGATGATAATATACACCTCATTCTGCCTGATCATAAAGTTGAAAAAGGGTGATTTTCAAACATGTTTTGCCTTTGGGATGTTTCTCTTTATTGTCCACTTATAGTCTGCCAGCATACTGGAACTCCATTTGCCTTGGTATCTCTTTTCCATATAAGAAATCTGATGATGGAAACTCTCACCATGTTCCTCACTGCCAGCTCCAAGATTTTAGGATAGTTAACTATATTTGTTTTAAATGTTTTTTTCTCTAATGTTAATTAAGCAGAAATAGCAATCAGTGGGATAGTCCTTTGGTTCCCTCCAAATTATAAAAAGTACAAATGGCATATGAGGTGAACCATTTTTCCAGCTACATGATACATAGCTTATAAATGTGGGCTCAATTCTTAGCCAGATCCCCAACTTTACACCAATGTTCAAAACCCTTTTTTTATAAAGATGTGCAGGTTCGGATTTACTTTATCGCTAAATTATCACAATTTTGGATTTTTCCGATTGGCTATTGGCTGTCATGTGTTTTGTATAGCCAATAATATCCTGCTTTGAGATCTGAGTAAATCCAGTTAAAACTGAAGCTGCCCATCTAACAGAAATTGTAAGGCTCAGAAGGAGCCGAACTTGGCCCCGTTCCGATGGTGGATGGTCTGCGCTGGCCGTTTGTACTGGTAGGGGAGGGGGTGTTAGCGAACACATCCCCTAACATGCTAGCAAAGAGATTGGGGTGTCGGCGAGCGCGCGTGCGGGGGGCATTTGGCGGTGCGGCCTTAAGGTGCTTGCTAGGCAGCAAATTTATGCTGCCTACCGAGTCAATCTGAATCAGGCCCAAAATGTTGTTTAGAAGGCCCTGCGTTATACTTTTGGGCTGTTATAATATATTGTGTAATGAAGAGAGAACTATACACTTTATAAAATAAAATTATCCTATACTGTGGAGGGCTCAGGCATTAAACTCTAATATTTATACCGTATAATTTAGCAACGTTGTAAATTATTTTACCTGCCAACAATTCTATGGAAAGGAATATCAATATTACATAACTAAACAGACACAAACCTACTTGGCATTATTCCAAGAGAAAAAAAAATGGAAGACAGTTTATATTTAAGATTTAAAATATGGATTTATGCCATGTACAGACACGCTTACAGAGAATAAGAGTCAGAGACGAAATCCAGCATTAATTAGAGGGGCGCACTAGCTCACGGCTCAGGTTTTATTGCAGCTGAAATATTGGAGGTGAAATTATAAATAGGAAACATTTCTGAAATGGCCCTTTCAAAAAGTATTGTTACAGCTATTCAATGTGTAGAATGACATTTCATATATTGATATGTTATATATTACCTATTAAGCTTTTTCTAGTTCTGTATTGCTTCATTAAATATATTAAGCCACTTGATCCTTACATACAGAAACTTTACATGGTTTTGTATTGCATGCTTGATTACAGTATTCAACTGTTTAATGCCTATGCTATTATCTGACCCTTAAGTAGGGTCGCTAATGATGATCAGGAACGCTAACAGTGAAGCTTTAAGAACATACGGTACCTTGTGTCAATTAAAAAGTTCCCATTCATTTCTCTTCTCAACTTTCCTTCTTTTTTCCCAAACATGCCTGTAAGGTATAAGTTCTGGTAAAAAAATAAAAAATGGAAAAAATAAAAAAATGGCTCGTTATACAGTAAATGAGATCATTTTAACATTAAAGAAAAGTCAACTTTACATATGCAAATATATTGTAATGTAGTTGATATACTATTTGAAAGTTATTTCATACTTAGGATAAAACAAAAACCCTTAGAGTGTCAACATCTCTGTGGGGCAGTATGGATGATGTAATGGTTAACATTATATTCTCCCCGTACTTGCGTGAGTTTCCTCCGGGTACTCCGGTTTCCTCCCACAATCAACAAATATACTGGTAGGCTAATTGGTGCCCAACAAATTAACCCTAGAATGTCTGTGTATGCGTGTACATGTGGTAGGGAATATAGATTGTAAACTCCACTGGGGCAGGGACTGATGTGAATGTTCAACTATTCTCTGTATAGTGCTGCAGAATATATGTGTGCTATATAAGAAACTGTGGTACTCTTTTCTTAGAAGGGCGCCCACGATTTTGATCGTGGGCATCGTTAGTAAAAAATCTCGGGCATCTCGGGGATTGAATGCACTAAAAAATCGGGTGCGATCAACCGACGAGATGCCCGAGATTTCCCATAGGGAACAATGTTAAATGTCTCAATTGACCCAATTTTCCTGTTCAATGCCTCAATTGACCCGATTTTTCCATAGGAAACAATGTTACAGAGGCCAAATAGGCACCCTGAAGTGTATAATGGCCACCCGAATTGTTAACGCCACCCCACGATCAACGTCAACCCGATGCGTGGCGAGCGGCGGCGGTACGCGTCCTACGACCTTTTCATACCCCCACTATCCACGTCGGCGTTGAGTTGAGAATAGAAAGTGTGGCGAGCGCAGCGAGCCACCGAGCCCGAAGCGTGGCGAGCGCAGCGAGCCCCGCGAGGGTACGCGGACAGCTGTGAAGCCCGCGAGGGGACGCGGATACCTGTGAAGGTATCCGTGTCCCCTCGCGGGGCTCGCTGCGCTCGCCACGCTTCGGGCTCGGTGGCTCGCTGCGCTCGCCACACTTTCTATTCTCAACTCCACGCCGACGTGGATAGTGGGGGTATGAAAAGGTCATAGGACGCGTACCGCCGCCCCTCGCGGGCTCGCTGCGCTCGCCACGCTTCGGGTTGACGTTGATCGTGGGGTGGCGTTAACAATTCGGGTGGCCATTATTCACTTCAGGGTGCCTATTTGGCCTCTGTGGCCCATTTAACATTGTTTCCTATGGAAAAATTGGGTCAATTGAGGCATTGAACAGGAAAATCGGGTCAATTGAGACATTGGTACTCTTTACCTAGAACGGCGCCCACGATTGAAATCGCGGGATCGCGGGTAAAATCGCGGCAATCGCGGTAATCGCGGGTAAATCGCGGGTACATCAAAATCGGGTACCCGCGATTACCGCGATTTTCCCATAGGGAACAATGTTAAAAAGGCAGATTGACCGCGATTTTAGCGTTAAATGCCTCAATGCCCGCGATTTTTACATAGGAAACAATGTTAAATGGGCCACAGAGCCCTAATAGTCCCCCTGAATTGTTAAATGGCCCCCACAATTTTTAACGCCACCCCACGATCAACGTGAACCCGAAGCGTGGCGAGCGCAGCGAGCCCGCGAGGGGCGGCGGTACGCGTCCTACGACCTTTTCATGCCCTACTATCCACGTCGGCGTGGAGTTGAGAATAGAATAGTGTGGCGAGCGCAGCGAGCCACCGAGCCCGAAGCGTGGCGAGCGCAGCGAGCCCCGCGAGGGGACGCGGATACCTTCACAGGTAAACGCGTCCCTTCGCGGGCTTCACAGGTGTCCGCGTCGCCACGGACACCTGTGAAGCCCGCGAGGGGACGCGTTTACCTGTGAAGGTATCCGCGTCCCCTCGCGGGGCTCGCTGCGCTCGCCACGCTTCGGGCTCGGTGGCTCGCTGCGCTCGCCACACTATTCTATTCTCAACTCCACGCCGACGTGGATAGTAGGGCATGAAAAGGTCGTAGGACGCGTACCGCCGCCCCTCGCGGGGCTCGCTGCGCTCGCCACGCTTCGGGTTCACGTTGATCGTGGGGTGGCGTTAAAAATTTTGGGGGCCATTTAAGACTTCAGGGGGACTATTTGGGCTCTGTGGCCCATTTAACATTGTTTCCTATGTCAAAATCGCGGTCATTGAGGCATTTAACGGTAAAATCGCGGTCAATCTGCCTTTTAACATTGTTCCCTATGGGAAATCGCGGGCATCGCGTCGCGGGCATCGCGGGTACATTTATGGCCGGCCGCGACGCGACCGACGCGATTTTTCAGGTTTAACATGGTTTTCAATGGGAAAATCGCGGGCATCGCGTCGGTCGCGTCGCGGGTAGCCATAAATGTACCCGCGATGCCCGCGACGGGCGCCGTTCTAGGTAAAGAGTACCGAGACATTTAACATTGTTCCCTATGGGAAATCTCGGGCATCTCGTCGGTTGATCGCACCCGATTTTTTAGTGCATTCAATCCCCGAGATGCCTGAGATGGGCGCTCTTCTAAGTAAAGAGTACCGAAACTGTTAATAAATAAATAGCTAAAACTGCCAGCATTGCTCACATTTGTTATATAAATTCAAATAAAAAAATGTTGTTTAAAATAAATTATATTTCCTATATAATATAAACATTACAGGTCATTATGATAAATACAAATGTTTGCATGGCAAGTTTCACACCTATTTTGACAATTACACTTGGCACTCAAAGAGTTAAGGTATTCTGGAGCCCATGTATCAAGAATTATCCCTAAACAGCTCCGTAAAAAAAAAATGATGATGACTGTATTGGGAATCCAAATATACAAATACAAGGTGGCTTGGGATAGCTTACACCATGCTCAACCTCCACAGATCAACTTGTGTTTCTGTTCATAGTTTGCTGCCTTTATCTAGTTTCACTGTTGGGGGGTTATTCTGGTTCATTTACAAAGGCAAATTCCTTCTCAAATGGACACAACCATGTGCACTGCAGGTGGGGCAGATGTAACTTGTGCAGAGAGAATTAGATTTGGGTGGGGTTTTACTTCAAAATGAGATCTATATTGTAGTGTACAATAAAGCAGTCAGTATTTTCCCAGCACCGAAACAAAATATCTCACCCAAATCTGAATCTCTCTACACAGTGGCGTAACTACAGAGGGTACAGGGGGTGCAGCTGTTATGGGGCCCAAGCTGCTTGAAGGCCCGTTGGTCCCCCTGCACCCAGTCATTCATGGATTGTGCCGACAGGCTTTATCCTGAGCCTTCTCGACACCCACCACCTAACCCCTTTCCACTCCGCTGTCCTGTTGAATGCACACAACAACTTCTGTCTGTGTGTCCCTGCCTTGTCAGTGTGCTGACTGCTGAGCCGTCTCGCAGTGCGGCGCATTAGGCTCCTACCCGCAGTCTACACACTTTCAGTTCTCCCAGGGCCCGTTAACTGTATGTACATGCGGGCCTTTGCGAGTAAACCCAAATAAAGGCCTTATTGTATAATAATTTTACAGCAGAATCCACTAGTAGTTGACATTTCATTAATTATTTAATTATTAACAGTTTCTTATATAGCGCACACATATTCTGCAGCACTTTACAGAGAATGTTTGAACATTCACACCAGTCCCTGCCCCAGTGGAGCTTACAATCTATATCCCCAACCACATGTACAGGCACACATTCATTCTAGGGTTAATTTTTGTTCGGAGCCAATTAACCTACCAGTATAATTTTGGATTGTGGGTAATACTATTAGGGTGATACTAAATATGTGTAGAAACCCCCCAAAGGGCAGCAGATATTCAATGATAAATGGGCCCCTCTCTGATATTACAGCCATATCCAGTGTCAGACTGGGGCATGAAATTCCCTTACAAGTAAAGCAATGGTAGGGGCTGCCTGAAGGGAGGTGGTGCAAAGAAAAAGAAGTGTGGCCGAATCATTGTATAGTGTGGCAGAGAGCATTGCAGTACCACTATATTATATTGAGAGTATTGAAGTGACCACCATAAATGCAGGGACCATTACAATGCCTGCCATATAACATAAAGAAGTAACAGCTGTATAATACAGAAGTAAAGCAGTGGCCACCATAACTAGGAATCAGTAGCTCGTGCCCTGGCAGCTGTTTCTTCAGAGTAGGAACCAGCTCCCAGTTTACAAGTGGTGCCCGTGACACAGCCAGTACATGCATGGCAGTTTCACCCCCAGACTCCCTCCGCCAACTTGCTACCACCACCCCTCTTCCTTACAGAAAGAGGCGGCACTTTGAAGCATCGGTGGCCATCTCAGGATTACACAGCTACTAGTTTCCTCAGTCCGACCCTCATCATATTGAATAGAGCCTGTGCGTTGCGGTATTCATGTTGATAAAGAGGACATTTGAAAGCTCTGTAGCTCATCGTCATGATTGAATACATAATTTCACAGACACTGCCAACATCACCGAGTTTTATAGACATAATAAGATATAAATGTGCTTACATGTTTATAAGTGGATGTGTGTGTGTAGTGCAAATGAAGCCACGTCCTTCGACCCACTCCTGGTGCCACAACACGAATGGGGCATGTGTGCGTGTGAGATGCTCGTGCATCTCCGTCTCAGCGAATGGCATGCTGATATGGGTCGCTTAGGTGTACTGGCACTACAGATGAACGCGGCACCATCTGTATGTTTAAATTATACGGCACACATGGCGCACCCCTGGAATTAGATGGCACACATGGTGGCACCTCTAGAATTATACACTACACATTGGGGCACCCATGGAATTATACCACCAACATTGCGGCAGCAATGGAATTTCACTGCACACATGCCAGCACCCCAAAATTATTCGGCACTAATACGGCACACATGATAGTACCCTGTAAATTATATGGCACACATGGCGGAACCCCTGGATTTATACACCACACTTGGAAGCACTCCTGGATCGACATTTAGCACACTTAGGCACTTCGACATTTAGCACACTGGAAATATTAGGCACACTTGTGTATGTAACTCATTTGTAGAATGGACTCAATGTACAGCACTATTTCATATACTGGCATTTTCTAAACATATACTGTAATAATAAGTTCACATGTGCATAATACACTCTAATAGAAAGTATATATCTAACCAAATTAGAAAACCTTTAGTACTGTAGGCATGAATAGGTGGATTTATTGAGTTATTTTGAAGAGCCGTGCAAGTTGATGCCAGACATAACTCAGCATAGGTACTAAAAAAGAGTTTATGAATACAAAAGAGATTGTCTACATTATAACATAAAATATCTTAAAGGTATAACAATAAATAGTTAAATAATATAATATAAAATATTATACAGATTAGCTTTCTAGAAATCATAACCATAACTATAGAAAAACAAAAAATGACGACATTTGTGTTGTCGTTTTTAAATAAATTAATATCTAACAAAAAAAGAAAAGGAAAGGAACACAAGGGGCAGGGGATAGAAAAAAGGATGTAGGTAATATGGGGGAGCATCCAATGCAGTATTCAATTAGGTAAGTACAAGATAAAGATTACCATAGTATATATATATATATATATATATATATATATATATATATATATATATATATATATATAAAATCCTTTATAAGATCTGGCACTCACTCAATAGTATCTAATTCTGTGCTGATGCCCTCTAAACGAATGTGCAGATGTTAATGGAGGCAGAGGCACTCTCCGACTCAAAGAAAAAGAATCACTCTTATTGTAGTAGTATTGTATTCTAATATCCTTCCTTAAATACTGTAACTACAAACAACAAGTGTGAAAATCGTGTGCAAACACTTGCTCCCGTACTGTTTATGACATCATCTGTAGTGGACTGACCCACTTCTGTGACATCAACAGTGTGGGAAGACTCTTAGGGGGAAATTTACTAAGATCAAATGGGCTGTTCCTGGTTCCCAAAATAGAAGGGACAAAATTAATACAGGTCTCACGTATTTTAAAACCAGCAAAAGGCCCAAATAGTTAGCAGGGTAATACCACAGCTGGGGGAGACTCACTTTTTTGTCCACCTGAATTACTAAAACCAGCACAGGTTCAATGAGCCTTAGGCTGGTTACGCCACGTGGGGGGTCCCCACATCGTTTTTATTATTTATTTCGGTACTAGTGTAGTTTCTCGGCACCAGCATGGCGCCATGCGTCTGAGTCCCCTTGCGGGGCTCACTACGCTCGGCACGCTATCTAAAATCAACTCCATGCCAACATGGATAGTGGGGGTATGAACTATCCATGTTGGCATGGAGTTAAGTTAAAGTTTTTAGAAAGGTTTCAGAATCACAGGTAGTGCGCTCCCAGGTGGGCAGCAAGTCTGCTGGGAAGATAAATTGGAGGTAGTTCCACAATCCTCCCAGAATACAGTGCAAAACATGGAGTTAAGTTAGTTTATTTGAGATTTGCCGAGTTTGCTGAGCGTACAAACTGGCGCCGTGAAACTACACAAGTACCTTTATTTCTTCTTCTTTTTTTTTTTTTACACAGGGCAGCATCGCGGATAACGGATCTGACTGATCTATGTTATGCTGTCGCTTCATACGAATGTGGCAGCTGTAAATATGATTGCCTAATTCAAAAGCCTATGAATGGCTACGACATCGGAAAATACGAATGAGAAGAATACGACAGGTTTGTCATATTCTCCATTTGTATTTGTGGGTCATATATGGTGATTCCGTTCGTTCCCGTTTGTACGGAGATTGGCCGTATATGCCCGATCTTAAAATATTTCCCCAATACAGTGAATAAGCAATCACCATCGCCACCGTGACCGGGTAAACAATATATAATGTACAGTGAGCCAACATAGAGAGCAGTTTTCAACAATTTGTCAAATGCAGTAAAGATCCTGCATACACATTACAAAAAGAAGCAGCGTTAAAACTGTAAAGGTTGAAATCGTTCATGTTATAACGCTGCTTTTTTTTGTAATGTGTGTGCATGATCTTTACTGTCTTTGACAAATTGTTGAAGACTGCTGTATAAGTTGGCTCACTATGCGTCATATATTGTTTACCTGGTCCTAGTTGCCATGGAGATTGCTTATTATATGGCATCGTGGGAGCACAGAGTCTCTGCAGATGCCATGTGGTCTGTCCATCTGCATGGAATTTTCTAAAATGGCGCTAAAAATGTCCGCAGCCTGGTTGGAGACCTACTGGACCTCTAACATCTGTCATTCGAGTGCAGTGCATAAAGAATTACCCAGAAGTATCAGGGCATTGTGATCAAGTAGGTAGGTAACGGGTGGTGACACTCGGCACCACCGCAGTGAGCAAGTAATCCAAAAGGCTCCCGGATTGCAAAGTGCTGGTCCTTGGAATAAAGTGCTGTCCTTAAAGTGCAAATGAAAAATCCTGAAAAAGGAGAAAACCTCTCCGAAACGCTTTGATTGATATCCTTCATACCCTCCAACATGACCCATTTCATAAGGTACAAAGGGGCAGATGTATTAAGCCTTAACAAGAGATAAATTCAAGTGTGATAAGGAGAGATAAACGTCCAGCCAATCAGCTCCTTACTGACTTTTTTCAAACACAGCCTGTAACATGGCAGTTAGCAGGTAATTGGCTGGATGTTTATCTCACCTTATCACCCTTGCATTTATCTCTTGTTAAGGCTTAATACATCTACCCCAAAAGGCTCTGTTCCTGGACTTCCCTGTCAGTGTCAGTTACAGAGGTGGGGCTCCAGCACAGTCCAAAATTCAAAGAGGGGGTGTCACATCAACTGCCAGTGAGTCCAGGACAGTGATGTTTGGAGTGGCATTAGGTGTGGCTCCCCTATTTGAATATTGGATTGTGCTGCAGCCCCACCTCTGCAACTGCCACTGGCAGGGAAGTCCAGGAACAGAGCATTTTGTACCTAATGGAATGGGCCATGTTGGAGGGTATGTATCCTTTTGAATGTGACTTTGCACCTTCATTTGCACCTCATATTCACCAATTCATTCCACAGTGCATGGGTTATGAATGTTATGATTGTTTTTACATGTAAGAAATATGTTACTTCCATTTAACCTATGTGGTATATGTTGTTACATTGTTCTTGGATACTGCGCCACTCAGGTGCACTGATCCCGCTTTTCCATATATACTAGAGAATTGCTGTTTCGCTTTAAAGGTACATTATTGAGGCAGAATATACCAAGATGAATTGTGCAGTTCATTCCACTGTACCTCTAGTTGACCTTCTGTCACTGTTCACCAACAGTATGTTGACCATTCTAAGGTGTCGACCTAGTCACACTCAACCAATAATGGTTGCCCTAGTGATTGTCGACCTAGACATTGTCAACCCATTATCCCAGAACCGTTACATCAGCCCCTCTTTCAGTGCACTATGCTTTTGCCAAGTTGCGTGCTTTGTTTTGCTTGCAAACATCAATCAGACCCAAAGTTATTAGTGACAGAATACCAATCATCTGTAATTGTGTCTTTTAATGGCTAATAATGCAAAACAGAAACAACATCATATTTTTTTATGCTTATTAGCTGTTTCAATATTCATACCTTTGGCTGCTTTCTGTTACGGTTTTCTGGAACTCCAGGACTAGTCCAACACTGTTAGTGATGTCATATCCTGTCCCAATAATATCCATCCATTTTTTCCCACAACACCATTGTACTGTGAGTAGATTAATATCCATGATGCTGTCATAGGACACTGGAAGAAAAAATAGGATGAGACGGAAAACAACGATTTTAGTCCACTGTAGTTACAGCTTTTTAGAAAATAGCCCTATTACGCATTCAATATATAATCTTTGCCATTACACAAATAGGTAGTAAAATGAAAACAATGAAGTCCAAATGTATTAATAATCATAAAAAACATCCAATATATACCACAATATTGCTGCATTTGCGAGTACATCGATAATTGCATTGTGGTAATGTATCAAACATCAGTAACACCTGCTGTCTCAGGGACCAAGTATCCTACAGTAGGTGCATCTCAGCAGTTACCAGTTCCCCTTCAATTTGTGCTGGCATTTAACATATTGGAGGGAAGGTGGTTAAGAGAATGTGGTTACTGTGTTAACGGTGTGACCGCAAGTATGAGGAACCACTCTACACAAACCTTACTTTCAGAGCTGATGCTGTTAAATGTTTCCTTCACATCATTTTTTCATTATGTCAGCACTGAATTTAAAATGATATATTCTCTCTTTTTCTTTCCTTCTACTGTATATTTTTCTTTTATCCTACCCCTATTTTGATACCCTTCTTTTCCCTCTTCTCTCTCCCTCTCATCCAATTATCTCTCTAAGGGCCAGATTCTCTAAGCTTCAAAAGTGATAAAATAGAGAGTGATAAACAGCCAGCCAATCAGCTCCTGCCTGTCATTTTTTAAACACAGTCTGTGACATGGCAGGTAGGAGCTGATTGGCTGGCTGTTTGTCACTCTCCATTTTATCACTTTTGTCGCTTAGAGAATATGGCCCTTTCCCTTATTAGCACTTAATGTTAAGATTATCCTTAGCATTACCTTTTTTTCTTTTAATAATTGAATTGTATTTTTTAAGATGTCTTCTTTTCCCTTATACAGAGTGAGTGGGCCGTCTGTATGTCCTTGTGTTGATTGTAGTGTTGCCATTTTTACTGGCTTATTTTTGGGAGAGCTTTGTTTTGGGTATGTGTCATTGTGTCGACCAAATTAAGAATGACATACATTGGGTTAAACACTGAAGGTCTACAGGCCTTAGGTTGACATGCCTAAGGTTGACAGGGTCAAAAGGTCAACCTAAGCATTAGGTTGACATTGGGAAGTTCGACAGTCAACAGATCATGGGTTTTGGTTCACTCATTCTGGCAAATTCCTTCTTAGATGGACAAAACCATGTGCACTGCAGGTGGGGTATATGTTACTTGTGCAGAGAGAATTAGATTTGGGTGGGGTTTTACTTCAAAGTGAGATCTATATTGCAGTGTAAAAAAAAAGTAGCCAGTATTTACCCTGCACAGACACAAAATAACTCACCCAAATCTAATTCTCTCTGCACATTTTACATCTGCCCCCTGCAGTGCACATGGTTTTGCCCATCTAAGAAGGAATTTGCCAGAAGGAGTGAACCACAATAAGGCCCAAAGGCACAACAAAAATCACCTCCAGATGGTTTACCACTGAAAAAGACAGAAATAGCAAATTTAGTATGGTGCGATTTTCTATTTTACCCTATGTTTCTGAAACCAATACCAGCTGAAAATGCACCAGGTTGGTTATGCTCGAGGGGAGTGGGACCCCATGCAGTTTTTTTTTACTTTGACTAAAAACCTTACATTCCCATTACCATACCTCCCAACATGACCCTCTCCAGGAGGGACACATTGCTCTGTTCCTGCACTTTCCTCTTAATGTATGATTGCCATCACCTGTGTTGAAGCGCCTTTCTTATCTGTTAACCTGTTCAACACAGATGAAGGTAATAATGCATTAAAAGGAAAGTCCAGGAGCAGAGCATTGTGTCCCTCCTGGAGAGGGTCATGTTGGGAGGTATGTGTTACTAAAAAAACACCAGAAATTGCAAATGATTTCTGGCTTGTTATGAAAAACCACACCCTATTACAGGTGCAATATTAGGTCGCACATTTTACATGTGTGATTTGGTGCGATTTTTTTTACGTGGCTAAAAAAAACGCACCTATTTATACGCCTTTCACATTGCAAATGATAGGATCAACCTGGCAATAACCCTGGTAAGTAACGTTAAATGATTTCTCCTCAGTGTGTGTCAGGTGCATTAGACCGGGTCCCCTGAGGACAAAGGGGCCCATTGCTGCCCAGACCAGCAATGACTTCTTGGGTTGGGGTAGAGGAGGGGGCCCAAATTATATTTCTGCACCTGGGCCCATCACTCACACGTTCCACCACTGGTGCAGGTGCTAGCGATGCAGGTTTGCAGCCCTGTACAGGGATTTAGGTGGCGGGGACAGGCGTGCATTCTGCAGAGCGGCGGGGTGGCGTTAACCTACTTGCTGTGCTACAAGCACATGCAGCCCAGCGATCAGGTCTGAATCGTGTCCTATGACTTTGTAGAGAAAGCATTCCTCATTAATATGGTCTAGTCAAGAAGAGATGAAAAGTGCAGCATAGTACCAACATCATTATGAATTGTCTTGGAAAGAGAGATGTTAGCAGGAAATGGGATATGATTTAATTCCATGCCTCATAAGTAAATATATATACACGTATTCTCCAGCTGGTAATACAGTTACAGATGTAGGAAATGCCATTAAGTACCTATTGTCAAGAGAGTTCAGAGTAGCAGAAAAATAATAGAAAATGGAATAATCTTTGCTGATGATGTCATAGACACAGACAGTGACATACAGTATGCCTCCTCCTACAGTCACTGTAAGAAGCACAAGTACACACATTAATTAGGAGGGCTATGCCAGGGGCAATGTATGGAAAGATAAGTATAGTATATAAATACATGTACTGTAATATATTTCAGGCGTTGTGCTCCAAACCTATACATATATCCTGGAAAGCCCTAAGCCTCAAGCATTGTGTATAATAAATCCGTAAATCTATATTTCCAAATCATTGAGGTTTATTTTTCTTCTGCTTTGTAGCAGAAATAAAACACATACATAAATCTTTTTTAGCACATCCCCTTGTCTGCAATAGAATCCAGCCAACTGAAATTGGGCGTAATACACCCACCCACCCACCCCTTTCTTTTCATTTATTCACTATAGCAGATCTTGGCAAACAGCTGGGGACATAAATAACTAAGGTAAAAGTTTAAAAAAATATTCATTCCATTGTCTTACAAAATAGAATGTCATTCTAAATTTATACTATATAAGTATATAACCGTAGACAAGTTAGCACAATCTCCATGTGTTTAGATTTCTTCTTCGTCAATATTTATCTCCTATTAATCTCCTATTTCCGTTTTATTAGGAAATCCCCCATACAGGATACAATTAACCTTTAAGGTTCACTTTTCCTATTATTCTAACTCCAATCATCCATAGGAAAATAAGATTTCTATTCGTTGATAACCATTTTCAAAGAAAAGCAAATGCAAACAAAAAGAGAACAGTGATGTTATACAAAATAAATTAAATTGAAGATCGGTTGCAAAAGTTTTTCCCTTAGGCAATGTAAGCAATTAGGCCTATAACTAAATGCTTGAGTCATAATGGTCAAATTAAAATGATTAGAAATACACAAATTTATGAACAACTGCAAGACTTGTATTTATGGAAGTCTAACGCTACAGTTCTACAGTTCCGTCTTAGCTACCTTTGATTGTAGGGTGTGTTAATTGATGGAAGCTAGATGTGTTTGGGAGTGCAGAAAACTGCTATGAAAGAGTGTTTAGAAACTGCTAAAATGGTCAAATAAATGTATATAAACTACTATACAGAAAAATGATCTGTAAATGTCTGATACACCACTTGAAGTAACAGTAGCCATGTCATACATATAAATGGGCTGCATGCCCCTATTTGTTCAATGCCCTCAAGGCAATAGGTAGTAAGGCAGACAATAGTAAAGTGTATCCAGTGGGGACATAAAGGTCCCCAGGGGGAATGCAGTGGTAAAGGCCTGTGCTTAGAGCCATGCAGGGGCAGATCCAGGATAAAATGAAAGGGGGGGGGCACCATGATAAAAGAGGGTTTGGGTGAGGGAGGGGCGGTGTTAGTGGTGCCAGTGTACATGCTAAGAGAGCGGCAGAGAGAGGGTGGGAATGGGATTAAAAATAAGCCCTGGCATTTAAAGTACGCAGGCCCACCATGGCGACAAAAGTGAAGGAAGTAGTTGTGCGCACGCCGAAGGCGCGCTCCAGAAAGAGGGTGTGGCCACTCAACAGGGGGCATGTCCTTGAGTGTAGTGTACAACACCATATACAACTTCTACACATTATGCAACAAAATACTAGACCCCATTATACTTGCCCCTTACACATGATGCCAAATGGAATGAGCCAAAGTTCACATAATGCCACATGGATTGGGCCAGAATTCACATAATGCCACACAGATTAAGCCAAAATTCACAATACGCTTCATAAACAGGGACATTGTCCGCCAAAGGCACGCATTACACATTTACACCATAATGGAAGTTTTGGCAAATGAACTAGGTCCTGCGCACCCCTCAATGCAGCCCTGGAATGATTCTGGGTGTTTTCCAAGACACCCCAATGTTAACTAGTATTGAAAAAAGTGAATAATTTTTTGGGCGCAAATGGGTAACAAGTAATTTATTGGAAAAAAGATAAAAACATTGCATAAAACTTCTGGAATAAAATACAATGAGGACAATAATAAATCCCTCTCACCCAGTGTAGGTGGTGGAGCCACAGATGGCAAATGCAGAGTGTCCCAAAGAGATCCACCCTGCAGGCTCCACAAGCTTAGCACTGGGCTGGGTCATTAGGTGGTAGCAGCAGTCCTGGCCTGGCCCAGGACTGCTGCTACTTCCCAAGGACCCAGCCCAGTGCTAAGCCCGTGAAGCCTGCAGGGTGGATCTTTTTTGGGGTACACTCTGCTACTTACCATCTGTGCCTCTACCACCTACACTGGGTGAGAGGGATTCATTCATTTATTGCACTTTATCTTTGCTGTATTGTATGTGGCTCAGGACTGCTGCTACCACCTAAGGACCCAGCCCAGTGCTAAGCTTGTGGAGCCTGCAGGATGGATCTCTTTGGGACACTCTGCATTTGCCATCTGTGGCTCCACCACCTACACTGGGTGAGAGGGATTTATTCTTGTCCTCATTGTATTTTATTCCAGAAGTTTTATGCAATGTTTTTACCTTTTTTCCAATAAATTACTTGTTACCCATTTGCGCCCAAAGAATTATTCACTTTTTCAATACTAATTTACACCATAATGTCCATTACACGTTAAGTTACACGCCATTATGTCCATTATGTATTATGCCAAACACCATAATGCCTATTAAAAATTATGCTACATAAGTGCTGCTTATCTACATGCTCATTGCCAAGGGTTCCATGCTCATTGCCAGAGGTTCCATGCTCGTTGCCATGTGGGATTACATGCTCATTGCCAAGGGGGAATACATGCTTGCAGTAAATGGGGGACAGCCGCCGCCAGGCAGAAGTGATAGCCACTGACAGTGGCAGAGCCTGGCTGTATTCAGAGCACTACAGGTTCAGGCGATTTATAATACCCCTTTCACACCAGAATATGCATTCCCAGGTTGGCCCCTTTTACACCAGCCTAGTCCCTGCATTTTCTGGTGTGAGGGGAGAGAAAACCACCCCTCCCCCCCCCCCTTTAACCAGTTATCTCATTTAACCGGTTATATCTTCAGAACCATCTGACCCATTTACATGAGAAATGTATCATATTGAAGAATTTTTGAGTGGGCTTTGAATGATTTTGGTCCCGTGAAACTGGAACGTTTGGTTCCAGAGTAATCTGCCCTCAAATAACATGAACAGCCATAACATTACATTTTAAAAAAATCGGTTTACATGCAATATCTCTAGAACCAATTGACTGATATTGACCATCCTGGAATCATATTGAAGGCCCAGCGATTTGGAATTGAATGAGATTAACCACAGGTTCTGCGATGGCAGTAGAGGAACTGGCAGCCGTCAGAACCGGGTGGGGGTCGGAATTGACGGGTCCCATAATATCCTATGGGGAAAAAAACTTTACAGTTTGCCAGGCGATATCTCCGGTTCCCGGGGGGCTAGAGGCACGGTGCTGGGCTTGTTGGAAAGCCCTGGTCCTCAGCTACAAAATGAAATGACAGGGGGCACGTGCCTGGGTGCCCCCCCCTAAATCTGCCACTGGAGCCATGGCTAACCATAAGTGAACGAGTGTGTAGTCTGGGCCTACTTAAAAAATATAGAAAGTGAATACTGCAAGGCAATGCATGATAATGTACCAGAATACACCCAAACACACACACACATACACAGTCTAAATAGGGACAGTTCATGACAAAGTCACTTGTCCAATATTTGGAGGTTTAACTTCATGGGGAATGCACTGCAGCAGCACACATGGAGTGACAACACATTGCACTGGACCACACACTGGGTTAGACCATACAACACCAGCAAATACACAGGGTTACACCATACTGCACCAGCAAACACACAGTGTGCCTCGGATACACTGCAGGATACAGTGCACATCAGATGCAGTGAAGGATACAGTATTGGTCAGATACAGTGTGGGATATAGTGTGGGTCAGATATAGTGCACGTCAGATATACTACAAATCAGACGCAGAGCAGGCTATAGTGCGGGTTGGATACAGTATATTGGTTGGATACAGTGGGGGTTGTTTACAGTGCGGGAAACAAAGTGGGTTGGATACACGGCAGAATTGCGGAATAGAACAGGAGCAGAAGCCTCTGTGGGATGTTGAACTTCCTCAGTTGCCTAAGGAAGAATAGCCTCTGCTGCGCTTTTCCAACAATAGTATCAGTGTGGGGCCCCCATTTAAGGTTCCGGGAGATTGTGGTTCCAAGGAACTTGAAGGAGTCCACTAGCGACACCACAGTCAGGGCCGGCGCTACTCATTCAGCAAAACCTGCAAAGTAGGGAGGCGCCAGGCTGTGTAGGCACCCTCCCTGCTCTGTGACTCTGCTGTGTCAGACTTGCCAAATCTCCTGATTTTGGACCAATTATCCCGCTGCCCCGCACACTGACATGCAGCTCCCCATGTACCTGGGTATATAGTGTGAGTGCCCAAGTCCGACTCCGGAATTAATGGAGTTGGGGCTTTAAAGAGTAGCTACTAGGAGCAGCCTATAGGAAGCAGCACAGCAGGTTGCCCCGCCCCCCCTGACACATCACTCACCATGCGCTTCATACAGCGCACCATAGGCAGCTACAGAGAGGATTATCAGCTCTGAGCAACAGGAAGCTCCTCCAGACATCCTGCAGGCACCAGTCCCCGGCATCCAGACAGCATATCCAGTGCCACAGAATGTCCAGCGCAGCAGAGCCTCAAACTTACAGAGCAGGGTAAGCTCTGTACTGTATGCAGACTATCTTATTTATTTTACAGGGACTTACTTTCCGCAGCACTTCCTCCACCATCTCCTGCTCACACCCCCCCTCCTCCACAGGCTGCCTTCTCCTGCTCATTCTCTCCCCACTCCCTCCCCATCTGCGGCACCCCCTCTCCCCACACAGGTCTCTTCTCTAGCTCATATGCCCCTCTCTCTTTCGTGAACCCCCTCCCCCATCCGTGGCACCCGCTCTCTCTCCCTGCTCACTCCTCACACCCCTCCCCCTCATCACACAGGTTCCCCTTTCTATCTCACTCCTCATACACCCCTCCCCCATCCCCAACATCCCCCCTCCTTCTCCCCTCCCTACACAGGTTCTCTTCTGCTGATTCTGCTGATCCTTCTGTCCTCACATGCCCCATCCACAGCAACCCTCCCCTTCCTCTTATTTTCTCACACTTTACTCGACCCCCATCTTTGGCATCCCCCTGTTCCCATCTGCCTCTCATATCATCTTCCCCATCCATGGCAACCCCAACAGCCCCTATCTTTGGGCCCAGCACCTGTCCCCCTTCTGCCCAGCAGTGTCTGTCAGGGTGCCCAGTGCTACCCGGAAGTGTGGATTCCAGTAATGCTGGGTATCTACCTCTGGGCATTGAGCATTTAATGGGAAACAAGCATGTAATCCCCCCTAGGTATGTAATCCCCTTTAGGTATATAATCTCCATGGCAATTAACATGTAATCCCACTTGGCAACGAGCATTTAATCCCCCATGGCAAGTAGAAAGAAACCCCTTGCAATGAGCATGTAACTCCTGGCAATGTGCATGTAACTCCTGGCAATGTGCATGTAACTCCTGGAAATGAACATGTAGTTAAGTGGCACTTATGGGTAATAATATGTAATAGGCATTACGGTGAGTAGTATTATGTGTAATTGTCATTATGGCGTGTGGAATAATGTGTAATTGACATTACAGCGAGTGGAACAATGTACAATAAGCATTACCTTGTGTGGCATACTGCGTAAGGGGCATTACAGTGTAAATTTTTGACACACGCCTTCGGTGCGCACAGTCCCAAGTTTTTTGTGTGCGAGGGCACCAATTGCTTTTCTAGCACAGGGCAACAAAATATCTAGTTATAGCACTGCTGCCACTGGGAATACTATGTGGTTGAGGCAATACTACTACAGGCATTATACACCCTTTTTTGTAGCATGCCCTGTCTCTTTCTGATTTGTGGGAGGGTGCAAATTTAGAGATTGCAGGGGGGGCACCGAACACCCTAGCTCCGGCCCTGAATACAATACTCATATACTGGTCTTCCTAGTCATCCTCCAGTTTCCACTAAGAAATCATCCTGGGACACTCACTGACAAGAAAAGTACTTGTACTTTAATTACATTTTCCCGATGTAACAAATATAATGACAGTAAACCGAACCCCTGCCTTTCATACTTAATCCTAAATAATACCCGGGTATTAATTTTTTTAAGCCGTACTGCAGTATTAAAGTATTTATAGTGCACATGTTGGGGCCCTTTTCAATTATTTTTGTTTAGTAGCGTAAAAGATTAACTGTGCTGCATCTTCTAAACATAATCTATACAGTATCCTTCTGTATTTGCTTGCCTCCATAAGCATAAAATAATTATGTCTTTACTCAGTGTCCTCTGTCAAATATAGATGCTATAGAAAGTGTAGAAGAAATGATATCTCATCGCAGGCTGCTGTAACTATTCATAGCAGAGATATATAACATCCTATAGCACCATGGAATTGATGAATCCTCCAGCTACCGATAGTGCAACTGGTCTTTTATAAAGAATACAGGTTGACTGTAACAATATTAAATAATTGTCCTCCATAACAATACTTCTGGGTCATATATGGATATTATCTAATATGTTCCAGAGTGGAGTGGGGGCAGTGCTGAAGCACCAGCTGTGTTTGCAGTACAGGTGCATTGCCTTCAGACAACGGTGCCAGCAGTACAGGAGTCACAGCATTGAGGGGTGGCTGTTGTGTCGGCAGTGCAGGAGTGCCAACGGTATACTCAGTGCTGGGGGTGGCTGTGTTGGCAGTGCAGGATTGCCGGCAGACTCGACAGGAAAGGGGTGCCGGTGGTGCAGTTGTCAGTGCAAGGGGAGAGGTGATGCTGTCCTAATGTACTATCCTGCTGCTATCAGCTGCTGCAGGAGAGAGAAGCCAATGCTGTGCAGCAAAGGAGCAGCAGGGAAGAGTCAGCAGCAGCAGCTGGCTAGAGATTTCAAAAGTCCCATTGAAATCAATGGGAAATCGCAGATTGGCTGAGAGCCATGACAGATGCTCTCACAGCCAATCTGCAGCCATTCATCAGTAGCAGCTGGGCAGCAACATAATTCTGTAAAGATCCATGCTTTCCAACAGTCCCGCGTTTTGTGGGACCTTCCCATTTTTTTTAGATGGTCCCACATCCCGCCCAGGGCCGGCAGTGTCCTGCGGTGGGGAGAGGGGCAGTTGGGCGTCCCTCCTGCACAGTAGAGTGGTCATACCCCCGCAGTGATGAAAAATGGGGAGTGACCTGCGGCTGCAGCATAACTACAAGGCCACACCCCCTATGACATAGGTCATGCCCCTTTTACGGATGCACGCGGCTACACCACTGGAGCATCCAATTTCTAAAATGAAAATGTTGAGAGGTATGAAGTAACAATGTTTGTGAACTGGATTTGTACTGTGCAAGTGCACTTGTGCAGTACAAATCTGGGATGTCTGAGTTTGACCACCAACCCACGCGGCCACTGAACTCGAATGCTATTATATCTGAATTAGGCCAATTCTGTTTACTGTATTATAGAAGGTTTTATTTGACCATAACCTGGCGGAAAACCTTTTTTTTTTTTATGCTCATTACCTGTAGTAAAGCTGGTGCAAATGCTACTGGTGCAGATCTGAGGTATCTTGTATTGTCTACAACTCAACAGATGGCCTGAAATATCTTTACATGTGGCTTTTGCAAGCTTACATTTAGAATGTATAAACAAAACCAAAGGATAACAATAACTATCTGTTTTAATTTAAACGTTATTTAGAATATGATTGTAAAAGCCCTGAGGCTTCCAGGGGTTCTGGCTTTTACTTTCTTCTCACAGCGACAAGCCAAGGTTACTCTGTCTCAGTAGTCTTCTGCCTGAGAATGCTGGGAGTTTCAGTAGACTGATTGTCTGCACACAGCTAGCTTTGCCACTGGGGCTTCAGCCAAAGTCTCTTTCTTGTTCCTCCCACAATTTAGTCAGTCAGTCAACCCGTGAGAAAATTGCAAGCAATAACCTGACTGTACACTGCTGCATTGGCAATTTATGTGTCACTTTGTTTCATGTATAATGTAACAAAAATAACCATGTTTCCTGTATGTATGTTTAGATAATATGTTCCATTCTTCGCTTTGCTGTGTGTGTTTCTCATTGTAGCAGCTTTCAAATGTGTAAAAATAAATCTTACTTTATTTTTCGCAGTGAGAAAATATATCACTGGAATGAATCCAGTTGAAAGAGGTCAGAAGACCTCAGCAAAAATTCCTTGTATAAATAGTAAGCTGTTGTAAACATCGATGAAGCAATAATGATAGACTTACAAATGAATGTACGTGGGAAATATCAAACTTATACCATTCAATATATCTTCATTATCTACAACTGTTCCCATCAGAACACACAACCTAAAACTTATGATTTGCATTACATAGACAGCAATAGTATGTGCTGTAAGCTGCCCTATGTGAGAACAATTGGGCAATGTTTAACTCTTTAGTACCATGCTGGTCTGCCTGCGGTACAGCTATAGTCATCACCCATGGAGTTCCCAGTATCTTCATGTGGATTAAATAAAATACCTAGACATGGATGAAAGACTATGTGTACCTTCTGTTATATCTAATCACACACAGCACACCATGATTGCACACATGTGACTAACAGGAGGTACACAACACTACAAATGTCACACTCCTTTACCTCAGCAACATCTAACTCTTCTTGCTTTTGGTGGTACATTTATATATTGTGGTACAATCATAGCAAAGTCAGCAGAGGCTTCACTTGTCCCTATAGATTGTAAGCTTGCAGCAGGGCCCTCCTACCTTCTAAGTCTGTCTGTTGTTACTCAGTTTCTTTTATCACTGTCTACTATTGTAAAGCGCAACGGAATCTGCTGCGCTATATAAGAAACTGTAAATAAATAAATAAATAAACTTGTGGCCAAACTTAGCACCCCTCTGACTTATCCAACTGGAGTAGTAATCTCATGTCTGCCCTATCTAGGAGACACAAATGGGTTCTGACATTAGATCTTTTTCAAATCTTCTCACACGGGGATATATTTAGTAAAAAAAAGTGTGCCTTATACCTGCAAAGTAAGCACCACATGGATGTATTATGGGGGTTCCACAGCACATATATACCTGTAATACATCCGGTATTCTCCGATCACAATGGCCACCCCCATACAGTAAGTTTCTATGGGAGCTGCTATAGTTTGACATTTTACCATTTCCAGAATGCAAAGCCTATAGGTTCCAAATTTACTGAAAGGGGCCTCCTTGGTAATGGGCAATGGACTAATGACCATTGACCGTGCATACACAGTGGCCTGCTGGGAATTCTACAGCACAAAGTAAAGCGATCACATCCACGATTACGTACAAATACACATCACAGGGATTGGCTCCTCTCGTAGCTCATAGCCATGGATGTTATAATAATACATCTCTGTGACAGTGGCATATTTATAATGGGTGCACAGGGGGTTCCACACCGCACACATTTTTTAATACTTACCCTTTGGAGAACATCTTTCTGGTGGTTCAAGCATGCGCAGTAGTCTGAGCTCTCTAATGCTCAGACTCTACTCTAGGGGTGGGCAACATCTGGCTGGATACGGTTCCGCAAACCAATTCTATCTGGCCCGCTGCCCCCATCAGTGCCAATGACAAGCGGCCTGGATGGCTGAGCTGCTTGTCATTGCGCTACAGCATGTGGCACCGCAGAGGATACCTTGTGGGTGGTGGCTGGCCTGGGAATTCCTGTGTGACATCAGACACTGGATGGCATGGGGGCAGAGCCACAGGCCTAGGGCTCAACATCACTACTGACCAGCCAGCCTTGGCGCTAAATACAAGACCTGTCCAGCTGCCAGGGCTGATGACAGGAGACAGTGTGGTGTAGAGACACCCGGCGCAGCAGTGCGAAGTTGTGGCAGGGTGCAGTGGAGACCTCGTGCAGTGGTAACGGAACTTGTGGTGTGGTGCGGAGAACCAGTGTTAGCCCAGCACTGGTGAGAGGAAAACCAATGCTGCTGGAGGTACAAAGCGCCATGTTGTGCTGGAGGGGGTTGGGAAGGTACACATTAGGCACCTTTATTGGGAGAGTGGGGTGAAGTGGGAGGTACACAGCACCATCTATCCTGCTCCCCTGACCCTCTCTATTTTCTTCCCTGCTCTCTTTTTCATCCTGCCACCACTCTTTTTCTCTCAACCCAATCTCTTACTCCACTTCTCTCACCTCTTTATCTCTCTCTGCACTACTATTTATCCTCTCACCCCTCCCCACGTCTTTCCCCATGCTCCCCCTCTTTTTCTTTCCTCCCTCTCACTAATAGTCTCCCACCCTCTCTCCACCTGCGCAATCTCTCCCCCCATGACAACCTCTCTCTCCAGCCCTGCCTCCCCCGACACACTCTATGACAGCCTGCCCCCTCTCCTCTACCTGGCACAGTCTCTCTCTCTCCCTGATGCCCTCCATCTTTAGCTCTGTCTCACAACAAGACCCTCTCTCTCCCCATCTATTGCCGACACACTCTCTCTCTCCCCGTCTCTTGCTGACACTTTCTCTAGCCCTGTCTCTCGCTGACACTTTCTCTCACCCTGTCACTCACTGACACTCTCTCTTTCCTCTCTGTCTCTCACTGGCACTCTCTCACTCCTACTCGCCCTCTCCCTTTCTCAATTGCTCTTCTCTCTCTCTTTCCCTCTCATTCCCTCTCTCCCACATTTCCATAAAGCACTCTCCCCCTTTCTCTCTCCCCAACATCATTTGTCTTACTTAATCACTCAAGGAGACACACCCTTTTAGGCACTGGGCGTTCCCATGGGTGCAGCCCGTCGCCACTGCCCCATGCCACCGCCCCTACTAGTGGGTGCAAATGGCATGGCGAACTAGCAGTTTGCCATGCCCTCACGTGCACCCAGCACATGCACAGAAGAAAAACCGTTTCCACGTGTTCCAACGAGCCAGATCTGACAATAAATCTGTAGATATATGGCCAACTTTAGCCAATGAGTGAAGTCCTAATATACACATTGACATGTACCTGCCACCTTCCTTCCCCCTATGTAAAGCTTATGAACAATTCTAAATGAGGTCCTCTGTGATTAATGGTAACTAATACAAAATCCCAACAGAGAACTGTTACTTAAATACAGACAACAGTAGTAAACAAATAACTTTCCGAATTAATCTTTATTTAAAATATGTATGTCGTTTGATGTTTTTTTACATTCTGTATAGATATTTTCCCTGCACCCATGTTCATTTAATTCAGATGCATATTAACAAGGCTAGAACACACCTCAAAATAGGAGCATTGTTCTGAAAGAAGTTAGGCTGGTTTCTACACCCAAGCTTTCAGTGCCAACTCCAAGTGTAGTAACGGATCAATGACGGATAACTGCAGATGTTCTATTGGCCTCAGTGATTCATCCCTCTGCATTGGTGCCTATAGTCTGTGTATACCATACTTCCCTAAAGCATTTATAGGTGATGTGCCAGTAGCATTTAGGTACAATATCAAAGGCATATGCACAACTTCATTCCGGGGGTGTATTTATACCCAGACCCCAGGGGCATGTCCAGCACCACCATTAGGTGCAATATATATATGTATATAAAAGCAGTGGCGTAACTATAGCCCCGCAGCCCCCGCCATGGCGGGGAGGTGCTGAGTAACTGTGGGCGCCGGTCACCGATGCGGGGCTATGTTACGCTGTGTGTGGCTGGCCGGGACGTGTGGGCAGACAGCGCGGCCCCCTCCCCATCGCCCTCCCATCCGCCCACCCTCGTACGGTTAATCACCCCCCTTACCCCTCCTCGTGCCGCCGCCACATTCTCGCAGCGCAGATCTCCAGTCCTTCAGGCTCCGGACCGTCTCCTCCTGACGTACAGTGCTATTGAAAACCGCCCCTCAGAATATGGCTGCCCCCTAACAGCAGACAGTTTTTGTAGGGATGCTAGAGGAGGCGGCGGCTTCCTCTAGCATCCTTAAAATCTGTCTGCTATTAGGGGGCAGCCATTTTGTGATGGTATTATTTCATTAGCACTGTACATCAGGAGGAGACGGTCCGGAGCCTGGAGGAGATCTGCGCTGTGGGAATGTGGCGGCAGAGGGGTAAGGGGGTGTTTAACTCTTGGAAGACCTAGGGGGGGGCGGCGCCTCCTATAACGGCGGGGGGGGGGCGCAAAAATCATGCATCAGGTCCACATGGTCAAAAGGTGGGTGTCTATGTCAACATAAGTCGAGATGGACCCCGTATGTCCACTTGCATGGCTCGCTTCACTCATCATGCTTCGGTTATGGTGCCTCTCTGCACTTGGCATACTATTATAATTTCTTATACCCCTTTCAGACATACTACCCGGGATTTTAGACCCGGTTCAAACCTGGGTTTTTAAAAATCCCGGGTCCATTGCAGGTGCGCAGGACCCGGGATTTTAGAGGACTAAAATTCCTGGTAGAGCCTTTCAGACATACCCTAGTCCCGGGATTGTTCGCGTGCACATGAAAAATCCTGGGATTTTGCCGTATGTCTGAAAGGGGTATTACTGTGCCCACTTGGATAGTAAAGTATGAAAAAACATTTTTTTTTCTTTAAAAAAAAAAAAAACTAATGTCAATCTTTTGACCATGCCAATCTAATGCATGTCAAACTTTTTCAGGTGTCGACCTTTTGCCTGTCGACCAATAGTGATCGACCTATTGACTAAAGCACTAATTACTGTCGACCTACTGTATCAACTACATCCCCATATAGATATATCACAATCAAATATATATATAGATGTAATCCCTTAAGTGCTGTCCAGGTTCAAATAATTTAATACATACACATTACACATGCAAGCACACATATATAAATATATAAAACAAAAGGGGTATAAGGCAGGTCATTTTGGCACCCACTGCAATGACATGATCTGTATGTATTTCCTGAAATACATCCATTACTTTATGCTAGTGCTGGTCTAGTGCTTTGTCCTGGTCAACTTGTTGTAGTGTACACAGTGATAACGTCATGTCACGGAAATAGGTTTGGGTTTGGTTAGCTTCCTGTGGTGAACATGCTTGGATGGATTACTGCACCAAGCCAAACCTGCTTTCGAACACCTCCACAATTTGGTGAGGAATTTCCACAAGTTTCCGCCAGTCCCGCCATCTTACAACTGATGTTGGGACATTATGAATGATATGGCTGTGAGGGGAAGCAGAGGGCAGGGGCGGATTGGGACTCAAAACCGGCCCGGGAGCAGGGGGGGGGGGGGGATTGACGGTAGTGGTATGTAATGCGTGCCCGGTGGGGTTCACCTGCTGCTGCTGCTGCTTGTTCTTTTTTCTGCTGCCGGGCGGAGGGGGGATGGGAGCTGGGAGCCTGGGAGATGCTGTGCGCGCATGCGTAGCAGACCTCCTACGGCCATTTTGGATTTGAGCAAAATGCTGCGGCTGCTGCCCGCGGCCCAGCCAGCCCAGGGGGGAGCGCTGCCGGACCCTTTTTGATGAGTTTTGGGCCGG
The DNA here is from genome assembly GCF_055691185.1 of Crinia signifera. Classification (NCBI taxonomy): domain Eukaryota; kingdom Metazoa; phylum Chordata; class Amphibia; order Anura; family Myobatrachidae; genus Crinia; species Crinia signifera. The sequence goes on from NC_139221.1 coordinate 110,008,747, forward strand.
CCCACGGGGAAATGGTCCAGTTTCCCGGTGGGCCAATCCGCCCCTCTAACAGAGGGTCACCTGCTCTGGACCAGATGTATCAAGTTTCAAAAAGTGATAAAATGGAGAATGATAAATAGCCAACCAATCAGCTGCTATCTGCCATGTCACAGGCTGGGTTTGAAAAATAACAGGTAGGAGCTGATTGGCTGGCTGTTTATCATTCTCCATTTTATCACTTTTTGAAGCTTGATACTGTACATCTAGCCCTTTAACCTACATAAATTATTCAATTTTGTTGGACCACAAAATTCCAAATCTCATGTGACATTCCCAAGCCTCTAGCGGAAATGAAAGTAAAATGAAAAAAACTCTAGTTCACATACTGTACTACTGATTTCACACATTAGAAGAACTTGTGGTAGATCAAAGCACATATAGATTAAAGTGCAAATAAGCAAGTCAAGGAGTGGTTGCTAAAAAAGCATGAATGAACAATAAGGCGTTGTGTCTACAGAACAAGCTTGAGCAACAGTTCACTAAGGCAAAGCGATAAGATAGGAAGGAATAAGACATTTAGAATAAGTGTATCAATGGTTCTAGCTAACAGAAAGTTCTCCACTATTTGAGCCACAGAAAAATACAATTTGTTTAAAGTTTATTATTTTCCACCCCTATATGCAGTTAAGCATGTCTTATACTTGTAAACCCTTGTGCTTATAGGGGAAGATGAGGGACATTTATGTGAGTCATAAGACAACAACATAATGTAACACCTTAGCGATGCATCTTATATAGGCTTATACCCGGCAAGAGTAATGCTGCCCAAACACTTGTGAGATATTGCATGCAATCATTCGATTTCGACCACATCTGGCCCATAAATCGAATGATTGTATGCATTCTTAAGGGACCATTCGACGAGTTTCACGGGCACGTCATTGAATGTTGAGTTGATAGATCTTATGTGCTGCACATAATATCTATCGAATTGCAAAAGCGATCGCATGTGGTTTTTAACCCCATGCGATCACTCGAATGCAATCCATGGGTGGGGGGGGGATGGGTCGGAGGGAACGCTTTCAGCTGCATGGAGTTTGGGGAGAGGGGGCCTGAGGGACCTCTGGTGGTGTGAAAGAGGCAGGCAGAGGAGTAGCGTAGCGCTAGCGGGTGGTGGGGGACAACGGTGGTGGCAAAATTTTTTAAAACATTGGGCAGCCCTCTCTCAGCCAATCAGAGGCCACCATCGTTGACCCCCTCCGCCCGCTAGTGCTACTTCTAGTGCTACGCAACTCCGTCGCCCTCTGCCCACTGTCTTCCAGCACCCATCTCAAGATGGCATGCGACATTGGATGCTGAAAGGGGGCAAGTTTTGCATCATAAGATGCAATCGGATTCGATGGACATCGTACTTCCATGTCGGATCGAATCTGATTGCATAAGTGTATGGGTTGCATAAAAGGCACATGGGAATGGACCTCAAAATGTTTAAGGGCCTATTGTGAGACTCATACTAACTGTAAACAGTGTTGTATGGGTGTGGCAGCTGTGTGCTCCCTCTACCATCCTCTCTGGCAACATGACGCATACAGACAGAGGTTGGAGAGAGAGGTGACTGCAGCATCTGAGCTGGGGCAGGGCTCCTTAAGGCAGGGGGCCCAGGTGTATTCACCCCCTGTGCCAACTTTAATCCGGCTCTGGTAGAGTTAGTATTCTTTACTTTTAGAGCCTAGAGGGGCCCGGCAGGGGACCATCTACTACTGCCTTTCCTTCCCTGTTGCAGACTGTGGACAGCAGCACTTCAGGCAAGGAGAAAGAAGACTGGCTGCTGCTTCTGCAGCAGCCTCTCTCTCCAGCCCAGCTCTCTGCTGTGTGCTGGGAAGAGAGGCAACTACAGTCAGTCCTCTCTCCCTGTGTGATATTCAGGGTGTGCAATCACACTCGCCATGCAACCTCTGCCCATCACATCTGATACCCTCCTGAGCATAGCAAAAAATCACTTTGTGGCTGTGCATAAAGTGTTGAATTTCATATTTTTTAAGGAGGAGTCTCCCCAAACCTCCCAGAGATGTTGGTGACCCTAACTATAAATCTTGTGTGAACTTGCAAATTTAAGAGGACACCAAAATAAAAAATTACTGTATTAGTCCATAATCATATTTGACTACTTTTGTAAAAGCATTTCAGTGGTGCACTGCCTGAGAGATCATCCAGATGTAAACAAGCACGTAAGAAGTAATAGTATGACCCGAATATACTGTATATACTCTCAAATGGCCATGGGAATCATTATTTGAAAATATAGCCATAGGATCATTGAAGCAGATGTATTAAGTCTGATAAAGTGATGAAGTGGTGATATGATAAAGTTGAAGGTGATAACACACTAGCCAATCAACTGTGTTTGAAAAACGACAGCTAGGAGTTGACTGGCTGGTGCATTATGACTTACAGACTTGACAGGTGCACCTCACAACTGTCAGTTGTCAGGGGGTAAACACATGTTTGCCTCCATTTTGTAAAACAAATTGCATAATTTACCTCCCTGGACTGTCCCATTTTCAGAACAGTGCGAGTGGGAGCGGAGGGGCTGCGGCCAGCACCGAGAGCCTCGCCTACCCTTCCATGAGGCTGGGAATGTCACCTGATTTCCCGCAGCCTCCACGGCTCGGGAAAATGATCCTACAGTATATGAATGCTTATATCTCTTATTATTTATTTATTTCAATTATATAACATATACATCATAGGGGCAAGGTACAGTACAAAAATAGAGATTGCTACATTCTTCTGCGAGCCAGGAAGATTGCTACTATTTCAGGAAGTTGGCAAGCATTCTCCATAATATTTTGTGTTGATGTAGTAAAAGAATAGCAGCATTTGATAAAGGAAAATGAATGAATAATCAGATCATTTCAATGATAAACTGCTGCTATCAATCATGTTGATTCCATATCCTTTTGTATGTAATAAATATTTGATGATAAAGCTGGAGGAACGAAGTACATTAGTAGATTATAGTGTAGTATTTATAAACAAGCAGCATTCAGACTCTCCTCGCTGCGGTTCAGTAGCATTTCCCAGCAATGATAATCGGGTGGAATACTCTTTTTCTGCACAAGAGAGTCGGCATCGTATAGATTAAAGTGAAGCATCTTATTTTACTTTACCACTACAACAATCCTTTAAGATATAATACTTTAATTAAATCCATATATCTGCAGTGATCCCCATGCTCTTCTGCAGCTTGGCTAATGGCAAACAAGCCGTTATCTTGTTGAATAACTTTGCATGGTCATAAAATATACATGTTATTCATGTTTAGTTACTCATGATGTGGAGTATATAAGAGAAAATCTTTTAACTGAACAAGAGTTGTTGGAAATGATATGAAATGGAACAAATGTAGCTTCCAGCTTTACCTGAGTCCGCTGGAATGATATGAAAGGTTTGTGTCTACTTTGTAATAAATTATAGTTTTCTTGCTTCTGCCCTGCAAGAATTAAAATGTCAGAGGGGATAAGTAAAGCAGTGGAACGTAAAGACGCCCGTGTTTAAAACCTAGGGCTATCCTTCATCACCTTCTCCGTGTGATAGTCAAATCAAATTACTTTTGAACAGAACTAGCACTACAGTATTTTCCACATTTTATCTGTCTGAATAGGCAAATACCATGGGTCAGATGCACCAAGCTTCAAAAAGTGATAAAGTGGAGCCAATCAGCTCCTAGCTGCCATGTTACAGACTGGGTTTGCAAAATGACAGTTGTGAACGGCTTGGCTGGTTGTTTCTCACTCCCCACTTTATCACTTTTTGAATCTTGGTGCATCTGGCTTATGTCTTTGTGGGTATTTTTCTGTCCATATAAACTAGTCACAACAATTTCTATATTTGTGTATTATTATTATTTATTTATATAGTGCCACAACAGTTCAAATAATTAAAGAACGAATTACAATACAAGGAAATTTAGGCCAAGAACATGGTAAATAAAGACAGTCCCATCAGGGGACAGGACGCCTAAGCAATTATTAGGGTGGCAGATATAATCTATCTATCTATCTATCTATGTGTGTGTATATATTTATATACATATATATATATATATATATATATATACAATGGTTTCCAATATTTGCGCAAAAGAGTTCCAGCATTTATATGGATCCGTCCATTAATTGAATTCACATGCAGTGCAGCTTTACTCAGTTGTGGGAATCACCATATCCCACGAAGAAAGACATGTAGAAAAAACCAGAGAAGTGCACGAATGAACAATGTAAAAGTAACACTTTACTATAATAATATAGCTCACGTACATGTAGGTTTAAGACAATATGTATGCAGTCAAACTGCGAATCTTAACCCAGGCGGCAGGAGTCAGTCATCAGTACGATGTGGAGACACCAGACCGGTGTAAGGACTTTGCGGCCGGGACCAGACATATCGAGAGACGTCAGCGGCGTCACAGGGGTGTCAGCGTCAGCCAAGGATCCGCCCCAACGCGTTTCGTCAGGGTATGACTTTGTCAGGAGGCGAAGTCATACCTTAAAAGCCTTCCGAGTGCTGCTTTGTCTACACCCTTATATATATATATATATATATATATATAAATATATATATACACAGGGCCAGCACCACTATTTGCCTAGGGAACCGGCCACTGGAGGGAGGTACTGTGCAGCAGAAGAAGCAGCAGCGGCAAAGCTTCCTCCGAGAAGAGCAGGAAGAAAGGAGCTGGGAGCAGGTGAGTGATCCCCCCCCCTGAAGCCGCATCTCTAACCCCCTCCCCCCCCGCCGCATCTCCCGCCACCAACTCTCCCCCCCCATGAAGTGCAGCGGCAGCCGGATTAACACCACCCCCACCCCCGTGGAGCGCAGCGGCAGCAGCTGCATCACCCATTCCCCCCCCCCCCCTGTGGTGTGTGTGAGCCTGGGGCTCTCTCAATGAGATGAGCGTCTTGCAAGGAAGATCAGCCTAGCAGCAGCATTTAAAATGGATTGCAGTGGGGAGAGTCTGTTCTTGGGAAGACCAGATAGGAGACTATTGCAATAATCACTTCCTTCTGCCCTCTTCCGTTGCTGCCACGACTGTATAGCATTGCTGCCACAGCGGAACATTGGGCAGTAAGAGTGAGGACACTGGTGTCACAGCCCTTGGAACATTTCCTCCCCCTTGAACCACAAATTTGAGCAGAGCCATTTTGTGCTACCCTAGCCTGTCTCAGCTTTCCACAGCCCTGTTTTTAATTCTTAGGCTTTAGACCTTAATAGTGAAGATGCTGTTTGTCATAGAAAAGGATCGGTTAGCTGGGATAGCTATAGGAAATACACCACACACTGCTAATCCACTTAGTGCTAGGCCATGTGGTACAAAGCTGAAAGTCAGTGGATTGGAGAAGGCATCATTTTGAGTACAAATACAATAAAGATACAACCACAACAAGACTCTTGAAGCACCAGGACTCAGAGAAATAAAATATAAGCTTTTCTTGTGTAAAGATTGGCCAGTGAGGGTTTATAAAGGCTGCATGCATTTGAAGTCTATTAGTCCTAATTGACTTGCCCTTTAGCAAACTGCTATTTGTAGTAAGTGGAAAATAATGCACTTTTCAGCATTGAAGGTGTACTGCCACCTGTCATTGAAAGTCAATGATCAACAGGAAAATGTATTATTGGTGGCTCTCTACCTTCAACTTGTCTGCTGAGTTGTGGCCTAATTTTTCTCAGTTTTCTATTGGAAGGGAATGTTCAGTTGTAAGGGTCTTTTTATTTAGTACAGACATTTCCTATATTCAAGAAAACAAACGTTTCCTTCGGATACAGGACTCCATATTTACCAAGAGCTACGTAGCACCATGCAAACTTCAAGAGAAATGGGTCAGCCTTTTTAACAAGGATCCCATTTAATCATTATGCTACCACGTGGAATAGTGACCGCAAGAATAATGACAGAAAATCTCTTTATACAGTAGTTTTTCAAAGTGGCGTTAGGAGGAACATCTTTATTTTTATACATTTTGAAATAATTTGAATTTACTTTTTTTTTTACTTTTTCCTTGCAAAAGCAACAAATCAGAGGTTCCGGTTACACAGTGCATTCCTGAACAGCACAGTCTGACCACACAGGCTGTGCCAAGCACAAGAGATCTCTGGCAACTGACAGACGATTTTGCTCTGTTGCTATTTTCTTGGTAAAAAACAGACCTGTCTGCTATTCATCTGGTAGCTTAATCTATTCTACTCTATTGTGTAGTTCTACAGGCCAAAGCATTTTCATATATATATATATATATATATATATATATATATATATATATATATATATATATATATATATATATATATAATGGGTGCACCAATTCACAATACTCTCTATTGATCAATTCTATATCTATATCAATTGGAAAACGGCACTTCTTAAAGTCACATTGCACAATTCAGGTGAGAATGCAATCTGATCATTTGATTGTATGCAATTTGGTTGTATGCAATTGTGATCAATCTCATAATCACATTCTTATAAAGAGCACAAGTTATATAAATATCTGTAACGATGAAGGTTATGAAGTCAGTTTTTTTAAACCATTATACTTAAATGATATTTGCAATGGAACATATTACAATTACTTTACTACTTAAAGCTGTAGATAAAGTATGCATTATCTAGCCAGATATACAGGTATCTAACCAGATATTCAGATATCTAACCAGATATACAGGTCTGTGGGAGAGAGTCTCAAGGCATACATTTGGGAGGACATCTTTATTGCCTGGACTTAACAAAATATAGGCCTGATGGCAAATAAGAAACACTTGACTTATCTAGTCTGCTCTTTTTTAACCATATTGTTACCTCAAACCCTATTTTACCCTTTTTTCTTTGTAGAGATATGCTTATGTCTATCCCATGCATGTATAAATTGTCTTACCACCTCTAGTGGGAGGTAATTACACTTTTACACTAATTTTTCTTCAAATTTCCCCTGAACCTCCGTCGCTCCAGTTTCAGTGCATGTCCTCCTGTTCTAATACTTCTCTACCTTTAAAAAATGTTTTCCTGCTGGACCTTGTCAAAACCCTTGGTATATTTGAAAGTTTCCGTCATGCTTCCCCCCCCCCCCCCCCCCCCCCCCGCCCTCTTTCTTTTCTCTGCTCCTAAGAATACAAATTTAGATGTTTTAGTCTTTCCGGGTAAGTTTTGTGATGTGCATGATGTACCATTTTAGTTGTCCTTTTTCGTACCGTCTCTGTATCTTCTGAAGGTTTGGCATCCAGAACTAAACACAGTATTCTACTGATTCATCTCCCTGTGTAACCAAAGATCGGACTTCCCTTCCTCATTGCTTTGTCACATTGCTTCCCTGCCTTTAAGTCATCCAAAATAGTGATGGCTAAGAGAGAGGGAACAGATGGAAGCTGCACACAGGCCCTTCCCTATCTCCATCCACCACTTCATCAAGGGTAGAAAGATTCATTTGGAAGAATGTATAAAATCCTAGAAAACTTTTTCTAATTTCCTATTCCTTGTTAGTCATTAGTTTGAAAAAGACAGAAATAAATCTTATCTGAATTTTGGACCGTGCTGTATCCCCACATCTGCAACTGCTACTAGCATGGAAGTCCAGAAACAGAGCATTGTGTCCCTCCTGGAATGGGTCATGTTGGGAGGTATGATATGTGTATGCTATATATTTGTTGACATTGTGTTGATTTTATCCAGAGCCAGGATATTTGCTCCACAATTTGTATTATATCTGCTATTGCCGACTCCTAAATTTTGGGGATTACTACCAGTCTTTCAGCAATGTAAGTCAGCTCCAATGGGGGAGTCATAAGGTGTGACACACAGCTGTCAGCCACTTATGTCAGTATAAGTGTGAAACTGATGAGGCACATCAAAAGCTTGACCCCTATAACCTATTTTTTTCTTTACTTTTTAATTTACTGGCACATTAATAGAATAGCTGTCTATACGACAGTGTCAACATGCAAAAATGGCTTTACACAAAAGGCAAAAGACTGCATTATTTAATAACAACTGAGAAAATAATATAATTGCATGTTAGGAAATGAATGACCTGTAGTACAAGCAGACATACCGACAATGACTTTTTTTTTTCAATAATTTATTTCCTCAGCCGCTATCCTAATGACAGAAATTATGATGCATTACCTTCACCAATTTTCAAACTACTTCTGTGGCTAAATGGACTGGAGCTCTAGAAGTTCAAGGTTGGAAAAAAATAATCACAGAAAACATGATTCTAGTTGACAAGAAATTGCTGTAAGTGGCGGAAAAGATAACTACACTTAGCGCCCACGGGCAGGAGGATTGTGTCACTTCCTTGTAGGTGGGAGGTATTTATATATTGATCTGCCACAGTATCTCATTGTTCAGTTACACTGTGTACAAGAAGAGAAACACAGGCTATACAGCGCTGTTATTAGGATATATTTATTACATTTCATCCGTACGTTTTCCAGGTAGGGAATGGACTTTCTGGAGGTTATATAATCACACAAACGTTAATCACAAATATTTCCAGTACATTTCAATCCCTCTGTTGCAATCTTATAAATAGCAATGACCCCTACTTCAGTAGCTTGCGTGCTTTTTTATTAATATATATTGTATTACGTCACAAAAATTGTTGGCCAAAAAACGCTTGTAAAAGTTTCAAATGAAAATGTTAACAAAACAATGTGAGACAGATGTATCAAGCTTCGAAAAGTGATACAATGGAGAGTGATAAACAATCAGCCAATCAGATCCTACCTGTCATTTTTCAAACCCAGCCTGTGGCACGGCAGGTAGGAGCTGATTGGCTGGCTGTTTATCACTCTCCATTTTATCACTTTTTGAAGCTTGATACATCTGGTCCTATGAAAGATGAATACACATAATTAAAGTGTAGCATGGCTTGAAAAACAATAAGAAGCTTTTACCTTAACACCTGTAAATGATGCACTGGTGGTTTGATGTAAGTAATTCAGCCTTGGCGCTCTTATCTATTACATATTGTTCACAAAATTAAAATCTTGTCACTTGTTATAATTTGGCACATAATTTTGTGGTAGAAAAAAGAGGTTACAGGTTACCCAAAAGACATGTTCCGTAAAGTCTTAGATTATGTAAGACACAGTGCGGCTAAGAACACTCCAGATACTGTAAATCAGTACACACAAATTTGTGAGTTCAAGATATTAACTATTTGAATCCTTCCAGAGTTGGTGTCACCACACTGACACTGAATTTGTTATGCATTTCAACAGCCAGTGAAAATCATAATATCATTAACTGTTTGGCTTTCTTGAAATCCGCAGCAGTTCAGCAACATTGACATGATGAGATGTCACTATTATTATCTTTTACTTGTAAAGAACCATACATTTATTGTACATGCAATATACACCGTTACAGTGTAAATGGGCATATCATAAGTACAAAGTAGTGTAAATGGGCATATCAGGATACAACATACAGTAAATTACAATAAATAGACAGAATATGTAGGAAGAGGCCACAGGGTGAAGGTAACAGAGTTGCTCACTAACTTAAAGGGACAGCCGTGGTAAGTCGCAGGGAATCAATGGGAATTAACCCTTTGAGTGCCAAGGGTATTTCCTTTGAAATCAGGTCCATTTTGCCGGCAAAGGCAAAATCGCGTCGGTCGCGTCGGTTGCGTGCATTAAAATGGCACACGACGCGATGGACCCGATTTTGCCATAGGGTTCAATGTTAAAATATTTTTAACATTGTAATCGCGTTCATCGCGTCGGTCTTGTACCATTATAATGGCACAAGATGCGATGGACGCGATTAAGCACGGTTTACATAGCTAACAATGGGAAATGGGCATTTCTCATTGTATATGCCCCCGTCATGCCTATAAATTAATGCCCCCCCCCCATTGTGAGCGGCACCCCACAATTGATGCCATACCCCTACTATCCACGTTGGCGTGGAGTTGAGAATATAAAGTGTGGCGAGCGCAGCGAGACACCGAGCCCGAAACGTGGCGAGCGCAGCGAGCCCCGCGAGGAGACGCGTATACCTAGAAGTAATGCGCGTCCCCTCGCGGGGCTTGCTGTGCTCGCCACGCTTCGGGCTCGGTGGCACGCTGCGCTCACCACACTTTATTTTCTCAACTCCACGCCGACGTGGATAGTAGGGGTATGAAAAGGTCGGAGGACGCGGTTGGCGTCAATTGTGGGGTGCCGTTCACAATGGGGCCATTTGAGCCATCAGGGGGGTTAAAATTGGGGTCTGGGGACAATTTTACATTGAATCCAATGTAAAATAGGGTCCCAGGGACCCTATTCACATTTGATTCAATGTAAAAATCGGGTCCATCGCGTCGGTCGCATCGCATGCGATTTGGACGCATGCGATACGATCGACGTGATTTTTTCGACCCAATCAAAATCGGTGTGGCCGTTCTAGGAAACAAGTACCGAATTATGTTATATTGCATTCTGTAGAATAGAGGAAAACAATGCATGGGATGAGCAGCAGTTGAATACTTATGTTTGATCGTTCATTCAAAATTGATTCTAATGATGAAAGTCCGGATAAGTGCAGACTAATAGGAAGGGAAATATAACAGTTAATGCAGGTGCATATGAATTAGAGGCATATTTATAGGGTCCTGGAGTTAATAATTATAATTTCGTATTGGCGGTTTTCAGGAAACAAGAAATATATGTTAACCCAAATATATTAAAATACACCCGCAGGAACATTGCAAAATGATCCATGTGCTCTACTGCACATCTGTGATCTCTTTACTACTTATGAGTGAGTGGTGAGTGCTCGTGCGGGATCCGATAGATCTCTCTCCTGGTATCTATTGTGGAAATCAGCCCAAGGGCTCAGATTGTGTTAGTTACCGGGGCCAATGTATCTCTGGTAAATTTCACAATAAAAGAAAAACCCCATGGAAACCCGCTATTGTGACTAAAAATAGTAGACTGCAGCAGATATCTACGGCATCTGCTGTGGTTGGCAATAACATACGTTTGGGGTATACTTATAATTTGCAGGTCCATTATCCCAAAAATATTTTTTTTTTGTGGGGGGGGGGGGGGGAGGGGATATTCCAATAATATTTATTAAAATAGGCTCCTTAATGTCTTTGCAGTGTGTGTATTCTGGAGATGTTGCATGAATGTATTAATGTACGCAACATAATCTGGGGAAATAACATGGAAGTGCAGGAAAGATGACAGTTCAGAGAGAGAGGCGGAGGAGGATTACACTGCAAATTGCTCTTAAGCAGAAAGACTGGTCTGATTATTCCAAGAGTTTTCTTAGCCGCTCAGCCATTTAAAAGTGGTTTAGATGATATAAATGACAGTGGAAGAAGACTCCAAGTCTCCTTGCTTGGATCACACATCACTAGAGCCTAAACGAATATTCACTGATGTAGGGAAAAAATAATTAGCAGTGTTGTGCAGCTCCATTTATGCAATTTATATTAAAAGCCTATATTAATTTGAATGTTGCCTCTGCATTTATTTCACATCTTCCATTCCGATGAGAAAGTAGGTGCACACGATAAATATATAAGCACAATAGAGTTTTAAAGGAGAAAAAACTGCCGGAAATTTAAAGTTGCAGTCTCAGAGGAATACTAAACAAAACGCTAGATCTGTCCACAACACAGACTTGTGTGGAACTCTGTAACAACTGTATCTTCTTATACCCCGTTCACACCAGCCAAAATACCCGGGTTAGCCCCGGGAACCACTCGGGACTAGTGCTGGTGTGAATGGATCCTGGACCAAAATCCCAGGACCGATGTACCGGGATTTGAACCCTGCTAGTTTCTGGCCGGTATGAAAGGTGCAGGGACATGTCTCTCCTTCCCGGGTTGCTTTTGCCTCTGCTGATAGGCTATGCAGTGCAACTTCCTGTTGTTGTGGATTTCCCGAGATACTCAGAGTCATCACACAGCTGCAGGAAGACACTGTGCAAACTCTGTGGCACAACAGACCCCAGCAGTGCTATTTAACCCCTGCAAGTCTGAAAGCCAGGGGTGTAGTGTAGACAAGATCCAGTGCCAGATTACAGGTGCTGTTATGTCAGCCCAGCTTTACCATAACATTGTAAAGATTCTTTCATCGCGGGGCATCGTACGTAGCCTAAAAAAGACAACATCTAATGACATTCTCATAGGGACAGGGACATTCCAGGTTAAGTTTGACAGGTGCCGACCTGGGATGTCCCTGCTTCAAAAGCTTGTGTAAACGGGGCCCAACCCGGGAATGTTCCTGCATGTCCCCGGAATTTTATTCCCGGGTTGGTTTCTGCATTTATTGTGTGAAAGGGTTATCAGTTTCTGTACTGACTGGGATCTACTGGTTAACTGAGTCATGCCTTCATTGGTCCAGGGAAGGTATCACATATTCTGATTGGTACTCACTGTTGTGTGTTTCAAGATAAGTACAAATATAAGTGAGAATGATAAGCTCAGAGTTGCATATAGTTACTTTACAAATAGTATATGCCACTGACAGCAATTTAACTAGTAATCAAAAATCAGTGTGAATGCTGTTCTCTAAAATTCAGATTACACAGGTAAATTAACTGACTGGTGCAGTCATTTGATATTGTACTGATTAAAGACACATGTAATTATATCCTCAAAGCAGGGCTATAACTCCCAGAGGCAATGGAGACTCCTGCCTCTGGGTTCCAAGTCCTTAAGGGGTACCTGCATGTACAGCAGCACCTGTGGGATCCAAGTATGACCGCTGCTGTAATCCCACATGGCAACGATCATGTAATCCCACATGGCAACAACCATGGAACCCCTGGCAATGAGCATGTAGGTAAGCAGCACTTATGTAGCATAATTCTTAATAGGCATTATGGTTTTTGGCATAATATGTAATGGACATTATGGTGTGTGGTTTAACATATAATGGGCATTATGGTGTCAATTTTTATTTAATGTCCCTGTTTGTGCAGCATATTGTGAATTTTGGCACAATCCGTTTGGTATAGTGTGTATTTTTGCTCAATCCATGTGGCAAAATGTGAATTTTGCCTTAATCTGTGTGGCATAACGTGAATTTTGACTCAATCCGTGTGCCATAGTGTGAATTTTGGCTCAGTCGGTGTGAATTTTGGCTCATTCCATGTGGCATAATGTATAAGAGGCAAGTACAGTATAAGGGGGTTACTATTGTGTTGCATGAATTGTATAAGGGGTATATGGTGTGGTAAACTTAGGTGTCCGCATAAAAGGTGCTGAAATGTTGTCCACCAAGTTTTGGATTTCAGTATTTTTTTTATGACTGGAGTACCGCCTTACCCATCAAGTATCTTAGAACATCGGCGTCCTGCGAATTCACCTGTGAATGTCAGAATTTGGTCGGAATCCCGGCGGTCGAAATACCGATGCCAGAATCCCAACTGCCGCAAGAGGGAGAATAAAATAGTGTGCCGAGCGTAGTGAGGCACCGGGCCCGCAAGGGGGGAGAGATCCACAACCCCCCCCCCCCCCCCCCTTGTCGGCACGGCATAAATTTGGAGCCTTATGTGTGCCGCCTACTTTCCTGCGCCTGTATAGAATGGACTCACCCCTAAGGAGGTAATCCAGATTTGGGACACCGGAGTGCCGGGGAGATATTGTGTGTGTGTGTGTGTGTGTGTGTGTGTGTGTGTGTGTGTATGTATGTATGTATGTATTTATGTGTGGAAACTGTGGAAAGTAAGTATATCTGCAGCTTCTAATTTCACCCTATTCCAAACCCTTTGCATTTTTTCCTATGCCAGCCCCCTGTCGTTTCCAGCGCACACACACATTATATATATATATATATATATATATATAATTAGTTGAAAGTATTTACACAATAGAGACAAATAGAGACACACCCATGAGCAAACCACACAACACCAGAACACTAGTCACGCCCCCCACATTATTATGTTCAGGCCGCAACCCCTATTATTGCGCATAATAGGCCCTTGATAATTTTCAGCTCCAGGCCTATTTAGACCTTAATCTGGTACTGCCCGCTCCGCAATCCACCCCCCCTTCCCCTTTGGTGGCCCTGCACACACACAGAGCATTTGTTTTTCTAAGGGGTGGGACACCAAACCGCAACTTGTCTCCGGGTGACTAGGATTAATTTAGACCTCTACTTCAGAGATACACAACTAAAATGAAACATCCTATTATTATAAAATTCACCTTTGATACATATTAGAAATGTAGTTCCCCCATTATAGACTACAGCTCTCATTAAAAATAAAGATGTAAGGATAAAGTAGGGGAATAAGATGTAGCAGCTTGAAGATTAATTCACTAAACTGAATTCTATCACACTTATGTATCTGTCAATGTTTCTAATACTTGAATTAATGCTTCTATATCAGCATGTGAGCCAACAAGCCAAAACAATAAGGGTGCCATAAATTTAGGAATTGAAATTGAAAACATAGTTGTGTGTTCGTTAGCATTTCATTAAAAAGCATTTGATTTATTTTATTAATCACTTCATTTAATTGTAGAGTTTCTGTGTTAAATCTGTGTTCTACAGACGCCCTTGTTGATGAACAAATATGCATTCCTAATTTGATGTTGGTAAAAGTGATCATTTTGAGTTAGAGAGCATTAAATAGCATTCAAGCATCCAGTGAGTGTTTTGGAGCGCTTGTTTCAGCTGTCATCATTGGGAAATGTTTCGTTTCTGAGTCGGAAATTTCATTTCCTGTGTTATGCTATGAAGCTATTTGCTAAAATGTGTAACATTACACTAAATATGTAAAAGGTCCAGGCAAAGGTATCAAACCTGGCAGGGGAAATGCTGAATTTTAATGCCAACACTTCATTACATTACTCAAGTATGAGCTGTATACTGAATTTACAATTTGTGCACATGCATATAAACGCCAAAAGCTCATGTAGAACGTAGAGATGGATCCTGGTTCTTTCAGTCTAACGACACTATGGAGCATCTGTCCCAAGATGCATCTATCGCCCATTCAAGACACTAATGTTTTAGTATGAAGCACTCCCGCTGGGCATCATGGGTTCATAGAAACCATCTTTGTTCAGCATTAACCCTAAATAGCATACTACATTTTTATATGTTATTTTACAAGGATATGAGAAATCACCAAATATTATGTGATTACATAAACACACAAAGCCAGAGGTCAAGTGCTGTTATACTGTCCAATGAACTTCAGGGTCCCTGCCTATTTTATTAGGGAAGTGGGCATAATCCCATATGGTGCCCAGCTCTTTCTGGAGTCCAGATGAACTCCCTGAAATTTGACAGTCTCCTGGACATTCTCCCAGACAGTCTCCTGGACATTCTCCCAAACTCCTGGAAATTCTCCCAGACAATCTCCTGGACATTCTCCCGGACAATCTCCCGGGCATTCTCCTAGACAATCTCCTGTACATTTTCCCAGACAATCTGCTGGACATTCTCTCAGACAATATCCTGGGCATTCTCCCGGACAATCTCCTGGACATTCTCCCAGAAAATCTCCTGGACATTCTTCCAGACAATCTCCTGGACATTCTGCTGGTCAGTCTCCTAGACATTCTCCCAGACAATCTCCTGGACATTATGCCAGTTAGTCTCCTAGACCTTCTCCCAGACAATCTCATGGACATTCTCTAAGACAATCTCCTGGACATTATACCGGTCAGTCTCCCAGGCAATCTCCTGGATATTCTGACAGTCAGTCTTTAAGACATTCTCTCAGATAATCTCCTGGAAATTCTCCCAGACAATCTCCTGGACATTCTCCCAGACAATCTGCTGGACATTCTCCCAGACAATCTGCTGGACATTCTCCCAGATAATCTCCTGGACATTATACCGGTCAGTCTCCCAGGCAATCTTCTGGATATTCTGACAGTCAGTCTTTAAGGCATTCTCTCAGATAATCTCCTGGACATTCTCCCAGACAATCTCCTGGACATTCTCCCAGACAATCTCCTGGACATTCTCTCAGACAATCTCCTGGACATTCTCCCAGACAATCTCCTGGACATTCTCCCAGACAGTCTGCTGGACATTCTCCCAGACAATCTGCTGGACAATACATGTCTTGTAATAAACAGGATCATTTGTTTAAAATCTATATAGTTGACAGTGGTGATAGAAAATCTGATTTGCTAGACAAGTGCATTATTTTTGTAATGGAATGCAGCTAATGAGCCTGTTACCCTTTATTATAGTGTTGAAATATCATCACCAAACCACATGAAGCAAAAGAATATATGATCAATAAGGAAATATTATGAAAATATTTTCAAAATACAGTATTCAATGGAGCAATTTAACTGATATTGCCAATGTAAATAAATTATCCACAACTTTGTTTTGCCATTGATTCATAATTCTGGCATTGTTTAGAACAATATTTTATCATTAGTATGTTATGAGAAAAAAATGCTAGCAGTAGCAGCAGAGACACTTTAAAAGAGGAAAGGGCCCATGTGCAGATTCCGATTGGGCCTCCTCTTCTTTGGCAGTGCATTGTGCCATGGTCTACTGTGCATGTGCAGGTTTCCAGGAACATGGCACCTGCCCCGCGTTCTCAAGGACACCTCTATTGGGCATGCAAAAATCACTGGCAAATTGCTGCAGTGGCTATTTTCCAGTGAATTTTGCACTGCGGAGAGGTGATTATCGTTTAATCGGTGCAGGGTATGCAGCATGCGCACCTACCTGGACATCAGAGACATCTGGAACAATGCATATGTTGCATATTGAATAGTTGTAATTCTTTCATTTTTTTGCAACACCGCACATCCTCCATATTTCCAGTTTTGTTTTGTATCACTCCATGGGCCAAACCAATTACATGGCAAAATCAACCTGTTTTTTTCAGTGTAAATGATTGGCGCTTTAAAAATGGAATGGGGAAACTGTCTCTAAATCTCTGACTTTTTGATTCTCACCCCTTATTACATTTAGTCCCATATTTCAGACCATCCAATGATTATGACATTTCATGGAAGTTATTCTGTACTTGCTTCACATAGTTTTTTTTATTAATAGAGATAACCTATTTTATTTTACTCCATTAAAAAATTTTGAGGATATTATTTTATTATGAGCAACCAAAATGGGGAAATGTTTTCCAGCAATATCTATTGACATTTTATAGACATATTTCTCTACTCATCAGTGCAATTAATTTGAATTCTTCCTTACATACAGTAAGTTTATAATGTTTATCGCAGGGTTTATATATCCTCACAAGGTTGTAGTACCATAGATGACCAATCATGTCCAAAATCAGCATCCTCAATGGGAGATCTCAACCATAGATTGTGGAAATGTTTACACTACACAAAGCCACATCATACTAAAATGAAAACTTTACAGTTAGAGAATGAAAGTGGGTACTTGTTTCCTAGCACGGTGCCACCAACTTTAATTGTATGCCATCGGGTCGGAAAAATCAGGTCGATCGCATCGCATGCGACCAAATTGCATGCGATGCGACAAACCAATTTTTACATTGGATCCAATGTTAAATGGTCCCTGAGACCCGATATTACATTGGACCCAATGTTAAATGCCCCAGACCCCATTTTTAATTGTATACCCACCGTAATGGTTAATTATATGTGAAATGCCCCCCCATTGTTAACGCCACCCCACGATGAACGCCAACCCGAAGCATGGCGAGCGTAGCGAGCCCACGAGGGGCGGCGGTACGCATCCTCCGACCTTTTCATACCCCCACTATCCACGTTGGCGTGGAGTTGATTTTATATAGTGTGGCGAGAGCAGCAAGCCACCGAGCCCGAAGCGTGGCGAGCGGACGCGCATTACTTCACAGGTATTACGCATCCGCTCGCCACGCTTCGGTCTCGGTGGCTCGCTGCGCTCGCCACACTATATAAAATCAACTCCACGCCGATGTGGATAGTGGGGGTATGAAAAGGTCGGAGGATGCGTACCGCAGCCCCTCGCGGGCTCGCTGCGTTTGCCACGCTTCGGGTTGGCGTTCATCGTGGGGTGGCATTAACAATGGGGGGGGGGCATTTGACATACAAATTACCCATCAGGGTGGCTATACAAAATCGAGTCCATCGCATTGGTCGCATCGCATGCCATTATAATGGCATGAGATGGACCTGATTTTAAACGGCCATTTAACATTACATACAATGTTAAATCGGGTCGGTCGCATCGGTCGCATCGCATGCCATTATAATAACATGCGATGGACCCGATTTTTACATTGTCGGGAAAGCTCTTAAAAAGCCCGAAATCGGGTCGGTCGGGTCCCATCGCATACCTTAAGTTAAGGTATGCGATGGCACCAGACGGGCACCCTGCTAGGAAACAAGTACCTGAAAGTGTTTATGCCCAAAAATTAGGCAGAAGTGTTTTTCTCACAAGTTTACAATCTAGGAAATTAATAGGTACTAGTTAATACATGACAATTTATATTACTTAATACCAGGGGCGGGCTGGGCCGGGGAGCAGGGTGCCATGTGCCACCAGGGCCGCTTAGCCAGTCACTGGCTGCGGGCCGTGCTGGGCCGGGGAGCAGGGTGCCATGTGCCACCAGGGCCGCTTAGCCAGTCACTGGCTGCGGGCCATGCTGGATCACCATCCACCTCCTCCAGCCCTCCTGTGCTGGCCGCGGCTTCCAGGACACAGCCGCGGCTACAGGAAAATGGCCGCCGGCCCCCTGCACTGAGGACATGTCCGCGGCCGTGTTCTTGAAGCCGCGGTTAGCGCACGAGGGCTAGAGGTAGTAGCCTCACCGGACTTGGGTGAGTTGCTGGTCAGAAATTCTGGCACTGTGGGGCATATGTGTTTCTGGCACTGTGGGGGCATATGTGTATTTGGCACTGTGGGGGAATATCTGGCACTGTGGGGTCATATGTGTCTCTGGCACTGTGGGGGCATATCTTGCACTGTGGGGGCATATGTGTATTTGGCACTGTGCAAGAATATCTGGCACTGTGGGGGCATATGTGTATCTGGCACTGTGGGGGCATATCTGGCACTGTGGGGGCATATGTGTCTCTGGCACTGTGGGGACATATCTGGCACTGTGGGGGCATATGTGTATCTGGCACTGTGGGGGAATATCTGGCACTGTGGGGGCATATGTGTATTTGGCACTGTGGCGGAATATCTGGCACTGTGGGGGGCAAATCTGGCACTGTGGACATCACATTGTGCGGTGTAATGGGCATCATGGTATGGGGCGTAAAGGGCATTACGGTGTGGGGAGCATTGGGTAATTACCATCACAGTATGGGGTGCAATGGGCATCAAGATGTGCGGCATAATGTGTAATTAGCATCACAATGTGCAATCTGCAGGTACACAATACAATCATGGTACAGGCCCCGCCCCCTTATGATAGGCCCCACGCCTATCATAAGGGGGCGTGGCCTGTACCATGGGGGGGGGGTATGGGCCAATGCTCTGGACTTGCCCCCTAGGCCAAAAGTTGCCAGCCAGCCCCTGCTCAGGGCCGTAACTAGGGGGGGGCTGGGGGGTCACGCGCACCGGGCGCTGGAGGTGAGGGGCGCTGTGAGGTCCGGTGACAGGTGTTGCTGACGGCGATGCTGTGAACCCGGCATCGTTGAATATGCTAGCCCCGCCCCCGCCTCTATTGACATCAAACGGCGCAACGTGGTGACGCCACACTGCGCACCCTTGTCCTGCCGCCCGACTCCCTCCCGCCTCCAGCGCTGAGCAGAGGATGCCACCCCGCCGTCGCCACTTGCCAGCACACCGGGTAGGAGCCAGCCTGAGCAACGTCAAGGGGGGGGTCTCCGGCGCCAGGGACAAGGTGTCATTTGGTCCGGTCCCCCCTGTCAGCTGCTAACTAAGCAGCGGGGAATAAACGCTGTGCGCATGCGCACAGCGTCTATTCCCGCAGCCAGGGGGCTGGGTGCATGGCTAGAGGCTCACAGAGCCTCTGGGTCATGCCCCCATAGCGGCAAAATGGGGGCGTGGCCTCGCGGGAGAGCAGCGATTATAGGCCATGCCCCCAAATTAGGCCACACCCCCCCCCCGAAAATTTCGGCGCGCCGCCGGCGCGCAGCAGCATCACTGGGGGGGGTAGGGCACCAAATGACTGCCTTGCCCCGGGCGCGGGAAACCCTAGTTTCGGCCCTGCCCTGCTTAATACATGGTCACACTTGCCTACTATTTTGGACCTCCCACCTTGGAGATCCTAAATGGATGCTCCAAACACAAACACAGTTCACAATTATGTGAATCATAATGCAGGTCCTTAAACATTTTTAAGAAAGGGATGTGATCCATAATCTATGTAATCTCCCAGATATTCCAGGAACAAAGCCAGTTAATGAACATACTGCTTAATGCATCTGATAAAATCACTAGTTTAGTGAAGAAATGCATCAGACTGCACATTGTATCAGTAAGAGATACTATGTGACATTGTGTCTTTTACTGAACCATATTTATCAGATGTGTGAAGTCTTGGACAATCGTTATAGGTGTGTCCTGGGTAATTGTTGCTTCAGTTACAAAAAAAAAATCCTCCGTGCACCAGGTCCCATGTGACTCAACTGTGATGAGAGTCTATTTCACTCATTATTTGCATATTTTTTGTATAATTAAACCATAGAATACACAAAACTTTGCATGCATACACTGACCAATTTGATGTCCAAAATTTGTACATTTGACTTGAAATCTTTGTAAAAACTTGTACGACCACAGCTTTACTTGATGCCACGTTCCATTGTGTCATGTGCAACTTTGTGATGTGATTAAGACACAAAGGGGCAGATGTATTAAGCCTGGAGAAGAGATAAACTGGAGATAAAGTGGAGATAACTTGGAAGAGTTAACGCACCAGCCAATCAGCTGTGTTTGAAATATGACAGTTGGGATCTGATTGGCTGGTGCGTTATCTCCTTCCACTTTATCTCCAGTTTATCTCTTCACCAGGCTTAATACATCTGCCCCAATGGACCTTAATCAGGTCCGTTCGCAGCTAGTCTGCGGTCGCACGGGGATCGATGTTTTTTTAGTGCGCAGGCTCATGCGCATTTCTACGCAGGCACATGTGCATTTCTGTGCATGTGCATACGCAGGGCAAGTGTACCCGGGTGCACGCACCCAACATAGCGGATGGGGGCAGAGAGGGGCGTGGGGCACCATGCAGCTCTATTACCATATGGGAACACCCATGAGAACGCTGGACGTTCTTATGGTAATTAGGCCGTGACCCAGGTGCGGGGGGCATGCCGCTGACATCACCCGATGTCAGCTGCCCTCTCATTTCCATCCCAGCGTACACGCAGATGTAAGTGACTTGAAAGTCACATTTATATGCGTGCACCTTCCGCGTGTTTCGATGGTCAAGGTTTGGTGGACTCGCAAGGCTGCAATCAATCAGAACAACCCCCACAGTGTAGGATAAAAATGGCATGCTAATCCTATCAGAGTGTTTCAGTCCCACAATGCATCTTGCCTAATACAACGTATAGACAACCAGCAAGTGAGGACACATCTGTACCTACTCAAGGTAACAGCAGCAATACAGACTATTCCTGATGTGGATTTTAATGCTTTGCAGACTGTTTGTTAATCGTGCAGGTCTCTGAAGGTCTGGACACAGTCACCAGTCACCATTCTTGGAGACTGAGTACTTATACTGCTTTGCTCACTACACTTTAACACAAGATTTACTGCTAGAAATCCTGCCAGGGGACTAACATTAAACTGAAGCACTCATATTATTTGATGCTTGTGGGGTGATCATTTGGATGTAATTTGACTATTGGATTCTCACAGAGGACTTATTTTCAGTAGTTTAGATGACAGGGATATTTTAGCTACATTCCACATAACTGAGAACTGATTTGTGGGGATACATCTCTCTGTGGATACAAAATAATTAAATTACAGGCAAGCTTATAATGGATACATATTTCAGGATAGAAGACTCTCATGATACCTGTATCGATACTTTTGATTCACTCACATGGTTATTTATTACTTTGCAGCTGTGTTATTATTAGATCTGAGTTAATCAACCCTGAGGACGAGCTTTCAGCTCGAAACACTGGTGTCAGTCATCACACAATAAAGTTTTGAAAAGTTATCGAGTCTCTGAGTGATGCCTTTTTGCCACTTACCTATATATATATAGAGCCTGATGAAAATGCACCTGCATTGAAACGTTGCTGTTTGTCTCAATAAAGAAATTGGAAATTTACAAGTTTGGAGTGCCGCGTCATTACCCCACAGAAGTCTATATATATATATATATATATATATATATATATATATATATATATATATTTATATATACAAAGACAAAAAGATATATATATATATATATGGGGCTCTGCACTCACTAAATTAACTAATTTCAATAAACTGTTTATTAAAATTAGTTAATTTAGTGAATGCAGAGCCCCTGCAATTTCTAGTTATAAAATGTGGTCACAATGCATAGGGCACCCCTAAACTAGAAAAGGTGAGTGTCGATGTTTAGTGTATAATATATATATATATATAGATATAGATAGATAGATAGATAGATAGATAGATAGATAGATAGATAGATAGATACAGTATATATATATATATTTTTTTTTTTTATTATTATTAATATTATTTAAATAATAATAATTTTATGCTAACCATATGTCATCCTATGGCCAGGATGTAGTGGTAGTCAATTTTAGTGGGCAAGAAAAAGTTGCTGACGTTATAAGGTGCAACTTTTTCCGGTAAGTCGGCCAATGTAATGGCATGTGTCTTTAAGCCTCCAAATGCAAATCAGATACGACTTTTAACAGTATTTTTAGACCAGGAAGTGTCCAACTACTTCACCCCAATCGGAATGTGTCATATAGTGAAACAGTTACAGGCAGGGATGCAATCGTACAAAACAGCTCTATAAAGTCAGACATAAATATGAGGCTAGATGGAAAAGTACTGCCTACATGGCTATACGGTTTTTTTGGTACTTGTGTAGTTTCACGGCGCCGCCGCGCGGACATTCTGTCTCTGAAACTTGGCAGCCTGCCAGAGGCTCTGTTTAACTGTGCGCGTGCCACTCTAGCTGTTTTTAGCGCAACGCGTGGCTGCTTTCCTTAGGTAAGCTACGTTATCAGCGAAGCACTGGGCAGCAGCAGCGCACGCTGCCTAGTGCTGACAGGTCATTGTGGTACTTGGAGTTCCACAGTGAAATAGGCAGTCCTGCGCACCGCTGACAACCCGGAAATTTAGACGCTAAAGCTTCTAAATCCAGACTCCTGCGCACCGCTGACAACCCGGCAATTTAGACGCTAAAGCGTCTAAATCCAGAGACTCCCTGAACCGGACACCCCGGCAATTTAGAAGTCTAGATTTAGACGTCTAAATCCAGACTCCCTGCAAACCGCTAAGATGGGGGCATCTAAATTTAGACGCTAAAGCGCAGAATGAAAACATTATGGTGGTGATGAAGCCCATTTCCACCTTAATGGGGCTGTCAACAAACAAAACTGTCAGTATTGGGCTGTTGAAATTCTGTAATAACTCTACCAAAAAACCTCTGCATAGCCCTAAGGTTACAGTTTGGTGCGCAATGGGAAAGTTTGGCGTCATCGGTTCCTATTTCTTTGAACAAAATGAGATTACCGTTGCCATAAAATCTGAGTGTTACATTGAGAGGGTGAACACCTCTTTCATCCCTGAGTTACAAAGAAGGCGTATTGCTCGTCATAGTTTGTGGTTTGAGCAAGATGGAGCCACGGCATACACCGCCAGAGCATCAATAGCTGTTCTTCGCTCTATGTTTACCAACCATCTCTTTTTAAGATTTGGTGAGGTGATATGGCCCTATTGGTCCCCTGACTTCTCCACATGCGATTTATATCTGTGGGTGTACCTCAAGTCATGTGTCTACGAGGACAAGCCTCATACTGTATATTAGATGAGTTGAAGGGAGGAAACCATCAAGAAATCACTCAAATTAACAGAGACCTTCTGGAAAGAGTTGAGAATTTTCCCTTCCTGATTAGCTTCCTGATTAATACAAAGCCGTCCTGATCCCCCCCTCCCCCCCCCTGCTGTCAGCACCAGACATAGGGAAAGCGGCTCAGTGTATAAGCAATGAACGGCTTTCCCCCCAGCGATGATAGCGATCATTGAGGTCCATACACGCTGTGTATGGACCTTAATTGGGTACACTGAATGACCTTGTGCGGGGCACCAAGTTTTTTATCGACTTCAAGGTTTTGAGTAGCTCAGGGGCTATAAGCATGGCTTATAAATAGAGATGAGCGGGTCCGGATCCCCGAGATCCGACAGATCCGAATATCGGGGATCCGGGCCAGATCCGAGCCGGCTCGGGTGTTCCCGCCTGAATTCCGGACCAATAACGAGGCCGAACGTCATCATCGCAATCTTGGAGAGGGAAGAGGGTGGTTGGGAAGCTCCGTGTGCTCCGTGCTGTGCTCTGTGCCATGTTCTCCGTGACCTGACCTGTGCCCTCACTGCCCTGTGCTGTGCTCCGTGCCATGTGCTCCGTGCTGTGCTGTGCTCCGTGACCTGCCCTCACTGCCCTGTGCTGTGCTCCGTGCCATGTGCTCCGTGCTGTGCTGTGCTCCGTGACCTGCCCTCACTGCCCTGTGTTGTAGACTTGTGGCCTGAGCCCTGTAGTGTGATTTAACTAACTAGGTGCTGCAGTGCTCACACGCAGGGGCTGCAGTGTCCACTGTCCAGGGGCTGTCCTGTGGCCCGTGCCCTGATGTGATTTATTTAGCCCTAAGCCCTGTGTTGTGATTTATTTTATTTAGCCCTGAACCCTGTGTTTTTTTTGTGATTTAACTAACTCAGTGCTGCAGTGCTCACACACAGGGGCTGCAGTGCTGCTGAGTAGTACACTGTGTACAGGGGCAGCATTAATACAAGGGGCTGTGTCCAGTGTGACGGCCTATATCTTATCCATTGTCCAGTGTCACAAGTCACTCACGACATATATCCTGTGTCCTGTCCTGTGTGACGACTGACGACATATCCTGTGTCCAGTGTGACGACATATATCCTGTGTCCAGTGTGACGACATATATCCTGTTTGGGAAGAAGTAGTCCCAACAGCTGCTGATGGTCAGTGTACTAGACCAAGTGCGTGCCTTCGGGAGGAACACATGTAGTGGTGAGGGAGGAAATGGAAAACGTACGCCTAGCCTGTCTGATCAAGTTTGATAAGGAGGTATCTTCACAAACCACGTGACCTCACGCCAGATAGGGGTCTTGTTAGATATTAAACTAATCAAATGTTCTCTTCTCTTGCTAATGGTGTGGAGGTTCTAAAAGAGGAGTGCAGCTACAAGGGGGGGGGGGGGGGTTATTAAACTGCCACAATGTCTGCCCCTGTAGTGCTGCTCTGCTTCCGACATGTGCCAGGTTGGAAGTGTAAGGTCAACATGTATGTGATGCCCACTGCTGTCGCCTAGCTTAGTCATCCAGCTACCTCGGGATAACCTTATGGCCCTACTACAGTAAATGAAAACGATTTTGTGAGCTGTGAAGTGATCAAAATTGTCTAGAAATGAGTGGAAACTAATGTTATTGAGCTTAATAACACTTTAGGGGCAAAAACAGGCCTGAAAACTATTATTTTAGCAATTTTTAGCATTTTTCCAAATAAATCCAGATCCAAAACCAAAACCCGCAAGGGTGGTTTTGCCAAAACCAATCCAGATCCAAAACACGAAGGGAGATCCAGATCCAAAACCAAAACCAAAACCCGAAAAAGTGGCCGCCGCACATCTCTACGTTATAAATACACAATGTAATAAAAATCATAACCTCTGAGGCAGCAATGCTAACTACTGTGCCATGCGCTGCCACAAATGTAAATGTCATTGTATTAATACTATGAACCTACTGACTCAGTGATAAGTAAAATAGAAATATTTACACTAAATTGCACTTTAGTATTTGCACAGTCAGGTTTATGATTCCTTAGAATACAGTATATGGTTGATTGGCACTTTCTCAATGAAATTCTGCTCTGTCTGTGTATACTTCTAGTTGAAGAAGCAGCACAAACGCTCTTATCTGTATGAAAAGGATATTGCTGCAAGAGCATGTCTAAATCTGCTTTGCCAGTGAATTGTAAATGCTTGGGAATATACTGTATGACATGACATCAATTACACTTAGGAATGATGATGTCAGGCATTTCGAAGTATCTCTAGGCAAACATTGCGGATAAGTGAGGTAGAGTAAAAGTGTGAACTATGTGCAGAGGTCTGACACATAAAACACATAAAACAATTTCACAAATAGACAAGATCAATAAACACCTGTAGTAATACGACATTGCAGCTTTTCAATTGTGCTTATTAATTGTGGCTTGAACATCGTAAAGCAACAAGAAAACATGTGGGGCTATAACAACAGTTTTATTTTATGGCAAGATCTGAAGATATAATAGCAAAACAAGAAAAAAAATAACAGTAATATAATTGAAACAATATATTCGTTTAATAAACGTGAAAGAACATGAAGCTTACCTAGAGAAAAGACAGAGAACACAGGGAAATAATTCATGTGAAAGTTGGCAGACAATTAAAAGACAGAGAACTGAAGCCATAAAATCATAGTACACGTCTATCACACTCAATATTTTGACATATATGTTTCCTATGCTATTTGTTCTCACTGCTGTTAGCTATTACATTCCCAGCTGCAGAATTAACATCTGCTTGTTCATCCAACCACAGTCTTTAAAATCACACCTTGCTGGGGCCTTTCAGAAGACTAACCTTCGTTGATCCAAGTGTTCAGCGAGTTATGTCTTTGTTATGCAATAGCAGGGAAGGAAGCACTATTCTGGCTCATCTACAATTCACTAGAGTAACTGGTGCAATCTGGTAAGATTGGGTGAAGTGATCCAGCCTTATGCCAATATTCAAAAATTAATGTCCTGCTACTTAACATGAACCAATCCGCTTTTCTTACAAAAATGAAATTTAACAGCTAGACAGAGACACAAACATTTCAACAATCCAGATCACATTGAAGGTATGGCTGATGGAAACAGGCGAAGACTCTGAAAGTCTGTCTGCCCAAGACTACCTACCAACAGTGGCAGTTGTTCTTGGCAACCATTCACTGCTGCTCTAGAATTATATATATATATATATATTAATTTATGATTACATTTTATTTAAAAGGCGCCACAAGTGGTTTGCAGCGCAGTGCTTACAAAACATTAACAAAACATTACAGTAACTGAGAAACTAAAACAGAGTGCAGGTAACCATATTGTTGCTATAGTTAAGCCCTGAGATGACCAGGGAGTGTATAAGAAGTTTAATTGCACTCTGTAGAGGAATGGCCGGATGCGAGCAATGCCACATAGCTGGAAACAATAGGATTAAGGCAAAAATTGGGTAAAGGGGAAAGAGGATTCAAAAGTGACACCCAAGCAGTGGAGTTAGGGAATGGGTAGATGATGGTGTTAGATATTGGGGGAGGAGAATCTAGTTGGGGGAAAGAGTTCAGTTTGTTCATGTTGAGCAGCTCAGACATCCAGGAGGAGATGACACAAAGGCATCTGGATACCCGAGAGATGACAGATGAAGAGAAATCAGGAAAGGAGAAATATACAGTAGTTGCTTCTGCATGGAGGTGGTATTTAAGGTAGATAGAGCTTATGAGCACACCCAGGAAGAGGTGTACAGGGAGAAGAGAAGGGAGCCTATGACGGATACCTGGAAGACATCGACAGGGAAGAGGAAAGGGAGTGAGGTGGAGCTGGAGGAAGACACTGAGATGGAGCTGTATATATGGTAAAAGATGAACTAGACAAGGACAGTGCTAGAGAGGCCAATGGTCTGGAGGGTGCATAGGAGGAAAGAATGATCCAAAGTGTAGAAGGAAGCAGAGAGGCCCAGAAGGGTAAGCATACTGTACTTGTCCCAAAGTTGGGATGGTGGGACAAAGCCTCAAACCAGAGCTGTCCTAGCTAAATTTAGATAGTTGGACTTTATGCTTTGAAATGACTTAATATTAATTTAAATGTTTTCTTAATGTATAAAGTGGGGTGCATGGCAATGTAATTACAGTCACCATTCACCACTGCTGCAAAATGTCGTGAATTGTAACCAATTGCATATAGAAGAACTAATCTCATAAGAAGTGGACATGGGCCCTTATTCAGATCTGAGCGCAGTACACATTTGTTCTCAGAATGGGCAAAACCATATGCACTGCAGGTGGGGCAGATGCAACATGTGCAGAGAGAGTTAAATTTGGGTGGGGTGTGTTGAAACTGAAATCTAAATTGCAGTGTAAAAATAATGCAGCCAGTATTTACCCTGCACAGAAACAAAATAACTCACCCAAATCTAACTCTCTCTATACATGTTACATCTGCCTCACCTGCAGTGCACATGGTTTTGCCCATTTCGAGAACAAATTTGTACTGCGATCAGATCTGAATAAGGGCCTAGATCCAGGAGGAATTTTGGGTCTTCTGAGAGTAGGCAAATATTACAAAAATACGGGTAATGAAACCACCATGTTTTTTGCAATTAGCCATATAACAGCATTTCAAAGAATTTGGGTGGCAAGTTAAACTTTATACCTCATAGTTTGATAGCAGAAATATAACAGTTAATAGAAAAATGAATCCTGTCTAAAATTATTTTTAGTAAAACTCAAAAATAGATTTAGATAAAGTTTCAATACTTTGACAGAATTTCAGATATTTTCAATCGAAAGTGCTCTGTGGGGGAGCTAATTTTCCTTACAACCCTTACTTGATTCCCAGCATGAATGCTGCGCCTTTGCTGTCAGAAAATATATGTAAACCACAAAGAAAATCCTCTAAGAATGAAATACATTTTGCTGGCAAAGCATATATTATGACAAATTGACCTACGTTGTTTTCCTGTGGATCACTTTAGTCCATTTTCCTCCACCCTGCATACAGTAAGACAGACAGACAGAAAGAAAAAGAAAGATTGATACAATTGATTTAATTATAATTAGTTTGTATATTTTAGACATGTTCATGTTTAATGATAGATATACAGTATGCATGTGAAGTGCATATTTGTGCCATTTTCTTATGCTTTTTATTATTGGTATTGGTGTCTCTATAAATAAGCTGACTAGAGGTAAGGGTATGAGTGTGCGAAGGATCTGACAATGGAGGCTGAAATAGCAGTAAGGCTGGGACCACACTGAACAATGCTCTGTAGGGCCAGATGTATCAAGCTTCACAAAGTGATAAAATGGAGAGTGATAAACAACCAGCCAATCAGCTCCAACCTGCCATGTCACAGGCTGAGTTTGAAAAATGACAGGTAGGAGCTGATTGGCTGGTTGTTTTTCACTCTCCATTTTATCACTTTGTGAAGCTTGATACATCTGACTGTATCTTCAAATCAACTGATAAGCAGATATATCTGCAGGTGGATACACACTGCCATTTGGCCCCAAATCGCCGGGATTTCAATCCTGTGATCGGACTTTCCAATCCCGGCATTTAAGGGTTAGACTACGCATGTGCAGTCTAATGCTAGGCAGCATCTGAGCACTTGCTCAAATGCTGCCCGGATACTATTATCCCCGGCTGTGTGGCTCTGCGCAGAGCAGGCTGCTGGCATTACTGATACTTACTTATTAGCTTGACAGCTTTCATATTATGGGTAGGATCATACTCAGAATTGCTCTGAAAATATTGGATGATATGTGAATGTGTACACCTAAAACGTCTGTGAATGACGTTGTTTAAAGACATACTGGGGGAAATTTTACTAAGATGTGTATTCTACTTCACATGTGATCATACTTGCCTACCCTCCCGGAATGGCTGGTAGGGTCCCGCAAATCGTGTCTCCCTCCCGGCCCCCCGGGAAGGGGGGCAAGTTTACCACTTTTTCCCAAGATCCCCTGCTCCTCCCTTCCCCGCAGTATAAAACAACAAATTTTGCGGGTCCGTGGGGAGGGGCGGGGCTAAAATGCCGCGATTCACGCCATTTTAACCCCTCCCCCAACCAAGGACCTGAAAATATATGCGGATGTCTCTCATGGGGCGGGGCTTGGTGACGTCTTCCTGCACCCCTTTCACTCCTCTACGGGCTTCTCCCGGAGAGGATTTTACAAAAGTCGGGAAGTATGCATGTGATATTGCTATGGGCAACCAATCAGATCCTGTCTACTATCTTCTAGAGGGTGCTAAATAAATAAGAAGTAGCTTCTGATTGGTTGCCCATAGCAACATCACATGTGAAGTACATAATAATAATAATAAGTAATAATAATAATAATAATAATAATAATAAAGTAATACACATCTTAGTAAATTTCCCCCACTGCATCAGCCCAGAACGGAATCCTGCTGCATGCTGGGAGCTCTTCTATTGAGACATCTTGTGCATGTCACTCGTTTAGATTACAGTGCTGCTTGCATACAGTACTGCATTTTCATACTCTGGGCAGAGCGGCAACTAGGGTGATTGGAGAATTCAGTAAAACGGATCCGTACTACAATGAGACTTCCATTAACAATACATTTTGGTCTCAGACTGCAATGTTTATTGGACAGTTTAAGTGTAAGTAAGTAAGTAAGTAAGTAAGTAAAACTCCAGATCAGATTTTGCTATGGGGCCTCCATAGCTATGTCCATGAAATCAGGCAAAATTGTTGATATGACCTACAATACCTAAATCCATTGATACACATCTCTTGGAAGTCATGCCCATTCCCAAAAAGTCACATGTTTTATATAAAAAAAAAGAAAAGAAAAAGCTCTATGACTGATACACCAAAATTTGGACTGTTAGGGAGTAAGTAGCCTATCCATAACCAGAGAGATTGCAGGGGGCCCTGGTAAAGCAGGGAGCATGACTGAATCACAGAGGTGTGGGCACATCCCCTTAAAAAAAAAAAGCATGCACCCGCTGCAGACCAGAGCTGACCAAAACAGGAGGGTGCCATGAACCCCTCAACTAATGGCAGATACAGGGGGTCATGATCAGTGTAATCGTAACCCCCCTGCAGGCAGAGGAGAAAGCAGAACTCATTAACAGCAGCAGCCTCCCTGAATTTGCCACAATCCAGCATACAGTAGCATATGCTGGGCTGGGAAGAGTCAGTTGTGTCTTATGGATAAGTAGGGGGAGTGCCCATTGATTAAGTCCCACAAGCCCCTCCCTCCTTTGGTGCCACTATCCATAACATCACATGACTGCAGTCACAGGTAGCAATGCAAGTTATCCCTAATTCACTGCCTCAACATGTCTCATCCAAATAGAATAGGTGACTATAGATTTTGGTGGTGCTGTATGTAAATAATGTACGTCTGAAAGTAGATAAGTTAAATAAGTTAATAAGATGATTTAAACAGGATTCTGCCTCAGTGTTGAATAAATCATACTGGGTATACCTCCTATGTTAGCAGATCTTGCCAAATTACCACTGACATTTTCTGCTTTCCAAGACTATTGAGAACTCAATTAGTAGGTAGAGTCTGTGAGAAAATTGATCTCCTTATAAAGAAAACTAAGAAAGGTTAAGTTACATTATGAAAAGGAAATCTATGTGACGGAGCAGCTTAGAACAGGTGTTCTTTTAACAAAAAAAAAAAAAGTGGGCTAAAATCTTCAGTTTTCCAATTGGGCAAAAACATCCTGATTTCTGTGTGAAAATGTTCAATTAGTAACCCCCTAGTGAAATGCATCCACAGGGCATCTTATGGTAATGATGTGGATTGGCAAGGTAGGTTATAATGTTGCTGTCAGGCTTACAGATAATGATAACTTCAGCATTTATTTTCACTTTTCATATTTTGTTTTGTTAATATTGTATATGCAGGCTTCCTCAGGCATTTAACTACAACATTTTCCAAGTCTGTGTATCCCTGAAAAAGTCACTCATGTGCTTCCTGGTTTTAAAGCTTGCTCTGGGGAAATTAAAATAAACTTCAACTCATGTGCCAGTAGGCTACTTGCCAATCCGTGTGATTTCTTATTGGACGTTTATGTAAATATCAGCAACTGCACCACTGGATACCTTGGGAACTTGGGGGCCTACAGTACTGAATAAGAAACATGAATACCCTAATCCTGGAAATCATAGAATCTTTGAATTTAATACGGATTTTGTAACTCTCAACTGAAAACACACTTTCATTCTTGTTAACTTTTAAGCAGCAAGATGGAAGTTTAGAGATCATGTCCACAGTAAGGATGAGCAAATTCGCAGTGCAGTTTAGTGCAACCTGAGATTTAGAGGCAATTCTATATAGGGCTGCCGAGAGGAGGGGGGAGCGGGTACTAATTACCCGGGCCCTGGCTTGTTGGAGGGGCCCGGCAGGGGCCCTGATCCGCCCACCCCCCTTCCCCCTTCATCTCTCTACAGAATGTGCTGTGCTGACAGCAGGCTCAGCATGAGCGTCTCACTGACAGCTTGAGAGCTCATGCTGTAGGTGTGTGCTACTGCTGAGTGGGGGGGGGGCACTCAGAGTTTTTTCACCCCCTTCAAAACAATTTGTGGGAGGGGTCTAATCGCGGGAGGTGGTTAGGCCATGCACACAAAATTTTACCGTGGCCCAGCGTACTTCTCGGCGGCCCTGATTCTATATGCAAATGCTCTGACCCCTAAACCAATATTGCAGTGTGTCTTTTACCCAGTGTCGGACTGGACAATCAAGGGCTCACCAGGGCCACAGATCTTACCATTAGAGCATGCATGGTCTGGGCCCTTGATAAATATAAATAGTAATTACTACAGTGAATGCATGCTAATGTACAGTACCAGATTATTAACCGCAATGCACTGTAGATGGTAACCCTAGTCCTGTGCAGTATAAGGTAACATGTATAATGTATAATTCAAGTGCACAGTCTGAAACTTGATCCCTAGAGCAGGGGTTCTCAAATTCGGTCCTCAGGAAACCCTCACAGTTCACGTTTTCCAGGTCACCTGGCAGGAGCGCAGGTGCATTCATTACTCACTGACACATTTTAAAAGATCCACAAGTGGAGTGAGTTATTTCACTTGTGATTCTGTGAGGAGACCTGCAAAACATGCACTGCGTGGGGTCCTGAGGACTGAGTATGAGAATCTGTGCCCTAGAGGAAGTGGGGACCCAGGCAGTGGGAGGGCCTTTGGGGGTTTCTTCTCTATCTCTATGAGACAGTCCATCCCTGGCATTGTGAGACTCTGAATCAGAAGTGAAATTCTGCAAAAGATGACGCACTAGCATGTGCCAAAATCTAGACTACAATGAACATTCTACTAACAGTAACACTTCTGAACACTTATTTAAGCTTTAAGCTGGGTACACATCATGCTGCATTCCACAACCTGGCTCTCACTAGCGATATCCTATGTTGTGTTGCATGTACAGATGACGGAGGATATCACTAACACCCGCGGGAGCGTGCATCGTTAACGATATATATGCATGCATACTAGACTTTATGCACGGAAATATCATTAATGATGGTTGTGATTGTGCACATCATTAATAATATCATCTAGCCTGTACCCACTTTTACTGATAGTACCTTATGTACACTTGCTCAAATTGGCAGCAAATCATTTATTGAACCGGTTCACTGATTTGGTAACAAAATGTGAAAATTTTATGAACTCCATCAATTTTTTTTTTAAATTCAAAACTCAGAGGATTTAATATGTTAAAATAAGTTTGAATATGTTCAAGTCCATTTTGACCATATCCTGCAAGTCGGCCTTAAAATGTATTTAAAAAAAGTTTTTTTTTTTTTTTTTTTTTTTAATGGTGGGCAGCAAATCTCAAATGTAAGCAGTGAAGTTATTTTCAAACATGTATAGTCATTTGCTGCCATGGAAACCATTAATCGCTGTGATTTTATTTGGTAATTTTCACATTTTGCTTCCCTCCCCCCCCCTGCTTTCAACGTGCTGTAGGCATATTGGCAATTATTATGCTTAAATATTTCTTTTTGAGCCTGTTCAAAGTATCGCTTTTGAAAAATATGAAAGGTCACAGGCTATCGCTAATTCAAGATTGAAAAAATCAAGTCTACGGTAGTTAGTCAGAGTCAAACATGTTTAGTCATGTTCAGGGGGAGGCTGCCATCTGCCCCCCCCCCCCCCCCCGAGCCAGCACAATGTTAGTATTCCGCAGCCACCTATAGCAGCATCCAGCATGTACATGGCTGGCAGGCAGGAAGAGTTATGGATGCTCCCAGGCCACTCGATCTGTACTATAACACAATCTGAGCAGCCAGGCAGCTTCACCACATTTTGGAATGGATAAATGCTGACATCTGTATCTTCTAGGATTGTGATTGGCTGTCTGTCCTCTTGAACCCTATAAGCCAAACAACTTGCTCATTCTGCTCAGCCTCTTCCTTTGACCCAAGCTACAGGGAAGATTCCATGATCCACCACGTATGCTGCAAAAGTCTCTCACTATCATACAGAGAAGTATTCCCCCTCCCCCCCCCCCCCCCCCCCACGCACACACACACACCTGGTGCAATGAGGAGCTCAGCAAAGCTAGCAGAAGATTCACTCTAGCAGATAAGCTAGGTGCATGTGTTGTAGAGCTATGTGAAGCTGAGGCCATGGAAAGATCAAGCTAAGACCATGATGAGACATAGGAGAGAGCTGAGGGAGGGCATTAAGAGGTGCAGGGTGGAAACAAGGGACATGGAAAGACAGAGTAAGTGGGAGTGTTAATAAAGACCATAGAGAGACACAGGATAGGAAATTAGGCCATGAAATGACATGGGTGAGAGCTGAGAGGAGGACAGTGTAGGTGGCAAGGGGAGTGCTGTGAGGTAGACAGTGAATGGGAAGATGGGTTGCTGTTTGGTTGATAGTGAAAGGGCATGGTGTTGTTGTGATCTGGACAGTGAAGGGGCAAAGGGGAGTGTTGTGAGGTGGCCAGTAAAGGGGTCAGTGAGTGCTGTGCAGTGGACAGTGAGTAGGCATGGTGGTGTTGTGTGGTGAACAGTGTAGGGGCCAAGGCAAGTGCTGTGAGGCGGACAGAGAAAGGGACTGTGAGTGCTATGAAGGGGGTTGTGAGTGCTTTGAAGTGGACAGTGAGTGAACTGTGAGGGAGTCAGTGTGTGCTGTGAGTGGCTCAGTGTTGTATGGAAAGAACTGGCAGTGAGAGAGCTATGGAGAGGGTAATAAGAGACAGCTGTAGAGGGTAGCCAAGAATGTATGCAGGTTGAACACTGAGACAGCTAAGGAGGGGATAAATAGTGAGTGTAAAGGGGGGGCTGGAAGAAAAGCCAGGGCCACTTGATTGCATTATCCCCCTAGTCTAAAAGTTGCCAGCCAGCCCCTGATCATGTTCTAGTCGGTTTTACCATGATGGAGCCTGACTGTATTACCCAGCGCTACTGAAAGACCTCTCTACCCCTTATTGTGTTATGTAAGGTGGTTTTGATGTGGGGTAAATTTTATATGGATACTGGTGGGGGATATTTATTTGGTGGCAGTGTTATGTGGTAGCTATTTACTACATGTGGGGCTATTCAAGTATTGTGCTGTTTGTGGTGCCAGACATAGTTATACAGTAGTTATAATATACACATACTTACATAGTTATTTATACAGTATGTGTACCACATTGCATGGAGCTTTGAAGGGGCAGCCGATTCAAATGCTGCAGTCTGGGTGGCTACACCATTATAAATAAATTATAAATAAAAGATGGCGATATAATTAAGAGCATTGTAATAGTCAAGTGTATTATTTAAAGCATACTTCCTTGCTGAAGGCCCGCCCCGCATCCGAACCCCAACCCCGCCTGGCCGCACGAATACCCTTGCTAGCATGTGAGGGGTTGTGTATGGTATGGGCTGTGTACACGAACACATCTTCTCGCATTCGATGGTCGCTAACCATCTAATAATTTTTCTGCCATTCGTTATGAAAAGTCAACCTGGACTGACTTTTCATTTACACACTCGGGCGCTGCATCTATGCCTGTACCAAGTCATAAAATAGGTTCATTTCTGTGCAACTAAATGTGCTGTAAATATTTAAGCATATAAAATGCAGGACACTAATCACCTAGAAAAGTTATTCCCACTCTATTTGCTTTCAACAATTAATACACACATCGTGTAAAATCTATGATTGTAAACAAAGGGACCATTCATTTTCACCTACTTAAATATATTCATTATGTTTAAAAAAAAGTCTCACAAAATGATAACACAAATTGATGTGCAGAACACTAAAACTAATTTCCTCATCACAGCCTGTCCTGCACAGCAGGGGGCACCTAGCATCTCCTTTGGCATATCCATATTGAATCAGATCTCTGAATTATTAACCTACATGTGAATTGCGAACATTCTAAGAATGATAAATAAGGACGTGAATATTTTGAAAAATATTTGAAAGAAAAATTTTCTAAAAATGTTATCCAATCACGGCAAGCATAGCTGCACAGAGCAAATTCTTACTGTATTCATGTTAGGAGAATATTATCTGTCATTTGTTTTAAGCAAATCAGTCTTGTATATTAAAGGGCTACAGAACTAAATTGGCTCATTTATAAACAGTTAAGCGACATCCTTTACCAGTATCATACTGCAGGCTACATTTAACATCTGTTGCAAAGCTATATAATTTGCTAATAGAAAAGGTTATGTCTAGATAGATAATACTGTATTTTAAACATTAAAATTAAATAAAGCTTCGGGCTGTTTGTTGAAATTCAGAATTACATTTATTTTGAAACATTCTTTTTTTCTATGTAAATCAGTTGTTTTTCTCTTAAATTTCCCATCAGGGATTGCACTAAATCCCGGAGTTGGCACCAATATTATTAGTGGAAGCTGACTATTTAGAATGACATTCTAGCAATCGCAGTCATAGCTGGCCAAAACTGCGACAATATCCTCTAAAACTTTAATTACCTCTCTGTGTTCCAGATTAGGACATGGTCTATGCGATTTATTTTATGAGTGATATTAGAAACTAATTAGAAATACAATAATCCTTTACTGTACATTATTTATTGGATTATTACATTTTATTTATTTATTTATTATTTTAGCTTCCATAAACCTGCTTTAACTTTTTAGTTGCACATGCTGTAATTCACTACCATTTAAGTGTACTACATCTGGGATATTAGTATTATTATAATTATTATTAATTTATATAGCACACACATAGAGCCTTATTCAGACCCCCCTAACCGTGCTGCGAATTCACAGCCAGAGCGATTATCAAATGACCCCATATGTGCACAGTGCGCATCCGAGAGCCACCTGACCTAAGGCAGCGAGTAAAGGCTAGCAAACTAGGTTGACTTTGACAAAAGGCCGTCATGCTCTAGGTCGATACTGACAAAAACTTTACATGAGTTTTTCATGTTTTTGTAAATTTTGGGAACTTTTTCATGTTTTACCATCCACATGGCAGTGGCGTAACTACCGAGGGTGCAGCTGCTATGGGGCCGGGCTCCCCCATGTACCCAGCCACTAACTGCTCATAAAGCCCGCTGGCGCCGCTGCTCCCTCTTCTGCCCCTGCCGCCGAAGAGAAGCGACGGCAACCTTCCACTTGAAAGGCAGCACCCTCCATCGCAGCCCCGCAGAAGCATCTCACACAGGGCTGGAATCCCACTCAACGCTGCCAAATACTTAGTGCCATATTCAGCGGCCAGGACCCCACTGACTGCTCCAGTCCTCGTACTCCCCAGGCCAGCTGCTTGTCAGGAGACACAGGCAGGGCACATAGGTATAGTTCTTTGGGAGGGGGAATGCACGCCCCTGGTTCCTCTAAACTATATGTCTGTGTCAGGGTGCCCCTGGTGCCCACGCAATGTGTGTGTGTAAGTGTACTCCTGGTGCCTATACAATGTGTGTGTGTGTGTGTATGTGTGTGTGTGTGTGTCAGTGTGCCTCTGGTGCATATACAATGGATGTCTCTCTCTGACACTCTCTCTGTCTTACACTCTCACTTTCGTTTCTCCCTCGTTCTCTTTCCCTTTTTCTATGAAATCCTCTCCCCCTTACCCCCCCCCCAATATATATCTCTCACGCTCACTTTCACGCTCCCCTATCAACCTCTCTGTCTCTGGCAGCATCCTCTTTGTCTCTCACTCCCCTCATTCTCTCCCTTGCTACCCTAAAGGTCATTGTAGTGACAATAGGGTGGGGGGCCCCCTTCATAATTTTGCTATGGGGCCCACAAAGTTCTAGTTATGCCACCTGGTCCCCAATCGGTAACAGTAAAGTGGCCTGAAGCATGGCAATTGAACACGCTAGACTAATTTGGGGCCCAAATGCTCAAGTGTCAATATTGACAGAAAAACCTTTTGCTTGTGTTGACTTTTTGCCAATATCAACCTATTGCATGTCAATCTCTTAGTGTTGACCTACTGACTGTCTATCTAAACATGGTCTGTGAGCTAATCCACTCTAAATCCATCTTTCTCCAGAAAAAGTCCTTGTCTCCTTTTCAATCTCGTTTCCTTTGGTACATTTGTATCTCTATGAAGATTCATCTTTGGTGGCTCCTGTGTCTGTGTTGGCAGCTAAAACAGCCACCATTGCATGGAGGAGGTTTTACTCCACCGTGATGTGGTGCCAAAAAGAAGCTTTTTGTGGACCAAATATATAATACTGTGCAAATTCTGTTTAAATATGTTTATATATCCACATTGTTATCATATGTTAGTTAGCTCTGATACCAGAACAGTATCTGGCACCAAAGGAGTTACGTTTTTTTAAGGGACATATTGTAATACAATAATTCAAAATTCAACTATTGGACAAAGTTTTATGGCATTCTTACATTCGTCATTTGTGCCCAGCTGCAGACCCAAAGGGAATGGAACTGGTACTTTATGCAGTTGTAGAAATGTATAAGCATATATTTGAATGTGCATTGAGATGTACACATATATGTACAATAGGGCGTTACATCTTGTGATAGCTTTAAAGGCTAAGGGCCAGATGCACTAAGGTTAATAAGTGATAAAAAGGAGAGTGATAAACAAACAACCAATCAGCTCCTGACTGACATTTTTCAAACCAAGCCTGTAACATGGCAGGAAAGAGCTGATTGGCTGGCTGATTATCACTTTCCATTTTATAACTTTTAAAGCTTAGTGCATCTGGCCTTAAATCTGTTTTAACATGATACTTCATATGGTATATATTTGCTATAATATTTATTCTTTAAGACCTCATTACTACATTTTATAATTTGTACAACAAGAAAACTATAATTCCCTTTGGTACGTCATTGATTGCTGAATTTTCCAAGAGTCTTTTGGATGATGATGCCTGAGGTCACTAAACATATTGTTCAAGTTGATACATTGTCTAATTGGTCATTTTTACAAAGTGACTCCAACCTGTGCCACATGACAACTCTTTCTGTGGCTCCAAGGGAATACTAGATAAATCATATCACATATCTGTGATCTCAGCACACCAAAGATCAAACTATTTTCAGTAATTCTTCAATGACCTTCACACATTGGTATTTTAATCTCACATATGCCAATTTCTATAATATCAGCATTTTTCCAGTTTGGATGTATTATCTGTAGTATCTGCTGATACTATGAGTTATTCTATATAGATTCTACACTTCTAATTTTACAGTTAGTTAATGGTGCTTATAATGAGGCAGCATTAAAAATAGAAATTGATTTCTAGAGAAACGGTTTCACATTTATAGGTCTGATAATGTACAACTGTCATGTGAAAAGTCAAAGTTACCACCAAGTACTGCCACCCCTAGTATGTCATTAAACATATCTGCTTCTTATTATTAAACATGAGAAAAGATAGTGGGAGATTGCGCAATTGAAGACAGAACAAGTATTTGTTAAAAATGTAACAATAACAATTTATTTAAACATTAGGTATGCTAAAAAATGGTGCAATTGCATCAAAGTTAAAATCTGGGATGTTGAAAAGAGCTGTGTCCAGTAATTATTGGTTAATCACCTTATTCTCTGGCTGAAAGAAAATCGGAGAAGGGGACGGTGAAATTGTCCTCCAGATATTGGGACGGGGATTCCTTTACAGAGTGTCCTCCAAAATGAACTGTGATGGTAAATGTCCAGAATATGGATTCTCTGTAGGGTTAGATTTCCACTTAAGACCATGTGTGGGTACCTTAGATGGGTGGCATTCCCTCAGATTGTGGTACCTGGAGCGGTGGTTTGATGTATTGTGGTCCCAGTCTGGTTCTCCAAATGGTAAATATAATTCTGGGGATTTCTTTGCCAGGCCAGTGTCTGGAGCAGCAGCAATACACAAGGGGGGCGCCTGTCCCAACGCGTTTCACTGCTTAGGAGCAGCTTTTTCAAGGTAGCTTTATCAGGCTAGTGGTGGGGGTATATATACCCATATTGATTACAAAACCTATGCACCTGTGTGTAAACAATTAGCTCTCTATTGAGGTAAAACACTTATATATTGGTCTTGTTGTGAGCAGGAGACAGCATTTATTATAAATATAATGTTAATATTAAAAAACGAGTAGTGCCTTACCTTAAAAATATAGTTTACATCCCATATTCTTTCAGCCGGCGTCTTATGACTTCCGGGTATGTACTTCCGGGTTCTCCTGTGGAACGCACGTGAGGCGCATAGCGCTGTCTCACACGGCGCTATCCACACTAAAGTTGAGTGTATTTGAGAAGCCCTGTTAGGTTGGACTGGATGTGCGCATATATAGTGCGGGGGATTGTCAGGTATCCATGAATAAAACTAGATTTCAGTACGGTACATTAGGGTGTCTGGGGGAAAAGCAGCTGTGCGGCTTTTATTTGATTCCCCTGTCTTTAGGGAAATTGGGACAGAAATATCAGGTACCTGTCTGTTCCATTGTGTGCGTTATTTGAAACGCACGTATATGCGGTCCACAAGGAGAAACCCGGAAGTGGGGTATTTTTAATCCAAAGAAATTAACTGGTTCTCAGTTAGTATATAACCAGTTCATATCTATAATAGAGAGAGAGCTATTTAAACAGAAATATAAAACATTTACATGAAAAAATACGAAAATATGATTATACATCAAATCTGCATATTTTCGTCAAAAACGGAGTCTGATGACAACAATATGTATATCTACAATGATATAGAGCATGGGTAGATACAGGACAAAATATACACTAATAAAATACACACTAATAAAATAATAAAATAACAAAATAAAATAAAATAACGATTGATCAGGTATCAGGCAGTGGAATAACATAATGGGTTTAGATAGGCTGAATTTTTACTAATAATAATTATTCTATTTCTAGGTTATATTACTATTGTTTTTTGTTGGTACATTATATAGGGCTATGTATATACACATTCCAATATATTTGCTATGTTACACAGAGATATAAAGGATGAAAAAACGATCAGAAGTCAATTCTCATAAATTTGTACATATATAAATTTGCACTACAGTAGCGCCCATTATCCCCCGTGGAAAAAGGGCATCCCAAAGGGACAATTTTTACGACTGTATAGGAACTGCTCCGATGTTAGAACCTTCGGCCAACAAGCTGAAGATATGAAGGAATCTTTCCTACAAAGAGGGTACCCGAAAGATCTGGTCGAACAAGCTCTTTGCGAAGTTACATCCCGCGATAGACAAGACCTCCTTACATATCAAAATAAAAAACGAAAAGACACATTAACCGATTCAAATCAGAAACAACTAATGTTCATTTCAACGTTCAATACTCATTCCAATAAAATTCGAAATATTATAGATAAAAATTTCAATATTTTAAAACAAGACCCCCTATTAATAGATTTACTACCAGAAAATCCCCGTTTTATTTTTAAGAGGAATAGAACATTAAAAAATATGTTGGCCCCAAGTTTCCTAAAACCAATTCAGAACCCTATTAAAGAAACACTTTCCAATACCTGGTTAAGAGAGAAACCAAATGGCTTCTTTAAATGTGGAGGAAATAGATGTTTAACATGCGACCATATTCCTAAAAAATCCAACTATGAAATAATAAATAAAGAAGGAAAATCATATAAAATTAATTCTTTCATTAATTGCAATACCAAATACACAATCTATTTTTTACAGTGTCCATGTGGCCTCGGCTATGTAGGCCGAACCACCCGAACATTAAAAGTACGCTTCTTGGAACACCGCCGAAATATCATTAAAAAATTGCTGACACATAGCATATCTCGGCATTGCATCCATGCAGGTGATCCGAGAGGACTAAGCCTGATGGGCCTGGAATCAGTGCCAGAGACTGCTCGCGGCGGCGACAGATTTAAAAAGCTCAGCAAACAGGAAGTGTTTTGGATGTTTCAGATGCACACAATTCACCCCGAGGGCCTTAATGAGGCCGTCGAGCTGAATTCTGTGCTCTAGCTATATACTACAAACAGGTCGCATTTCAACCTCTCTTCCACATTTCATTTACCCTTCCCTTTTCCCCTCCCCCTTATTTCTCCCGCTTATACCTCCATCTAATGGGGGGACATATTTGCCCAATTTATATATGTACAAATTTATGAGAATTGACTTCTGATCGTTTTTTCATCCTTTATATCTCTGTGTAACATAGCAAATATATTGGAATGTGTATATACATAGCCCTATATAATGTACCAACAAAAAACAATAGTAATATAACCTAGAAATAGAATAATTATTATTAGTAAAAATTCAGCCTATCTAAACCCATTATGTTATTCCACTGCCTGATACCTGATCAATCGTTATTTTATTTTATTTTGTTATTTTATTATTTTATTAGTGTGTATTTTATTAGTGTATATTTTGTCCTGTATCTACCCATGCTCTATATCATTGTAGATATACATATTGTTGTCATCAGACTCCGTTTTTGACGAAAATATGCAGATTTGATGTATAATCATATTTTCGTATTTTTTCATGTAAATGTTTTATATTTCTGTTTAAATAGCTCTCTCTATTATAGATATGAACTGGTTATATACTAACTGAGAACCAGTTAATTTCTTTGGATAAAAAATTCCCCACTTCCGGGTTTCTCCTTGTGGACCGCATATACGTGCGTTTCAAATAACGCACACAATGGAACAGACAGGTACCTGATATTTCTGTCCCAATTTCCCTAAAGACAGGGGAATCAAATAAAAGCCGCACAGCTGCTTTTCCCCCAGACACCCTAATGTACCGTACTGAAATCTAGTTTTATTCATGGATACCTGACAATCCCCCGCACTATATATGCGCACATCCAGTCCAACCTAACAGG
The DNA here is from genome assembly GCF_055691185.1 of Crinia signifera. Lineage (NCBI taxonomy): Eukaryota > Metazoa > Chordata > Amphibia > Anura > Myobatrachidae > Crinia > Crinia signifera. The sequence continues at coordinate 110,051,947 of NC_139221.1, forward strand.
ACTTCTCAAATACACTCAACTTTAGTGTGGATAGCGCCGTGTGAGACAGCACTATGCGCCTCACGTGCGTTCCACAGGAGAACCCGGAAGTACATACCCGGAAGTCATAAGACGCCGGCTGAAAGAATATGGGATGTAAACTATATTTTTAAGGTAAAGCACTACTCGTTTTTTAATATTAACATTATATTTATAATAAATGCTGTCTCCTGCTCACAACAAGACCAATATATAAGTATTTTACCTCAATAGAGAGCTAATTGTTTACACACAGGTGCATAGGTTTTGTAATCAATATGGGTATATATACCCCCACCACTAGCCTGATAAAGCTACCTTGAAAAAGCTGCTCCTAAGCAGTGAAACGCGTTGGGACAGGCGCCCCCCTTGTGTATTGCTGCTGCTCCAGACACTGACCTGGCAAAGAAATCCCCAGAATTATATTTACCATTTGGAGAACCAGACTGGGACCACAATACATCAAACCACCGCTCCAGGTACCACAATCTGAGGGAATGCCACCCATCTAAGGTACCCACACATGGTCTTAAGTGGAAATCTAACCCTACAGAGAATCCATATTCTGGACATTTACCATCACAGTCCATTTTGGAGGACACTCTGTAAAGGAATCCCCGTCCCAATATCTGGAGGACAATTTCACCGTCCCCTTCTCCGATTTTCTTTCAGCCAGAGAATAAGGTGATTAACCAATAATTACTGGACACAGCTCTTTTCAACATCCCAGATTTTAACTTTGATGCAATTGCACCATTTTTTAGCATACCTAATGTTTAAATAAATTGTTATTGTTACATTTTTAACAAATACTTGTTCTGTCTTCAATTGCGCAATCTCCCCCTATCTTTTCTTTTGTAATTTGGGGACTGACAATCCCCGTTTTTTGATTGCTGCAGGCCTAACCACTCATACAGGCGCCCCAAACAGACACCCAGGTGTCTGTATTCTTTCTAGTGTTTTCAGTCGTTTGTGGGGCAGACAGTATGAGTTGTTTTGCTAATTTTGAAGACAGAATGAGCAGGAGACAGACATACTCTTCAAGATGGGAGCAACCCGTCTTTGAAAAAGAAAATGTAGACTACGAATTGAGAGATGACTTTTTTAATTTAGAAAAATTGTTAAAAACGGAAGTAAAACATTGGCTGGATAACACGAATCTGCAAAAATATTTAGACAAGAATATTATCCCTAGAGGTTTAAGGTTGTTCAAACCATCAATTTTCCAGCCAGAATCAGATTTTCAAAATGAATGGGAACAGACCCTCGACAAATGTTCAATTGATCTTATTAAAATAGTGATCAGATACAGGAAAATTCAGGCAGATAAAACGATAGAGGAAATAAACAAATTGAAACTCAAAATGGACACACACAAACATACAAGAGACTATAAAGAAAGAGATGAGTCTACTAATGACAGAATAACAAAATTTGAACAGTCTATTGTAGATATGAAAAGCAAAAAATTCAGAAGAGATGTAGAGGACTACAGACAGGGTACAGTAAGAACCTATAGGGACAAAATTAAAATGGAAAGAAACCCTTCGAATTACACACTCCCCCATACTGAAAGGCGTTTCTCCAATAGACAACAGTACAGGAAAAAATCTGTCTCTAAGCAGATCAATAGAGGGAGAAAAGATGAAGGTGGGTATTCGGGAAGACAGAGAGTCCACTCTGGTTCCCGGATACTTGACAGACATCGCCAAATAATATACGGAGCAGATACCTCTCAAGTCCAAATAGAAAGAAAAATTCCCCCCCCTACTCAAGATCCAAGACTTTTAGGGGCACGTCCCAAAGATGTAGTAATACCAACCAAAAGTAATCGAACAGAACAAGAAAAAGTTTTTTTAGATCAGAGAGAGATACAATACACAGGGGGACCTGAACTCATACAGAGGAGAAAAAAATCCAAGTACACCCAAAAGGGGAAGAAGTTACGAGTCAGAGGACGAAGGGAAGGAAAAAAGGAGAGACAGAAGAAGCTAAAACCCCAATCCATCAAAAAACAATCGGTTTTTAATATCTCTTCTAAAACCCTTTCACCAACGGAAATAGCCCTATTCGAGAAAGGTTTAAAATACTCATCCAACAGCCCCACCAAATATGTTCGACCTTTTTGTTGAACTAAATAGGTTCATTAGAGGCCTTTGTCGTAAAAGATTTTTTGCGCGCCAGATCCTGAACAAAAATCGGGACGAAGCAGCGGCCATAATTCTTGATCAGGGTGATGCACCAGCACTCGCAGCCTTGACCGAATTATTGGAAGAAATAGGAACAACTTCACCAACCCCCAAGAAAATCTACGATATTTCTAAAGATAAATTTAAGTTGAAATCGGACTTTTATCCGCTAAAATCGAAAGGATCGAGTGTAGAGTCATTCTACAAAACTACTTTAAGTAACCTCAAAAACATGTGCCAAAATATTAACCCTAAACTAGAACTCAAAAAATCGAATTTAAAGAGAAAAGAACAACAGGCCCTTAAAAAACTAATGAAGGATTCAACTATCATAATAAGAGAGGCCGACAAAGGCGGGGGGATTGTTATTCAGGACCGCCAGGACTATATCCTGGAGGCTAACAGACAACTAAAAGATATTAACTTCTATACTGTACTTGAAAGAGATCCAACTAAATCCTATAGTGCATCTCTTTTTGAACTGCTTAAATCTGCATTCAACGACGGGGTCATCTCCAGGGAGGAACTCCGTTTCCTCTATTGTGAACACCCTCTTATTCCCATTTATTATCACCTTCCCAAAATCCACAAATCCCTCACTTCACCACCTGGGCGACCCATCATCTCGGGTATTCAATCTCTTTCTTCCAATCTTTCTTTCTATGTCGACTCTTTCTTACAGCCTAGAGTGTCTTCCCTCAGGTCTCACATCAAAGACACAATTCACTTTTTGCAACTAATCCAAAATATTAAATGGAAAACCTCATATTCATTTCTTACTCTAGATGTTACGAGTCTCTACTCGAACATCCCTCACAAGCTTGGCACAGATGTTATAGCCAGAAGACTCCAATCTGATGGAGACCTGGGGGAAAGACACCAACACTTTATCACGGATTCCATTAGTTACATTTTAGAGCACAACTATTTTTTGTTTCAGGACACATTCTTTTTACAGGTGATGGGAACGGCCATGGGGACCAGGTTCGCCCCAAGTTACGCCAACCTCTATATGGGGGAGGTGGAGCAACATCTTATCTGGGACAGCCCCTTTGGGGCGAACCTGGTACTCTATGGCCGTTACATAGATGATCTTTTCATTATTTGGGACGGAACCCTCACCTCAGCACTTTCTTTTGTTGATCACCTTAATACCAACACATATAATTTAACCTTCACTCACCACCTCGATTCGAAACGGATTTCCTTCCTGGATTTGACCCTGGAAGCAGTAGATGATAAAATCATCACTTCCAACTTCACCAAAGAAGTTGGAGCAAATTCTTATTTGCACTACAGTAGCGCCCATTATCCCCCGTGGAAAAAGGGCATCCCAAAGGGACAATTTTTACGACTGTATAGGAACTGCTCCGATGTTAGAACCTTCGGCCAACAAGCTGAAGATATGAAGGAATCTTTCCTACAAAGAGGGTACCCAAAAGATCTGGTCGAACAAGCTCTTTGCGAAGTTACATCCCGCGATAGACAAGACCTCCTTACATATCAAAATAAAAAAACGAAAAGACACATTAACCGATTCAAATCAGAAACAACTAATGTTCATTTCAACGTTCAATACTCATTCCAATAAAATTCGAAATATTATAGATAAAAATTTCAATATTTTAAAACAAGACCCCCTATTAATAGATTTACTACCAGAAAATCCCTGTTTTATTTTTAAGAGGAATAGAACATTAAAAAATATGTTGGCCCCAAGTTTCCTAAAACCAATTCAGAACCCTATTAAAGAAACACTTTCCAATACCTGGTTAAGAGAGAAACCAAATGGCTTCTTTAAATGTGGAGGAAATAGATGTTTAACATGCGACCATATTCCTAAAAAATCCAACTATGAAATAATAAATAAAGAAGGAAAATCATATAAAATTAATTCTTTCATTAATTGCAATACCAAATACACAATCTATTTTTTACAGTGTCCATGTGGCCTCGGCTATGTAGGCCGAACCACCCGAACATTAAAAGTACGCTTCTTGGAACACCGCCGAAATATCATTAAAAAATTGCTGACACATAGCATATCTCGGCATTTTTCTGAAGTCCATGCAGGTGATCCGAGAGGACTAAGCCTGATGGGCCTGGAATCAGTGCCAGAGACTGCTCGCGGCGGCGACAGATTTAAAAAGCTCAGCAAACAGGAAGTGTTTTGGATGTTTCAGATGCACACAATTCACCCCGAGGGCCTTAATGAGGCCGTCGAGCTGAATTCTGTGCTCTAGCTATATACTACAAACAGGTCGCATTTCAACCTCTCTTCCACATTTCATTTACCCTTCCCTTTTCCCCTCCCCCTTATTTCTCCCGCTTATACCTCCATCTAATGGGGGGACATATTTGCCCAATTTATATATGTACAAATTTATGAGAATTGACTTCTGATCGTTTTTTCATCCTTTATATCTCTGTGTAACATAGCAAATATATTGGAATGTGTATATACATAGCCCTATATAATGTACCAACAAAAAACAATAGTAATATAACCTAGAAATAGAATAATTATTATTAGTAAAAATTCAGCCTATCTAAACCCATTATGTTATTCCACTGCCTGATACCTGATCAATCGTTATTTTATTTTATTTTGTTATTTTATTATTTTATTAGTGTGTATTTTATTAGTGTATATTTTGTCCTGTATCTACCCATGCTCTATATCATTGTAGATATACATATTGTTGTCATCAGACTCCGTTTTTGACGAAAATATGCAGATTTGATGTATAATCATATTTTCGTATTTTTTCATGTAAATGTTTTATATTTCTGTTTAAATAGCTCTCTCTCTATTATAGATATGAATTGGTTATATACTAACTGAGAACCAGTTAATTTCTTTGGATAAAAAATACCCCACTTCCGGGTTTCTCCTTGTGGACCGCATATACGTGCGTTTCAAATAACGCACACAATGGAACAGACAGGTACCTGATATTTCTGTCCCAATTTCCCTAAAGACAGGGGAATCAAATAAAAGCCACACAGCTGCTTTTCCCCCAGACACCCTAATGTACCGTACTGAAATCTAGTTTTATTCATGGATACCTGACAATCCCCCGCACTATATATGCGCACATCCAGTCCAACCTAACAGGACTTCTCAAATACACTCAACTTTAGTGTGGATAGCGCCGTGTGAGACAGCGCTATGCGCCTCACGTGCGTTCCACAGGAGAACCCGGAAGTACATACCCGGAAGTCATAAGACGCCGGCTGAAAGAATATGGGATGTAAACTATATTTTTAAGGTAAAGCACTACTCGTTTTTTAATATTAACATTATATTTATAATAAATGCTGTCTCCTGCTCACAACAAGACCAATATATAAGTATTTTACCTCAATAGAGAGCTAATTGTTTACACACAGGTGCATAGGTTTTGTAATCAATATGGGTATATATACCCCCACCACTAGCCTGATAAAGCTACCTTGAAAAAGCTGCTCCTAAGCAGTGAAACGCGTTGGGACAGGCGCCCCCCTTGTGTATTGCTGCTGCTCCAGACACTGACCTGGCAAAGAAATCCCCAGAATTATATTTACCATTTGGAGAACCAGACTGGGACCACAATACATCAAACCACCGCTCCAGGTACCACAATCTGAGGGAATGCCACCCATCTAAGGTACCCACACATGGTCTTAAGTGGAAATCTAACCCTACAGAGAATCCATATTCTGGACATTTACCATCACAGTCCATTTTGGAGGACACTCTGTAAAGGAATCCCCGTCCCAATATCTGGAGGACAATTTCACCGTCCCCTTATCCGATTTTCTTTCAGCCAGAGAATAAGGTGATTAACCAATAATTACTGGACACAGCTCTTTTCAACATCCCAGATTTTAACTTTGATGCAATTGCACCATTTTTTAGCATACCTAATGTTTAAATAAATTGTTATTGTTACATTTTTAACAAATACTTGTTCTGTCTTCAATTGCGCAATCTCCCCCTATCTTTTCTTTTGTAATTTGGGGACTGACAATCCCCGTTTTTTGATTGCTGCAGGCCTAACCACTCATACAGGCGCCCCAAACAGACACCCAGGTGTCTGTATTCTTTCTATTATTATTAAACATATCTGTTTCCTGGTTGTTGTTGGTTTTTTTTTTTTTTTGGGGGGGGGGGGGCAGTTATTAGAAGAGATGAATGGTTATGAGCAAGAGGAGATGCAGATATGAATGGTCTTTGAGTAGGAGAGAGCTGCAATTGAAGTATATGAGAAGAGGGTTGTGAGCACAGGATAGGAGAGGCCCAGCTCCAATGAGCTTACTATCTAGAAGGAAGGGGGAGACAGACAGGTGAGATGAGGGGTTGTGACCACAATAAAAGGAGAAGCTCCATTCATTGGAATGGTTTTGTAGGATGATCCTCCCGCTAGCGAAGCCACCCTGTTTGTTATCACTGTCAGGGGCATGCTAGAAGTCTTCTGTAAGTGCACAGCATCTGTGAATGAGAGACGGGTAGTACAGCAGGACAGTTAAAAAACAGGACTGTCCCATGTATATCGGGACAGTTGGGAGTTGTGTGTGTATTTATCTATATATATCTATATATAGATATATAGACATAGAACTTACAATAAGTGTAGTACTTGGAGACCAATAAAAAATTAATACACCAGGGGCGGCTTTAATGTTTAATTTCAATAGATGGAATGTTATCAGGATAAAGGTGTAATTTGTCTTGGAATAGTGCTTTATACTGCATGTAGTGGCTGCTGGCAAGGCTGTGGGGAAGAAGGGTTTCCAGGCAACTGGACTCCAACTAGGGCCGGCTCTACCATTAGGCAGCTTTAGTCAGCTGCCTAGGGCGCCAGGATCTGGGGGGGCGCCACTAAGGCTGGCTATCAAAAAATCATGGCTGTCTATGAGGAATGTGCAACTTCTAAGACCTCACCACCATACTTTTCCTTGAGGCATACTTCCCTACTTTACTGCCCCCTCTTCCTCGCACTCTGTTGTGGGTTTCAAAGTGAGGCCTAAAGGGAAAACAGGGGACTTGTCCATCTTCCCGGGAATGGCTGGGAGGACCAAATGATTTTTGGGAGCCTCCGTGGGGGGAAGGGGGGGACGGGACAGTAGGTTAAAGTGTTGCCTAGGGTTCTGAGAAACCTTACACTGGCCCTGACTCCAACCCACCCCCCCACCCCAACCAACCACCATGTGTTTGCCTATGAGATACTATACTATGAGGTGCCTATACTCTTGCCACCTTTATTATGTACTATTGTAGCAATGTTCCACACTGGTATTTTGATGACATATATAATATAATTTACAACAACATTAGAGGAATAATGTTATGGAATACAAGTTTCAAGAGCTTCAAAAAGCAAATATAAAATGCTGCCATAATTTTTGTTACAACTCACTGACAACAGAAACACAAGTTGCCTCTATTATTAGCTAATATTCCCTGAACAAGCAAAGCATAGGAGGATGCTAGGGCGCCAACACAGCAAACCTACATTCTCTCCAGAAAATTACAATTCCAGTGCAAGAAAACAACGGTCATCATAGTCTGCTAGATGCAAAGTGACAATTAGCTTTTAATATCTTACACGATTGTCTTTGTAATTAGGAGGCTTAATGACAGGATCAGTAAAACAAAACAAGTCTAAGTGAGTGGGTGTAAAATTGAGATTCTTCATATGCTTAGAAATGTATGGATGGTGTCTGTCTCTTAGATTAGTATTATTTCATCTGCTACTTTTGCAACCAATCAAATTCTATCTGTTATCTTCTAGAAGGTGCTAAAATAATAATAAGTAGAATCTGATTAGTTGCTATGGACAATATCTTCCCATTGGTTGATAAGTGTGATATCATCCCATCTTCAATAGAACTCTCATTTTAGTAAATTGACCTCATTGTGTGTATTTTTTTTAAACTTATCTTGTGACCTTATGAATGAACCTCCACAATTATTGTGTAGTACAACTACAGTTGTGCTCATAAGTTTACATACCCTAGCAGAATTTGTGACTTCCTGGCCATTTGTCAGAGAATATGAATGATAACTCACAAACTTTTCTTTCAGTTATGGTTAGTGGTTGGGTGAAGCCATTTATTGTCAAACAACTGTGTTTACTCTTTTTAAATCATAATGACAACAGAAACTACCCAACATGTGATGTGTTTGCTTGTAATCAGTGTGTGTATAAAAGGTCAGTGAGTTTCTGGTCTCGAGTCATGGGGAAAGCTAAAGAATTGTCAAAGGATCTGCAGGAAAAGGTAACTGAACTGTATAAAACAGGAAAGTAATAAAAATATATCCAAGCAATTGAGAATGCCAATCAGCAGTGGTCAAAATCTAATTAAGAAGTGGAAAATTAGGGATTCTGTGGAAACCAAATCACGTTCAGGTAGACCAACAAAAATTTCAGCCACAACTGCCAGGAAAATTGTATGAGATGCAAAGAAAAATCCACAAATAACTTCAGCTGAAATATAGGACTATCAGAAAAAAAGGTGTGGTTGTTTAAGATGCACAATAAGGAGGCATTTGAAGAAAAATGGGCTGCATGGTCGAGTCACCAGAAGAAAGCCAATACTACGCGAATTCCACAAAGTATCCTACTTACAATACTTCAAACAGCATAAAGACAAGCCTCAAAACTTCTGAAACACAGTCATTTGGAGTGATGGGACCAAAACTTTTTAGGCCACAACCATAAATGTTACATTTGGAGAGGAGTCAACAAGGCCTTTTGATGAAAGGCACACCATTCCTACTGTGAAACACGGTGGTGGATCGCTGATGTTTTGGGGATGTGTGAGCTGCAAAGTCACTGTAAACTTGGTCAAAATTGATGGCAAGATGAATGCAGCATTTTATCAGAAAACACTGGAGAAAACTTTGCATACATCAGCCGAAGGTGCACATGGGACGTACTTGGACGTTCCAATATGACAATGATCCAAAACACAATGCCAAGTTGACCTGTCATTGGCTACAGCAGAATAAAGTGAAGGTTCTGGAGTGGCCATCTCAGTCTCCTGACCTCAATATCATTGAGCCACTCTGGGGAGATCTCAAATGTGCAGTTCATGCAAGACAGCCCAAAAATTTACAGGAACTGGAGTCTTTTTGCCAAGAAGAATGGGCAGCTTTACCATCTGAGAAAATAAAGAGCCTTATCCACAGCTACCACAAAATACTTCAAGCTGTCATTAATGTTAAATGTAGCAATACACGTTATTAAGAACTGGGGTATGTAAACTTTTGATCAGGGTAATTTGGGTAGTTTATGTTGTCACTATGATTTAAAAAGAGTAAACACAGTTGTTTGCCAATAAATGGCTTCACCCAACCACTAACCATAAGTGAAAGAACAGTTTGTAATTTATCCTTTGATATACCATGAGAAATGGCCAGACAATCACAAATTCTGCTAGGGTATGTAAACTTATGAGCACAATTGTAGATTATCTGAGCACAAAGTAATCAAGTGGGTACTTGTTTCCTAGCACGGCGCCCAATATTTTCATCTTATGGCATCTTATGCGATCGTATTACATCGCATGCCCTATAGCCGCATACAATGCATGCGATGCGATGGTATACAATTTTTTATTGTACAACCACCCTGATGGGTCCTCACAATGTTAAATGGCCCCCCATACTCAACGCCACCCCACGATCAACGGCAACCCAAAGCGTGGCGAGCGCAGCGAGCCCGCGAGTCACGGCGGTACGCGTCCTCCGACCTTTTCATACCCCCACTATCCACGTCGGCGTGGAGTTGATTTTAGATAGTGTGGCGAGCACACGCTTCGGGTTGGTGTTGATCCTGGGGGTGGTGTTGACTATGGGGGGCCATTTCACATTGTAAGGACCGATTGCATCGTATGCCATTGTATGGCATACGATGCAATGTGATATTTTATTGTACAACATTGCGTTGCATCGCATACCATCGTATACCTTATTTAGTGTTATGGTATACGATGCGATGGGCGCCATGCTAAGAAAAAAGTACCATCAAGTGTCACTGTGCTGTGACAAGATAAGCAATTTCTTAAATTTGTTGGATATTAAGTGATTTGGAGGTTTCAAATTGTGAGTATTTAGACTAAATGGGGGAAATTTACTAAGCTGAATACACCTATGCAAAAACGACTGCCTATACGTATTTTTGGTAGTTGCTATGCTCATTTTTTAGGAATATGAATGTATACACCATTGAATGAATATAAGTGATTGGTGATTCCTAATTTACTAAGCGGCTGTATGTAATATACGGAAGCTAAATGTCGGTATACAGCCACTAATTGCTGTGAAAATATGCCTGGAAAATACAACTAATTTTCCTGGTGTATTTGGCTTTAGCCTGCATGGATCCGTCAGATCTGTGCAGGCTTCAGTGTAAAAAAATTGTAAAAATAAATCATTTTGAAAGAGGGCTAAGGGGTCCCCCACCCACGGCCATAACCAGCCCCAGGCTCAAAGAGCTGGTTCTGGTTAAAAAAAATCACTGAACAAACCGAGTAGGGGTCCCCTGGATTTTTTAAAACCAGCAACAGGCTCAAGGGCCGGTACTGGTTCCAAAAATATGAGGGACAAAACGAGTAGGAGTCCCCTGTATTTCGAGAACCAGCACCAACCAGCCAGCGGTTTATTGCCACAGCCAGGTGGAGACTTTTTATACAAGTCCCCCCGGCCAAAGCATTTACCCCCTGACCAGTCAGCCTGGGCAGGGATCCTGGGGAAGTGGGGACCCCCAATGAAGGGGTCCCCACCCTCCTGAATTTACCTGTCCAGACTGAAGCCTGGAGCTGTCCCCGGTGCCCCTGGTCTTTGGAAGAGCATTGCTGTGGGGGCAGGGACCAGTGCTGTGGGGGCAGGGAGAGGGGCAGGGGACAGAGAAGCAGTACTGTGGGGGGCAGGGAGGGTGACAGAGGAGCATGCTGTTCAGGGCAGGGAGGTGGACAGAGGAGCATTGCTGTGGGGGATAGAGAAGCAGCACTGTGGTGGACCCAGTGTGACATTCCCACTGACGTGACCTGGGATTGTAAAGCATGCCATCAATACCGACAGCGTCGAAGCACTGACAGCTTCAACATGTTGGTATACGTGACCTTTTTTTATTTTTTTGTCAGTCCCAGGCCCCACATCTTCTAGTGCCAGCCCTGGGGCAAGCTATGCTGAGTTAGGCCCTAAGTTACATGTTATTTTATTCATACAATATTCCTGTAATTGCACATTTATTCTTTGCTTTTCAGTGGTAGGTGAAGTAATTTCCACTCTAGCTAATTGAGGTTATGGAGTTTGATTGACATCAGATTTGCACCCATTCATAGAGGACATATATTTAAAAATAAAATAAAAGTCCTGTTCTTACTACATCATAATTACAGTATCTAACACTACTTGTCAGAGTGAAACAAGGTGGAACAGTGATGTACAGTTAAGATCTTATTGAAGGTATACTTAGCTCACTTTCATTGGTTTATTTGTAACCATGACATCTGTTTGGAAGATTAAAGTCTACATATTCTACCTTGTTCTTTCACACTCATGTTGAAGCTCGCCACGCTTCGGGTTCGCGTTGATAGTGGGGGTGGTACAGCCTCAAAAATGCCATTTGGGGGCGATTGAGCATGTTTCATACTAATTCCATTGCATTTGGATGCTTTTCAGTGAAAAATCGTATGCGATCGCATGCGATCAAATCGCATGCGATGCGACGCAATTTTTTTCGTGTACGATGGCCAACGTGGGAGCCGTGATAATCCACAAGTACCTTGTATTGTATTTGAATACATGCATAACACACAGCAAAATGAATGCTACCAGTGGCACACAAAGAAAAGTATGTTAAACGGATTTATAACTTTAAAAACAAACAAAACCCCTACTGCGTCAGTTATGGCTCTTGCACAATTTTCTTGTGTCCTTATTGTATTTTTCAGTGAAAAATCGTATGCGATCAAATCGCATGCGATGCGATCGAATGTGATGCGATTTTGACAAAAACAGCAAAAACCGCATCGCATGCCACTATATATGGCATGCGATGGCATGCGATGGGAGCCGTGATAATCCACAAGTACCCAATACAATTATATGACTTGGTATAGCTTATTCAGCCTATGCAAATGTTCTCGATTGTCCTGAAACATTAGCGGCAAAACTCAAGCAGCCGATTTATATTGTATTATATAAATATGTAAATATGATCTATTATTAGCTATTATTCTATAATTAAATTATAAATAAATACTATTCTTTTCAGACAAATGGAGCAATATTTTGGTACTAGTTAAAAGCCTCTCAAAATGACGGCTTAGTCCTTATCTGCTCCTACATCCAATCTCTGTCTTCACAGCTTCCTCTGTCAATATACAGTACATTTGAAAAAGATAATTTTGCTTTCACTTTCTGTTATGGAGTAATTTGGTCCGTCGAGTGTCATCTAGCGGTCATTAGCGGTACTTCACCTCAGAGGTGAGCAGTATTTATGATGTAAAATACCGGTAATAGAAATGCATTACGTGGCACCACTATGACATATGCTGTAATTATGCTAATGTCAGTATAACAATTGAACCTACAGCTCTGGCTTACTCAGCATTTGCTAACACTACAGAGAGTATAGTTTCCGCATTTGCCATCATGATCGTTGCATTTTTGTTTAGACAACTGTTTTAAGCTACATTATCCTTCTAATAAACACAGGTGGATTGTTAACCACTCTTGACTGCATGCCCAAAATGCACAGAACGCAAAACGATCTTTATATTAGGTTCACAATGGCAAGAAAATGTTAATAAAATGTGCAAATCTAATGCAAAATTATAAGTGAAAGTACAGTCATTAAAATATCATTATTGAATAAAGCTATGGCACTTAATACATTAGCCTATGCGGCACTCCTATAGCTATAATGGAGGAAGGAAACCACATTCTCTTGAAGCTTTACTAATCTATTACATGCCACATTATTAATATATATATAGTAGTGTAAGCATAAATTATCCTTTATAAGCTATAAACAAACCACTGCTCATTACAGAGTGCATTCTAAGCACCAGCACAGGTCAGACACAGCTCCTTCTTATTGACAGCCAGGAACCTTTATACTATTGCTGATTCCATTAATGTGAGCTCTATATTGTGCATACTAATAACACACCTGAGATCCACATGCCTGACAGCACCAATGTAGAGTATCTAATTTTTCAGTGGTTCTAAAATATTTAAGTCATGACGTGCAAGGGAAACATATACAGGTACAAAAACATATCTTGTCTTATTTCTAAAGGGGGGGGGGGGCTAGGGGCTGGCTGGCAACTGTTAGCTTGGAGGGCAAACACAAGCAAGTGGTCCTGGAGTGATAGAGATAGAGAGTGGGATGTACCAAGCAGCGTCGTCCATCGTCACAATGCTCATTGCATATTTACCAACATATGCAATGACCAACACAAAGGGCAGCTCTCCCGATAAGAGCTGCCCTTTGCGATCCCCAACACTTACCTAGATGACCCTCTGCACAGAGACCAAGGCAGCCCTGGGGCTTCCTGGGAGGGATCCGTGACATGCAAAAAACTTACACCGTCATTTTTTTTTTTTTAATAGAGAAAACAGGAGCCTCTGGTCCTGATTGGCTGCTGGACCGCAAGCAGGTGCGATATTTGAAATAGCTGCAAACCTGTTCATCTAGCTGTCTCTCTCCCGAAGGTGGTGTGTATCTGTCTCCTGTTCCTGGCCCTGTAGACTAGATGGCCGAGTGACCCGGGGGGCACATGGCACCCTGCTGCCCGGCCCAACCCACCACTGGGGAAGGGGTTACTTACATTCCTGCTGCCCGGCCCAGCCCACCACTGGGGAAGGGGTTACTTACATTCCAACTCCTGGTAAGTGGATATGGGAGAGGGAAGACCATACCATTTGTGTTAGAATGTACACCTCCTTACCAGTGACCACATCCACTTTTCCCATGGCCATGCCCCCTTTCTGGATGTGTACTGAATTCTGCCCTTCAGATGTTGGAGGGTATGAGTATGTTATGACTGCTTCTCATTCTGGGCCAGATGTACTATGCTTAAAAAGTGATAAAATGGAGAGCGATAATAGACCACCAGTTAATCAGCCGCTAACTGCCATGTCAAAAAATAGGAGCTGATTGGCTGGATGTTGATCACTCTCCATTTTATCACTTTTCAAGGCTTAGTACATCTGTCATCATTGTACATGTAACTCCTACCTGGAGGAACACAGATTAAACGTAGTTTTGCCAGAAATCCCCCCAAAATTACAATTTTGGGGCTACCTACAAAATGTAAACATTCCCAGGATGTATGTAGTGATGATATCTGCTGCGATTTTCCATTCACAATAGTACTACTATATAGTGAGGTTTACAAACAGCTTTGCCCCAGTAGACAATGTATCTTCAGATGGCAGTAAACATTGTAGCCTATGAGCCACACACTGCAAAACTTACCAGGAGAGGAATCCATAGGATCTATTCCTGCTATTGGCCACTCAAACTTATGTGGATAGATGACCACAAATACTCAGTAGCGCAATCGGTCTCGGAAACCAACAAGCTCCCGAATCTCAAAACAGATGGAGCACCTCTCCGCCGGCGCCAGCATGATCACCTCTCCGCCAAAGAAAGGGGATCATGCTGGCGCCAGAGGTGTCAGGCTTGCCAGGGACACCGGGGACAGAGATGAAGTTCGCGGAAAGACTACAGTAGTCACTTGTGTAGTTTCACGGTGCCAAGCTACGCTTATAACGTAGCTTACGCTGCCGCCGTGAAAATACACAAGTAAGGCACACGTTGGGCTATGCTTATAACGTAGCTTAGGCTGCTGCTAGCAGCCGCTGGGCTACGCTATTAGCGTAGCTGCAAACGTAGCGTAAGCTGGTGCTGTGAAACTACACAAGTGACTACTCTTGCCGGGCACTTCATCTCTTTACTTTATACATCACACGGATGCTCTGGTATTAGGAGCCCTTTCCCAGCATGTGATTCCTGCTAAATGCCATTGATACATAATTTCTTCTTGCCACAATAAGCATAGATGAGACATTTTTATTCTCTGGACCAAGTCCCTATAATTATTAAATATGTTTTACACTCTTATTGGTTGTGTTTTCTTCTACTGTATTTACTTA
Organism: Crinia signifera; assembly: GCF_055691185.1. NCBI lineage: Eukaryota > Metazoa > Chordata > Amphibia > Anura > Myobatrachidae > Crinia > Crinia signifera. The sequence goes on from NC_139221.1 coordinate 110,067,313, forward strand.
CCATTACTTATTATTTTACATATCCAACATAAAAGGTTTTCAGACAACCTCATTGGGCAGCAGAGATAATGTAATGGTAAGCATTACTGCCTCACAGCACTGAGGTCATGAGTTTGTTCCGACCATGGCCTTAACTGTGCAGAGTTTGTATATTCTCCCCACGCTTGCGTGGGTTTCCTCGTAGAACTCCAGTTTCCTCTCACAAACCAAAAATATAACCCTAGAGCAGTGGTTCCCAAACTGTGTGCCGTGGCTCCCTGGGGTGCCTCGGAACACTTGCAGGGGTGCCTTGGATTGGTGGACCAGAACCAATTCAAATTATTTATTGTCAATGTAAAAGGCAAAAACATTGCTGATGGCTGCCAATAATAAATATGTAGACAAACAGAAGCTAATCCTGTTCCTCATCCATAATTAAACCTTTGTATGACATATAAAACAATTTATTTAATTTTTTTCAAAATTTCTGAATAAGAAACTTTTGACCTGGGGGGCCATGAAAGAAATTCTGATGCTTTAGGGTGCCGTGATTTGAAAAAGTTTGGGAACCACTGCCCTAGAGTAAAGATATGTGGTATACACATGGTAGGGAATATAGAGTGTAAGCTCCAGTGGGGCAGGGACTGATGTGAACGTTCAACTATTCTCTGTAAAGCACTGCATATAAAAAACTGGTAATAAATAAATAATAAATGGTGATGTGTGGGGCATTAGGCCTTATGCCTGCATGCCAGCATCTTCTAGAGGACACTAGGGCAGATGTAAGCAGTGATACGGGAGGAGTAGACAGTCAGCGGAGAAGCTGCCCACGGAAACCAATCATAAGTAACATCTATAATTTGCATGATTGGTTGCCATGGGAAACATCTCCAATGGCTCACTTCTCCTCCCTTATCACTGCTTCATACATTTGACACATACTGTCATAGATTTATTCCATTCTATTCTACTGAGAAATCAATACACAAAAAAATTTACAACGCTTCAAATGTTGGCACACCATTTACCTATGTGCTGTGCTTTGGAATCTGTGAATATATGAGACAGAACACCATAATAAAAACATAACACTCTTTCTCTGGGATCAACACAAAATGATTATTTTGAAATTCTGGAAAAAAAAAATATTACAAAGGCCCAGAAAAAAACATTAAGGTTTGAAATGTCAAATTTACTCTGCGCACACAAAGATGAAAATCTGCGCATTTATTCCATATAAAAGGCAAAATTTAAATTATTTTTGCATTGAAAAGAAACACATTTTGTTCTACCCACATCAAAACAGGCTTTTTTTTTTTAAATAAATATATATATAAAATGTTGTATATTTCACACTGACAGTGTTGAAGTCTTGCATAAAAGCTATTGACAACAATGTATAATATCAAAGAAAACTTTCGGCTGCATTTTTCTTACAGATAATAAAATCTCGCAGACAACATTAACTTGCCTCAGAACTGGAAAGTACGAACAAATCTGCCATAATTGAGGGCAGAATAGGGCAACAGTCTACAAAATTGAGCTAGATTCATTAGCAAACCCTATTAAAAATTGCCGAAAAATGCATACAAATTGTGTAGATAATAGCATGTTTGCTACAACAGCCGATGCTTCTGACTAGAGAATACATTCTGCAACCACACCTCCAGCCATAACCCTTCCTCCAATCAGCTGAACAATCTCGTTTCAAAGAAGTGTTCAATCACTTAATTTTAATAAAAGCTATCAAAATAAAAATGTAAAAGATGAGGATTGAAATTATTGCATGGTCAGAGATGCTTCTCCTAATATTTAGAGTTTTTTTTTTATTAAACTTAATATCACAGATTCCTAAGAGAACAGAGCTGTGAGACTGGATCACCTAGCCTCTAGGTGTATGAAACCTTTAAAAGAGTATAAATGTTGCCAAAAGCAACCAATCAGCAGCTACTGTAACTGTCATTTTATAGACTGTGCTAAAAAAAAATTATCTCATACTGTAGGTTGCTGTGAGTACAGTACATTTCCCATAAGCTTTTTTCAACTGCAATCTGGCTAGACCAATATACAGTCTGTGGCATTTAACTTCATATGTCAAACACATAGTTTCTTGTAGATTGTAAGCCTGTGAGCAGGGTCTTCTTATCTCTTTTATTAACACCCACTCATGTGTTCCAACTGTAAAGTGCTGCAGAGTGTGTTGGTATTATATAAATGTACAGTATGTAAAGCAATTAAATACATTAACAGGGTGGAATGTAATGCTACCCGAGTTCAGCGGCAGTACTGGTATCCGGCCGAACTCAGATGTTTTTTTTTTTTTTTTAAAGGGCAATCACTTACAAGGTATGGGTTTGCCTTGTAAACGATTGCCCCTTCAAACAAAAGTCAGCGTTCGGCTGGCATCCTGCACTGCCTCCAAACTCAGGTGGCATTACATACTGCCCAAAAGGTTATATACAGGGGCGGACCTAGGGGTGAGGGATCCTAGGGACACGAGTAATCCCCCTGGCCCTCCCTAATTTTATTATTTTCATTAATTTTCAAGTCCTCATTTAATGATAGCAAATTTAATAGAATAATATAAAAATACACTATAACTTTTTTTGGTTAATGATGTATACATATTTTCTAAGTAGGACAGAGGGGGCAGAGAACCGATTAGATATTTAGCTGCAGTTACTGATACTTCTCAGACTGACCGTGCCAACACAAGCATCTAAGTACAGACGCTAATTGAAAACTAGGCACTGCTTATATTTACTAAAACATGTCCATAGAGATGGTTTGCTAGTAGCACTTATCTAAATAATCACCAACAAACTATCACCATCATTTAATATTAAAATGCTACCACGGTTGTTAAGCAAAACTTATCTGTCTCGTGATATTGGCCAAGAGCAGTAAGATTTAGCTTATTACTTCGCCAGGCCAGTGTGAGGGCAAACGTGCATGTGTGACCAAGCTTATCACATTGTAGAGGCGGGTTAGGGTGAGGAGCAAGGGATGGTGCTGATAGCTGCTGGGAAGGGAGTGATGTGTGCGATTGCTCACCCCCACCCCCCCACTCCCTCCTGCACATCTGAGAGAGAGAACATGGCTTCTGCAGGTGCCTCTCTCCTCAGCACAGCAGACAGCAGCATGTGTGTAATGCTGTGTACACACGGGGGAGATATATTGCTCAGCCATATATTGCTGAGCAATATATGGCTGAGCAATATATTGCTCAGTTTCTCCTGTTCATCAGCGACCAGAGATGGTCGCTGATGAAAAAGAAACTGCCGGGGGGGAGCCTGGCAGTGGTAATCAGCTGGTCGCAGGAGCATGTTCCTGCGACCAGCGATCACCACAGGGGCAAAAAACGGGACCGCGCACCCGGTGATATATCGCCGGTGCACACTCCCATTGCGGGCAATATGGTCGCTCAGCGACCATATTTCCCGCGATTTTGGACAAAATCGCCCCCGTGTGTACGCACCTTTAGACTGGAGAGAAAAACAGTGTCCTCTTTCCCCCGCTGCCGCTCTCTTCGGGGCAGGCCCCAGTCCCCACCAACTGGCCAAGGGCTGGGTAAACAGTACTGGCTACCTACCTCTCTGCAGAGGTGTAACTAGAACTGTGTGGGCCCCATATCAAAATTTATATTGCCACCCCCCCCCCCCATCAATGCCCATTACACATTATGCGACACACATTAATGCCCTTACACATTATGCGACATTATGCCTCTTACACAATATGCCACACACCGCAATGCCCCTTACCCAATATGCCACACACCACAATGCCACTTACCCAATATGCCACACACCATGATGCCCCTTACATAATATGCAACACATTGCAATGTCCCTTACACATTATAGGATAGGATTCTCTGTCATTTGGAAACAAAGGACTCCTATGTTAGGCTGTTATTTGTGGATTATAGCTCCGCTTTTAATACGGTTGTGCCTGCGGTACTGATTGCGAAGCTTCGGGAGATAGGTTATAGTCTTCCCATCTGTGACTGGCTGTTGGACTTTCTGACGAATCGTCCTCAGTCAGTTAGGGTGGGTTCTTCTTCTTCGTCAGAACTTGTCCTGAACATAGGTGTCCCTCAAGGGTGTGTCCTAAGTCCCTTTTTGTACTCCTTGTACACTTCAGATTGTTTCTCAAACTCAGAGTCTAACCTCATTGTTAAATTCGCTGACGATACTACAGCGGTCGGTTTGATTAGTGGGGGTAAGGAAGAAAGCTATAGGTCAGAGGTGCAGCATTTGATTCCTGAATAGTAAAAAGACTAAGGAGGTGGTTGTTGATTTTAGAAGATCCAGAAGTTCAATCACCAGTCCTTTGGTCTTAAATGGTGAGGAGGTGGAAAGGGTTACAGACACTAAATTTTTGGGTATTACATTTTCGGAAGATCTGTCCTGGTCCAAACATACCGCAGTGGCAGTTGGGAAGGCTCAGCAACGCCTTTTTTTTCTGAGAAGATTACGAGCAGCTGGTCTATCTAGGCCCATGCTTATGAATTTCTACAGCTGTGTAATTGAAAGCCTGTTGACCTATGCCATTGCGGTATGGTATGGAAATTCCAGGAGCTCTGATCGAAGATCTTTAGACAGGATTGTCAAGGCTGCTGAAAAAGTCATTGGCCAACCCCTACCTAGGATGGCAGAAATTTTTTTAAAGAGAGGAAAAGCGAAGGCTACAAAAATTATCTCAGACTCTAGTCACCCATGCTATTCTCTTTTCTCCTTGTTGCCTTCTGGGAAACGTTATAGGTGCTTAAGCTGCCGTACTAGTCGGTTGCGGAATAGTTTTTTTCCATCTGTTGTTTTGTGTTTGAATTGTAGTATGTGATATGATGAGTATTTTCCTTATCTTTCGTCTCTTTTCATTTTGAATTTCACTTATGCATTTTTAATGTTGTAGTGACAATAAATTATTATTATTATTATTATTATTATTATTATTATTATTATGCAACACACCGTAATGCCCATTACACATTATGCGACACACATTAATGCCCTTACACATTATGCGACACACTGCAATGCCTCTTACACAATATGCCACACACCGCAATGCCCCTTACCCAATATGCCACACACCACAATGCCACTTACCCAATATGCCACACAACATGATTCCCCTTACATAATATGCGACACATTGCAATGTCCCTTACACATTATGCAACACACCATGATGCCCCTTACATAATATGCGACACATTGCAATGTCCCTTACACATTATGCAACACACCACAATGCCCCTTATACATTATACAACACACCGTTATGCCCCTGTCACATTATGCGACACACCGCAATGTCCCTTACACAATATGCTGTCAGAACACCAGGGCCGGAACTTAAAAACAAACAGGGGGGTGGAGGGTTTTGGCTCTCATGGCACAGCGAGCCCCATGTGTCTGCAGCCAGCGCAACATCATCCTAGCAGTGACAGACCCTGCCGGTGCTGGCTCCCCCAAGTCGCTGTGTGGTCTGCAGGACAATGTAGCCATGTTAATGTGTAATCCTGTTTTTAAAAAAAATGTAAATAAAAATTATTATGTAAAGTAGCCCATCTCACAAGCAGCAGCCAGCAGGACCATCTTCTCCATTGCTTTCTGTCTTGTTGGCACTTGGCTGGGTGGATGGCACGTGTGTCAAGCAGGACGCGGGGCAGGCACCAGCAGGCTCCGTGTGTGTCACTCCTGCTTCTCCTGCACGGCACCACCTCCAACCCCTTGCCGGGCTACTTCTGCACAGCACTGGCACTGCCACTCCTTTTCTGGCTTCTCCCACCCCCCGCCTGACTCCTTCTGCATGGCGCCACCTCCTTCTGCATAGCTCTGCCCCCCTCCTTCCACATGGTGTCACCTCCAAACCCCCCGCCCAGCTGTTTCTGATGCTGCATGACACCATAGCCCGCCAGGCTACTTCTGCAAGGCACTGCCAGCCCCTGCACGGTGCCACCTCCCACCCCCTGCCCGACTCCTTTCGCATGGCGCCGCCCAATTCTGCATAGAACCACCCCCTGCCCAGCTCATTCATCTGCCTTCCGCCGCCAACCGTTGCCCTGCGGTGGCAAGGTAAAGCAGGTGGCCAGTGGCAACGGTGGTTCTACAATAAACTAATAAGAGAGCGCAGAGAGGCAGTGGCGGAACTACTGAGGGCGCAAGGGATTGTTTTCTGTCCATGGTGCCCCCTAGCCGCCAGGCCCCATAGCAGCTGCACCCCCTGCACCCTTGGTAGTTCCGTCCCTGCCTCTCTGCGCCACTGCATTTGGGTGGCACTCAGTGTGGAATTCTTGCACAAGCTGAAAGCTTGTGCACATGAAAGGGGTTGTTGTTTCTGCAATGTAGCATCCTCATATGTGACATTTTGGGAAGATAGCCACATAACACGCTCCTATTTTCATTATATTAGGGGCTTATACAGTGCTCCAGTAACTGCTGTGCATCCTCAGCATATGGATGAAGTGTGCATGTCTGCGTCCCCATTAATTTGTCGCCATCAAAGAAAGTGACACAAAAACAGCTTAGCAGCCCTGCTATTTGGTTGTAGTCCCTGTGGATGATGTCACCTGGTGCAGGCCACCCCCCACCCTCCTTATTTTATCACTCAAAAGTCGTATCTTCATCAAAAACATACATTTTTGGGGTGTTATCACTTTTCACATACTGTAAAGTGCCAATAATCTGACATTGCAACAAAATGCAGCAAAAAAAGGCATGCAATAAAAAAAGGCATGTTCTACATTGGCTTCACTTAGGGATTTTGAATATTTCATTTATATTTATGTAATGGTTTTTACTACTTTATTCAGAAAGCTGGGCAGATGCACATAACTGTGCCATTTAAATGTCCAGAGAATGGCAGCAGTTAATGATTGTTGCTTGTGCACATTCGCCCCTTACCAGCATCCCCTCTCTCCTTGCAAAGTGTCAGTTTCATCCAGATGTTAGTGACGCTAACTGGGTGGTCCTGTATCCAAAGTGGCATACTGAGATCTGGCTGGGAGACAACGCAGCCCATGTAAACATATGTAATTAAGTCATTAAGTGAATTGGATCTGGCTGTGGTAATTCTTACTTGCAGAAGATGTGGGCAACATATGGAAAGGGATAAGGTGGAAAATTGTAGGAAATAATAATCCTATAAACCATGCATAATTAACCCAATAATTAACTGGGCATCATATTTACTACATGTATTATATGAAGCAGGGCTGTAATAACAGATCCATGGTTGTGCAAATGGAAATTACCCCTGACCTCATTCTATACACTCCCTTCTGTAAAAAGAACCTCAACACTATATTTCTTTATCAATCAATACCCATTAGATTTCCATCCATAACTAGTAGTATATGGTGGCCCCAGTGGCGTAAGTTTGCCCCAATCGCCTGGAGGCAAGATACATTTTTATGCCCCCTGTCCCATAGATGGATACATAGAGCGATCAGTGACTTTGGCTAGCTGACTTTGGTGCAGAAACTCATAAGAACAGACTGCTGTGTCCCTAGTGTGTCCAGCCACTACAGCCACTACTGCTGTGTTCCTAGTGTGTCCAGCCACTACAGCCACTACTGCTGTGTCCCTAGTGTGTCCAGTCACTACTGCTGTGTCCCTAGTGTGTCCATCCACTACAGCCACTACTGCTGTGTCCCTAGTTTGTCCATCCACTACAGCCACTACTGCTGTGTCCCTAGTGTGGCCAGCCACTACTGCTGTGTACCTAGTGTGTCCATCCACTACAGCCACTACTGCTGTGTCCCTAGTGTGTCCAGCCCCTTCTGCTGTGTCCCTAGTGTGTCCAGCCACTACAGCCACTACTGCTGTGTCCCTAGTGTGTCCCTTCACTACAGCGAAGCAGCTGAACTGATTAACCACGTAACCCTTCATATGTGAAATGTTGCTGTCAGCGTCACAGGTACTACAGGGTTAGGCAGCAGGAGCGCAGGTTAGGGAATAAGCCAGGTAAGACTGCCGGAGGCAAGGTTATGAGGGTGGGTAAGGTAGCAGGAGGGAAAGCTAGAGGGGAAGTTAGGGTAATGCTCCGTAAACATAGGCCAACCTGGCTGTTGTGCTGAGCGGCATGATTGCTCAGCACACATCATGGTACACTCACAATGCTCTGTGCTGAGTGAATGTGCAGAGTGAAGCTTTGCCTATTGTCTTTATAGGTAAAGCCCCACACGATCTAGGTAAGCCAGGTCAAGCACTGGCTTTCCTTTCGGGCAATAGCGATGCACAGCACCGTGCATCGCCATCACTGCAGGGCATACACATGGAGCGATCCGTGGTCCTTTTTTAAGGGATCTAGTCATCCATGTGTATGCCCTTAAGGCTGCAGGAGGGGAGGTTAGGTGAGAAGTTAGGGTAAGGCTGCAGGTGGGGAGGTTAGGTGAGAAGTTAGGGTAACACCGCAGGAGGGGAGGTTAGGTGAGAGGTTAGGGGAAAGGTTAGGGTGAGGCTGCAGGAGGGCAGAGGTTAGAGTGAGGCTGCAGGAGGGCAGAGGTTAGGGGGAGCCTGCAGGAGGGTAGAGATTAGGGGGTAGGTTAGGGGAAAGGTTAGGGTGAGGCTGCAGGAGGGGACAGGTAAGGGGGTAGGTTAGGGTACGGCTGCAGGAGGGTAGAGGTTAGGGGAAAGGTTAGGGTGAGGCTGCAGGAGGGCAGAGGTTAGGGGGGCAGCAGGAGGGTAGAGGTTACGGGGTAGGTTAGGGTGAGGCTGCAGGAGGGGAGAGGTTAGGAGACAGGTTAGGCTAAGGCTGCAGAAGGGTAGCAGGTTATTTGTCAATATAAGCTCTATTAATGTGTAACTTCACTGACCTGCGTGAGCCATAGGCAGGGGAAGTGATAGGGGAGGATCCCCTGGCTATGGCTGGAGGTAGCTGCTCACAGTTTGGGGCTCCTGTGCTTGGCTGCTGGAAACTGTGTGCACTGTGTGCTGGCTGGGCAGTATCCTGGTGATTGTCCCCAGAGGTCAAAGGAGCATGTGCTGGGTTCTCCTCCAATCAGAGCTCAGTACATGCTCCTCTGACCCCACTGCAGTGCCTCCTGGGATTTTTTACCCTGTAGTGCACTGGAGAGTACTGTGTGCTGCCCCCCTCCATCAGTGTTAATCGTCGGCAGACTTGTCCCTCCTGCTCTTCTACTTCGCGAGTGAGGAAAGGGCACTCTGTGTGGGCTGTGTGCACAGTGGAGCTGGAGGCAATGAGGAGATGTGCCCCCCTCTGGAGCAGTCGCCCGGCGGCAGATGACTCCATTGCCTCGGGCAGTTCCGCTCCTGGGTGGCCCCATACTCAACCTGGGAAATTACCAATTGGATTGCTTAATCCTAGGCATCACTGTTGGGGTTTCAATTTGTGCTTCTCTTGCCACATTCGTAAAGAAAACATTTGTTCTGAATATAGTATCCCACAATTTGTTGGACCCAGCACAATTCTTGTGAGATAGGAACAATTGGCAGTTAATTTAAAGACAAAACTCAGGGGCAGATTTATTAAGCTCGGTGAAGTAATAAAATGTCTGTTTTTTATCACCGGCCAATCAGCTCCTAACTGTGAAGTTACAGGCTTGGTTTGAAAAATGACAGGTAGGAGTTGATTGGCTGGTGATAAAAACCAGACAGTTTATCACTTCACCGAGCTTAATAAATCTACCCCTAAGTGTCCCTCTAGTGGCTTTCTCCCCAGAGCTGCACCACTTCTGAATTGCTGGTTATTACATTAGGCCCTTTCTCTTCAGTATTTGGGGGGCCTATTTTTCAGGAGGGACATGGAACCACATATTTATAGCCATTACTAATGCTGCCCTGCTCCAAATGCAGGCTAGAATTTTAATTTATAACCCTCTTTATTGTTACAACCACCCATATAAATTGCACCCAACCCAATAAGGAAGGTGTACAAAAGAGGCATTGAGCTACAAACCCCTCTCAGGAAGTTAAGAAACATTAGGAGATCATCTATATATATATATATATATATATATATATATATATATATATATATATATATATATGTCTAGTGTGTGAGTTTGTGTCTCCGAAACACTGCCATCTGTTCTGTAAGTACTGTATAAGGTGAGTCTAGGATCTTAACAATAAATTCTGATTATTAAACAGTGACAAATAATTTGATTTTATTTTGCTATGGGGAAAATATCCAAGTTTGGCTAATTCATTAGAGCTTATATTGAACATTTTCAGGACATTGCAAATGAAGTAAAGAAAGTAAAGGAATTTTATAAATGGATAAATAGTTACCTAAATCACTGCTTCTGTCTTTCATTTTGTTATATATAAAAACTATTCACCTTACTAAAACAATCACTCCTGGAGGAATATAACAAGTCTCAGTTCCCTCTTGGTCTATTTCCAAATGATTCCCTTATGCATCTGTTGCTTCTCATATCATTTAGAAACATCCCCTTCAGGCTTATGTCTGAGTTGTTCTAGTCTATGCCCTCCAGAGTAGTTTCCCTTGTGATTCAAACAATTCCCTTATGAATCAAAACTAAGCAATTTCCCTAAAGCTTAATTCCTTCTATTAATTCCCAACTGTAACCTGAAATCTTCATTTCCTCCTATAAATTGTTTAATATTACGTAAACACATTGTTTTCTCTTTTTGCAACTTACAAACTATTTGCGCAATTTTAAATAATTAATTTCCAAACCATCATTGTATTGCTCATTATGCAGCCTTGTTAGCAAATAATACTAACAAGCAGAGGTGAATTTCCCACAAGTAACCTAGGCACCTTCCTAGGGCTCAACAGGCTCAAGGGGCCCCATAAAGATACCCTGGCCATCAAAAACATACTTAGAGAAGCACTTAGCAACTACCACGTGACATCTTGACATCATGTGGACCTGCCCGTATTCCAAAAGTTCCTTTGATGTTCTTTGATAGGATAAAAAATGGCTTCATCCACTGTAACTATAACACAGGTGTTAAGCATACTTCCAAAAGACCTAGAACCTAATTTAGATTTGTACGCAATGTCGATGTTTACATAGCTAAGGAATTATCGATAGACTGTGCATGCGCCAACATACGCTATCAACGGCAACTGCAATAAGCAGCAAAATTCTCTTGACTTGGCCACTTATTTTACATCCAAAATCAACTTCATGTGACAGGACATCACATTCCACCAGACAATCATAAACTAACCACCTCCGCCCCCTTACCACCCCTCCCCATGCCTCTTATCAACTCTGACATCCATCTCACATATTTCAGGTGAGGAAGTCATGGTCCTCATCTTTTCCTCCTCTCTCACTAACCCCTAATCTGACCCTATGCTTTCCCATCTCCTCCCCTACCTCTCCCCCTCTGCCTGTTCCCATCTACCCACCTCCTTAATTTCTCCCTCTCATCAGGCATTGCCCCCTCTGCATTCAAGCATGCCTTTGCCTCCTTAAAAACATACCCTCGAATCAAACATCCTCTCCGAATACCAACTCCATACACACAAGGGTTATTCACAGACATGGGGCTGGAGCAGGGTAATGCCCAACGTTTTATGGGCATCCACAATATCTGCTCGGGGTGGGCAGCTGACGTTAAATTATGTCAGCACCCACCCCCTCTTTGGCGGACAGTCAGCGACCATCAAATGATTTCTCTCCCCTTCGGCCGCATCAGAGGGGATGTGTTCATGTACATCCCCTCGCAAGGTACCGAGGGGGTTCAGTGGTAGGGGGTAGGTGGGCGTTAAGCTGCTCGCTAAGCACCAGTCGACCACTGCTAAGCAAGTAGTACTGAATCAGGCCCTGTATCTCCAGTTACCATAACAGGATAAATCATGGCACATATCATCGGATTTAGTAGTTCCCGCGCTCAGTTGCAGAGTGCCTATATCTATATGTTCTTAGGGAGCTACAAGAGTGGATGAGATGCCCAATCTCATTCAGTCAGTAGAAAGTGGTCATCACTTTGCGCTCACCTGCTGGATGTGTATATTAATAATCTTGTGTAATTAAAATCAGTAATTTGTACAGTGTAAATAAAAATGAGACTAAGGGCGGTATTCAATGAGCCTGATTCGCCATGTTTTTATGGCGAATTTGTGCTGTTTGGCGAATTTCTGACTAAAACGGTGAATCACCCTATTCAATGGCGAATACATTTCAAGGTTTTTTTCACCATGATTCACCGAGTAGCAATCGCTATCTTTTTATGGTGAAGTGGAATGTGAACTTTTAAAATAAAGTGTTTTGTTTTTTACATTTGGTGTCAAAAAATCAGGAATTTTATTGTGAGGAGGGGCATGCTATTTTTATTCATGTGCTGTAAGCACATGAATATATATTTAATTTAAAAACATATATATATTTTTTTTTTACACAGCAGCCAGCAGGGGGCGCCGGAGCCGAGCCGCTCATTAATTATTCATATATTCACTGCACCCGATCGTTACGATCGGGTGTAGTGAATATACTCTCCCCTGCTGGCACCCCCGGGGGGCAGCCTGTGCTGCCTGGCACCCAGGGAGCCCACCTACCCCCCACAAAGTTCTGGGGCAGGCAGAGAGACTACCATCTCTCTGCCTGGCACCGTCCTCAGGCTCCCTGTGGCAATCGCCGCAGGAGCTCATATTCGCCAGTCAGGGGCAGCGAGCCCCTGACACGTTGAATACCGGAGCCCGCCGGCTCCGGAACGTGGCGAATGTGCAGCGAATCCTAAAAAGGATTCGCTGCACCTCGCAGGTATTCTCATTGAATACCGCCCTAAATATAAATATAAGAAATAAGTGATTTTACTCTTTATATTTACATTTTATAATGGCACATATCATATCACTAAATATTTTGTGTTACCATCAGTGTTTTCTAGATAGCAATTCCCATCTATACAATATTACTTCTATCTATTTCATTGTAAAAATAGCCCATGCAGTACATCTTCCTAGAAATGAACAGTTCTAGAATGTGATGACTGTTTACTAAAAAGTTACCCTCTTGTTATAAATGGGTGGCTACATTGTGAGCTGCCCCTGCTGCTATCCAGTGATATGTATATGTATTGTGAAATGTATTACTAACTATTAAGCTAATGTATAGTTACACATAAAGCCACAGTATTAAATGGTTTTACATTTAATCCTGTTACTAGTGATATATTGGGGTTATTCAGACCTGATCGCTGTTGTGCGAATTCGCAAGACGACTGGTTATTGAACGGCTGCACATGCGATACGGATCATAAAGTGTATGGGTGAGATGTACTAACCTGCAAAAAGTGATAAGGTGGAGAGTGATAAAATAGCCAATCAGCTCCTACTTGTCATATTTCAAAAACAGCCTGTGACATAGCAGTTAGGAGCTGATTGGCTGGTGGTTTATCACTCTCCATTTTATAACTTTTCAAGCTTAGTACATCTGGCCCTATATGTGTGAGGCCAAACAGCATACAAAATCAGAGATCATTTTTTTCACAATTCCTTCGCAACTTGACTGAGAGGAATCTACCGTTTTGGGGCGGGCACCTGCCGTTTTCTGGGAGTGTCAGGAAAAGCGCAGGTGTGCCGGGCCATTTTCAGGGAGGTAGCGTAAGGTCCGTTCCAGCCTTGATCACCCTGTCTCTGTCTCAGAATTGTGGAAGGGTCCAAGTTACACACAAGTTCACATCAGCGATCTGTTCACAAGCCATTGGCAGACTTGCACAGGGCGGGATTTCACTCTGTCTGGGCGGCGGCTATCTGATTGCAGAACTTTGCACATTCGCATTGCATAGATCTCGTCTGAGTCGGGGCTCATTATTTTAATACATATCAATAAAATAATAATTAGAATAAATCAAATAAGTGCCTCTATTAGATGACTCTAATCTCCTTTCTTATATGTGACTTAGGGGCACATTTATCAATGATCGCATTTACAATGCGATCTAGGTGGAATATTACCACCCAGGATCGCATTGTAAAATGCGATCAGATCACGGGGATGTATCATCCCTGGCACTGCAGGGACAGGGCTGCAAAAGGAGCCCGTCCCTGCGAAGTGCTAAGCCGGAAGCCGGGAGGTCAGCACATGCGCGGTTATGCGCTGACCCCCGCCGACCCCTCTTACCGCACTGCCCTGCTCGGGCAGTGCGATGTGTAGCCATAGGCTACAATGGGCTATCGCCATATCAGAATAGTGATAGCCCAGGGGTGCGATGCCGGGCTGCCCAATGTTGATACATCAGGCAGCTTCGCATCCCCCATAGAAACCTATGGGGGATGCGGTCGGCGGCGCTCCCAGGGGGATCGCAGCAGGGATCGGAGATTCCTGCTGCGGTCCCCCTTTAATACATTTAGGTGAAACTTAATATTTGCGGTTAACCCCCGAAAACGGGTGTTTTCGGGGATTTAGCCGCAAATATTAGTTGATAAATGGGCACCTTAGGGGTCTATTTATCATTAGTATTGCTGTAATACAAATGCTATAACACAGGGTTGCCGACCCTCCCGGAATTTCCGGGAGTCTCCCGAAAATCGGGGCTCCCTCCCGGCCCCCCGGAAGGGTGGGCAACCCTCCCGGATTCAGGGGGGACCCCCGCTGTCCCCCCGGATCGCGGCATTAAAATGCCGCAATCCTCGGGTCTCAGAGGAGGGGGCGGGGCTAAAATGACACAATCGCGTCACTTTAGCCCTGCCCCTTCCACGGAGATCACTGAATTTGCTGGTTTAACAGCACGGGGCGGGGCTTAGTGATGTCGCGCTTAAGCCCCGCCCCCTGAGTGGCTACTGAATCTCTCCTCTCCGGGAGAATAAGAAAGTCGGCAACCCTGCTATAACATGGGCAAATCCATGCTCCAATGTGGAGATTTTCTACTCCTGAAGTACACCATAACATGACACATGGCCTCTCTGCACAGGTCTCCCACAACCAGTTATACACTGTAGGTAATGTCAGGTCAGGATATTGCAGCAAAGGGCTAGCTACATTATTTTTGTTATTTATTTGAAAGCAAATGGAAGTTGGGTCGTGACTAAAAGCCTCCAGCACTAAACACTACAGCACACAATGGGAAGGAACTGCTTCACACTGCCTCTTACCCTGTTAGTTTGTTAGTAACTATAGTAACTGTTTAGACAGCACATGGACCTTCCACAGAAATAACAACAACTTCAGTATTAATATCTAGAACATTACTTATGTTTGCATTCTTATTATTGAGGATCACTGACATTTCTTAAACTCAAGAATTTTTTCACATCCCTGAATCCTAGGAATTATATTTGTTATATTGATATTTTATTCCTGTCTAAAAATAAATAAAATCTCTCAGTTGCTTACTTGTTTATTTGATGTATATCAGCTTTTTATTACTTGTAGAATACAAATGTGAAAGGGTTAAAGCCAATGATGATAACTAATATCCCAAGTGCAATTGCATGACGCATCTCCCTGAAGAATAAGCTGTGCTCACTGTAATGGTGTCAGATTCTTCTTCCAGAATGATGTTCTCACTGCAGACTCCTCAGCTCTCACTCATGACATACGGAAACAATGCACTTTGCTTCACTGTATAAATGCCCCATCTAATCTCTGTGAAATTTATGGGACATACACATGGGGATATATATAAACCCCATTTCTAAACAATCTAACTAGATTGCTTAAAAAATAAGCACAAATATCTCTGGGTGTATGCAGATAGAATTAGATTTGGGTGGGGTTTTGGGTGAGATCTATATTGCAGTGTAAAAATAAAGCAGTCAGTATTTTCCCTTCACAGAAACAAAATAACTCACCCAAAACTAAATCTCTCTGCACATGTTAATTCTGCCCCCCTGCAGTGCACATGGTTTTGTCCACGAGTGAACTAGAATAAGGCCCATACATACTACACAGTTTTTTTTACATAATATCGCTCTGAATGGCCCCTCTGAGCAATGCTGTTGAAAAAATAGAGTAGTGTGTATGCTCAATATTTTTAATGATGCATGCTTTCCCGCCTCGTTACTGACACCCCCCACCTGTTATATGTGCATGAAACTCAATCTGACTAGATTGTCAGTGACTGCAAGTGAAGTCACTGAATGATATCGGTAGCTAATATCGTTCAGTGTGTATGCGCACTTTTGGCCATCGGTGCAAATGGAAGGTCTGTTTAACATGCAAGGAGGCTAGATGTATGTGGACACTTCTGTATATAAGGTCTCTCATGTTAGTCCTGAAAAAAATTCTGGATTTTAATTTATTGCATTAGAGTCCAAAACTCCATGACACTGTAGTCTCAACTTTTATGATTTTTAGCTTTAGATAGCATCAAGCAACAGAAGCCGATGGGCATCATTTTGCACTTAGTGGGATCCAACCGGATACCTCCCAGAGAGAAAGAGGCAGGGGAAAGAGGGGGTGAGAGAGACAGAAAGAGAGAGAGAGTTGGGGAGAGATAGAGAGATGGGAAGAGAGAGGGAGTCAGGAAGAGAGAAGTTGAGAGAAAGAGAGAGCATAGTGGAGAATAATCTGGGTGCTTTTTATAGCAGGACTGGCCTATGACATCTTTACGCCTCACCCCTGTCATGGTTGTATGCCTAGATTTGTGGGGTTCATGGTGAAGGGACAGAGAAAATTTGTATCTTTAAGCTCTGCGCAGTCAGCTCTGACCCACGTTTAATGCAGTTATTTCCCCTTTCTGCCTGCTTCAATACGAAGCACAAAGAATGTGATTTCCCGGGAGAGTAGGTAAGTATGATCCCAGGAGAGTAGGTAAGTATTATTCTGGGAGAGTAGGTAAGTATGATCCCAGGAGAGTAGGTAAGTATGATCCCAGGAGAGTAGGTAAGTATTATTCTGGGAGAGTAGGTAAGTATGATCCCAGGAGAGTAGGTGAGCATTATTCCGGGAGAGTAGGTAAGTAATATCCCAGGAGAGTAAGTAAGTAATATCCCAGGAGAGTAGGTAAGTATTATCCTGGGAGAGGAGGTATGGTTCTGGGAGAGTAGGTAAGATCCCAGTAGAATACAGATGGAGCGCCTGTAGTCTTTGCAAGGGCTGGTGGTGGATTCGCCACGTGCCAGCCCCTGCCAGACTTTGGAAGGGGACTTGCGCGCACAAGACACAAGTGCGTCCCCTACAACGGAGCTCCCCCGCTGCCCCACCGCCTCGCCATCAGTGCCTGCCATGTTCCCCCACCTCCCCGCCTTCCCCCCCCCTAACCCTGCCCGTCTCCCTGAAGCGGAGACGGTCAGGGTTCCTGTGTCCCGCAAATGGGAAACTGGGACGTGCGTGTGTGGCAGATGCTTGCGTGTCCCAGTCAGATGTAGCATCGGCTCGCCAGCGGGGGCATTCAGGCGGGCCCCGGCCCTGGATGAGCGGCGCTAAATCTGTAGGTATGTATGAAATGGGGAGAGAAGGTAAATATGATCCTGGGAGAGTAGTTAAGTATGATCTCGGGAGAGTAGGTAAGTATGATCCTGGGAGAGTAGTTAAGTATGATCCTGGGAGAGTAGTTAAGTATGATCTCGGGAGAGTAGGTAAGTATGATCCTGGGAGAGAAGGTAAGTGAGATCCCAAGAGAATAGGTAAGTATGATCCTGTGAGAGTAGGTAACTACTCATTAAATAAGTCAAGAAGAAGCAAATTAGTAAAATAAGTGCACATACATGATGAACCTTATTCAGGTCCGTTCGCATGGCCGCGTGCAATGTTTGCACTTTGCGCATGTGAATACACATTTCTGCGCATGTGCATGCTCTGGGTGCGTGCACCCACGGCAAACAAACTATTCGCTGGGTGCATATGGGGGGCGTGGAGTGGCGGGCTGGTCCATGAGCAGGGCCCTCCTACCTCCAAGTCTGTCTGTTACCCAGTTTGTTTTATCTGTGTCTACTATTGTAAAGCGCAACGGAATCTGCTGCGCTATATAAGAAACTGTAAATAAATAAATAAATTAGCATATGGGAATTCCCAGCGTTCTCATGCTAATGAGGCCATGACGGACACGCAGGGGGGGTGGGCAACTGGCATCACCGGATATGAGCTACCACTTCCCTCAAGTGTACATGCATATGTAAGGTTGCTCAGAGCAACCTTACATATACGTGCACCATTCACATCTTTCGATGGTCGGCGACCATACGCGACTTACAAATGGTGGTCAGGCGTACGGCCATTCGCAAGGCGGGATCTGGTTCACTCGCAAGGAGGGGAATATGCATCCGAGCAAATTAATCAAAATAACCCCCTATATGCCAATATTGAGGCCATTAAAATGAATGGTACTGACAGAATAAAAATGACAACTGTGTTAAATAATGTACTTTAAATTATTTTTGTCCCTACTATATATGCTAGTCAAAGAAAGTATCATCTGCCCTTTCCCCTGAACGATAAATATAATATTGAATACATATTGTAAAATGCATCTGATCATTAAGATATGAGCTATATCCAGTCATTGCTAAGCAACTAGCACCCAGCATGTTTGTGTTTATGGTAAAAGAAACAAATCTACAAATGTTGGACGGACCAGCTGTCTGTTATTGTGGCTAGCTTGATTGAAAGATGGCAATGTCATTTCTTTCATATTTATTTTGAAGCAATCTGTCTGCTTTTAAAAATTGTATGCTGATACTTGGCTTCAATACAAGAAATAATACTAATGAATTCTTCATACAGTTTAAAAATTAATCTTGTGTGCGACTATGTTAGAGAATGCATTACAATTAAGACAAGGGGGGTGTAAGTAAGGATGTCCATCGTTTATCCATGTTTCAAAACTATTAATGGTTTATGGCTGATGTCAAATGGTTTTGCCAGCGATGGGAGAGGACCAGATGGCACAGAATACATTTTTTGTTGTTGTTGCGAGGTGTAGAGACATGGAGCATAGCCCCAACCGGTGCTGCATTTTAATTGTCCGCCAGCATCCTGAGTTAAGGAAGCCTGCGCTCCGGAACCTCCGGCTGCAGCTCAGTGGAAGAGGAGATGGGGGAGAAGGAGCCGGGTTACAGTAAGTCAAGTGAGAAGGGGGAAGGGGGATAGGGGAGCCCGGACTGGAAATGAATCCCAGGCCCCAAAATTCCTGATGGCAGCCCTGCCTGGGGGTAACCCAACCACTTCGGGAGTGCTGGGCTGACCCAAGCAAGCAAGCGGAGAGGCGTTAATGCCATTAGACCACACACCCTTTTCACATTTCAAACCCCTTTTTGGAACAGATTTCAACTGCTTAAGTTGATAGGTATGATGTACAGTGTATTTGTTTTCAACTCTGCAATATACAGCTTAGAGTGGCATAAGTATGGGGTATACAGGGCGTTCAAAGGCTAAGGCAATGTTACAGTAGGTTGCCCCTCCTCTAAAACCCAGGCTCATCCCTGAAGCCATTCGAAGTGCAGAATGGAGGCCTCATTTGAGCATGCACAATACAACTACATTTATAACTGAAGTTGCATTGTTCACTTGTACTAAACAATATTTAATGGATTCTATTTTATTTATACATCTACAACTTAAAATGGAGAAATTCTCCAATGTTTTTTTTTCCATCAATTCTGTTTTACAATAAGTAGTTTGTTAAACCTTGCAAAAAAAAAAGTAAGAAAGAAAAACAACAATCACAAAACTTCAAGTTGAAAACATTAATTCATTTAATGTTGTTTATTGCATTCTAAAACAACTGATGAATTGCTGCAGTCAGTTTATGCCAAATAGATTTTAATGTACCAGCTTAAACATTTGCATTTAATCTGTCAGTTTATTTAAACTGTTGGCATAAATCATTTAGTTAATTTATTTATTTCATATATATGACATATTTAAAACCATGTCACTTTTCTACCATGTACAGAAAATGTATGGCAGATAATTTAATAATGTAAAGGACTAAACTTGTCTCTGAAAGGCGCTGTGTAATATGTATACTGTATGTACATTGGCAGAAGGTGTGGGTGGTGAGCCCAGGTAAAAAAAATATAATTAGTTCCCCCCTCCTCCACTCCAACGCAAGTTCATAATATGCAAAACACCAGTGGATAGCAGCAGTGGGCCCCTTAGTCCTCAGGGGCCCCGGTGCAAAGCACCTTTTGCACCAATGGTAGTCCTGCCTCTGTTATAGTAAATATATACATATATATTACATTACAATAGAAGTTCGAGTAAGTGATTACAATAAACACTACTGTAAATATTTTAATACGGCCAAGAAGTATGCTTGTATCTTACTCCCCTACGCTCCGGCATGTTGCGGGAGACCCCCATATTAGGGGGGCTTAATGTTCATGTTATATTGCACTGCCCCTCCCAGAAGTCCTCAACATTTACGTAATTTTGGGGACATAATTGAGAGTTTGTACCCATCCCCCAAATTGTCAAGCAGAGTGTCCACTCCGGGCTTCTACCAAAGAGAAGAAATAAAAGTTGGACAGCTATGACTTGTATGTCCTGGAGAACATTCATTTTGCGTAGATTCACTAAATGCTTATTTAATTGTTAGATAATATGTTTGTAAATATGTGTAGATATAAAATGGAATACATATGAACACCATTAAGGCCAGTGGCGGCTTTTACCTCTGCAGAGGAGGGGGGCTGCCGCTATGCAGGCATCAGTGCTCACCGTTCATCCCTGGCCTGGCCACTCATCTGTTGGTATTACCAGCAGATGAGTGGCAGTGTAGACGGCTTTCCATAGGGTCTTGCTATGGAAAGTCATCCACCCCGGGGAAAGTCTCTAAAATGGGCGAAAACCTCTCAGTGTGTATGCAGTTACGTACCACTACAGTGGTATTCCCCATCATCTTTCTGCACAGAAGATGGGCAAAATTGCCCAGTGTGTATGTGACCTTCCCAGCTACCTGCAAGGTAACACAGCAAATCTGACTCACAATGATTCCACACTTCAGACTTCCAGGGGAAATTATTTATGGCATTCTGCAGACATTTGGGAACATTTAACAGAAGAATTTTTCCTCAGCCTGACCCTATTTTATGAAACACATGTATAAACAGACATGTATATGAAATGATTACAAATATTCTGGCAACCATCAGCTCTAAACTGTGTTTCTGAAGCAAATCAGAAAGTAACATCGGCCATACCACAGCGTGCAATATTTTGCAAACCCCTCTGGCGCTTAAGAGTTTAAATGTGTTTAAGGTCTATTTAAAAAATAAAACATTTCGTTCCAAAATAGCTTAACAGCAATCTAAAAAATATATATATTTATATAGGCAGCCGGTTTTCATTCTACCATTAATAATATGAATAACGTCAGGGTAATCAGGCTAAGAAAGCAGGGATCACAGCGGTACATAAAGTCTAACATTGGACAGTGTCAACACCTGCACTAAAAGAGGCATTCACTATATAACGCCATGCTTTTAATATAACTGTAGGCGTACAGTATGTGGATGTATTCATATAGACCGTCCGCCATAATTCAGGTTAGTCTTTTCTGTATTACATAAACATATTCATAAAAATGATATAGAAAATCCTGAATCACCACAGGGATTAAAATATGAAAGTGGGTCAGTGTGACTTGGCAGCCAGACATCCAGGCAGTAATCCCATCTGCATTAAATTTTCACTGAACTGAAAAAAGAGACAGAGATGGAAAAAAAACACAGGGCCTTGTTGGTGACTTTCATCACTGTATTACAAAATGTTATCAAACATCTTCAGTGTGCAATGACACAGTAACCCAGTCAAGTAATAATAGGTCTCTGTATTTGCTGCTATGTGGTTTTCCAAAGCCGGCATTACTGAAATAAGCAGTGCATTATCTGTAGCGCAACAGGAGTATTTGCAAACAAGCGTAAAAAATATTCAGGAAAGACTATAAGGGCCTGCATATCTACTCCTGTCATTAGCTGCCTCGAGGACCAAGAAATATGCACATAATCTATCCAGGTTTCCTTGAAAATAGAAAAAAAATAGAGTTTAACTATTATTACAGTACCGTACTATGTGCACTTCTAATCTCAGCCCTAGAAGCTTTAGCGGGTGTATACCATCTTGAATATTATGCACATATTCACTTCATCCTATAAAAAGTATTTTAAGCACACCTAGGATAGGAAATTCCCTGCCGTTACAGTAACGTAATCCTTATAAAAATATTCCTAGCACACAACTGCTGTTTCTATAGAATAACAAGGCTTTATTATAGAGAGGTATCTAACAACAAGCCCAAGGCTAATACTTTCATCTGTCTGGCTACAAAAGGAAAGAGATAAAACTGTAAACAATTATCTTTGTGTATGTTTCTGGATAAATTAATAAAATGTGTCAGACTTGCTCATGAAACATGAGGAACTGTAATAATCGAATGTCTGTCAAAAGTCCTGACATGTCTCAGCAGCAATGTAGATGGAAATCTTCTGCCGTTACTTTTACCTTACCTGACATCTGTGTTCATGACACATGAGGCCAGCTGTGCTGTGGGTTAGGGCCTCACATTATACAGCTGTTAAAAACTTGAAGAAGCTACATTATTGGCCATTTTAGGCCATGGCAGAGAGGGCATTTTAGGGGGCATTTTTTACTCACCTGTGTATGATTACAGAAACCTTCAAAACATTTAATATTTGTTAGGGGGGGCTCAATCAGTCATATTGCACATCCAAAACATTGTTGAGGACAGACTTTTGCTGAAAACTGGTCGCAGCCTCATGATTCTTGAGGCTGCACCCACTGATGTGCACATTTTAAGGGCGTGAATGCGGGTCATCCTGCTGTTTTTGTAATGAAGCACCTCAGCTCCCAATCTCATTTGATACAGTGTGGATGAGATTGGGAGCTGAGGTGTTATGCAGAGCAGCAATGACAGAGATCACCCCCCAATTTTCCCATACCTACAGGAAACTGTGGCCCATGGGTACTTCAACTAGATAGTGCCCAAACTGCAGGACTGCCCACATTGAAATCAGGATGGTTGGAATTTATGGCTTTAGGCTGGAGTAGAGAACCATTGTTATACTGTACTTCATGGCTACCACCATAATTCAAAAGTGCATTTGAAAATTGTACTTTGTCAAAGTAAAATATTGTACGATTTCTATATTATTATTATTATTATTATTATTATTATTGTTATCATTATTAATATTATTATTATTATTATTATTATTATTAGTAGTAGTAGTAGTAATAATAGTAAACGTCACTGGCAAAATCCTCAGCTCTGTGAACATCCTCTTCTTGCCTACCTTCCTCTACCGGCAGCAGCCAGTACAGTGCAGTTGCGCCCGCATCCAGGGCCAGATTAACAATATGTATGCTCTTGCTAGCAAAACCTACTCTCTCTTTGGGATCTGTGAATTTTGTAAATGAGAGAGAGACACAGAGAGAGTAAGCACTCACAAGCAGGTGTCTTCCCTTACATATGCCATTATCACGTCCCCAATGCCTACAACAGAACATATTCCTTGGCTTCTGCCACCCTGCTTCTTATTTGAGTGTTATGACCACTGCTGTCACAATGTTTATGAAGCATGCCCATATCCTGCAGTACTCGGTACACTTAGTCACTTTTTTCTGGTTTTGTTCATACTGTTCATGAACTGTGTAAGGTGCTGTGTAATTTTTGTTGTGCCATGTAAATAAAGGATAATAATAATAAAATAATCTAACAATAATAAGTGATGGTAGTGATATCTCAATGGATCCTAGTGAGTATTTTAACCCTGACCCTAAATGTCCCCTCCCACAATCAAACATAACCCCACCCCCATGCAGACTAACCTTAACCCATACTTGCCTACATTTTTGTTCTCGTTTCCAGGAGAAATCCAGAGAGGAGACACACGTGTAGTTTGAGGAATGGGTACTAACATCATCAAGCCGCACTCCCCTTTCCAGCCAAATGGCGTGGCTGAGGGGGTGTGGGAGGTCCTGGGAGGAAGTGGGAGACTTGCCCAACTTTCTGGGGAAATGGAGGACCTCCTGATTTTGTTGAGCCCCCTGGCCATTCCAGAAGGCAAGTATGCCCAAACCCCACTCTCCTAGCCTAATCCTAGGCCCAGTACTTACCTTCATTATTTGAGTGTTGGGAGGCACTTTTATGGCTAAAGTGAGATTTCAGATACTGCTGTAAACTCTCTCTATAGTTCTAAAGTTTGTTATAGAAGCTTAAAGTCACTGCAAAACAACTCATGCTGGAGTATAAAGTAAAAGGTGTGCTGTTGTCTTGGAAACGAGTGAATCAATAGTGAAGTGTGATATTGTATGTGCATAGCATATATATTAGATATAGGACAATAATTCCCCTATAAGTGTATGTACAAAATAACTGTACTTAGAGAGCTGTCATATCAGATCTCATCAATTTCATATTTCTTTTTTAATGTTGACTACTTTGTTCTATAGTTGTCATGGCTGTTCTGGAGGTCGGTTGCGCCTTTACTGAAATTGGTGTTAGAAGCAGGTAAAACCAAAATGGTGGTAGGGAATATAGATTGTAAGCTCCACTGGGGCAGGGACTGATGTCAATGTTCAAATATTCTCTGTAAAGTGCTGCAGAATTTGTATGAGCTATATAAGAAACTGTTAATAAATAATAATAAAACAATAAGCAAACGATTAACATGGAAAATGTTGACATTAATTTTTCTCATTTTTTGTGTCAGTGTCAACTCCTGATCACGTGGACCCCCAATTAGTGCACCCTGTCCCCTCGCATGGCACGCTTCACATGCCATGCTTTGGCCAGGTGCTTCACTCCACTAATGCTGCGCTCGGCACACTGTACAGTCCATGTAGATGGTATTGTACGAGAAAGTAAAAAAAAAATCCACCAAAAAATTTGTCAATCTTTTCATGTGTTGAGCATTTCCACGCTGACACTTTGGTTTTATTGACCTTTTGCCAATGTCAACCTTGTGTTTGTCAACCTTTTGGTGTCTATTAACTGTCCGCCATCCAAATACTAACCAAAATGGCATGTGTTTCACATCCGTTTCCGATCCAATGAGCGGTCCCATGCACAACGGACCAGACCAGAGCCGGAGATCCCAAGGCCTGCACTATAGATAGTATTAGATCCCAGAGGCTTTGCTGGAATAGTATATGATACATCACATGAAAATGGGCCGCATACTATGTACCATACTGTATGTGATTCCGATGCCCAGGAAGCAGTTCAAGAGGAAACCTTTGCAACTTCTCCCCTCAGAGAAGTTGTATAGTGTATGGGCAACTTTAGGCAGCTGCCTAGGGCCTCCAGAGCCTGTGGGCACCGCTAATTCTGACTCAAAAAAATGAAAGATGACTCTAAGGGGTTTATTTACTAAAGTGTGGGTTTATAGAAATGGAGATGTTGTCCATAGCAACCAATCTACTTATCATTTGTCTACCACCTTCTAGAAGATAATAGCTAGTATCTGATTGGCAACATCTCTACTGTATTTCTATCATCATGAACCCTTAGTAAACATACCCCTGAGAGAGGCATCCTTCTTTATCATAGGGGGTAATTCTGGTTTGGCAGCGAATTCACAGCCTTATGAGTCCACCATCGAATGATGACGAAGGCTCATGCATATGTACGGTTGCCTCAAATCAACCTTGAAGATGCGTGTCTGCTCGGGGGGAAGTAGGAGGGCAGCTGACATCCGGTGAAGTCCCAGTGTTCTCATGGGAATGTCCATGAAACGCTGGGTGTTCCCATATATAGATGGTGCATGCCGCCACCCCACGCCCCTCTCCCAGCCCCCCCTCAAGGTGGCTTGCAATCTGTTCGCCATGGCCACATGCAACAAACGCATGCACAGAAATGCACAGGTGCAATAAAAAACCATTGGTCCCTGTGCAAACGAGGGGACCTTGCAAATGGACCTGAAGTTTTGCTAAGGGTGCAAAAAAAAGTTGTACTGGCCCTGCCCTTATTTACTATTATGCAATAATGATAACATAGATTTATCGACACAATTTGGCAAGTAAAAATTGCTGAAGCTGCTGAGTGCTATATACAGTAGCTGCCCAGCTACAGTGGCTGAGAGCAGTAATAGTAGTCTTACCACTTTCCCGGGACTGTTTTAGAATATTTGCACATACAGTACGTGGCCCAGCTAGCAAACTCGGGCATGCATAGTGGAACTGGCAGCCATGATGATCAAAGCTCTCTCACTTAAAAAACTGTTGTGTTCTGTGTACCCATGTAGAAATGTTTGCTATCCTATAGTTCACTCTGGTTAAAAGTTTCATTCATCACTACAATTTGCCAATGAAACAACAAATTGAAAGGTAGGAGTGGTTGGGGGTTCTGTCAGTGGGTATATAGAGGCCACTGACCGACGCTAGGCCAGCCCTCTGGCGAAGTTAATTACGAAACGCGCAGAGGTGTGACCTACCGTCAAGACTAAAGCAGGCATCCAGGAGCTCTGGACAGATTGTAACCTGCTCCAACACTTAGGTGTTGCGCACTGACAGTTTATGTTCTATGTTTGCGGTGACTGGCGCCGCCAACGTTGGTACATTATCTACTACCTCTTTCCCTTGTTTTTATGAGATGGAATAAAAATCTTTAAACATTTACATGCACTATCAATCGCCCATTCTCATTTCTCCAGATATACATTACCTGGATCAACCACAGTTGGAGAACGGCAGCAACTGGTTCTAATCACCTAAGTGCTTGGAAGTTATATGTGAAGGAGGACTGAACTCCCAATTAATACACCTTCTGGGACTGTTAGTTCCACAGTATACAAAATCTACTCTGAATTTAGGCGCTTCCCTAATGGGCACTATGAGAAATGGATGACTGTAAAATACTCTCCTTTCGTGGTGTTTCGATGATTGATCCTCCGTCTCTACATTCCGCTTCCCTCCACTCTTTCACTCGAGACTCGTCTAGGAATATATGGGTGAGAGAAAAAGGGCAAATGTGTAGAATTGTTTTCGCCAGTCCAGATATGTCTTATCTCTGAGTCAATAATGGCATACCAAGACTCACTATTTAGATTGATTAAACAAGAATATCAAGGTTTTTATGAAAAGATGGGGTTGCATACCCGTACTCACGGTGGGTTAAGCGATTTCACACTCATAGCGGTTTCTCGAGTCTCGAGTGAAAGAGTGGAGGGAAGCGGAACGCAGAGACGGAGGAGCAATCATCGAAACACCAAGAAAGGGTTTTTACAGTTATTTTACAGTCATCCATTTCTCATAGTGTCTATTAGGTAAGCGCCTAAATTCAGAGTAGATTTTGTATACAGTTGTTTTTGTTGGGGGATTAAGGGTTATATCCCCATACTCTGAACGGGCGAATCCCAATCACAGTAGCGCAAAGGAAGACTTCTACCTTTCACATCTATGTTAGTTCCACAGGTCCGGACATACAAAGTACTCAGCGGTTGAAGACCTTGACTGGCCCACACAGAGCCCTGACCTTAAGTCCATTGAGTACCTTTGGGATGAACTGAAATTGCAAGCCAGTCCTTCTCGTCCAACATCAGTGCCTCATCTCATAAATGCTTTGACTGTGCACAAATCCCCACAGAAAAACTCCAAAAGTTTGTACTCAGCCTTCCAAGAAGACTGTAAGCTGTTATAGCTGCAAAAAAGGGACCAACTCAATATTAAAAAATATGTATTTAAATACAATACCATTTCAGACCCTGTTCGTGTAATGGACAGGCGTCTGAATACTTGGGTCACTATAGTGCAGTGGTGGGCAATAAGCGGCCCCCCAGCTGTTGATGAACTACACATCCCAGCATGCTTTGCCATAGTTTTGCTCTTTGGCCATGCTGAAACTAATGCAAGGCATGCTGGGATGTTTAGTTCATCAACAGCTGGAGGGCCACTTATTGCCAACCTCTGCTATAGTGCATTTATTCAGTTTGACTAGGATGTGACAGCAGTTGCCAGGTTCTTAAAAAACTGGGTGTTAGAGTAGGAACTGCAGTGAAATGGGGTTCCTTAACGTTGGTCTGCAAGCTCAAATGCATTGATCAATCCATGAACCAAAACCTCATTATTTATTTAATTATTTGTGCATAAGATGAGTGAGTTTACTGTGGTGAGTGCTGAGCCCTCAGTTTGTTTATTTCAGTGTGGTACATTCTATGTACCGCATAACATACTGTATTCCTAGCAATAAAATGTCTTTCACAGCCTGAAAATTATGAATGAGAGTGGTGCTATGAATCTGCTCTTGTTTCTTTCTTTCTGCAATTACCTTACAATTTCCAGCCTTTCATAATAAGAAATTAGTATTGCCAGCAGGAAAAATAAGATACTTTACAAGCTTTCCGAAAAGCCCTTGGTGATAATTTGTCCTTGATTGCAGATGGGACTAAGTTCATGACACACACTAGCATTAATTTCAGACCACACGGGAAAAATTGTGAATCTCAGCTATTCCCCAATCACTTGCTGATAAACCAATGTTGATTGTGACTAGGAGTGAATACACATTATTCTCATTTACTAGAGAACAGTAACTACTCCATAGGATTAATTCATATTTGTAAACAAAGCAAAACAAAAACATCTTATTAGTTTCTAAAAATATTTCCCACAGAAACTAAAGGATTGCTTTATTTACCCTAATTAAACATTTATTCTTGGATGTCTATCAATAAAGTCATTGTGGAATTTGCAGAACACAATTGTTAGCACCGATAAGAAAATGCTTTGTTTCATATAAATTAATATTGCCATTAATATTGTACTATGTACAAAGTGGGTAAAAAGTAAAACCAAATACAGTATATCAACATTTTATTAATTGGCTTCTGGGACAATAAGGCACACCATATCATAAATGTACGCATATTTTAGAGTACAGATTATTAAACTTAACTTTGCCTTGAGGGATGCAGTGTCAGCTGCAGAGAAGTGGAAGCAATGACAATACCAAGCCAGTGACAAAAGTAAAAATTGCATATCCCATAATGATCAGAAAGAGGATTGTATATCAAATTATCTGAGTCATTAGCTGGTGTATTTTGCCATTCTCAACTCCACTGCGGGAGGTAGGAGTTACTCAGCCCGGTCTTGTACCTTATATTACCTCTCCTCAATTGCCAGAAGAGTAGCGAGGAAGGCCATGTACACCGGGATGTCCGCAGCTGTCCTCGGCAGTGCAAGCAGATGGCTCGTAAGGCTGCAGACCTCTGTCTGAAGCAAGCAGAAGTATAAGTGTTCGGGTCTGGCTCGGTCCGTGTAAACGAGTGATCTGCGGGTATGCAGTGCGGTTGGGGGTGATGCTGGTACTGACGCATTTCGTTCCTTCGTGGTGGAAGCTTTATCAAATAGTTTCTCTATATAAGTGAAATTTTAATTCATGATCCACCTTGTTCATTTAACATTATTCTTATGCAGGGGCGGGCTGGGCCGGGGGGCAGGGTGCCATCTGCCCCCCAGGCCGCTCTGGCTGCTGTGCTGCGGGCCGCGCCGCCGCGGCCGTGTTCGCGGCCGCTTTGCTTTTTTTTTTTTTCTGCCGGCGGCCATGTTCCTGTGGTTTTTTTATATGATATCTGCGGGCTGCGGCCACAGGAACATGGCCGCCGGCCTCCACGGCTACGTGGAGGAGGGCTCCGGCCGGCAGCCTGTTCCCTCTTGTCCCCGGCGCCCTCCCTCCCTCACTACGGCTCCCTGTCACCTGGTTTTCTGCTATCGCTGCTCTCCCTGCTCTGCGGAAGTCAACCTGGCATCCGTTTGAGGCCTGAGCAAGTGAGAGCCGGTGACGAGGAGCCAGGAGTTCGCTTGGCTGCCGGATCCTCCCCTGCTACCGCCGGGATCCTGTCTGCTGTCGGCTCTCCCCCCTGCTGCTGGATCCCTGCCGGGCGTCCACATGTGGTGCGCCCGGCTTTCACCTGCTACCACCGGGTCCCTGCCTACTGTCGGCTCTCCCCCCTGTTGCCAGATCCTTGCTGGACATCCACATGTGGTGCACCCAGCTCTCCCCTGCTACCACCGGTTCCCTGCCAGCTGTCGCCTCTCCCCCCTGATGCCGGATCCCTGATGAGGGGGCCACAACTTTTCCCTGCTGCAGCGGAATCCTTGCCGGGCCTCTCCTCCCTTTCGCCGCTGAATCTCCACCATGCACCCATCAAGTAGGTTTTAGTGGAATGCAGCTTATAGTTTAATGTCCCTGACTCCCCTCAAAAGATGGGGTTAAAACTTGATATGCATGCTATTGTGCAGTAACAATAGATTGTGGCAATACTAATCATTGCTCTTATCTGTACCCCTCCCACCCAGTGGTTTAATGTTTATAATTTAGTAATATACAGTAGTTGCTTGTGATTTTTATTGTTCAGGAACATCACTGGGACCCTGCTGTCATTCTCCCTGTCTCTCTTTCACTGCTGTCACTCTCCCTGTCTCTCTGTCCCTGCTGTAAATCCCAATGTCCCGCTGTCACTCTCTGTCCTTACTGTCACTATTCCTGTCCCTGCTGTCCCTCCCTATATATATATATATATATATGCCATGACACCACAGGCTGCTCCCTCTGTATAATAATAATGCAATGACACCACAGGCTGCTCCCCCTGTATAATAATTTGTGTCATGGCATTACTATTATTATATTATACAGCGGGAGCAGCCTGTGGTGTCATTGCATTATTATTATACAGCGGGAGCAGCCTGTGGTGTCATTGCATTATTATTATACAGCGGGAGCAGCCTGTGGTGTCATTGCATTATTATTATACAGCGGGAGCAGCATGTGGTGTCATTGCATTATTATTATACAGAGGGAGCAGCCAGTGGTGTCATAGCATTACTTTTATATTATACAGGGGGAGCAACCTGTGGTGTCATAATTATTATTGTACAGGGGGATCAGCCTGTGGTGTCATGGCATTATGCCATGACACCACAGGCTGCTCCCTCTGCATAATAATAATGCCATGACACCACAGGCTGCTCCCCCTGTATAATATAAAAGTAATGCCATGACACCACAGGCTGCTCCCTCTGTATAATAATAATAATGCAATGACGCCACAGGCTGCTCCCCTTGTATAATAATTTGTGTCATGGCATTACAATTGTTATATTATACAGCGGGAGCAGCCTGTGGTGTCATAGCATTACTTTTATATTATACAGGGGGAGCAACCTGTGGTGTCATAATTATTATTGTACAGGGGGAGCAGCCTGTGGTGTCATGGCATTATGCCATGACACCACAGGCTGCTCCCTCTGCATAATAATAATGCCATGACACCACAGGCTGCTCCCCCTGTATAATATAAAAGTAATGCCATGACACCACAGGCTGCTCCCTCTGTATAATAATAATAATGCAATGACGCCACAGGCTGCTCCCCCTGTATAATAATTTGTGTCATGGCATTACAATTGTTATATTATACAGCGGGAGCAGCCTGTGGTGTCTTTGCAATATTATTGTACAGCGGGAGCAGCCTGTGGTGTCATTGCATTATTATTATACAGCGGGAGCAGCCTGTGGTGTCATGGCATTATTATTATACAGAGGGAGCAGCCAGTGGTGTCATAGCATTACTTTTATATTATACAGGGGGAGCAACCTGTGGTGTCATAATTATTATTGTACAGGGGGAGCAGCCTGTGGTGTCATGGCATTATGCCATGACACCACAGGCTGCTCCCTCTGCATAATAATAATGCCATGACACCACAGGCTGCTTCCCCTGTATAATATAAAAGTAATGCCATGACACCACAGGCTGCTCCCTCTGTATAATAATAATGCCATGACACCACAGGCTGCTCCCTCTGTATAATATAATAATAGTAATGCCATGACACAAATTATTATACAGGGGGAGCAGCCTGTGGCATCATGGCATTATTATTATACAGAGGGAGCAGCCTGTGGTGTCCTGTCTTTTACGCAGGGGTGCAGCCTGTGGTGTCCTGTCTTTTATGCAGGGTTGCAGCCTGTGGTGTCTTGTTCTTTATTTATGCAGGAGAGCAGCCTGTGGTGTCCTGTTCTTTATTTATGCAGGAGAGCCGCCTGTGGTGTCCTGTCTTTTACGCAGGGGTGCAGCCTGTGGTGTCTTGTTCTTTATTTATTTATTTAATTAAAAACCTGCATTTAACAATGCGCTACTTATGGGACACTTATGCGCTACTTATGGGCCAGTGCTCTTGACTTGCCCCCCAGGCTAAAAGTTGCCAGCCAGCCCCTGTTCTTATTACTGTATATGTTTATTTGCTTTGCTTGCTGCTATTGTGCATTGTTTCAGTAAATAATTAATCTCTCTAAAAAAATTGTGGCCTTTTATATAACCAGGATTCAAACTAATAACCTGTTGCATTCCAGTCAAACTCCCTACTTATCGAGCTACTTGATCCTGCATAAGCACTGTGAGATGTATAACTATCTGAAGCTATTTGTACTTTTAAAAAAAATAAAAAAATTGCAATTCAAATGGTCAGATCTATGTAACGTGCAGCCACACATCCAATTCCTGGCAGATATTCACTACATAGGTGTGCTCAGCAAACGAAATACAAGATGTGCTTCAAATAGTTAGAATTCTCTAGCTTTCTGTGCTGGGACAGATAGCTCAATTAATAGAGTGTGTAATTGATTATGGGTTAAAATATTTAAAGGGGTGGAGAAAGGAAATCAGGGTGATATTGGGTTTCAAAATGGACGAAGCATAAGTGAAAGTAATTACTGACAACAAAGCTTCTTACCCCACAGTGCTGTATGCAAGACACAATTCCCACCACCCTAGTTATGGCCCTGTATGCAGGCTTATTCTTGTAATCGAAACACATATTCTTGTACAAATTTGCTGTCCCATGATGATGATGACGTGGGCAGAAAGAGCAAATGTTTTTCGAAAATATATACAAACTCCTCATACTTTGATTTTGATATATATATATATATATATATATATATATATATATATATATATATATATATATATATATATATATATATATTCGGGAAACAAGTGAGTGCTGGGGCGCCTCTTGGGTATAATGTTTAGTTATATGCCTTAAGAAATGTCAATAAAAAATCAGTAAAAATTTTTTTTTTATAAAAATAATGTCTATAAAAACGGAAATGTCCTAACTTGCAACAACCTTAAAATTAAAAGGTCTCAGCTCGTCCCAAAAGATAAACCTTGGTAGTAGGCTTAGTAATTATGTGCAATTAGTGGATAGGGTTTGGCGACTACTGTTGCTGTATACACGGACAGTGAAAAGATTTAAACATTTTTTTTATTTAGACAATGAATAAAAAAGGAAAAAAGAGGGGGTATTTTTACATGAGAGTACCAGTACAATATACAAAAAAAATTTAAGGTACTTGTTTCGTTTCATCGTGGCCGATATATCGGATGCGATATCGGCCAATATATTGGCCAATCCGATCAGATTTTTTACCTGTTCATAACCCCAGTATACACTACGCATGGAGTTGATTTTATATAGTGTGGCAAGCGCAGTAATCCGCGTCCGCTCGACACGCTTTGGGCTCGGTGGCTTGCTGCACTTGCCCCACTTTATAAAATCAACTCCATGCATAGTGGATAGTGGGGTTATGAACAGGTAAAAAATCAGATTGCATCGGATTGGCCGATATATCGGCCGATATCGCATCTGATATATCGGCCGCCGTGAAACGAAACAAGTACCTAGTAATGTACTGTGCCATCCAATATTGTATGTGGCTGCTTATAAACTGCTAAAATTCATTTTCATGAATGTTGGATCAGAACATAATATGATTGTTTTTATATATATATATATATATATATATATATATATATATATGGAGAGGGTACTCTTTCAATGCGCTACAGGAAATGTATGGGCAGCAACTATGTGAGTCCCCCCTGTTAGTGGGGGAAAAGTGGGAAGAATAGCAGACAATGAACAAAGTGCGCCCTTTTGGAATATGTCCACCACCAATAGAACAAATGGTGACAATGTGGTCACGATACAACAGATTTAATGTATAAAACAGATAAAATATAACAATAAAACAATTTTTTCATCTGTGTGGAGTCATGGATTCTAAAACGGTCAATCATGCACAAAACCCCCGCGTTAAAAGGGTTTTGTGCATGATTGACCGTTTTAGAATCCATGACTCCACACAGATGAAAAAATTGTTTTATTGTTATATTTTATCTGTTTTATACATTAAATCTGTTGTATTGTGACCACATTGTCACCATTTGTTCTATTGGTGGTGGACATATTCCAAAAGGGCGCACTTTGTTCATTGTCTGATATATATATATATATATATATATTCAGAAATGCTGTCTTTGCATGTTAGCAAATGTGTCCAACTCTGTATCTAATTGTTTATATTAGTCATATGTAATGAGTTGCAAAATATGTTTTAAAAAGATTTACATTGACTAGCAAAAAAAAAAATACATTGACTAGCTTGTTATTAGCATTTACCTTTATCCAGGGCCGGACTGGGACCAGAAATCGGCCCTGGCATTTTGAGCACACAGGCCCACCTACAGTGGCCTCATGGAAAGGAGGCACGGCATCACAAAAAGGAGGCATTACACATTATGGAACACACCGTAGCGCCCATTACAGAATATGACACAATCCTTATGCCCATTACACATTATTATGGGCCATGGCAATTATTCCTTCTGGCTGGAGGCTGGGTGCAAATTTACCTTGTCTCAGCCACAGATAGCAGAGATAAGTCATGTGCAGGGTAGGGGCAGGAATCAGGACTAGCCAAAAAAGAGCAGGACACTTACTCACACTGTGGCACAGGCAGCATGCAGGCCAGGACGGATCCATCATCAGACTACACATGGACGGCCCCGGCCCCCTCAGCTCCCCCCACCCACGCTGGCTGTGCAGACTGGTGATGGGCAGGTGCGGCCGCAATGACGTGCGGGGTGGGCGGCGCTTAGTGACTTATGGCCAGGAGGTAGCAGGCTCAGGAACGGCCGCATCATGATGCTGGGGGGCGGCGCTGCATCATGACAGGGGGTGGCGCGGCAGCAGGTTCAGAGTCAGCGATACTGCAGAAAGTTCTAAGAACTTCTAAGTTCTAAGAACTTTCTGCAAAAAATTGGCCGACAAGTGCCAGATAGCCAGTTCGGCCCTGCCTTTATCAAAGAGCAGTGACATTTCACTTCATGATACAAAAATATCCTGTACATACAGAAATAAGGATACCTTCATTCTGCATCATCCACAGATGACAGTTAGTTTGGAACTAATTTCACTTGCAGGTGTGCATTCTATCATTTTGGGTTCCCTGATATTAGAGATGGGTGTGTATCGGCTCACAGACAATATCTAGGTCGACAGTCGACACAAGCGAAAGGTCGACATGCAAAAGTACTGTGTAACATCCATTCCCAAGCCCCTGCGAGCGAGTCCCCCTTGCGAATGGATGGCACCAGCCAACCATTTGCAAGGCGGGGCTTGGTGGACTCACAAGGCTGCGAATTCGCAGCCTTGCAAATCAACCAGAATAACCCCCTTAGTGTAGTCTTTGCTTATGCATCTCTGCACCTGCCTGTAGTGAGTTGGGATAGGGGGTAAAAACACTAGTCTAATACCAGACTGAACCTAGGCCTAATTAAAACTGTTCCTTAACTTTTTGTTCATTTTGTTTTACTGTTCTGACAACATAAAGTACTAATACATTTTTTATTTATTTCTCTACAATATTAACACTATTATATCCAGCCACCCTTCCTGCACCAGGACAGTAATGTAGCATGGTATGACTGGGCTCACTACTGTGCCTGGTAATCTTAGATTAGGTCCCCCAGCAGTTAGGTAATGGAATCGCAATTCATTTTTCCATTCTGCACCATAACAGTAGAGTGAGGTAGGCATTTTCATTGTAAGAGCACAGATTAGTGCCCAGTGGTAGACTCTAGGCTATCACTTTCACCTGTTCTCTGAGACCATGGAGGAAACAAGGAATGAGTTTGACATTCTTGCTTCTAAACTAAAAGGTCACCATAGTTTCTTTAAAAAAAAGTTTAAAAATCAGCACTACATTTTATGCTTAAATGACGATATATTTTTAAAAATAGCATGTTTTTATAAAGGCCATGCAAACAATACCGCAAGTAATACCAAATGACCTCACACCCTTGACAGTTGCTATCATTCCATGAAAAGAAAGTACATATATCTTCTAATGATTTTAAGTCAAATTTCTAGTACGCATTTTTCCTAACTGCCAAAAACTGCAAATCGTGCACATTTTTTCCATAACCAAAATGGTGACTCAAAGGACAAAATTCACACACATATGGAAGAACTTTAAAAATGCAATCAGATATGATGTAATTAGAAACATCAGTTCTTACACATCCTCACATACTAAGCTGCAAATATTTCATAAAGATAGATTCCCAAAACCTGGATGTAAGTCAAGAACATATTTCGTAGTCACCAGAGTTTAATAGTTCAGCTGTATGTGTTTCTAAGCTTCTTTTATGCTACTACGTAATTGTAATAGTTGGGTCCTGTTTGACACACAGTGTGGGATTTAAATCAGCACTTTTGCGGTAAATTCTGAGCAGCCCAGCATCTTTTCTACAGGGTCATTTATTTTACAGTTTAGGCTATGTAAACAACACAATGCTTCTTGCACACCGAATGCCCTCTAAACTGTTGTCTTTTGTTCAGGTAGCTAGCACAAAATTCAGAGTCATATCTAGAATGTATCGTGCCAAATTGGTAATTGGCTCATCAAATCATACAACACGTCTTTCTAGGAACCATGAATTTTCACTTAAAAGATTACAGTAATTTGAAACAGTAAAACATAATAATTAATGGCCATCTGGATACTTTTAATAGATGAGACATTTTTATGATATGAAAATGGAAATGACTGCTTTCAATTTCAATATTAGTTTGGTAGCAATCAGTGTGTCAGCACTGGGGTTTTCTGTGTTCCTGGCTGTGACTTGGGTGAACCAGTGGAGGGCGTTGGAAACAGGAAACAGTGTTTTATGTAACGGGAAGATATACACTGGGACACCAGGGAACCGCTGAACCAGATAGTTGGCAGAGACCAGGAACAGGGGTGCAGAGTCTAACTCACCAATGGTGTTCACCAGGGAGCCCCGCAAGAAGCTTTAGACTTAGCTGCACCCAACAAACAGGTCGCAGCCCCACTGCCCTGGTCCTCAGGAACAAGCTGACTGGTGATGGAGGACTCTGAGGAAAGAATACTGGAAGCCTTGAGAAAGTCTTTGGAGTTTAATTTTAACAGTCTAGGAACTGAGAGGGTTAATGGTCATTGGCATGGAAGCCGATGATGACAGAAGGAATCGGCCTGAAAGGCAAGGATGGTTGCTGATGGCCTAGGAGCCGGAGGTAAGTAGCAGCAGCCTGGGAGCCGGAGATGAATGTAGATGGCCTGGAAGCCAGAGAGGGAGGTCGATGGCCGGGGAGCTGGAGAGCGATGTCAACAGCCTGGGAGCTGGTGAGGGATGTCGTCGGCCGTGGAGCCAGTGATGATTGTCAACTATTATGACCCAAGTTGGATTAGTCACTGA
Source organism: Crinia signifera (assembly GCF_055691185.1). NCBI lineage: Eukaryota > Metazoa > Chordata > Amphibia > Anura > Myobatrachidae > Crinia > Crinia signifera. Next base: position 110,104,720 of record NC_139221.1, read on the forward strand.
CTTTATCAGAGTAGCAAGTAGTTGGCCTAGGAGCCAATGGTGGAGGGCTGGCCTGGGAGCCAGTAAGGGGTAGCTGGCCTGGAAGTCGGCAGTGACCTCTGCTGGTGATTGGTGCAACTCAACCGCTGGGAAGAAGTAAGATGGAGGCAAACTGGCAGGTCAGGTTGTTATATCGCTGTAGCACAGTATAGCCTGGAGCCTAGGAATGCTGACACTGGAGACAAGCACACAGGGAACAGAACAGTTGTTCAAGGAAACTTGGCATGCTCGGAGCCTTCCTTTTATCCCCTTTGCTTAGATGTGATTAGTTGCAAGCCGAATTCAGAACCAGGAAGTACCTGTGTACACCTTGGTCCAGAGATTAGGTGTACAGGTCAGAGTTCAGGTAGCAAGCATAGCATTGGTTTAGCCTGTCAGCTGACCGGCAGTGTCATGGCGGTGCCCCTTCAGTCATGGGCCAGCGTGAAATGGGAACCAGAGGGACACAAGGATATCGCGCCATGGATCACGGCAGAAGGAAAGGCAACACGTGGCCCTGCGCTGCAGGACGTACCAGCACAATGGTAAGGGCTGTGGACGCAGATGTGGCCTTACACCGTGATTCATGACACAGTGGCAGCTGCAGTGCTGACCAAGCAGTGGAGGGGGGATCACTAGGCACATATACACATACATGTTAACATGTATGTAATATGTGTGGTGGATCGATCCCTGGGGGGGCGGAAAGGGATAGACTGGTGTTGAAGCAGGACATAAGATCCCACTAGATCACTTAGAAAATGCCTCTGCATTGCTCCATGTGTAGGGGACATAGCAATAATGATGCGTGGCCCCGTGCGTCGCTGTTGTCTGGGGATTAATATCTAGCATACTGGAGGAATCTAGTTGATCGCCAATCAGGGCCAATGTTCTCACCGGAGTACACTTTTTGGCCCGTATTTAATTACCCAGATGATTAGGCTGCACACACGTCATGTAATTTGCAGTACTCCATTGTCCCCAACTTTTTTCTAAAACCTCTATGTAGTGCTAGGGAAAATTGTTGACGTTTGTGTTGGTGAAGTGCTGCCATTCTGACAATTCCTGATCACACTTACCTAATGGGACCACCTGTTTATAGTTTAAGGTTGTATACCCTAATTCTATTTTTAAATACAGTAGAAAGTAGAACGCCAATGGCGTAAATCTCGTAATCTGACTGAGTTCCTCACACATAAGTCTATCTACCACTCCTACTGCAATGGTTTGAAAACTGCTAAACAAACAATCTCTCATCTCTTCACAGGCCACCAACCTAAGCGACTTTTTAACACATTTAAGTCTCTTCTGTCCCCTCCCTCTCCTCCCCTACCGGCTACCATCAGTGCACAAGAACTTGCCTCCTACTTTAAGGTCAAGATTGATAATATCCGAGATAAAATGGTATGCTCTTCCACAAACTCTAACCCTCTTTCTTCCCCATCTGAACCCTCTGGCACTTTCTCTTCATTTGAGCTCACAAATGAAAAGGAAGTTTCAACACTCTTCTTATCCTACTACTCTACTACCTCTCCTCTTGATACCTGCACAAGTCATTACAACTCTGTCTCCTGTTCTTATCCCAACCTTAACTAAAATCTGCAATCTCTCTCTTGCTACTGGTACTTTTCTTTCTTTGCTCAAACAGATATTTCTCCCATTCTGAAAAAACACAATTCTGACCCTAACTCTCTCTCTAACTATCATCCTATCTCTCAGCTCCAATGCCTCTCCAAGTTACTGGAGAGACTTGTCTACTTCCGCCCAGGGCCGGTGCAAGGCACCGGAGCGCCCCAGGCGAGTCGGGTGGGGGCGCCCCGGTGCCAGGGGTGGGGTACCTGTTGTGCCGTCTGGGGAGTGGGTTGGGGGGTCCATGCTAGCGTCTGACAGAGCCTGCAGTGATGTCCTTGCCGCGCGGGTACCTGCGGCACTGTGTATAAAGCTGGCAGCGGCAGGGGGGGGGTCCCTGCAGTGAATAACAAATAACTAGCGCCATGCGGCGGCGCGGGAAGCGCTTCTATTTTGAAAACACTGCCAATCAGCGTGCGGCCAGTGTTTTCAAACCCGGCAGCGCTTCCGGCGCTGCCGCATAGCCCGGCGGATAATGCTAGTTATTTCTTATTCACTGGAGGGTCCCGCCCACTGCCGCCAGCTTTATACACAGCGCCGCAGGTACATACATGCAAGGACACCACTGCAGGCTCCTGTCAGAAGCCAGCATGGACCCTCCTGCCTGCTCCCCAGATGGCGCAGCAAGTACCCCCTTTGCACGGGGGGTGAGGGGCGAACTGCTGCCCTCCAGTGGCCGGCACCCTAGGCAAATGCCTAGACATGCCTAGTGGTGGCGCCGGCCCTGCTTTCGCCTCACACACTTTCTTAACTCTCATACCCTATTAGACCCGCTTCAGTCAGGCTTTCACTCCCAACACTCCACTGAGACAGTATTAGCTAAAGTGGTAAATGATCTGGTAACTGCCAAGTCTAAAGGCTTTACTCACTACTTATTCTTCTAGATCTTTCTGCTGCATTTGACACTGTTGATCATACTCTTCTCATACAAACAATGCACCCCATAGGTCTTAATGATACAGCCCTTTCTTGGTTCTCATCTTACCTATCTGATCGCTCTTTCAGTGTTCGCTTCTCTGACTCTACCTCCTCTTCACTACCTCTGTCAGTTGGAGTACTGCAAGGCTCAGTCTTAGGTCCACTGCTTTTCGCAATCTATACCTCCTCTCTTGGTAAACTCATCAGCTTTTTTGGATTTCAGTATCATTTATATGCGGAAGATACTCAAATCTATCTATCAACCCCAGAGTTGTCACCAGTGGTTTTAGGCCGAGTCTCTGAATGCCTCTCTGCCATCTTATCGTGGATGTCTTCTCGCCACCTCAAACTCAATATTTCCAAAACAGAATTTCTTATATTCCCACCAGCCAAGAACAGTTACCATCCTGATATCTCCATCACTGTTGACAACTCGACAATCTACCCTACCCCACAAGCTTGTTGCCTAGGGGTCATCCTCGACTCTGAACTGTCCTTTGTTCCCCACATTCAATCTGTCACCAAATCATGTTACATGCATCTAAAAAACATATCTAAAATATGACCCTACCTCACACAAGACTACTAAATCTCTTATCCATGCACTCATTATATCCCACATTGATTACTGCAATAGTCTCCTAACTGGTCTTCCCAAGAACAGACTCTCACCACTGCAATCCATTGTAAATGCTGCTGCTAGGCTGATCTTTCCAGCAAGATGCTCATCGTCTGCTGATCCTCCAAACTTTCAAGCATTCCCTGAAAACTCAACTCTTCAGGCAAGCCTATCATATTTAAGTTCCATACGCATAACCCTCTGAGGTACTTTGTATTATATAGCTTCCCCTCTGGACCTACAAGCTATGCTATTACTGGTGCCTGTCCTTGTGTTTCCCTCCTATGTCCCTGTAGATCACAGGTCTTCAACCTGTGGCCCTCCAGATGTTGTGAAACTACATGTCCCAGCATGCCCTGACAGTTTTGGCATGCTTTTATAGGAAAAAATGTGGCAATGCATGTTGGAACAAGTAGTTTAACAACATCTGGAGGGCTACAGGTTGAAGACCCATGCTGTAGATTGTAAGCTTGCAGCAGGGTCCTCCTACCTCCAAGTCTGTCTGTTGTTACCCAGTTTGTTTTATCTCTGTTTACATGTGTAAAGCGCAACGGAATCTGCTGCGCTATATAAGTAACAGTAAATAAATAATAATAAATAATAAATCCAGAAACAGCATTACTACCTACAATTTGACACCTGATGTTATCCTTTGTGCAAAAATGTAATAATAGTAACTACTATTCATAGTTGTAGTTGTACTATTTGGAATAAAGACAATATTTCTCATGTTTGCAAAGGACTAGAAATAAACTGGCAATGTTACAGCATTTGACTTTCTAGCCTTCGTAAGATCATTGATCTGTATGCCATGAGTGTCACATCTAGTGGCTGGGAACCAGATGAGTCACACAGAGCCAAAATACAGAATGACATCAATTCAGCAGGGTGATGTTGTGGAAGAATTTCATTAAGAATGGTAAGATACAGTTTGGCAGTTACAAAAAGATGAATGTAAATACATGATCCCCTCTAAAATGCTGATAGATAATGTCTTTCATTCTCTGAATCTTAATTAATATAATGATAAAGTCACTAACTATAGTCTGACACACACACACACACACACACACATATATATATATATATATATATATATATATATATATATATTTAGTCTGTAAGCTCTCACGAGCAAGTTTCATACCTCATGTGCTTTTCCTTTCTTAACTTAAGCCATTGGGGGAAATTTATTAAGATAGGAGTTCTCCTGTATTTCACATGGGACGTTGCTATAGGCAACCAATTAGATAATATCTATTATCTTCTAGAAGGTGCAAAATAAAGAAGACGTAAATTCTGATTGGTTGCACATAGCAACATCACATGTGAAATAGAACTCCCATCTTAGTAAATTTCCCCCATTATCTCCTCCACAATGCCTACATTGGCATCTAACACTCTATGGGACTACAGCCCCAGGCCTCCACATAAAAATGGGTATGATGACCAGATACCCAGATGGTCACACCATTGGACATAAATCTTAAGTATTAATATTGTAAATTTACTTTTTTCACATATTTAGGCAGACATTGTGGCTGATATTGTAGGGGTGTACATGCCCACATGGCTCTGGCCACACCCACCTAGCACTGATCACACCTTCTTCCCTTCTCACAATACACTCTTCATCATTTTCAATGCTAGGATAATGTGGCCCTTAATTAGGCCTCATCTGTCTATTTTTTTTTTATTGCCCCTTAATTTTATTGTATACTGTAGATTATATAGTTATTTCCCATATCTGGTCATCACATGTCACCTCTTGATAAAATATACTATAGAGTAGAAGAAAGGAAAAAGGCACACAGGGATGTAAAGCATTGTACAGAAGGAAATACAAAGTGAGGCTGTCACTAAGGGCCTTATTCTGGTTGGTGCGGTCCGTTCCGAATTCTTTCGGAACTGACCGAACGCCACGCTGTGCGGACATTGTAAGAACAAGCCCCCACAGGTCGTCCGCATTTGGTCGGACTGACTCTCTAAGAAGAGGGTGTGTTTTCGGACTACATCCAAACCGTGCGTGTGCGGTGGGAACACAAAGATTCTTCACGGTCTTACAGCGTCCGAACGGACGGGAAGCTGCCCGTACGCACCGATTCGGTGTATTTCCACAAACAACACTACTGTAATCGGAACTCATACATCTGCCACATGACACACTTATGCAATTAGGCAACCTCATAGAAAATGGATTGTTTTTTATTGTAATCAATTACTTCCTAATGGATATTTAAACACATTACTACCACTTTAGATTAACCCTTACCTCATGTTAAGTGGAATGAATTCATTGATGCCCCTTTACTTATGTTTTATGTATGCATATTATATAATAATTGCACCTCAAATGCAATATTCTACAATGTGCTAATTATTACTAACACATACTCACAAATGTCTGTCCATTGCTTGCAGTGTAAATGTGTGTAAAATAGCAACAATGCAGTCATGTTTGCAGCATATATTTTTGTATTTAGTAATGGGCCATTTAGGCAGTATAGTGTAATTAATCACTAATGGGTAGAGGAGTGGATTGTATTGTGTTCAGCTGAGAGTGCTTCAGGTGCGGGAGTACTAATTGGGCGAACCGAATGCCTAGCGCATGAACAAGTGGTCTCCGCAAAGTGAAACTTGCTTATGAAGACCACATATTTCATGCGTGTTGGTTCGTATGCAGTCGGTGTTGTGTCCGAATGCACGCCTACCAGAGTTCGTGCACTCCCTCGTGTACGCCCACATTTATGCCCAGTTTTGCCCACTTTGAAACCACGCCCTTGTGTAGGGCCAAATGACGCCCATATTACGCCCATATTACCCGAGTCAATTCGGTGAACATTTCTGGACGGTATTAGTGAGAACGAGTACGGAGACCATGCATGGCACATGTGCATTGCGTTGCCTACGCATGCGAAGACGGCTAAAAAGCGCCCTCCGAAAGAATTCGGAACAGACCGCATCAACCAGAATAAGGCCCTTAATTACAATAGCAAAGATCAAAATAACAATAATAATATGGCACTCACTGTCAACCTGAATACTATCACTCAACTTAACCCTTTGAGTGTCAACATCTCTATGAGAGATGGACAAGATATCTGCTAAAAATGCCAGTCACTCACAGTTGTTATATAAATTCAAATGAAAAAAACTGAGAATTGACTGATCAGTGTTGAGTAGAACTTGCCCTGATATTTTGCCTGAACGTTGTGGTGCACTGAATGCATACGGCTCATATCATATATGACATCATCCACTCTTCTTCACCTTTATCATGCACTTATCATTTCAGTGGGCCAAAATAGATTAAAAAGCTGATTTGTATCTGCTAAATGTAATTAAATGTTTTCCTAACCATATCAATTCAACATTTGCTTTATCTTATCATGAATCAAAATGTCTTTAAATACTATATTGTTTTTTTTTTTAAATAAATTCAGTTTACCAGTTACTTTGCACAACAAGGAGTCTTCCCGTCACTGTCATACCAAATGTTAAAGGACAACTACATTTTAAAATATGACGCATGAAGGCACAATGCTTTGTAGAGCCTCATGACCTTCCATTGCGGCTTTCTATAAGAGTTATGTCTTTATTGAAGCTTTCTTCCTCTCTCCATCAAAGACAGATAACGCCAATCTTCTAGTTACCAGCTAAAGGTATCTGATAAAAACTAAAATGAAAAATGATCCAGCGTTTGCTCCCATGGCAGCAGACAGACTATATAATGTAGTAAATCTAATCAAACAATTATAGATAGGTAGACAGCTTAATTCACAAAAGAAAATCTATGGGAATTTTAGATTTGAATATATAAAAAGTGTCCACAAATATACATATTGTCTTTAATATCCAATTGGCACTCAAGTTTCAGATTTGCAGCTTCCCCAGGTGCCAACTGTCTAGCAGAAGCAATATCTTGAAAACTATGAAACGTATTGGGTTTCTATTTGGAGCTTCTTCTTGCAATCAGGAGTATTCAACATGTGTCCATCAGCTGTTGTAGAATTAAAAATCCAACAATGTACTACCAAGTTTTAGAATGTCCAACTAGCAATATGTCCCTGCTGTTAGTGCTGCAACTTCACACTGCAGTCTGCTGTCTGGGCATTGAGGACACAGAAATTAAATAAATACCTTTCAATAGAGTTTCTAGAATTTATCCAAACTGCTGTCCACTTCTAACCAATGTTCCCTCTAATTTTACGAGGGCTGTGTGCGGCAAAAGATTTTGGCTGTGCAACTTTGGAAGGGAATTTAAATTTTTGTGCGTCACTTATATATAACTGGAAAATGACGTTCAGCATTTGTGTTAACTTTACTTCAAAATGATATTAAACATTTAAACATTCAAAACACAGCACACAATGTAGTTAATGGGTGGAACACACATTAATTGAGTCCACAACTGCAAAAAGGGACCACTGCTGCTTTGTGCGCTCTGTTGTAATGTCTGTGCGCACACTCGTCGAGTTGTGTGCGCGCGCACGTGCGCACAGCTTAGAGGGAACACTGCTTCTAACTCTTACTCGATATACTTCAAAGATCTTGTTCTAAGGTTGAGGTGTTTGTGCATTGAAAAAAGTGGACTGTGCTAATCTATGTAGACCTTACATTCATATTTGTTTCTAAATTATAAACATGTAAAGCCACTGAATTACTCAAAAAGAATCTGTAGCTCACTTTAAAAAAAAATAACAAGCGATAGGTTATTGACAAAAATACCCTTTGAGTTCCTATACAATTTAAAGGATTTGCTTTGGAGTATAAATTTATACATAGTACATGTGACCACCTCTACCACTGCCCAACATGAGAAGACGAGGGTTGGTAAGAGAAATATTCAATAAGTAATGCATAAGCAATTGCTGCTGTTTGGTGATATGATACACACAGTTATAGCTGTTCTTTGTCTGCTATAGTAATTGTGAGAGAAATGCCTCATATGTGGGGAAGAATGTGGAAAACATAGATTCCCTTTGCATCTCATTGTTTAAAATGTATAGAAAATATGTTTACTCATTCCAAGCATTCTAGATAATGCATCCTATAACTGAATGTCTACCTGGTCTTATAAGTTCAGGCAGTATTGTGTTCTCTAAATGTAGGCATTAAAGGCTTTGATTAGCTGGCTTGGTTCTCAGAGAAATAAGCACAACCAGATTTCTGGGATCGAGTGGTGGCTTGTGATTTCCAACCATACTTGGATTCTAAAACGAGGTAAAACATCATCTTCTTGGCATTGGATCTTGCAGGTATTTAATGAAATATAAGTCCGTACGGTAGTGATATTGGTGCTATTTCACACAAGACAACCAGAGAGCTTTGTGCTCTGACGGCCCGGATACTGCTGACTCCACACTGTGTCCAACCACTAAAGTGTCCACTGTGGCCATTCACTCCAGTGCTGATCTGACCTGATTTATATGACTACTGGGTCCATCCACTCCAGTGCTGAGCGGACATGATTTATATGACTACTGTGTCTTTCCACTCCAGTGCTGAGCTGACACGATTTATCTGTGTCTACTGTGATCACCGCTGCTCCCATAGTTCCAGGTGGAGATCTCATGAGATCTTGGTCAACCCCATGATTTATCTGTATCTAATGTGACCATACACTCCAGTTCTGATCTGCAGGCCATACCCCACCTCAGTCACATAATATAAGTACTGTGACTCTGCAGGCCGTACCCCACTTTGTTCACATAATATATGTACTGTGACTCTACAGGCCACACCCCGCCTCATTCACATACTATAAGTACTGTGACTCTGCAGGCCGTACCCCAACTCGTTCACATAATATAAGTACTGAGACTGTGCAGGTCATACTCCACTGAGTTCACATAATATGAATATAGAGACTGTGCAGGTCATACACTACTACAGGCCTAATTCAGACTGGATCGCAAAGCACATTTTTTTTCTAATGGTCAAAACCATGCTGCAATGCAGGTGGGGCAAATGTAAAATGTGCAGAGAGTTAGATTTGGGTGGGGTGTGTTCAAACTGAAATCTACATTGCAGTGTAAGAATAAAACAGCCAGTATATACCCTGCACAGATACAAAATAACTCCCCCAAATTCAAATCTCTCTGCACATGGTGCATTTGTCCTTCCTACAGTGTAGGGGACAGAGACTGCACAGTGATCTGGTAGCAGCACTGGTGGTAATGTACCAGTGTTGCTAGCTTTATTAGTGTGTGGAATCCGCCATGTTTTTCATACACTGAGCAAATGCAGGGCAGCGGGAAAGTGGAGGGGTGGAGCTTACTGCTCAAAAGTCACTCTCTAATTTAGATTTTCTTTTTAAACAAAGTGTGCAATTGTAAATTAACAATTTGTCAAAAGTGGAGAACGTAATCTTTAAAAAAATCTATATTTATAGATTTGAGGTAAGTATGAAGGGAGAAAAAGGGATTGTCACCAAAAGTCACCTTCTAGAAAAAATGAATAAAAATATGTGTGTGTGTATATATATATATATATATATATATATATATATATATATATATATATATATATATATAATTCCTATACATTTTCAAACATTTCATTTTATTCAAGTTTATTCATGTTTTTGTGCTATGCTTTGCAGTAATTGTTGTCTGTTTACTTGTAGAAGACTGAGGTTGTCGGTCACTGACTAAATTAAAGTCTAAACTAATGAGTCTTCTGCAAAAATCAAGTTTTCAGTATAAATTTGTAGTTGTTGAAACATTCTGTGCGGTGTCTTATTTTTTCAGTCAATTTTGAAGTAATGATACAGGTTCTGAGTAATTTAGGAAGAAGTTATTCAGCTGAATAGTGCATAAATATAGCTGAAAACAAGGATGTCTGTGTAATGAGAGATGGAATTTTCAATGGAGATTGGACCTTATTATCTCACTTTGTTTCTATATATATGAACTCTCAGACAAGGACAACATTATGCATTAAGCTCAGAATAGATCTTTAATGACCGAGATTTTTAAATGAATGGGGCTTTCAGTAACTAATGATCAGCACTATTGTTTTCTGTAATCTATAAACCTATGTAAAATTCTCCTTTTTACATAAAGTCCTCCATTTAACTGATTTTACCACAGGACAGAAAACATTTTAAGAAAAAAAGAAGTGAATTTAATACATATCGAAAGCATTTAGGCAGTTATTAGAACTCATGGAATAAATTACTGTATTTCAAAGCAGTACGGTTTGCATGGGGGTGTCGTCCCCCCCCCCCCCCCCCTTGAAGGTTACCTCTGTGCTGCTGCCCTGTGTGTGTCCACTAACTGGGCAGGATGTGGTTTTGAAGCGGCAGCAGGGGTGAAGGGCATGTGTCCCCTGACTGGGTGGGATGTGGCTTTGAAGCGGCAGCAGGTGTGAAGGGCATGTGTCCCCTGACTGGGCAGGATGTGAGAGGAGAGAGAGATGATGGCAGGCTTTGGGAGCCGCCAGTGACTGGGTGCAGGGAGGGGCTGCCAGCTGCTGTGCAGGTAAAAGCAGCTGAGGAGGCTCCTCTGTGCCTGCAGTAGCCTGCTGTATATTCACCAACTGAAGCATACAATATTTAGTCTTGTACAGAGGCGTAGCTAGGGTGGAGCCGGTGGAGCACAAGCTCCAGGCGCTGAATTATCACCTGACGCAGGAGCCGTGAACCCTGCCATCGGCTCCCCCCGCTCCCTGCTGTGCCCGGCGTCATAGTGGCGTGATGCCCCCCTTTAGCGGCGATAGAAGCAGGAAACCCGGCGCTGCGCTGATGGCTGAGGAGTGCAGGGCACAGAAGACCCGGTGGCAGGGGTTAAAGTGCACCGGAACTCAGTTCCGCCTCCTTTAGATTTCCCCCAGCGTCCAGCAGGCGGATGGCTCAGGCTTCATTAAGCTATAATAGAGCTCCGTCCGCCTCCGCAGCCTGCCCAGTGTCACCCTGCAGCCCTTCCATGTATGTCCCTAACCGACAGTCACACTAGATGCAGCGCTGCCACTGATGAGTGGAAGGACTTTGCTGAGAGGCAGACAGCGTGACTCACTGTCTGCCTCTCAGCATTGATTCATCCTCTCATCAGTGGGATAGTCAGCAGCACTCAGCGCCCAGCAGACAGTGTGTACGGCTTTCCCTGCTAGTCAGTGTCTTACCGCCCAACGCTCAGTGTCTTACCGCCCAACGCTGCTGCCACACATGGAAGCTGACTGACACATAGGCTCTGCTCAGCCCTGTCAGTCAGCCGGAAAATATGCATCATAATAAGGGGCGGAGCTAAGGGGAATGATGGGAACTGGCACAGCCTGCCTCCTCCAGTGCCTCTGCTGATGTCAGCACGCATCTGCGTGTGCTGATGAGGTGAGGAGCTGCAGGCAGCCATCCTTTTACCCACGTGGACGCTGAGGGAAGGCACAGGAAGGAGCTAGCATTACCAGGTACATCTATGTGTCTGGAACTGTGGGGAATGCCTGACACTGTGGGGGCATATATGTCTCTGGCACTGTGGGGACATATATGTGTCTGGCACCATGGGGGCATATGTGTAATGGGCATCATGTTGTGCGATGTAATGGGCATTATGGTGTGTGGAGTATTGTATGTATATATATATATATATATAGGTACTCTTTACCTAGCACGGCGCCCACGATCTTGATCGTGGGCATCGTGAGGTAAAAAATCGCGTCGGTCGCGTCGTATGCGGGCTAAAGATGCCGGACGCGACGCGACCAACGCGATGTCCACGATTTCCCATTGAAAACCATGTTAAACATGGACATCGCGTCGGTCGCGTCGCGGCGGCCATAAATGTGCACACGATGGCCGCGACGCGATGCCCACCATTTGCCATAGGAATCAATGTTAAAAGGCCCGATGGACACGATTTTCATGTTAAATGGCTGAATGGACCCGATTTTACCATAGGAAACAATGTTAAATGGGCCTTAGAGCCCATATACTTACCCTGAACTCTGAAATGGCCCCCCCAATTGTTTACGCCACCCCACGATCAACGTCAACCCGAAGCGTGGCGAGCGCAGCGAGCCCGCGGGTACGCGTCCTCCGACCTTTTCATACCCCCACTATCCACGTCGGCGTGGAGTTGAGAATAGAATAGTGTGGCGAGCGCAGCGAGCCACCGAGCCCAAAGCGTGGCGAGCGCAGCGAGCCCCGCGAGGGGACGCGGATACCTGTGAAGCCCGCGAGGGGACGCGTATAGCTGTGAAGGTATCCGGGTCCCCTCGCGGGGCTCGCTGCGCTCGCCACGCTTCGGGCTCGGTGGCTCGCTGCGCTCGCCACACTATTCTATTCTCAACTCCACGCCGACGTGGATAGTGGGGGTATGAAAAGGTCGGAGGACGCGTACCGCCGCCCCTCGCGGGCTCGCTGCGCTCGCCACGCTTCGGGTTGACGTTGATCGTGGGGTGGCGGTAACAATTGGGGGGGCCATTTCCCAGTCAAGGTTGCCTATTTGGCCTCTGTGGCCCATTTCACATTGTTTCCTATGGCCACATCGGGTCCATTGAGGCATTTAACAGTAAAATCGCGTCGGTCGGGCCATTTAACATTGATTGCTATGGGAAATCGGGTGCATCGCGTCGCGGGCATCGCGGGTACATTTATGGCCGGCCGCAACGCGACCGACGCGATTTCCATGTTTAACATGGGTTTCAATGGGAAATCGCGGGCATCGCGTCGGTCGCGTCGCGGCCAGACATAAATGTACCCGCGATGCCCGCGATGGGCGCCGTGATAGTTAAAGAGTACCTATATATATATATATATATATATATATATATATATACACACATATATATTGTGTATGGTATAATGTCAGGTCCCACCCCCTTTTCGCTACGCAAGAGCCCCACCTACTACAAATCCGGTGGGGGGGGGGCAACACGCCCTTGTGTTTGAAAAATGACAAGTAGGAGCTGATTGGTTGGTGGTTTATCACTCTCCATTTTATCACTTTTGAAAGCTTAGTACATCTGGCCCTATGCTTCTGCTCCTAGCAACCAATAAGATATCACCTTTCATTGTTCTTACTTCACTGAACTGCAAAAAGTACCATTCTGATTGGGTAGTATGGGTCACAATACATTATTTCCTTTTAACCATGGTAATAAATTAATTTGTAACAGCTGTATCAGAAATATTTTTGTTTAAATTAAAGTTGAGGTGTCCAATCATGGAGATCATACAGTATTTAGGCAGCGAGTCATTTGAAGAATTTGTGTCTTAAAAACATGTTTTACAACATACAAGCTCCAATAAGTATAGGATTTTCAGTTGTATAGAGATGGACTGTCCATTTATAGCAGCCTATACATTTATGTGCTTTGTTAAATATAACTGCAAAAAAAAAAAAAAGGATACAGCTTCAATTTGATGTTATTTTTTAATTTGTACGTGTATGTGAAATTAAAACTAGAAATTAGATTGCTGCAAATCATATAATATTGTCACAAAACTAAAGAAGGCAATAGAGAGGGGAAAGGGACATTGGGTGAATTTCCTATTCACCACACAAGAGGGAGAAATAAGAGACATCTCAGAGGCGCCACGTTGCCATAGAAACAGCTTGATCCTGTAGACAACCTGAGATTCATCTATTATTTCCATGTTTGCTTCCATTTTAATGTCAGGGCATTAAACCCCAACATAGCTTACAATGCAGAAATGCTATTCCACAGTACATTGTTCACAGCAATCAAAAATTAGATTGCATCAAGGTCATATCTCAGTGGGGAAAAAATACACCATTATAATTACAGAACTTCCATTGCTTCATGAGTAGACTTTTAATATAGATATTAAGAATAGCTAATATCTGCATCACAACAAACATCAATATGGGCCTAGATGAGGTCCTTAGGCTTTTTTCTCCATTTCCACATTATACAGCAGGGGTGGGGAACCTTTTTTGAGCCAAGGGCCATTTGTATGGGGAAAAAATCCTTCAAGGGCCATATGTAAAAATGTCTCTTACAAATTTTCCTGCTGCAGCCGTCCCACGCTCCGGTGGTTGCTGCTGAATAGGACTGACAGTCTCCAGCTGCTGTTGATTAAGAGGAATCTCGCGAGAACTACCGACCTCTCGCGAGAATTCCCCTGTACTTAACTCCCAGCAAAGCCGCCAAGTGGGTGGGTGGGCCACTCAGAACGGCAACGGGGGTCACATACGGCACCCGGGCCTGAGGTTCCCTACCCCAGTCATACAGTATAATGCATAAATCTGGCAATTAAAAAAAACAGTTGTAAACACCTTGTAATGTAAACAATATTGTTAATTGTCATTGTTTTTCAATAAAATTATACATTTGTGAAATTATGTCAAATTAGACGTACCCACCTGCAACCACATTCACTTGTGTAACATTATACTAAATGCTTCATAAATGCTATACCAAATGCTAAATGACACAGGCCTTTATTGTAATTTAAAGCAAATATTTTCAGTCAAAAATTAACCCATTAATACTTCTTTTAACCCAGCAATTACCCGGAATTTGAAGCGCCGGGTTATTCGGCCACGTGCTGTCAGACCGCCTTCGCAGAGCAAATTTTTCGGGCTAAAATTTAGACGGGTTTTCGACTGTGTGAAAGGGTCAAACCGGATCTTAAACTCTGGGTCTCCGACCCTGGTCATTTGCAGGGTCGGAGACCCGGAGTTTAAAATTCGGATTGACCCTTTCACACAGAACAATAACCTGTGTATTTCATGAAATTCCCGTGTGGAACTGCTTCACCCGGGAATTTCAATTTCTGTGTGCAAGTGGTATAACTACTACTTATACAATGTTCCCAAATTCCTATCAGATCAAATCAGTACACGTGTGGAATCATGTTACAATGACATACCTCCCAACATGACCCATTCAATGCTCTGTTTCTGACTTACTAGCCAGTGGCAGTTGCAGCACAGTCCAGAATTCAAATAGAGGAGCCACACCAATTGCCAGTGAGTCCTGGGCTGTGATGTTTTGGATGGCAGTAGGTGTGGCTCCCCTATTTGAATTTTGGACTGTGCTGCAGTTCCACCTCTGCAACTGAAGGAAGTCCAGAAACAGAGCATTTTGTCCCTCCTGGAATGGGTCCTGTTGGGAGGTATGCAATGAGGTGGGGCAGCCCCTTAACCACCTCCGTTCTCATCAAAAGACCGATTCAATGCCATGTACACCTGCACCCTGTACTAAGCCTTGAAACGTGATAAAATGGAGAGTGACAAACCACCCACCAATCAACTGTTATCTGTCATTTTTCAAACAAAGCCTGTGACATGGCAGATAGGAGCTGATTGGCTGGTGGTTTATCACTCTCCATTTTATCACTTTTCAAGCTTAGTACATCTGGCCCACGGTAAGATGTGTCCTACAGTAGGTGCGATTTGAGCTATACAATGTGTGCTATGCAATTTCAACTTCAGTGCTAGGCAATTTGAACTTTATACAAATTGCTATTTGAATAACATAAGATTTGGACTGGACTACAATATGTAATTTAAATATGTAAAGTACATGTCACATATGATTCCCTACACAGGGAGCGATTTTAACTAGACACAATGTGATGTAGTACAAAAATACCTGCCTGAAAATACTATTTTGCCTTGCTATATGGACTACACAGTAGCGGGTATTGCAAGGCAAAATAAACACGGTACAATAAGAACTAGACGTGACGCAATTTGAATTAAAAATTAAAATCGCATGTGAGAATCGTGCCTGGTGTGGTCAGCTTTAGCACTTACTGACCTGGTCAAGATGCCATAGTATACTTAAATCAGCACTGCCACACCTAAACAGGGACAATTGGGTGGTATGTTTGATAGGTACATACTGCAGTAATGGCTCTGCAGGATTAATAAACAATCTATAGGTTCACAGTTTCCATTAACATCGGCAAATGCACAATGTCTTGTTTAGTCTACCACTTTTTAGATCCAATATATAGGTGAAGAAATATCCATTTGTCAATCAGTTTTAGCTTATTAATTTAGCTATTTGTTTCTACTCCTGTTATTAGTATTTGTACTTATGATCAATTGCTGTTGTATTTACACGTTTCCATTCCTGATTTAGTAAAACATATTGTTTTTATTAATAATTGTATTTAATTTTTTCTACAAGTGCCACCTTATTTGTGACATTTTGTGGGGGGAGAAGTGGCATTGCCCCATTCAGTCTGGCAGCTGAGACCTCTAAAGTTGACCATACACGAAACGATTTGGGACCATTTCACCCGAATGTGATTGATCGGGCTGGGAAATCGGGGGTAAAAAGTGCCCAATCCGATGCACAGTCCCGTGCCCATCGCTTTGGATCCCGGAAGGTGCAGGACACTCATGATTTCAGTGCCCTGGAACCCTGCAGTGTTTGGAACACCCACATCCTGTCCACTTCATAGTGAATTGGTCAGGATGGGGAGATAATACTGGGAAATGCAGGACTGTAATGGGCCCCATACATCAGCAATCACAATTTATGGATTTCCAGATACAGGGATTTTTTGGCCAGATAAATGGATTTTACAATCTATCTGACTTTGCCCACACATTACAGATTTATTTCAGTGATCGGCAGATTTTTCCATCTAAAGATTGCATCTTCATATCTGGAAATTGCCCAATCGATTATCATTTCAGCTGTTCATAATGTAAATAGATGAAGAAGACGAATTGGGAATGCCCACACATATAAAAAGATCTGCAGATAATACCAGATTATTAAGCATGTTTAAAAACCTGATTAAGCAATCGATTGGCGATTTTGATTGGGATTGCCAAAAGGGGGAGCCCAAACATCTAAAATTAATTGTGGCAATCATCTCCATATCTGAAAATTGTCACAATTAATTGCTGATGTATGGGGCCCTTAAGAAAGGGTGGGTTTAAATTATGCAAATTGAAACATATAAGCCCCTCCTACATGTAATTCTGTAATGCATTTTGGGGCAGATTTATTAAGCTCGGTGAAGTGATAAAGTGTCTGGTACTTTATCACCGGCCAATCAGCTCCTAATTGGCATTTTATATACTGAGTTTGAAATGACAGTTAGGGGCTGGTTGGGCAGTGATAAAGTACCAGACACTTTATGACTTCACTGAGCTTAAAAAATCTGCTTAATCTCCAAAGTGGTCAACTGTATCTCCTTTCCGGACTTCTCTGGTCGGTAAGTATGAGTAAGCATCAACGCCATGTGCATGTATATTTTTTAAAGTTATAGTAATGCAAATTATGGTTTATAAATAAAATGTAAAAAAAATGCTCAATGTACTTTATAAATCTTTGCTGCAGATGTAGGTGATGCTCCACAGAAAGGCAGACAGAGACATAAAGTACTTTGGAGAAAATTATTATCATTAGTGTGATTATGTATTAAAAGGTTTCTTAAATCACATTTCAGAAGAACCACATGGAATTGTGTTCTCCATAATGTATATACTTCAGCACATAAATGAATCTACAGTAGGTTGCGTCTTTAATAATAAAAAAAAAAGCCTAGACTCTAGCTGTTTAATATTGTCTGGAGGATTATCTAGAGGAATATCTTGGATAATTTCTTTCCTTCTTTCGCTGTTGCATTGGAGATTATAATTACTCCTTTGTGTTGTGTGCAAAGCAGAGATTTTGGCTGTGAAAATAGTATAAAATGCGCTGTGTATTTATGACCCCTGTTGGACCCCAAGCTGTTTCATAGCTTTGTCTACATGCCAGACAGTCATTTCATCCTGTTATTTCAAAATCTATAGTCTGCTTCCCATCATTTCCTGTGTGACTATATAAACTTTCAGTGTTATAACTCTACAATTATCTTCAGCATTAAATATTGGAAGATGTCCTTGAGCATCAACAGTGATAGCTCCAAGACATTTAAATAAGTGACATTATAGACAGTCAGTGGATCCATGCAAAATTAAGCTGGTCTCTGCAAAGCCAGAACATGGTGTTATAAAATGTGACAATGCAAACCAGCATTCAACATTGATACAATGGACCCACACTCTGCCTGCAAGTTCTTATTCTCACATCTCAAGGACTTCAGCAACTATAACTAAAACTAAAAGATTTAATTTCACATATAATACGAGACTGTAATGGATGTAGTAACAAAAGGCCATAAAAGCAATACAGAAACTACTTCACTGGCCTGTACACAATAAATACATTATTCTTGGCTATATTTCCAGTCCTCCTAATGCAACAAAATGTGCTTGATTGCAGAGTGCTGCTCAGTAAATATGGGTTACTGTGTTTCAAAATCCTGTTGCCATGCCAGCATTAAGCAGATATTAATATACAATAATTTCCAGGATTAACCTTTGTGTAAGACATAAATTTGTCTAGACTTAAGCACATTCAAAAAGGTACATAACCCATTTGTATTGCACAAAAGCTGTGTCAGCAAGTTCAGTGGAGGCAAAATGTTCTGCAGAACACAGTGGAGAATTACATTTCAGTAAGACTGAGTCTTGGCATTATTACAATTTGAAATGACTTCATCATACTTCAATCCCTTATTATCACCAAGCAGAATTGTAAAATGAACAGTGTTTGTACATTATAAAGACTGAAATGTAATTGTATTTAATAATATGATGTATTTAAAACAGGGGTCAGGAACCTTAGGCCCAGGTATGCGTTTCCCGTAGCCGGTCTGAGTGGCCCGCCCATATAGGGGAATTCTCATGAGAAGTTGGTAGTTCTCGCG
Organism: Crinia signifera; assembly: GCF_055691185.1. Classification (NCBI taxonomy): domain Eukaryota; kingdom Metazoa; phylum Chordata; class Amphibia; order Anura; family Myobatrachidae; genus Crinia; species Crinia signifera. Next base: position 110,123,589 of record NC_139221.1, read on the forward strand.
AGATTCCTCTTAATCAGCAGCTGGAGGCTGTCAGTCCTATTCAGCGGCAGCAGCCAGAGCTTGGGACGGCTGGAGCAGGACAATTTGTAAGAGAAATTTTAACATATGGCCCCCGATGGATTTTTTCCCTATACAAACGGCCCTTGGCACAAAAAAAGGTTCCCCACCCCTGATTTAAAACATCAACAACGATACTTAAGTCAATTAACTAATACTTTAGGGTCGCCAACATTCCTACTACCCCTTCTGATAGTGGACACCAAGAAATGCGCAGCAGGGTGGGCGTAATATGGCAGAGGGGGCGGGGCTCATATTAGGAAGCCACACAGGGGACATGACACTCTTGGTCGAGTCATTGTTACAATACCCCTATTATACAGTGCTGATATTACATGCATAGTCTAGTGAGGGTGGGGCTAGGATGATGTGATTGAGAACGTAATAGTAATAAATCACATGGTGGTAAGCCTTTCTATATACCACATTAATGCACTGCGCATCTGATAGGGGACCCTGTACTCACAAAAGTAGTGTCTAAACAAGTGGTCCCCAACCAATGTGCCGTGGAACACTAGTGTGCCGGCAGCAGCACTCTGGTGTGCTTGTATGTTTTATTAGTGTGGGGGCCAGTGTATGTGTTGCATTGTTTCCATTGGAGCTAAGATCTGGGACTTAAGATCGCTTAAACTACAAATTTTGATTGGCAGGACTTTGGTGTAATTTCCATGGTAACATACAGTACTAAGCACCTATGTTCCCCCATAGTCCTGATCTAATGGGTATCCTAGAAGGAAGAGTGAGGCCATCGGGGAGCCCACCAAGGATCTGTGGGCCAGTCCAAACTTAAATATACAGTATATACCAATGTTGATTTAATATAGTAACAAAGTACATTGTACAATACATAAACAGTATAGTAAGTAAGTTTTATTCATATAGCGCATCCACCCCAACAGGACTCCAGGTGCTTTACAGACATTAAAACAATGCACATAATACGTAGGTTTTTAGGTAGCACAGCAATAGATGTCATAGAGACATAAAATAAAGCCTTGCAAGCACAGTAGGCACAATGTACTGTAGTGTTGGTGCAGGCATTTTGGATAATAACTTCCACAAGTTGTGTATTCCACCCTAACAAGGTAGCAGGTGAGGCAGACATCTTGGACGCACTGTGTGGGTTTAATCTGGGTGGAATATGTCTCCCCTAGAGGAAATTACACACAATGGGGTGATTGTTGTGTAAAGTTCGGTCCCAACAAGACACTTAGGTCCATGTATTATTCATCCCATCCACAAATGTCCCAAATGAGGCACCCATGTTGGCCGCAGTAAGGTTACACTGTGGAAGATGAGCCAAATAAGCACCCAGTGCATATATAGGAAAGCAGATGCTTGTGTAGTAGTATGATATACAGTAAATGAAAATATCCAGCAAAAGATGGTAATCAAATCTAAAGGTCCATACACACTGGGCTATGCCCAGCGTGTATGGACAGCAATGATGTTAATCATCGCTGGGGGGAAAGCCGCTCAGTGCATACACATTGAGCGGCTTTCCCCCTGCCCAGCGCTGACGGAGGGGGTAGGATGGCATTGCATAGTGCAAAGCTATGCAAAGCCGTCCTCAACGCCGCTTATCTGCTGGTATTACCAGCAGATGAGCGGCTTTCCCGACGATGATGCGGGAACGCGCAGCAGCGCTCATCGCTGGGGCATACACACAGGGCGGCTTTGAAAACAGGCTGTTTTGATCGGCTTTCAGCTCAAAGTCACCCAGTGTGTATGGGCCTTTACAAACATAGGGGTCAGATGCACTAAGCTTCAAAGGTGATAAAATGCAGAGTGATAAACAGACAGCACATCAGCTCCTAACTGCCATGTCACAGACTGTATTTGAAAAATGTCAGGTAGGAGCTGATTGGTTGGTTGTTTATCACTCTCCATTTTATCCCTTTAGTTCTAATGGGGCCTACACATGTAGCAATTTATGGGCATTTTCTAAGCGATTTTACTAGATCGATTAGAAAATGCCCCTACATTGCTCCGTGTGTAGGGCCATATCAATAACGATGTGCAGCCCCGTGCATTGCTATCGCCCAGCGATTAATATCCAGCATGCTGGATAAACCTAGTCATATTGCCGGGCAGCCCCACGCATCGCTATTACCCAGCGATTAATATCCAGAATGCTGGATAAACCTAGTCATATTACTGGGCAGCCCCACGCATCGCTATTACCCAGAGATTCATTTCCAACATGCTGGATAAACCTAGTCATATTGCTGGGCAGCCCCACGCATCGCTATTACCCAGCGATTAATATCCAACATGCTGGATAAACCTAGTCATATTGCCGGGCAGCCCCACGCATCGCTATTACCCAGCGATTAATATCCAACATGCTGGATAAACCTAGTCATATTGCCGGGCAGCCCCACGCATCGCTATTACCCAGCGATTAATATCCAACATGCTGGATAAACCTAGTCATATTACTGGGCAGCCCCACGCATCACTATCACCCAGCGATTCATTTCCAACATGCTGGATAAACCTAGTCATATTGCCGGGCAGCCCCACGCATCGCTATTACCCAGAGATTCATTTCCAACATGCTGGATAAACCTAGTCATATTGCTGGGCAGCCCCACGCATCACTATCACCCAGCGATTCATTTCCAACATGCTGGATAAACTTAGTCATATTGCCGGGCAGCCCCACGCATCGCTATTACCCAGCGATTCATTTCCAACATGCTGGATAAGCCTAGTCATATTGCCGGGCAGCCCCACGCATCGCTATTACCCAGCGATTCATTTCCAACATGCTGGATAAACCTAATCATATTGCCGGGCAGCCCCACGCATCGCTATTACCCAGCGATTCATTTCCAACATGCTGGATAAACTTAGTCCTATTGCCGGGCAGCCCCACGCATCGCTATTACCCAGCGATTCATTTCCAACATGCTGGATAAACTTAGTCATATTGCCGGGCAGCCCCACGCATCGCTATTACCCAGCGATTCATTTCCAACATGCTGGATAAACCTAGTCATATTGCTGGGCAGCCCCACGCATCACTATCACCCAGCGATTCATTTCCAACATGCTGGATAAACTTAGTCATATTGCCGGGCAGCCCCACGCATCGCTATTACCCAGCGATTCATTTCCAACATGCTGGATAAGCCTAGTCATATTGCCGGGCAGCCCCACGCATCGCTATCACCCAGCGATTAATATCCAACATGCTGGATAAACCTAGTCATATTGCCGGCAAGCCCCACGCATCGCTATCACCCAGTGATTAATATCCAACATGCTGGATAAACCTAGTCATATTGCCGGGCAGCCCCACGCATCGCTATCACCCAGTGATTAATATCCAACATGCTGGATAAACCTAGTCATATTGCTGGGCAGCCCCACACATCGCTATCACCCAGCGATTAATATCCAACATGCTGGATAAACCTAGTCATATTGCCGGGCAGCCCCACGCATCGCTATCACCCAGTGATTAATATCCAACATGCTGGATAAACCTAGTCATATTGCCGGCAAGCCCCACGCATCGCTATCACCCAGCGATTAATATCCAGAATGCTGGATAAATCTAGAAATATTGCTGGGCAGGTCCAGTGTCTCCCCAGAGAACACAGGCCCTGGCAGATCGCTCAGCACACAGCACTGACAGAACGCTGTGTGCTGAGCGATCTTGCTGAGCATTCTGAGCAATCTAGTAGTATCCCTTAGAATGCTCAGCAAATCGCTATGTGTGTAGGCCCCTTGGGTTCTTAACAAAGCGCAGATATAAAACTACTCTAACAGGTTTTTTTTACAATTTTATCTATGCTATGCAATCACTGCTAAATATGGGCTTTTCAGGGTTGTGGGGAGTGTCACAACACAGGCAACAACCAATCGCTTGAATTGTAGCCTGTTTACATTAAGAATACCGTTTAAGATGCATTCCCATTGCCTCTTAAACGGTAGATTACCGTTTAAAACACTGCTTTGAAAACGGGTTGAAATACCGTTTAACTTTAAACGGTATTTCAACTCTGGCGCTTTCCCACTGCAGCCTTAAACGGTATTTTGCCCTAAAAAATCGGCAATATACCGTTTTAAGGCTGCAGTGGGAAAGGGGCATATTATAGTAATTATTTCCAAAGCCATAGATAGACATCTTGGTTGAAGCAGGGGAATGTCAGTCCATAGCGTTAATGTAGTAGTGGTTTCCAACTTGCCTGCCATTGTACGTATATAAGAAAATTCTACAATAGGACATGCAATAATCTGCATCTAAACATAATAGTGTCAGATATTAACTAGATACATAAAAAATAAGAATAACACAGCATCATCAGTGCAGTTCCCACAGAACAATAAAAATGGAATTAATAAACAAATGAATGATTTTAATTTAAAATTATTTAATACCGTCAATATAAAAAACGAATGAATCTAGATTAATAATAAAGTTAACAAAATAATGATAGTCTGTGAGATGGTTACATTATTATTTATTGGAGGATGATATCAGCATGGTAATCTAGTGAGCTTTCTGCAGCAATAATAAAATATTTATACAGGATGGCTCACAGCGATGGCTGATAGGCTGAAGCTGCTGCCAGCTCTGCTGAACTAAAGTCTTGCTGTCAACAAAGTCTGAGAAGTAACAGTAGTGGGAATGCTGAGGAGATTACAGAGAGTTGGAAAGCTGCAGTCCTGTGATGCCAGCACAAAGGGCAGAGCTGACACCTGTCCAATGGGACAGCTCTGTCTCCCATTGAGATGAAATGCGGGACATATTTTATGTAAACCGCTTTCTTCTGCAGATGCAAAGTTACATGAACAAATAACACTGACAACAGCACATGACAATTGACTGGGGCACAACATCAGTATTTTCTAGGGATATGAACATTCTTCCCAACATTTCTGATCCATGAATGGGAAGCACCTCTCAACTTTCCTACAAGAAAATGGCAGGGACCTCAATTTGGGGCTGTTCCACCTAAATCAGAACACTTGAAAGTTATATCATGTGCACAGTTGCTGCAATATCCTCAAAGTGGACAACCCTGCACCTACCACAGTCACACCTTGAAATAAATACAAAATAAAAACAATGATAATTTGCAATGGAAAGCATACATCCCAAATGTCCTGATTTTTGCCCAGGGTTTGCAGTGTCCCACAGCAGGGGGGGAGGGGCACAGCATCTATTCCCACAGGCAAAGGGACTGGGTGCATGGCCAGCAGCTCACATAGCGGCAAAACAGGGACATGGCCTCATGGTAGTGATGGGGTTTGTAGGCCATACCCCCTTGCCACCAGGTCACGCCCCCAAATTTCAGCCTTGAGGGTCCAGTTGAGCATGGTTCTAAGGTTGGGAGGTATGTGAAAAGTGCATGTTTTAAAGTCTTCAATGCAGAGACTTATCAACGCCTGTGATATTTTTGGAATATGGCGCATGCACAGAAAATAGTGTCAGCTGTGGCCTATATACTATATACAATAAGTAGCTACCTGTAGTGTCCTCCAGCCTTATAGCTGCACTACCACTTTGTAAGAGGTAGTAATGAGGGCCCCACTGTAGCCAGAGCTCTGGGCTGCTACATTTACCCACTGACCTGCTGGTACCTGTTCCCCAATAAATTGAAGAAGAGATTCCACAGTCCATCTCATTTTGCTGAAGAGACAAAAGCTTGGCTCTTTCAGTCACACATGGTGGTTATATCACAGCCATAGATGATCTATGATAATAGGTAAAGCCTGCTCTGCTAGCCATGCCTAATCTCACTAACACCTCAATGCATTTATTAGGCATGTACTAAGTGGTGGAGACCTCAGCAGAACAGCTCCTTCTTGGAAATAAAAACAGAACCCACCAACCATCGCAGCCATTAGGGAAATATGAAACTAATTTATCACTTCTACAAAGACATCCGATGACTGCTTTGAGCTTAAATACAATTATTACTATTAATAAGTTGCATTGTCTGAGAGGAAATCCCCTCCCTTTCCCAATACATCTTCCCATGCCCTTGTCTTTATACAATAAGACCTTTTATAATATGACTTTCTCTTTTACATTTCTTTGCACACAAACACACACACACACACACATATAGATAGATAGATAGATAGATAGATAGATAGATAGATAGATAGATAGATAGATGGATAGATAGTCTGTATACCCAGCACGGCCACCGTCAGGGTTGCTTTGCTGGGTGCCCTCAGCAGGGGTAGATATAGACGATAGAACGCCACGGCACTCCAGACAATGGATCGATGAAAACTGTAAAACTTCTTTATTGAAGTGAAAGAAAGCAAAGAGCAATGTTTCGATACTTAGTGTATCATCATCAGGCTAATCTAATACAGTGAGGACTCATCTATTTATAAACCAAACACACCAATGAATCTCCCGATGCCCTGTGATGTCACAGTCTACCGACCCAAAGGTAAGGTGTCGAGCAAGCAGTCCATCATCAGGTCGCCATGGCAATCAAAATATACTAATAATTCATTAAAAGTAAAAGTGACATAAAGTGAAAAAAGCAATAAATTAAAATAACAATACGGATACAATTTACATAGTGTAACTATGTGACATAATTAAGTGAGCATATAACATATAATATAATAACAAAAAGTCCGAGATGGGGGTAACACAGGTAATGCAACAAAACAGGTACAATGTAAGCAGGTTAATCATTAGCCAGTAATATACACTGCACAATATACTGTTACATCTAAGAGACAAATCGCTACAATAATACTGCTATCCCGGAGCACTCATTCAGGCCATTGGGGGCCAAAGTACCAAGCCTCGATATCCACCGGGCTTCGCACCGCAATAGTTGCAATGACCGATTACCTCCCTGTATTGACCGGGGGACGCAATCGATAATGCGGTATTTAATAGAGGCCACACTGTGTTTAGCATTAATAAAATGTTGCGGGACGGGCTGGTCACTGACGCCACTAATCAGGGCATTTCGTATGGCTGAACGATGTGTCGTCATACGGGTCTTAAAAGTGGTCTCCGTTTTGCCAATATAAGACAATCCACAGGGGCATAATATTTCATATATGACGAACGTGGAGTTACATGTTAAAGTGTGTCTAATCTGAATGGCTTTGCCCGTATGTGGGTGACTGAATGAATTGCTCATTGCTCATAAAACAATTTAGTTTATCCTCTGGAAAGGCTGATGTCTAAACACAAATAAATAACTACTAATAAACTATTTAAATAAACTTATTTTTGTAATATTTTATTTCTTTATATATTTTATCAATAAAGATTTGATTTTCTGTTTTGTAACTTTGGTGTGTTCATTTCCAGTGCAGCAACAAGCTTAGAATGATGTTGATAATGAATCTTGATGAGTCCCTGTTGGTTAAGACCTGCACAGAAATCTACTCAGAGTAAACTGATTTCCAGAGCTCCGACTGCAAAAGCTGACCTTAAATCAATTTAAAGAGAAAAAAAATCTTTAAGCAATGGATTTAAATGTTACTGTGTAACTACAGATGGAATTTGATAGGACTTGATAGAAAACAATGTTCTCTAGCCATCTCCCCACTGGCCTCAAGCTTAGGGGAAACGCATAAACAGTTTGTCCAACCTAAAAGCTTTGTGTGGATGGCTCAGCATGTTTGACATTTAGACAAAAGTGCATTATGTACAATAAATACCTGACATTCCGTATTCATTCATTTCAATTTGCAGGAATTAGTGTCAGATAGAAATCTTGAAGACTTGACTCTTAAATGTACTTTCTTAACTAGTAACTCTGGTAAACTCCTAGCAAGCTAGCATGTATCAGTGCCATTCCAGCTGTGCCAAAGTGGTTAAAAGCTTTGTTTCCTTGCAAAACTATCTTAGAACACGAAATATGGGACTGTTGCGTCTAATGATTAGAACTGCAATATCAGCAGACATAGACTTCCTTGGTTATTTGTTAAGCTATGTCCCGCACTATGTGCTTTGGTGAACAAATGTGCCTGTCTTGCTCAGTTAAATATATTTTGATCATTAAAACTTTATTAATTAGCTTTTTTTTAGAAATTAAATACGTTCAGGTTTAAGAGCACAAATCAAGAAAGTTATTGTTCATGGGCCTGAAAAACTGTTTTCTTATGAACAATGTATATTTCATCATACATTTTATATCCTATATATTACATTCATTTAGGGCATTATTCAATCCGGGATATCAACTGTCGTAATGTCCCGATGTCCCTGGCCGTTTTTGCTCTACTCGACACATACTTGACAGGCGAAATTCAATGTTCCACATGTCGAGTGGTGAAAAGTGTGTGAGTCGTGAAAACGGATTCGGTATGGAATCCCGGCGGCCGGAATCCCGACCGCAGAAATCCCGACAAGGAGGGGATGCAGATCACCCCCTTTTGCGGGCTCACTGCGCTCGCCATGCAGCGGGCCCGGTATCTCACTGCGCTCGGCACGCTAATTTATTCTCCCTCTATGGGTGTCGTGGACACCCACGGAGGGAGAAATTTTCTGGATTTCGGCGGTCGGGATTCCGGCGTCTAGATTTTGACCGCCGGGATTCCGACTGCCGGGAAATTGACCGCATCCCGTGAAAACGGCAGCGGATTGTTGATATATGGCCTTGAATTCGACAATCCATGCCCGTTTCCCACAAAACAGTTCTGACTTGGTTTAAAGTCTGATCTGTTTTGTAAGAATCTGCCTACATAATAATTGTTGTAATTGTTTGCCTCTTAATGCAGATATTATTGCAGAATTGGAGGGGTATCTATTGATACAATCAGTGGTGGATCCAGAGGGGGGGCTGCATCACAGTTTAAAATTCAAATAAGTTAGCCACACCAACTGGCAGTAAGTAATAGTGTGTACACATGGTAAGATTTGGCTTCCTATGTTCCCGATATAGTGAACATCGGAAGCCATATCGCATGCAAATCGCATGCTTTTTTAGGGCTTGCGAGCCCGATGAGCTACCGATGCGCGCTCCCGTGTGAGCGCAAATTGGCAGCCAGATAGAGAGCGCAGGTAAGACTAAATTGTGCCCCTCTAGCATGCCGTGAGATGCGAGTCCTGATGCGATCTGATCGCATCGGGACTCGCATCTCATGGCAGGATCTGCCGCGCGTACACACCTTAAGTAAGTTTGGAATAGCAGTAGGTGTTGTTTTTTGAATTTTTAACTGTGCTGCGGCCACTCCTTTGGAGGCTTCCATGGATACAACGGAACATATCCAGCTGTTTTGAAACAGTTATTTAAAAAAAAAAAATGCATGTTTAATTTGACAGTAGTATACTGTGGCATACGATGGTAGAAAGGAGATTTTCTAAACTGTGGAGGGTAATTTCCATGCACTTTGCAAGCAATTTAAACATTTTGCAGTTTCTCAAAGTCTAAATCAAACAACAATATTTCAAACTGCCAACTCCAATACACAGTGATGCTATGAGACATTTACAATTTATTGAGTGGCAATGTGACAAAGTACTCAGCAAAGTATTGGTAAACAAAAACACACTTTTAAACTTGGTTCTGTTAGGTGAGGTTGCTCAGGTTGTGCAAGGCACATTTAAAAAAAATGTATTTGCCCAATTTTATCCAAACAGCTTGGCCTGAAAACTTCTTCACTGTTCAAGCTGTTTGCATGGAAAAATATATTTTTTTTTATCAGTGCCAGATCTAAAAAATTTGACTTTTACCTGAAGAAATATTTAATCATTATCAATAGTGAAGGTGAACGCACTTATCAGTTAGAGAGCTTCCTGAGTGTAGAGAAATAAAGCACTCCAATTCCCATGTTATTCTGTTGAGTCTATTTGATTAAGTGTGTGAAAAGTCACTCAGCAAGAAAACGAGTCTCCACAGAATAACATAACAGCTGTAGAGGTTTCTCTAATGGAGAGACGGAGAGTTCAGAAGATAACATTAGAACTGTCAAGGTTCTCTACGGAGGAGAAAGTTCATAGAATAACATACGGAATGTCTACGGGCCTCTGAATAAAATAAAGGTGCTTCTCATGGAAGAGAGTGCATAACAATTCTTCTCTTGACACTCTCTGAGGATGTATAAAAAACAATATTTTACACAATGCACAATTCATATACAATGATGCATGAATACAAAAACAAACCCATGGTAATCTTGTGATAGTACAGAACTTGAATACATAAAAAATTTATAGATAATCATTTCCCCTCTATTTTCGACAATGTAATTTCGTTGGGAAAACAAGCTATAATAGTGAGGTAAACAATGTAAATGTTTTATATAAATTTTACAGCATTTACAGGAGTACATAAAATATTATAAATATATTTAGAGAATATTAAATGGAAATGCTAGATATTAATTGTTATTTATACATTTTTAAATAGAAAATAGCTATTAATCAGAGTGCAAGATATCGATTCATACCCATATTTATACTTGTCTACTCTCCTGGAATTAGTTGGCGTTCTTGGGCTCCTGGAAGAGTGTCTCCTGGCCATATGACACAAGCCTCCCCCCTGCACCCCACCCCACACAGCCATGCTCCCAACACACCCTCCCCTGAAGCTGTGCACAAATGGGTGTTCCGGGGATGTGCATTGACACGATTTTCACTACCTCACGATGGTAGCACCACAATTCCCAGTACATAGCTGAGATTTAAGGAAGCAAAGGAGTTGCCAGCATATTATTAGGTGCTGTCAAGCATTGGAAGATCTGTTGCGAATGAGAGAAGATACAGTCATTGAGTAGGAAAGAGCTGTAGTTAAAGTACGAGATAAGAGGACAGTTTGAACAGGAGGGAAGAGGGCCCTGATACAAGGAGCTTACAATCTTGGGGGAGGGGGGAGACAGACAAGTGATAATAGGTAAGTGGCCTGATGGCAGGAAGTAAGCTAGGCAGAGAAGGCCAAAGCATGAGTCAGGGGGTTGGGAGAGTGGCCTCTGTACTAGGTTATGCGGTACAAAAAGTATGCATTGATGAACATTTGGGTTTTCAATGCCTGTTTGAAGTGTTGCGAGGTCAATAAGAGTCTAGTCAAGTCATTGAGATCATTCCAGTGAAGGGAAGAAGCACAGGCAAAATCCTGGATTTGTGTATGGAATGCAATGACAATGCTAGAGGAAAGGTGACATTTATTGGAGGAACGGAGAAGGCATGAAGGAGAATGTAAGGACACCTTGAAAAAGGGCTGATTTTAAGAGCCTGAAATGCATTGGTGAGAGGACTAACACACAGCAGATGGTGAGACCCTTTGCATTTTTTCATCTGGTAGCACTCTTCCTTCTATCCGGATACAAGGATAGAATTGTCTTGGGCTCACCTGCGACTGTGTGTATTTTTAATCATGTTTTATTGTGTGTTTTATTGTATACCTTCTGGATTAAATTTTTTACTGATGCTGAGACGTCCAAGTGTTTTGTTTGGGAGAAGAACATATATGGACACCTAGAAAAGATACCTTTCTATGAACATAGGGCCTCAATTTGAGGTGAGTGATGTGTCCATTGGTTGTCGATATCAGAATTGTGATTTGTTTGTACCGAGTTTGTACCGAGTATTTGTGGGACCAACCAGACAAAGATACCTTTGTATGAACATAGGGCCTTGTCACAAGGTCAGTAGATATTGGGATATAATTTGAGTGAATATCAGGATTAAAGGGAGAAAAACCATTAAAAGATCAAAGAACCCCTAAGGAGAAAGATACCTTTATGAGTGCATAGGGACCTATTTTAAGGTCAGTAAGTTTCTTTTGGAGTCTCTATAGAAACACAGAAGACCCTGAGAAAGTTTTGGAGTGAATCTCTGTTACCATATAAAGGGTTATTATCTTTGGAATAGCGCTGAAGTATATATCAACTTTCTTCTGTAAAATGTAAGGAGATGAGATTGGAGAGGGTCTTTTATCTGAGGGTAAGGAGTTTGAAGAGGATTCTGTAGGGGAATGGCAACCAGTGAAGATTTTGTCAAAGGGGAGTGGCAGATGTGTAACAACAGGAGAGGAAGATAAGTCTTGCTGAGGAGCTGATAACAGATTGGAGGCGAGCAAGATGGGAGTGTGGGAGGCCAGAGATGACAATGTTGAGCTGTGCATCCACTTAACCATAATGAACCTTTTGGCAGTAATTTTGAAAAGAGGACACTTCATTACATGTTATCATCTACCACTCATACTTTAAATCCATTTAGAGGGGGATAAATAAAACTTTTGAAATCACACAATCAAAGAAGCTGCCCATAGCAACAACCAAATCCATAGCTTCATTTTATAATATGGATTCATATTTTTTGCCGATACGAGTTCGTATTTTTAAATACAAATTCATATTTTTAAATACAAATTCGTATTTTAAAATACAAATTCATATTTTAAAATATGAATTCGTATCGGCTGCAGCATTAAAAAATAAAATAAGAAAATAAATAAGACCGTAACCAGCACCAGTCCTGGTTTTAAAGAATCAGGAAACAAAACAAGTTAGGGTTCCCCGTATTTTTTAAAACCAGCACCTGGCCCCAGGGCTGATCCTGGTTCCCAAAATATGGGGGACAAAATGAGTATGGGTCCCCCGTATTTTGAGAACCAGCCTAGGCCCAACCATTCTGAAGCCTGGTGCTGTCCCCGGTACCCCTGGGCTGTGGGTACCAGGCTGATTAAAGTGTAAAAGATAGAAAAATCTATTGCATATTGCTGTGGAACTATGAGTCCCAGCAAGCCTCCCCCACATGCAGGGACTTGGGAGAACCACAAGTCCCAGAAATCAGGGCATTAAAGGGCCCACTGGAACTTGTAGTTCCACAGCAATACAAATAGTTAAATAAACACACTGACACCCAAGAAAAATAAACTTTATTACATACAGAGCCCTTTCATACTGATAATTACCTAACTTGAGCCTGTAGGTAGCCCTCCGTCCATCCGTCCATGGGTACCATGGTCCTCCGGTGTACATCTGGTCCTCTTCGTTCCAGTAGCATCCAGGGGAGAAGAAAAAAAAACGATTTGTTTTGTTTTGAGGATGTTTGTTTAACTCCGGCGGCTCCCCCTCCCGAATGCTGCTATTGTCCGCCTAGCATCTTCAACGAGGTATACTTCACTTTGGCTGGTTACATATTGGGGGGGTGATACAGGTTGGTTTAATGGACAACACCATTTGCACTGCAGGTGGGGCTGATATAACGTGCAGAGATAGTTACATTTGGGGAATTATTTTGTTTCTGTGCAGAGTAAATACTGTCTGCTTTATTCTTACACTGCAATTCAGATTTCAGTTTGAACTGAATCTAACTCTCTCTGCACATGTTACATCAGCCCCACCTGCAGTGCACATGGTGTTGTCCATTAAAGAAGGAGTTTGGGTCCTTCCTCATCTTTGTGGCCACCACTACGCCAGTTACATTAGCCTCTACTTAACCGCTAGGTAAGCAGTACCATTATCCCATCGCGGGCTCGCTTCACTCACCATGCTTCGGGTTCGGTGGCTCGTTCTGCTATGCTTCGCTCGCCACAACTTTACTAAAGGTAATAGATGGTGGCATGGAAGTGGCATGGACACAGGAGGGTGGCATTAACCAGGGTGGTGGCGTGGACCCAGGGTGGTGGTGGGCAAAGATTCCTGACCTGATACTGCCCGCCGTACAGTACATAAATTCTGTAGCATAAGCGGTGGCCGCAGAGATGAGAAAGTACCTGAGTTTTCTTTTGCAAATCAACCTGATTTAGGCCCATTGTTGCCAGTCCCCAGACAATTAGGGGTTTGAATTCTCTTTGCAGATGCCGACTGTAAACAAATTCTACAACAGGTTTTCATTAATTGTATTAAAAAAGAAAAAAAAGTAAACATTTTAGGTGACTTAAAGCTGGCTTTTATTTAAAAAAAGGACCTGATGTCCTGTAAAATAAAACAAACACAGTCACAGCTGATACCTCTTTTTTCCATTTATGTGTTTTCATATAACCCAGATGATTAATTTCAGAACTTTAATATGCAACAACCAAGCCAAATGTTCCCACAGCTTCTCTCGTAAAACTGGTTATTTTTATTGTAAAGTAAAACAAGTTACAGCTGCATAATATGTAGTAAAACATCCAGAGTTCAAACTATCCAAAAAATAAAAACAAATCAGAGAATTACTGACCTCTCTTTTTAAAATATTATGGCAGATCTGAAGCAGAAACGGCACAGTGACTTCTTGCTGAATCAACAGACTCCAATTTCACTCCATGAGAGGTTGATTTCTCCAGAGACGCACACATCTTCCTGGGGAATATTCCTTTACAGCTTGAATGATTGTAACATACACAAGACCTCTAAGTAAGGCACAATGGATGAGCCCACTAGGAAATAGTACTTGCGAAGACACACAAGACACATACGACTAATAATTGATCTAACCTAGTCTGCTGGTACTCTATGTCCTCACAGAATTTTCTGTTACACACAGGTCTCAATCAGATTTATTAAAGTGTAAAAACACTTTTACCTGCACCATTACCATTCATCACAATGGGGGAACACACATGAAGCTACTTTATCTATAACTTGTGTAGTGTATAGGGCCCAGTTCAGACCTGTACAATTCTGCATTGTGCCCGATTGTTGGGGTATGCGCATGCATAAATTTGCGCATGGGCCAACCCCAGGAGCGAATCCCTGCGAGGTTCACACTCACTGGGCTGTTCGCTCAAGGAGGGGAGGGAAGGAGGCGGGGCAGGGAAATGCCCAGCGTTTTATTGGCGTCGCCATAAAAACACTGGGTGTTCCCCTGCATATGCAGGCGTGTCGATGCCTGCTTGGGGTGAGTGGCTGACATCACATGAAAGTCATTCTAGACGCAGGCATGTCCAAACTCTGGCCCTCCAGCTGTTGTGAAGCTACAAGTCCCATCATGCCTTGCCATAGATTTAGCATTCCCTAAAAGTAAAACTGTGGCAAGGCATTATGGGACTTGAAGTTTCACAACAGCTGGAGGGTTGTAGTCTGAATATGCATGGACAGTCATTCGATGGTCATTTCCACTCCACTTGCTTGCAGCATCTCAGACCAATGCCATGAATTCTGCTCAGTTCATCTCAAACCAGCTTAAAGGGGTTTAAAGCCAATTGTATTCTTCCTGCCTCTAAGGTAGCCCTGGCATAGCCTGAAGGTATGTCTTGGATCATTGGGTCAGATGTATCAAGCTTCAAAAAGTGATTAAATGGAGAAAGATAAACAGTCAACAAATCAGCTCCAACCTGTCATGCTAGGGATTGGGTTTGAAAAATGACAGGTAGGAGCTGATTCTGACTGTTCTCACTCTCCATTTTATCACTTTTTGAAGCTTGATACATCTGGCCCATTATCTTACTGTTGGATGAACATTTGACCAACTCAACTGGGAGTTCTTTTGAAGATGGGATGTTGCCCATAGCAACCCATCAGATTGTAACTATTATCTTCTAGAAAGTGCTAAATAAGAATGTAATTGGTTGCTATGGGCAACATCACATCTTCAGTAGATCTCCCTTCTTAGTAAATCTACCCCTTAGTGCCTGTCTCCAAGTCATATATATACCCCAAAATTTCCATATTTTTTCCTTCTCATTGGGCCTCCAATAGAGCGATTCCGAATTTTATACTGTGCTCCAACAGTAGCTAGCAGCTAATTCATGTCTCTAGTGTTACAGAATGAATCTGTATATTGTTGGGTATTTTGTTATTTATCCATTTATAGAAGATACCATTTAGAAAGATTAAGCATCTACTCTCATCTGTCCGTCGAACAATCTAATAATTTTGGAAGTTTAAGAGCTATTGCTGTAATATAGTAAAATAATAGCATTAAAGGATTTTTTCTCCAAATAAAAATAAATGTGGTTTGCTATGATAGAGACTTATTTTTGTGCCCCAGACATGATGAGCCAGCCGAGATTATAAATGTTTGTAAGCATTAGTCACTGACTCTATGTGATGTATTACAAGGCCATAAGGTGCCCATACATGGTGCGATGAACTCCGTGCTTTAAAGGTGCCCATACATGGTACAATTATTGTATACAATTTGGACTAGATTGCATCGCATCAAATTGCATAGGTTTTGCAATGCAATGAGATGAGATCTAGTACAAAAAGTATGTGCAGCACATAATCTTTGAACTGTGCGATGAGATGTGTGACAGGAGCGCGTATCGCATCGCACCCAACAATTGTACCGTGTATGGGCACCTTTAGTACTAGATTGCATTGTATCTAGTACAAAAAGCATACAATGTGCTATATACAGCCATAGGCGCAGATTCCGTGGGTGCTCCGAGGCCTGAGCACCCACGGAAAAGCTTAGGCACCCACCAGGCCCGCCGCCCATAAAGTCAGATGGTGACTGGCCGCACAGCCAGCCCACCTATTGATGCTTTGGCCGGATCGCGATGTGATGAGCTGGCGTCACACCGCGCTTCCCCCTCCCTCTCCCCCGCCCTGCGCTGAACTCCTCATGAGTCAGTACAGCGCAGGGCGGGGGAGAGGGAGCGCGGTGTGATGCCAACACATCACATCGCGAGCTGGCCGGAGGAAGGATTAGGTCAGAGGGCAGGATGTACTAATGCTTACCGCTGCAGAAGTTGTCTTTTAACTCTGCGCTCCGGTGTTCTCAAATGTACTGAAGTTGCAGTGTTTTTTTCTCCTGTTCCCTAGCCTGTCGGAGAGTATCGCGGGACTCCCGTGATGAAACTTCCTCCTCATTGACGGCTGAGGAGAAGTTTCACGGCTCACATGCACTAACAGCTGCATAGGTACCATATGGTAGACTAGTCTCAGCGCGGTAAGGGTAAAGCTGCTCTGCGACCTGAAACTGGTGCTTTGTGCAACTTGGCGTACACCAGCAGAATTCAGTATCAGTTATACAAAATAAATAGGCTGTGAACCAATGAAGGACTTTAATATTAATAATATAGCTATAAAGCTCCACACCCTGTGGATGTGACGCGCTGGCGGGGGGGGGGGGGGGGGGGTAACTCTGTTGCCGTAATTTGAATAATGGAGACATCTGTGCTACGTAAAATAAATTGGTATTATTTTGTGGTAACGCCCCTTCCCGTGAAGCCACTCCCCTATATTTTTGGCTTGAGCACCCACCAGCAAAAACATAAATCAGCACCTATGTATACAGCAGCATGCATTTTGTACTAGATACGATGCAATCTAGTACTAAAAGTACAGGCTGCACAGATTTATGTGCTGTGCGGTGGGATGTGCATGGGATTGCGCATTGCACCCGAAAAACGCACCGTGTATAGGCACCTTTAGAAGTGATTAGAACCCAAAAGAGCACCCTCCACCATATCAGGATTCTGTCATATCACAGCTGTGCACTGACGAGTTACCAAACCATAACTACCAGAACAGTAATTCTTAGTCCTTAAGTATTATAATACTCTGGGGGGAGCACCTACGGGCAGGGCAGCCACTAGTAATGTTGGGGCCCAGGACTGACCTTCAGTCCCCCCCCCTCGCGTGCCGGCACCCCGCCTCCCCCCCAATTACTTACCAGCGGTGGTGTCGACGGCGCAGCAGCATCTTCTCCCGGGGTTCAGAGCACTCACTGTACAGTGCAGCCTGCAGAGCGCCGAGCCCCTCTGTATCCTAAGCTCGGCGCTCTGCAGGCTGCACTGTGTATTGTGCGAGCCTGGCCACCGGCGCCGGGTGGGGGCATTTGCATACCTCCCAACTTTTGAAGTTGGGAGGTCGGGACGTTCCCGGAAAGGGGGTGTGGCCTCGAGAAAAGGGGGCGTGGCCTCACGGGGTGACGCGAAATCCGGCCACGCCCCATTTTCGCCGCTCGTCGTAATATAACTTCAGCCTCGTCGCTTCTTAGGAGGCACTGGCAATTCCCCCCCACACACACACCAACCAACCCCCCCCCCCCCCCCCGCCCGCCCGTCTGTCCGTACTTACCGCTCGCTGGCTCTGCAGGACTTCATGCTCGGATGCTCCACTCAGACGCGCAGAGATGGCAGCTGCTGGATAGGAAGAGGACGTCACTGTGACCGCCCAGCAGCTTGCGCACATACGCTGGAGGCACAGTGACGTCCTAGAGAGCGTGGGGGCGTGGTTTATATCTCCCAACCGTCTCGGGAATCCGGGACTGCGGTAAGCAGTACCGGGACGACGGGACATCGGCCGTAAATCGTGAATGTCCCGCCGAATCCGGGACGGTTGGGAGGTATGCATTTGTGTGGGTGCGGAGGTGGGGGTGCTGTGCCACTGTGGGCAGCTGCCAGGGCCCCTCCATAGGCTGGGGGCCCGGGACAGTTGTACCCCTGGCACCCCCCTGTCGGTGGCCCTGCCTAGGGGAGTCACATCCACATGGCCCAGGTGCTGGATGTGATACCAATGTGTGTATACAGAGAGGAGAAGGAGTGGAGCCTTGGTGTTTGCTGCAATGACAAAGGGGGGCCAGGATTGGTTGAGGAAGTGGATAGGGCTCTTCTTGTCATTGCCAGACAGTATTTCTGATGTACTGATTATTGCTCCCATGCTCCCAATTTTTTGTTAAATAGTAGCACAAGAAGACTTTATATTCCTATAGCGATAATCTGCAATAGAAAATAATTAGTATTTCTTTATATTTATAAATATTCAACTAAATATTAAATGGAATGTTATATTGAGAGATTTTAATATACTGAAGCACTAAAACCTTTTTTTGTTCTTTAAGTTCCTGTCCACAAGTCTGTTAAAAGTAACATAATGCATACTTGTGCCTGTCTGTCCTATCTGTGCAAACATCACCACTGCTTATAAAACACCAGAGTGAAGTTTTCCAGGTCAATGAAGTTTTCTTGAAATGTAACCAATAAATCAAACCTTTTTCCTCTGAATGATACCCCCTATTGCAACCTTACAGCATTTTAGGTTTCATGTTAAAAACGTATTGAAAAACTTCCATCGGTTCCTAAAAATGTTTGGCTAAATTTATGGTATAATTTAGAATATAATCTATCATACAGTACACTATATATTAACATTTGGATTTTGGATTCAGTCATAGGTTTGTCACTATGTCCTGTTAACACTTTGAGTGCCAAGGGAATTTGTCAAAATAGGTGTGAAAATTGACAAGTAAACATTTTATTCATCATAATGACCTGTGATGTTTTCCTTATCTAGGGAATATATATTTTTTTACATGGATTACATGTATTTCTCGCATACTCAGGGGGTAATGCAGGCTGCATCCCTGTCATGAAAACATGTACCGCTCCCCCCCCCCACTCAGTCCCCGTCCGTACGCCAGACCGTGCACATGTATCGACCAACGGAGCAAGGTTGCCCGCACATTAATTCTACATTGTTCTATAACATTCGCCTTATTGTTTCAGGTGGTGCATCATCGCGTTTCAGACCAATTTCATGCGGTACGTGTATGCGATCATTGCAACAAAAGAAATTGCCACCAATAAGCAAGGAGTTTAGATACAAGTATGCGCCAAAACCGACTCATCTGCCATAGCTCACTGCGGTTTTTGTTCATTTGTCCGCGTCGTCCGTTTAAGCAATACCTTGATTGATCTCACATTTACGCGCAATTTGGACATACGAGCTCATCAATATGACTTATCATGGGCAAATTGTACATAGGCTAGCTATTTATGACAAATAAACAAATCATATTGTATATCGAATTACTGTATGTGTTTCATTCATTATCCGATACCCTAACAAGACAAGTAATCCATGTGTTATTTTTTTACATAATATTTTTTATTTGAATTTATATAACAAATGTGAGTGATGCATTTTTAGTGGATGTTTTGCATATCTCTCACAGATGTTGGCACTCACAGGTTAATGTTCCACTCCATTAACCAAGCTTCACATTTTGTGTCCTTGGAACATTGTTTCATCATGAAGCCTTCTTTATTTTAAGCAAAGATCTGCATCCTAGAGTTGAGGGTTAACACACCAGGATCACTATTGATATAATGGGCGTCAGGATAGGCAGTTATTGAGTTATATATTGCCTGATATATGTGCCATTTTAAAGTGTCAAGCTTTGGCCATCTAAAATGTTAGAAGGTGTGTATTGGGTAAGCAGCAGCTCTATTTCTACAGTGTTTCCATTCCCTAAAGAACACATGGACATCCAGGATGCACGGGTGATGTAATGTCATGCAAGCATTTCAAGGTTTGATGGTTTGTAATTTACAGCCTGTAACTGTTGTAAAAATCCAGAGTGATTTTTATGGGTAAAACTATCACAAACCAATTACAATGCTTGCAGTTACTGTGTTTTAATAAAACCCCAACATAGATGTTATGACTGTGATATTTTACAGGCTGGTAAAACAGGATGCTTAAATAAAAGCGTGGCAGGACGTGGACGTAGAGTGGAAATCATTGTAATTTATGGACATAAGCAACTGAGCGTACTTAGTTTTATTATTAAGATAGTAATATTAGGCAAATAGCTAATCACAGTTTTAGAGAGATCCTTTAAGGTGGCGACTGATGGTTGCACAGAAGAAAAAAAATTGTGTATATACAGTTTATATATCTATCTATCTATCTATCTATCTATATATATGCATCTTCCTGGAAGCCCCACAGAGCCAGCATTAGAGAACTCCCATCCCTGGTCCACAATCATCATGCATCCACTCATCGCCTCAGTCCCGCTGAATAAAGCTAGACTGCATGATCCATCTGCAGCACTGAATTCAAGAAGACACCTAGTGGCACATGAGGGCATATCATGCGAGGGCATCCAGTAGCTGGGTTCCTATTAGTAGACCTTGGTGCGGGGGTCCATCCTCTCTGCACCAGCTTCCCCAGCAGGGCTAGATTAAAGCTTGAGGGGGGCCCAGGGCAAAAAGGTTGTAAGGGGTCCCCACCCAAAAACATTTCCTATAACCACACCCTGAGTACTCTTTCTACTATGTACATTGCCTGGGATGGGTTATCTCCTCTCTCTCTCACACACACACACACACACACACAAACACACCAAGGGGTTACCTGCTCACACACAGGCACACACACACACCCCAAGGACTTACCTGCTTACACACTGGCACAAGATTACAGAGCCAGTGCTGGGACAGATGAGAGCCATGCTGCCTGCCAGGCCACTGCGTCTATTGCACCCAGAGTAATGCAATGCACATTAAGAAGCTCTTGACAGGCCAGCCTTGTGTGGGGACCCCCTGATTTGGTCGACAGACCCATCATGGAGCCACATATCAAGCTGCTGGAACACCTCCATATGGCCTTAGCTGCTGATGCGCTGCATGCTGCCGGCATTATCTTGGATTCCTGCAGCTGTCTGCAGACTGCTGCCTGGCACCCCAATTCTATCATGCCCCCGATACCTCTGAATTGTGCTAGCACTTGGATCCCTACTGCTACCTGTAGCCCTCTCAATCCATTCCTGGCTGATCTTCATGAGCAAGCCACTGGGCCCCCTTCAGCTAGGCTTTACCAAAGCGAGGCAGTGTGATCAAATGCCTTTCCATACCACCTACTCCTTATCACCCAATTCTTGTCATCCTCATCACTCTCTCCTTCCTCTTCATTACTATCTCATTGTCGCTCTCTGCCTCGCCCTGTTTCCTAATGCTTGTCACCCACTCCCCATCATCCACTGCTGTGTGGTATATAGTGAACATGGGGTGGGACTACTGTATGTGTGTATTTTCTATCTATAAGTGCATATGTGTGTTTTTGTTCCTACGGGACCTACATGTATTTTTTTGTCTATGTGTATGTTTTTTCCAAGCAGTAACTTTGTATGTGTGTTTCTTTTCCTGTGGGGGACTTATGCGTGTGTTTTTTTTCCCTGTGAAGCAAAGTTTATTTATATGTCAGAAGGTACAATTTGTAGAAACTGAAAGGTACACACCTCCCATCCCCTTCAAAATTCCCACTTTGACTATTGCATGTATATATATA
This sequence comes from Crinia signifera, assembly GCF_055691185.1. Classification (NCBI taxonomy): domain Eukaryota; kingdom Metazoa; phylum Chordata; class Amphibia; order Anura; family Myobatrachidae; genus Crinia; species Crinia signifera. The sequence goes on from NC_139221.1 coordinate 110,145,549, forward strand.
TATATATACAGTATATATATATATATATATATATATATATTTATCTCTCTTTCTCTCTCTATCTCTATCTCTCTCTCTCTCTCTCTCTCTCTCTCTCTCTCACCGGCCACCTTTCGTGTTTTGGGTTCAGATTACCTTGAGGTTTTGAGTTCTAATGGGTTTTGCCAAAACACCCCCTAAACGTTTTGTGTTTGGATTTTTTTTTGGTTTTGGGATCTGATTTTTTTTTTAAAAAAAGCATAAAAACTGCTAAAATCACAGAATTTTGGTTTGGGTTTTTTGCTCCTACGCTATTTTAACCTCAATAACATTCATTTCCACTCATTTCCATTTCTTTTCTGAACACCTCACACCTCACAATATTGTTTTAGGGCAAAAGGTTGCACCGAGAGAGCTGGATAACTATGCTAAGCCACACAAGTGTGCGGCACAAACACATGGCTCATGTAAGAGTGGTACTGCAGCAGTAGATACGGCAGTACTAGGCACCAGACAGGTAGATAAGGCAGCACTAGGCACCAGACAGGTAGATAAGGCAGTACTAGGCACCAGACAGGTAGATAAGGCAGTACTAGGCACAAGACAGGTAGATACGTCAGCAATACTAGTATATGTGCACCAACAGAATTTATAATAATTAATTGTATTATTAGGTACTGCTTGGCACTCACATGAGTGCACCAGCAGCATGGAATTATTTTTTACAGTCCCACGCAGCACAAGTATTATTTTTTAATTAACTTATATATAGCAAGAGGCTTCCGGTTCCGGTCCCGATGTAGGCGGCTGCGGCTAGCGAGACCTCCGCTGCATCCCCGGCGCCAACCGCCCCCCTGCTCCCCCCGAGCACTTGAAAAGCTCTCCACCTGACTCCAGATCCAGCCGAGTGGTCCCCGCCGAGCGGAATGCCGCGCGATCGCGGCCATCACGTGCATTAAGAGACGCCGCGGCGAGCTGCGGCCTGTGACGAGCCACACCACGCTGGGCACCGGACACAGCCTGTGCACCCGGCACCACCACGCAGGTACACTCAGCGCCCGGAGCCCCTCGCTAAAACCCCAGACTGGCGGTGGCGGCCCCGCTGATCACAGAGCCGCACTGCCGCAAATATAATCCACGCGTTGGGGGCACGCTGCTCCATACCCCGCCGGCCATTAGACACCAGGCGCATCCTCCATCACTGCGCACGAGGGCCATACATAACAGCCGCTGACTGCCTGTCAGAGACGCATGCCAACTATAAGAATCTGCCCACAACCTGCCGATATACCTAGAAGCAGAAACAGTGATATTAATTACTGACAGAAAACGCTGCAGACTTTCTCACTGGGGACAGACTGGCTATAGACTCAGACCATTGTATAGAGCTGAGCCTGCTGGACAGGACATAACAGGCCACATACCCCGGCCTATACAGCATTCATATACCCACCTCAGGCGGTGGATGGAGAGATTCCTCCCCCCACAGATGCCGAGGAGGTCACAAAAACCAGAAGACAAGAGGGCCAAATCCAGCTCCAGATCACAGTCATTATCCAGATCCAAGATGGCCGCTGCACGCGACAAGGCAGGGGACTCAGCCTCCCAGGTACTGTTCTCCCAAACCTCTGACACCCAAGAAGGACCCCCTGTCACTTATTCTGAGGTGGTAAAGGCTATACAAGAGACTATGGGTCCCCTGATGGAGGCGCAGGCAGCCAAATTTAATATCGGCATTAAAGACGTGACGGCACAGTTGAAACAAGTAGCACAGACGCAACATGCCACGGATTGCAGGGTGGGAGAGCTTTTTCAAGATGTATCCACACTTAAAGGCTCCTCTTCCAGCCTCCAGCAAACTTGTTATGAGCTTCAAAATAAGATCGACGATCTCGAAAACAGATCGAGAAGGAACAACCTGAGGATCGTGGGGCTGGATGAGAACATAAAGAATCCTGACCTATACAAATTCCTACAAATTTCCCTGCCTGAGATGTTACGGATATCAGATCAATGCGGAGACATGGTGGTCGAAAGAGCACATCGCCTGGGCCCGACACGCACCACGAGGGGAAATAGACCGAGGGTTGTAATTTTTCGATGTCTAAATTACCTACACAAGGACGCTATATGGTCGGCATCCAGAAGACACCGAGACCTGATGTGGAACGACGCCAAAATATTCATATTCCAGGACTACTCTGCGGAGGTCACTCGGGCCCGCAAGGAGTTCACCCCAATATGCACAAAATTATTCAATGCAAAAAATAAATTTGCACTTCTTTATCCAGCCAGATTGAGATTATTCGAAGGGGACAAAGTCAAAGACTTTACTTCAGCTGCTGACGCGGACTGTTACCTCAATGAACAAGAAGATGCACCAGAGACTGGTCCTGATTCCCGGGAGACACCCGCCTCTGGGAACTAATAAGTTCGGTAACGTAGTTATTAATGAGGGCTGACGAGGGGCACGTATAGTTTGATAAAACCTGCTTAATCACACGGCAGATTCTCATACTTTGAGACGTTTTTTAAAACCATACTGCCGGTTGATAAAGTTAAAGCAATGCCCTCTAAATCTGCATTAACACTGTTACAAATTATCAGTTATGTTATAGCGTTTGTTAGATAAGGATATTTGAAATGTCATTATTTGTAGACTTTATAGGTAGGGGAAAGATACCAGGCGCACCACAAAATTATTTAGCACAAGCACTTTTGGCTGCCTACCTACTTATTACATACTCTGTTCCATTGCTAAAGTTAGATTGGGGATCTAAAATGTATTACACTATTAGATAACCTAAGTTGATATGGGGGAGATTTATGGGGGGACTTTGGGGGGGATGGGAGGGGAAGGGGATCTCGTTGGGAGATATCGTTAGATAGGAGGGTGTTGAGTACGGAAGTTCTGATTAGAGTATTTTCTGACCTCCACGGGAGCCACTGCTCCATGATGGGAGGTCTTGTTGTTTTTGTGTTTTTTGTGTTGTATGTGTTTTGTTTTCCCCCAGTATGTCCTTTTTCCTTCATGTGTCTTCTCCTGCTGCTTCTAGGGTATGAGTTACTGCGACAGAGATATGTATAGAGATATGCGATGCTAATGCTTAAAATAGGCTCACTGAACGTGGGAGGTTTTAATACCCCTGCTAAACGCAGAAAAGTATTAACATATTTAAACAAAATGTCCTTAGATATCGCCTTCCTACAGGAAACCCACCTTATCCCACGTGAGATACTAAAGCTTGATATGCTAAGATGGTCGGTGATGGCATCGGCATCATTTAACTCTAAATCACGGGGAGTGGTGATTCTTATTAGGAATGCTATCAACCATACAATAACGTCGACTGAGATTGATGAAAATGGTAGATATATAATTGTGAATGTGACAGTGCATGATGTTCCATATACTCTGTGTAACATTTATGCCCCCAATACCAACCCCCGTGGGTTCTACACATCCCTGGTTGCCAAGCTTGAATCAATGCAAACCCATTCTCTGATTCTGGGAGGGGACTTCAACGTGGTGGCATCACAAACATTGGATAGGAATACGCCCGCTCCCAAACACAACCGTCACCCAGATGATACCATAGCTTCCCTCTGCGATCAATTTCAGTTGATAGATTCTTGGCGATCATGCTATCCAGTGGAAAGGGACTACACATGTCTATCTGCCGCTCATGGTACCCTTTCCAGAATAGATTACATATTGATCCCCCGCCATATGTTCCCTAAGGTTGCTGATGCCAAGATAGAAACAATTAGCATCTCTGACCATGCTTTATGTTGGGTCCAACTTGCCGCCCAGGTTGACAAAGGCCCGATTCGCCAATGGCGTTTCCCAGCCTACCTGGCAAACTCCATTCAGTTCAGGGCCATGCTGGAGGCGGCATGGATGGACTTCAAACATAACCATACAGATTTGGAAACCACAGATCCCTTGTTATTTTGGCAAACCTCTAAAGCTGTGCTAAGGGGCAATATTATGTCCTACTGTAAGAAAAGGGACAGAGACCTGGACAAAAATTACCTAGAAGCCCAATCCCAACTGACTCAATCCTACTCTAATTTTAAAAATAACCCTACAGGGGCCAATAAAACATGCTATTATAAAGACAAAACAATATTTGACAATGTTCTGGCGGGCATAGAAAAGAAATTTAGTTTCCATAGAAACAGTAAATTTCACCGCTTTGGCAACAAGGCAGGGAAATTATTATCCCACTTATTAGCAGGCAGACGCTCCCCCACGATAGTGAAATCTATCAAAGACCCGATAGGAACACTAAAGAAATCGAATGCTGATATATCCAAGGTGTTTTTGGATTTCTACTCCTCCCTTTATTCCGCTCCCACAATAGACATAGAAGCCAAAAATAGATTTTGGACAAATCTTCAATTACCTGACCTTTCCCAGGCTCAAAAGGAATCCTTGGTTGCCCCCGTGACAACAGAGGAAATCCAATCGACAATAATGGGACTCAAAACCGGAAAATCCCCAGGACCAGATGGGTTCGCCAATGAATACTTTAAAATATTGGCTCCTAAATTGCCCCCCCCCCCCCCTTGACAGCAATGTTTAATAAGATTATGGCAGGGACAGCCCTCCCTTTACACTTTAACTCGGCAGTAATACGACTTCTACCCAAACCAGGTAGGGATACGGAGGACCCCAGTTCTTATCGCCCCATATCATTGTTAAACACTGACTACAAGTTGTTTACCAAGGTTATGGCGGACAGGCTTAAGTTGATCCTTCCCCATCTGGTCCACCCGGACCAGTCCGGATTCATTTGGGGTCGTCAGTCGGTGGTGAATATTAGAAAATTACTGGCTGTAATGGAGTGGCTTCGAGCCCACCCATCCGGGGAGCAGAACGTAGTTCTATCCCTGGATGCGGAGAAAGCTTTCGACCTAATTACATGGGACCATGTATTCGAAACACTCCACAGATTTGGAGCCCCCCCTCAATTTATGACTCTACTTAAAATTTTATACACAGACCCGGCCACACAAATCCTCAATAATGGTTTCCTCTCACAACCGTTTTATACAGCACGTGGCACCCGGCAGGGATGCCCACTGTCCCCATTAATATTTGCCCTGGCTCTGGAACCATTAGCCATAGCCCTTAGAGCATCCCCTACATATACCGGAATCAAAGTCGGAGGAGAGGAGGCTAAATTAGCCCTCTTCGCCGACGACATGTTGGTTTTTGTATCAAACCCAAAGGAGACCAACCCCGTGATAATACCCCTGATAGAGCAATTTGGATCATTTTCCGGATTCAAAGTAAACTATAATAAATCTGAATTAATGATTCTCTCCGGCTCCAAACTTTCGCCAACCAGAGACTCCCCATTGGCCCAGTTCTCTATAGTAAGGAATACAATGAAATATCTTGGCGTCCGCATACCTCACTCTGTATCCGGCATATATTCGGCTAATTTTCGCCCTGTGATAGCGGAGATTTCTGCACTTCTCCATAGATGGACCACCCTCCCCATCTCAACGATGGGAAGGGCGGCGGTCATCAAAAGCATAGCGTTCCCTAAATTAGCATATCTGTTACAAATGATACCACTATCCCTTACCAAACAGGATTGCACCATCGTCAGGACAGTTTTCTCTAAGTTCTTATGGTCTGGCAAAAAACCGAGAGTTGCTTACGCAAAACTACAGCTTCCTAGGTCCGAGGGAGGACTCAATATCCCAGATCCGGCAACATTTAGCAGGGCAGTCTTCTTTAGATATATAACAGACTGGTGCTGGTTGCACTCAACTTTTACCAACCGAGCCCTCGAGGAAGCACTATTTGCCCCATATTCACCAATAGCACTAATACACACACCTAGTAAAACGATCAGTCAGAGCATAAGAGATAACATTTTATTTAAAGACACATACAAGGCTTGGTTATATACGAACAAAACACTGAGAAGATCCCCCCAGGTTTCACGGTTTATAACATTTTGGGGTAACCCCGGGTTTCCCCCCGGAATGGACAACTCCCAGTTTCTGGCTTGGAGGAAGGCTGGTTTGGCGGCGATCAGGGATGTGTACGACCCGGGAGGCCATCTCATGTCATTCGCGGACCTGAGAGAAAAGTATAAAATACCACAAAACCACTTTTTCATGTTTCTACAAATGAGGCACATGATTCAGTCCCTACCCCCGGCTGGTCCGGAGGGAGCGGAGACTGACCCAATTGCCACCATCATGTCATTGGCTCATACTGGAACTTACAGGCTAAGATATTACTATGCAGTGGCAGAAGTCACAGATGGGGGAAAGAAATGGAATAGAACATTAAATGCCTGGAAATTAGAGATTCCCTCGATCCCGGAGTATGGGGAGGTCCTGAAACACTGCCAACAGACCATGAAATACCTCCATTCAGCATCCCTCCAGGAGGTGCATTGGAAGGTACTACATAGGGCATATGTGGCCCCAATACAGAGGGCGCATATGATACCTGGAGAGCCAGGCTCTTGCACCAAGTGTGGTCAGAGACGGGCCACCCTTTTTCACAATCTTTGGCAGTGTGGCAGGATATCCACATATTGGAATAAGCTGATAATGTTTATAAATAATACTTTCCAATTAAGAGTACAAAAAAATCCTACGGCATGCCTACTCCTGGTACTGAAGGAATGGGATTGGGGAGGCCGGAAAAAATCCCTGCTGCCAGTAATAACGGTGATATTAGGAATAGCAAAAAAACTAATTATGAAATACTGGATCAAAAGAACAGCACCCTCCATACTTGAAACAAAGAATTCAATACTAAACACCTTATACATGGAGAGACAGGCCACATTACCGGATATAGAAACAGGTGTCACGAGGTTCTATAGAAAATGGGGGCCCTACATCGAGACCTTGCCCAGCACCACACAATCACAAATTCTGAGCCTGTATGAAAGCACATCGTGGTATTTGGTACGACAACTGAGTCATACATGATCAACCCATCCAACCATTACGAATGGGAAAAAAAAAAAAGGTGGTTTGAAACATTAGGGCATAACATAGCATCACATCTAGGAATTCCTATTAGAAAATAAACGCAGTAGCCTCATTACCCACCCTTCCCCATACCTTTCCTTTGTCTTGTCCAGTCTGTCCAATGTAAAGTATTAGGTTCTATAGCGTATTGAATTGGAACCGAAGACGAGCAATACAAGTGGACTACACAAATCAAAATTTGAGTTATATATCTTAATATAGCCCGCATAAAGGATAACAAAAAATATTTTGTGCCACTTAAATTAGAATTGTTATGCAATTATAAACACACATCTATTATGGTTCTATATTCTTATATGCCTAACCTTGCATAATTCTGTATGTTTGTACTTTTGTATGTTTGTAATTTTGTAGAGGAAGAAAATAATGAAAATGTGGTCACCCTGCGCGGTGTACTTCTGTCTAACAAGGAGTGATTTGTCGCCTTGATTTATGACATGTTATAATCTGTGACTTTCTCAATAAAACGTTTTTGAAAAAAAAAAAACTTATATATAGCAGCCTAGTATGTAGTTGTACTAGGTACAGATGGAGCCGGCCTGGTCTTTGCAGGGGATGGCGGAAGAATCGCCAGCCTCCATCCATCGCCAGCCGCCATCTGATCTGCGAAAGGGGACACACGCGCATGAGATGCGCGAGCGTCCCCTTCTGATGGCGCTTCCCCCGGGTCCCCGCCGGCTTGCCGGCAGTCACCCTGGGTCCCCTGCGCCTCCCCGCTCTCCCCCACCGCCTCCCCTCCCGTCGCCCCGAAACTGAGACGCGCGTGTGTGTGAGATGCACGCGCGTCTCAATCAGATGGAGCGCCTCGCCGCTGGCGGATCGCCAGCAGAGACAATCTGGCGGCTCCATCTGTAGGTACACTTAGGCAGTAGCACTGCCAGTGGCAACAGTGGACTGAGTAAATAATACTGGCAACCTCTATTCACAGTATTCAGTGCAGGCAGCATCAGTGGACTATATATAATTTAATTAATTAAGTATTAATAATATAGCAGCCTAGTAGGTAGAGAAACTAAACTACTAGGTAGGTAGGCAGTAGCACTGCCAATGGCCACCACAAAAGGTAGTTACACAGCACCAGTAGCAGACTATTATGCACCAGCAGAATTTATAATAATTAATTTTATTATTAGGTACTGCTTGGCACGTCAGTGCACCAGCAGCATGGAATTATTTTTTTAATCACACGCAGCACAGGTATTATTTTTTTATTAAATTATATATAGCAGCCTAGTATGTACTAGGTAGGTACACTTAGGCAGTAGCACTGCCAGTGGTAACAGTGGACTGAGTAAATAATACTGGCAGATTCAGTGCAGGCAGCACCAGTGGACTATATATATAATATAATTAATTATTAATATAATATATATAATATTACAGCACAGTGCCAGAGGTAGGCCCCAGCACAGAGGAGACAGCAGTACTACAAGTACACAGATAGACTGTCCTCCTTGCTAGGGAGATCCCACCCTAAGCAGAGAGGAGAACAGAGTACACAGCAGCACTGAGGGAGACAGCCCCAGCGAATAAAATAATTACAGCACAGCACACCAGAGGTAGACCACACAGAGGAGACAGTAGTACTACAAGTACACAGTTAGACTGCCCTCCATGCTAGGGTGATCCCACCCTAAGCAGAGAGGAGAACAGAGTACACAGCAGCACTGAGAGACAGCCCCAGCGAATAAAATATTGCGTTCAAGGTCAAGCTCAAGTTTAGGCCCCAGCAGCAGCACCAACAACCCTCTCCCAACCCACTACTAGACTGGAGTGTAGATGGCGGGCGCAGCAGCCGCTATTTAAAACCTCGCGAAATCTGGTGCCGGGCGATGAAGTTCTGCCCACGCAGGTAGTTCTGACCTCGGAACCGGGCTCGGAATGATGACGTCCGTGGGGGCTCGGATCTCTGGAATCCGAGTCTGCACATCTCTAATATACACACACACAGTATATATGCAATTTGCCGAAAAGTGATAGCTGCCAAGGACTCCAGAGAGGTAAGTATGAAAATTATAATGGGTGCAGGATGTGTGGTGTGGGTCCCAGTGTCTGGATGCCACTGAGTTCCACTCATATGACTTATCTATAGCATGACTGCTAGTATGAATAGCAGGTCGGCATCTTGGCTTTTAATGATGAAAAATACCAATGCAATGAGCTACATCTGCTTACAGCAGTTAGGCCTTCGGCCAGATGAATTCACTTGATACAAATTAAATATGCAAATTAAAATTTAAATAACGCTGTAAAATGAAAGTGTATATTATTAATTATTGTTTCCACATATATGGCAGCAGTAATAGTCTACTTAGGAGTAGAAATGTGCAGTTTAAAGAAATGACTCTGACCTGGAATATTTACTATACTATACTGTATAACATATTATATTAAGATGCACTGAAAACCTCTTTTAGACATGCTATAAATATTATAATAACTACTGCAGCACAAGATTTATGGATGATTTCTATTGCAAGTACACAAAGGTGTAAAATATTGCGGTGTTTTTTTGGTTTGTCACATGTAACCCACTGCGCCACTGTCAGATCTGTTTGTTTTTGTTGGTTATGTTGGAGATTCAGAAAAAAAATATTGTGGTTCCTTACACAATATTGAAAGTTTTAACCAGGGGTAAGTAATGACTTCTTACAGTACTGTAGAGGTTTCTAAAAGCTCAATAATAATTTCACCAGCAGCAAGCACAGGAATTTCATGTGTAGTCTGCTAAAAAAAATAATCAAATATAATATTATGCATATGCATTTATATACAGTGTATATATATATATATATATATATATGTGTATATATATATGTATATATATATGTATATATATATATATATATATATATATATAGCAGTGCGGTCCGGCACTCACTCCATAATGTCATCCGCCCCGGTGCCCGTCCTGGTGGGATGGTTAGTCAAGGAAGGAGACTGGCACTCGTAGGTCTTGTAAAAAGTGTATTCAAAAAAGTGGAAAGACAACCAACGTTTCGGGGCTGCGCTCCTTGACAAAGGGGCGCAGCCCCGAAACGTTGGTTGTCTTTCCACTTTTTTTAATACACTTTTTACAAGACCTACGAGTGCCAGTCTCCTTCCTTGACTATATATATATATATATATATATATATATACACAACGAAGTAGGGCAGTCACCAATAGAATAGCCACAATCTTGTCACTAGGGTGGCCAATCCCAGGAACAGGATTAGCGGGATCCTGGGATTTGGCCCAAAAATGCTGGGATTTCAATCCCGGGATTAGAGTTTCCAACCTCGGATTTCGGGATTAGACTGCACATGCGCAGTCTAATGCCGCAGCGCCTGAGCACCAGCTCAGATGTCATGTTTTGATGTCATGTTTTACTAAATAAATGTATGTTTATTCATTTGAACAGACAATCCAACTGTGCAATGTGCATCATTGTTTTGCTCACAGTGTACGAGGGATGCGGAGTTGATACTTTTGTTGCAGAGAAATTGTTATAACAAGTGTATACAATCAGAGTAAGCATAATGTAATGTGGCAGGAGGAATAGTCACATGTGTCCGTATTAGAACGTCTTTTAGTTTGCTAATTAGTCACACACAGAAGTAGCATCTGATAAGCGGAGATATCATTTAGCAAAATGTGCCTCTACAGATGGAGCCACTATCAGCTGAGCAGTTCCTATCGCGCAAATCACCAGCCTGCACTGGTGAATGACGCTCGTGCACCCCATTCTCTGCATTAGACGTGCAAGCGTGTGAGATGCTTGCACGTCCATGTCTGCCAGCACACCAGCCGCCAGATACTAGTGGATGACGAGGCGGTGGAAACGATAAGAATGGCCCCATCTGTGTGTCTTCAGTGAACATAAATAGGTGGGCACCACTATATCCTGTTGTGATATATGCAGACACTTTGTACAACTGTAAAACATGTGTAAGCAAGAGTCACCTCCTATCAGATGTACATAGGTTATACTTAAAAACAAAAAAATAAGTCCACACAAAACAAAAAACTGCCCTGTGACGACTTTCAGAAAACTAAAATGATATCAATGCATAATTTCCCTATAGATTGTAAGCTTGCAGGGCCCTCTAACCCCCAAGTCTGTCTGTTACCCACTTTGTTTTTTCACTGTCTACTATTGTAAAGCGCAACGGAATCTGCTGCACTATATAAGAAACTGTAAATAAAATAAATAAATAAATCATTTGTCACATTCTTCAGCTCCCTAATGTTTGTAATGTAAACATGGCACCTAAGGTTTGTTGGGGCTTGTCTACCGTGATTTCCCATTCAGTGGTACTGTATATGTCAATGACTTCACACCTACTTTGTAAGTCGAGAAGGAAAGCCAGGTATTAAAGGAGGACAGCCGTGTGTTACGGGACGACAGTTGAATGTTACAAGAGGACAGCCAGGTGCTAAAGGAGGACAGACAAGTGTTATGAGATGACAGTCAAGTGTTACAAGAGGAAACCCGGGTGTTACAGAAGGACAGCCGGGTGTCACAGGACAACAGTCGAGTGTTACAGTAGGACAGCCGGGTGTTCCAGGAGGACAACCGGGTGTTACAGGAGGACAGCCGGGTGTTACAGGAGGACAGTTGAGTGTTACAGGAGGACAGCAGGGTGTTACAGGAGGACAGCCAGGTGTTCCAGGAGGACAGCCGGGTGCTACAGGAGGACAGCCAGGTGTTACAAAATGACACTCAAGTGTTATAGGAGGACAGCCAGGTATTACAGGATGACAGCTGTGTGCTACAGAATGACAGCCGACTGTTAATGGACAACAGCTGGTGTAACAGGAGGACAGCCGGGTGTTACAGGAGGACAGCTGTGTATTACAGGACTATAGCCAGGTGGTACAGGACAACAGATGAGTGTTACAGAGGACAGCTGAGTGCTACAGAATGACAGCCGACTGTTAATGGACAACAGCTGGGTGTACCAGGAGGACAGCCGGGTGTTACAGGAGGACAGCTAAGTATTACAGGACTACAGCCAGGTGGTACAGGACAACAGACGAGTGTTACAGGAGGACAGCCGGGTGTTTCAGGAGGACAGCTGGGTGCTACAGGATGAGAGCCGGGTGTTACAGGACGACAGACGAGTGTTACTGGAGAACAGCCAGGTGTTACAGGAGGACAGCCAGGTGCTACAGGACGACAGCTAAGTGTTACAGGACAACAGCCGGGTGTTACAGAACAACAGCCGGGTGTTACAGGATGACAGTCGAGTGTTACAGGATGACAGCTGGGTATTCTAGGAAGACAGCCATTTCTCAGTTATGCCTTTGTTTTTAATATACCTCTTTGGATTCCAAACTCCTTGGTCATCAGGACTGTCTTTATTTCATGAACATAATAATGTTTTATTCTAAATACTGATTTTTGGTCACATATACATTTCTCATCTGAAATTTTAATTAGCCAGCTAACACAACCAGCATATGAGATTCTCTATACAACTACAATGGAAGTGCAAGTGTATGGCAAATACTGAATAGGGATCTCGGTACTTGTGAGTTATCCGGGCGTCCGATTTTGAAATCGGGTCGGATCGGGACATCGCATCGCATCGCATGCGACCATCGGATGCGATGCGATGCGATGACCCGATTTTTCCATAGGAATCAATGTTAAAATGGACTGAGTCCATTTTAACATGGAATTCAATGGGAAAAAGGGTCCTTTTCATACCCCTACTATCCAAGTGGGCATGGAGTTGGATATAAACCTGTGGCGAGCGTAGCGAGCCACCGAGCCCGAAGCGTGGCGAGCGTAGCGAGCCCCGCGAGGGGACACGGAATACCGTCCCCTCGCGGGGCTCGCTTCGCTCGCCACGCTTCGGGCTCGGTGGCTCGCTACGCTCGCCACAGGTTTATATCCAACTCCATGCCCACTTGGATAGTAGGGGTATGAAAAGGACCCCTTTTTCCATAGGAATCATTTTAACATTGATTCCTATGGAAAAATCGGGTCATCGCATCCGATGGTCGCATGCGATGCGATGCGATGCGATATCGCATCGCATCGCATCTGATTGTATGCCTTAACTTAAGGCATACAATCAAAAAATCGGACGCCCGGATAACTCACAAGTACCGGGATCTCCTATTTTTGGAGCGTTGCTTAAATTAAATTAAACTACTACTCCAAGTGGGGTTGATGGAGTCCTTATATATACCAGGATAGTCAATCACACTTAGCATGTACACAAGGTATCTTCTTAGAAGAATATGGCTGTTAATCACAACATGAGTAAAGCAATGTGAATTAATTTTACTGCAGAGGTGTGAGGTTTATGATGTGTAAACATTTAACATGACATCATACATACTAAATCATACAGATACTGCAGAAGTAAGAAATTAGATTTATAGTAAGATACACATATGAAGCCTTTATTTCATGCAATGTAGTGGAAAGAGATGACATGGAGTGCACCAGGGGAAACACAACAGCACTCTCATCACAGGCTGCATAATAAGCATGATTTATAGAGCAAACATAAATGAATATTTAGTTTCTAGCAAAACATTGCTGTGCCAGTTCAAAATCAAACATCAAAGGCAAGCAGTCTACCTAAAGTGTAGCCTCTGGGGAAAAAAACATACAGACTGTCTTTAAATATGGGTGATGAAATGCGCACACGTGAAGAATGTTAATAGGTCGTCCTTTTAACATTGATTAAATCCACAGATCCTTCAACTGAACAGATCTACCCAGTGAAGATTTTCTCTATCAACTGGACAGCCGAAAATCCCATTCTATCAACAGATTACATAAAGCATGATCCAGGCTGAAAAATGACTGATACTAAAAGCACGAGCCAACGTGGATTACACTAAAACACTTTAAAAATGTCATTTTGCCCCTTACATATACCCAAGCTTACCATCAATGTTAATATTTTTTTTATATACTTAATAATAGATCTTCCTTAATCATTTGAGTGCCAACATCTCTGTGAGAGATTTGCAAAATGTCTGCTGAAAAAGCCAGCGTTGCCCACATTTGTTATATAAATGCAAATTAAAAGATTATATTTCATATATAAGGTAAACTTTGCAATTTTCACATCTATTTTGACAAATTCACTTGGCGCTCAAAGGGTTAAGGGAGACATTACCTTCTGTTATTTGCCTTGATCAGAGAATATCACAGATTACAGAAAGAAACAAAATGGCTGACCGTCTCTGCTCTTGTAAAGGTTGAATTTGCTCTATGGTAGAAAAACATATAAAATAGATGACCCTGATTAGACTACAATTGATTGCAGCACTCTAGTAAGTTACACGTGTGCAGAGCAACTGAGAGACATTTTCTCATTTCAGCAGACAGTGAGTACTGATGTAAAGGAGAATGTGGGAGTCATCGCTGCCAAGGGATTCATGTGAACTTTAGCTGCTAACCTTCTTTTAAACACAAATCACACTTTTGTCTTTTCAGCTTTTAAGTCTTGTGCTGTTTTTAATAACATTCTCAGTTGGCCAGAACAATTTTGGGCTTTAGACTTGTTACAGACTTTGTATCTCACAACTGTGCTCCCTTTTTTTTCCCTTACAAAATGTCCGTCTTGTGTTTCATGCTAATTGAAAATAGTCTCTATTTATAATTTGAGAGGAAACCTGTAGTCCCTAATGTTGTATTGGATATTGGTGCCTACTTGCCTAAAAAATTTTTTCCTCTCCGGGAGAAGCCCACTACTGCCAGGGGGGGGGTTGGCTGACATCACCAAGCACTACCACCATGCCAGTGAAACACAGCAATCCGCAGGTCCACAGATTTGGGGCAAGGCCTAAAATGGTGTAAACATATGTGATTCACCGCATTTTAGCCCTGCCCCCTCGCCGCAGACCCACAAAATCCACTGATTTGTGCAGCGGGGGAGGGGTTGCAGGAGCGATGCAGAGACTTTCCCAAATTCATGGGAGGCCGGGAGGGGGACCAGATTTTCGGAAGCCATCAGAGGTCAGGGACCTCAGCCTCTGGTGCCACCAATGCACCACCACCCACCCGTTATTGACTTTTAATTGCCACCTAACCCCCCTTCCCTCCACATTACCATCTGCTCACCTTTCAACCCATTCACCCTTGCAACCATTTGCAGTACACTGAGTGCCCAATACACCAGCGGCATCCCCTTTAATACTGCTTACCACATGCGTGCACAGATGTGGGAATTGTGAAGAGACACAGACTCATTTGCAAGCTCTGGCAAGATACCCACAACATACGGTACCCACCCAGAACAACACCACACAATTAGACCGCAGACACCCTTTTGGTGCAGCGGTAATTGTGAGACTTCTATCATTTCAATTTTTTACAATTTCACTTGTCCTTTACTGGCATTGTGGCCAATAAAGAGTTTTTATGCACTATTATTGTCCTTCATCCATTGTAGCCTATAGATTCTGATACTGTCACACACATACACACGTCCATCAAGCGGAGGTCTACATTATTCCATTTATTAACTTTGGCATAGGACTTAGGAGGACATCCCTGTTTCTGACCAATGGTACCTCTATTTGCTTTAA
The DNA here is from genome assembly GCF_055691185.1 of Crinia signifera. NCBI lineage: Eukaryota > Metazoa > Chordata > Amphibia > Anura > Myobatrachidae > Crinia > Crinia signifera. Next base: position 110,161,104 of record NC_139221.1, read on the forward strand.
AGGGTACTAGAACAGTACCGTACAACCTACAGTATAGAGCTGCTTCAGAGCTGCCTGTATATGGCACCTTTTATGACATCATAATAAATACAGTATGCAATCCATACATGACGACTTTTTAAAACTCCTCTCCTAGAGAAGCCCGGAGAGGAGTAAAAGGGGGGGCTGGGTGAGGCTTCATTTTGGAGGCGGGGTGAGGATGACATCACCAAGCCCCGCCTGCATGACTGGCAGCCACATTAATTTGCAGACCCATTATGGGGAGGGGCTAAAATGACGCAAAATGACGCAATTCACGTCATTTTAGCCCCTCCCTGCGGACCAGCGAAATTCGGAAATATATACCATGGCGAAGGGGGGAGCAGGGGCTGTGACTACAATATGGGAGACTTGTCCACCTTCCTGGGGGGCCGGGAGGGGGACCCCATTTGCGGTGAGGCCAGCCTAGGGTATGTTATAACCCCAAAATGGCCCTGCAGCTGTGTGCGTGTGCACTTCTGCATGATGAGCCATGTCCTTACTGTACTAGAAATGTAATGAACATTTTTGTAATTTATTGAATCAAAGTAAGATGCCAAAGCAGTAGTATAAAAAGCAGGCTTATACTGCTTTCACATTGCAAAAACCTGCTTTCAACCCGATTTTCTAAACGTGTCTTAAAACTGGTCAAAAGCCAGTTAAACCCCTTTCATATTGCATGATGTAAAGGTATATTGCAGTTTAAATACCGTTTTGTACCTTTCAGATTCAACCCGAAAGCCATACAATGTCATTTTAAATGTTTTTTTTTCCTGCTTGTGGGCGGGGATCAAGTGTGGTTATCATTTGTAGCAAATACCGTTTCTGAGCTGTTCAGACTGCAGGGAAAACGGCTCAGAAACGTGTAGGATCCTGCTTTTAACACGTGTCAAAATACCGGTTTTCTGTAACCGGTAAATTGACAATGTAGCTTTCACATTGCAGCTGGAACCGTTTTAAAGCACTAAAAAACCGGCAATATGCCGTGTTACAGCTGCAATGTGAAAGGGGTATAACTAGGAAGAAATGTATAAATAAGTCTGGCTACTTACTGGTTAATGTCCTTTAAAATGTTTGTTATTAGCGCAATGTCTTGATAAAATATCACAAAACTACAGCTATTATTAAGATAAAGGTACTCTATTTTCTAATATCTTTACCTTAATACATAAATATCTTACTTATGGCCATTTACAGTTCACAGCGAGGACACACATTGATGGCAGGAGGGGTTAATGGGTGACTGAAGAACCCACTCATTGTACTGTTTAATGTTTTGCAATGTATGCTTCAGAGCAGCTTCAAAGTTCTATTGTGTATTCATTTTATACTTCTTTTAACATGAGACTGTTTACAGACACACTGGTCCCAGAGCATTGCCAGATTGCTTATAATGGAGACAGATATCAGTCATGCAAAGTATCACATTACAGGAGCATTTGATGTCACAGAGGCTGCTTCCTCTAATGCAGCAGTTATCTAATGCAGCAGTTTGTAGCTTAAAACATTTATGTAACAGTATACATTGCCTCTGTTATAATGCCAGTTCATTATAAATTATCTATAAAGTACTAATATGTACTGCTCTTAGGCTATGTACACACGGGGGCAATTATGTCTAATATCGCGGGCAATATGGTCGCTGAGCGACCATATTGCCCGCGATGGGAGTGTGCTCCAGTGATATATCGCCGAGTGCGTGCTCCCGGTTTCTCCCCCGTAGTGATCGCTGGTCGCAGGAACATGCTCCTGCGACCAGCTGATTTACACTGCCGGGCTCACCCGGCAGTTTCTTTTTCATCAGCGACCATCTCTGGTCGCTGATGCAAACGGGACACTGAGCGATATATCGCTCAGCGATATATCCCCCCGTGTGAACTGGGCTATAGGGTCTAACTCAGCATGGGTCACTAATCAGAGAATTCACAGAGAAAATGCATTGTGCAAATTTGCAAATTGTTTGCCAATGCATCACTAACCGCAATAGAATTTGCAAATCAATTCGCAAAAGACTGAACTATTGCAGACACTTTGCCATCTGTGCAAATGTGAGTAGGTCTGAGACATTTCAGCTGACACATGGTGGAAATGGTCAGCACTGACTTTTTTTCCAACACAAACGATAGGTTTCCGACCCAAACCCCAGCTTCCTGTCAGTCAAACTGCGGCGTCGTTGCCTTTATGATCCATAGGCATTTTCAGTTACTACTTTCCTTCAGGCTTGTGCAATGTCTACAGTACACAAGATATCTGGTAAAAATCCCAGTGTCGCTCACATTTGTTAATATAAATTCAAATAAAAAATACATTTTAAAAAAGATTATATTTCTTATATAAGGTAAACATGACAGGTCATTGTGATGGAAAAAAAAACATTTGCTTGGCAAGTTTCACACCAATTTTGACAAATTCACTTAGAACTCAAAGGGTTAAGCCACTATAGATGTGCAGTATATATATTGGATCTCAGATGCATTGTATGGGGTCTATGGAAATGGATTATCAGCTCTCATAAACATATCAGGTATATCTATATATCAGATTTTCTGCAAGTCTTTTATAAGCAGCAATCATTTAAAAGCCAAAATCAACCTGGTTTTGTCTTGTAACTGGTTGCTGCTTTAAAAAAAATCTGGAAATGTAGAGGTTATTCCATTTAGCCCATCATCTTTATGTTTGAAATAATATTTGCCAAATATAGACATTCTGGATATTCTGCTTTTCACTACGCACTAGTAAATAATTATCCTTATTTATCTTAAAAGTATTAATATGGGCGCTTGCTCTGCAGAACCAAAACTGTCAGTTGCCCTTAAACAACAGCCATGAAAGGAAGTGGCATGAAACCAAGAAAATGACAGAACACTAGCATGTTATTAGCATGCAAACACTTTTGTGACCAATGCATCATAGTAATATACTTGTTTTCTTCCCAATTAGAAACATTACATATAATTGTGAACCATATACAGACTTTAAAATAAGCTGACTCAGTATAAATCATGACATAAATCTGGAAAGATTATTTTGGCCACAGGAGGGCAGGCAGCTATAGCTTTCCCATATTATCCGACAACTGGAAATATCTAACAGTATATACAGTTCTAGAAGAAGTTTCTATATTTCAAATAAATAAAATGTGATACAGAAAATCTGTTCCTTCTATTTATTCTGTCTGTTCCATACCATCCATCAGATCACATGGCTAACTGATTGAGGTTTACTATACATACAATGTCACTTTGTTTCAGAGCCAGTTCTGTTGCTACCATGAGACAAGGTGTGAACATTATCTCATGTGGTAGAATTTTCTGAAGACATTACACAGCTCTGTCAAGCATTGCATGGACTAATCAAGGTGACTAACAATGGAAGAACAGTACAGGCGGTACCAGTGGAGCGAGCCAGTACTTTGTGGCTCCGTATGTTGCCTAATGTACTAAATAAGTTACCACAAAAAGTAACCTCTAACCTTTGCATTTGGCTCCTAGCCTACCCATACAGTAAATGGCTGTGGAACCTCCCTGTGTTACTCTTTGCTGAAGCGGGGGTGTTCCCATAAGCTGTTGTATAGATATAAAGTTAGTACCAGGTATGATATGCAGCAGTGACTGCTAACCACAGTGAATGTATAATTAGATAATTACCTAACTGACAAAAAAGAAATAAAGGAGAGGGGTCTGCTTGCAACGGCTTAGATTCTGAATTGTGTTAAGGGTGGGCAAAAATTATGAGATGAGGGTGGTGTACTGTACATGAATTACAAGATGAGGTAATGGCACATTTATAAACTGTGAAGCTACGTATCGGCATTCTAGGGGATTGTGTCAGCAGATTTCCTTGAGGCAGGTGATCAGGGAGGAGGACAGAAGGCAGTGGGTGCCAGAACATAGCTTGGGCGGAGATGAGGCTAGAGATGTAGAAAGCATGAGTGGTTGGGGACTTTCTATGGTGGTGAGTGATAAGAGTATGAATGTGATTCTGGATAGGATCAGGAGACAGTGATAGGAGAGGGGGAGGGGGGGAGATGCAGAGAGGCAAGACAGGAAACATGCAGCAGGCGGTGAAGTTGAGGATGGATCTCTAAGGCATATGCTTTTGTGGACACAGCCAGTGAGGAGCAGGTTACATAATGACAATGAGAGATGATGAGGGAGGGAATGGATGCACGTGTCACTTCAGGTTCAGAATAGACTTGAGCTGCAAAATATTAAGGGAAAAGGTAAGGTATTTGTAGAGGGAAAACTGTGGGTGTGAAGGATAGGGCAGAGGCAAGGATTACCCATAAACAGGGGACTTTGGAGACCCAGGAGAGGAAAATATTGTCAACAGAGATAGGAGACATGGAGGAAAGAGGATCTTGTTTTATTGAGGCTTAGTTTTAGGAAGCAATGGTTCATCTGTGAGGAGCTGGATAGTTGTGGTGAAGTCATGGGACATTTACAGAGTATACTGGATGGCGAAGATGCAGAACATTACTACAAAAGAGGAAATATAAAGAGTGAAGAGGTGCAGAGAGACAGTGGGGGTTGGAGAATTGGCAGGAGGTGAGAGATTTACATAAGAAAATAACACAGAACGGTGTGAGAATGGGATCCCGACAGTCATGATGCTGACGGTTAGAGGGCTGATAGCCACATCTTGACATTAAGAATCCAGATAAATTTTGGTTAGTGGTATAACCCTTCACCTTACCCTCCCACTAACTCTAGCCCGCTACATACAGACTATCCCTAAATCTGCCCCTAGTACCTAGCCCTAAACCCTCCCCTAGTGCATAACTCTAACCTTCCCTGATGCAGCCTAACCCCGATCCATCCTCTCATAATTATGTTTGGAATTGTGACTGTTCAGATTCCAGAGCAGTGTCAGGATTCCAACTACATACCCACATAACTGTAAATGAATTTGACGTGGAGGAAGTCACTATGATTTCCTCCATAAGCATTGTTAGTACAGTGGGTGAGAGAGAATAACGAAGAACAGAAACTGGTCATTTCACAGCTGTCTGGATTTTACCTTGTGAGAGATACCTGAAGAGAGGGGAAAGACCGGGGTAAGAAAGCTATTGATGTTTTTCTGCTAAAGGTGATTTCTACAATTGCAGTTGCTGTAAGCAGCTCATTTTAACACTTTTTGTGGTATTCCTATTACCCCTACCATTTAACTTTTAGCATATAATTCTCAGAAATAGTTGTCTGGGTGTTGTATTGTCTAAAAAGAGAAAGAATAATCTAATCCCTTTGCAAGAGGGAAAAATACTATAGGCCTGATTCAGACCTGATCACACAGCAGTAAATTAGTAGCACAGTGGCGTAATTATAAATTTTGCTACCCCCTGCCAAAAAGTTTGCCCCCCCTCCAGGCTCCTCTCCAGCAGCATATTTCCCCAGTGTGTGAAGTGATGACTCACCTCCAGTGCTCAGTCAGTGGGCAGCGGCAGGCAGCAGCATGTCAGTGCGTCGAGCGGGTGCCGGCGCCCACACAGAGCCTGCTGCTGCTTGCTCCCCCAAGTGGCTGCTGGGGCTGCTTTACAGTAGTTGCGCCACTGTAGCAACACCATGGGATCTCCATGCAAATAGTAAGCCGTTACCCAGCCAGAGTGTAATCCCGCCCTTTGCAAGCCTGCGAATGGGTAGCGACAATGTTGCAACCCAGCAAAAAGCTGCATATCCATTCACAGCTCACTCACCAGCCAATGATTTCCTAACTTGGTGCTGCCTGTGCATAGCACTATACTTACTCTGAGGCTACAATGGAATCAACCTGATCGAGGCAGGAGCAGATGTCACAGAACCTCCGCTAAAACACTTGGGCACACCTGCGTTTTTCCTAGGCACCCCTGCATTTTTTCAAGCACTCTCATAAAATGGCCATTTACCATCCCCAAATGCCGGCTTCCTGTCAATCACCGTGCGAACGGACAGAAACAAAGAATTAGCAGGATTTCATCGCCTTGTGCATGCTTACTGTGACCCATATGCATGCGCTGTCTGTCAATAATCGGTCGCAGTTCAAATTCACACAGCAGCGATCAGGTCTGAATTAGACACAATAGCAAGGATTTACAGCACTTAGTCACAGCTAATTGACCCCCCTGCCTCAACAGGTCTAAATAAAATCCGGGATTACGGGTGTCATGATCCCAGCATGCAGGCCCATTAATGCCCCACATGCTGGGACTTGTGGTTCTCCAAGTCCCCCCATGGGGGGGAGGGTTACTGGGACTTGTTATTCCACAACAGAATGCAATACTTTATTTAATTTTTTACACTTTTATGGCATGAGCCCCCCACTCACTGCCCAGGAGTGGTGGGGACAGCCCAGGGCTTTAGCCTGGGCCGGGGTACTCCCGGGCTGTCCAGCCATGATGTTACTGCTTTGGCCAGGGGATCTTAAGTGAAAAATGTTGCTTTGGGAAATACAAGGACCCCTACTTCCTATTTTGGTAACAAGATCCAGGTCAAGAACCTGGTGTTAGTTATAGAAATACAGGGGGACCCCATTTGATTTTTTTGCCCAGAATTTCTGCAACCAGGACAAGTTTAATGAGCCAGGGGGTGGTTATGCTCATCATTATTCTATCATCATTTCCAAAATGAAGCAGTCGACAAGCTATTATTGTACAGCTAGCACCTGGCTTTTATCTTGGCAGGCCTGTAAATGCATGAACCGCTACTGTAACCTTGCTACTAGAACATATTTTACACTATCTGCTGAAAACAATGTCCTGCCAATGTTTAGATGCACTCCGTGGATCTCTCAATTATCTACTGTGCTTTAGTCATTTAACCTGATAAATCATTCACAAAGTCATTCATAAGAAGAATATGCTGTAATTTTGAGCACAAACAAATACTGTACACTTATGTATGAAAAGGACAACAAAGGTATAAGCAAAAATAATGACAAAATATACAGCGATCAAGCATTCTCAAAACATTTACAAAAACTTTTATTTTCAATAAAATAAAACAAAATGGCCCAGCTTGTCAATCAGACACTGGCTTGGAGGACACTGCATGCAACATACACAGAAAGGGTATTGTGCATGCAAAGATCCCTCCAGTGGAGATACCTGTTTGGGGTTCAAATGGTAAATGGGGTGGAACTGAGTTCACCAGCTGTAATGGTAGGGGGAACAGAGTGCTACTATGTGCACACCAGGAAAGGGATCATCCTGGCAGCCATCAGGGACCTGTGCTCTAACCAGTAACATGTAGCGTCTATTGCCCCCCTCTCTCCCTTCCCTTTCTCCCAGACATTCTTTCCCTCTAACTCTTGCTCTCTCTCTCTCATTCTTTCTCTCCCTGACACCCACACTCTCTCTCTCTCTTTCTGACACCCACTTTCTGTGTATCAGTCTCCCCTATCCCTTATTCCCCCATCTCTTTCTTTCTCTCTCTCACTCTCTCTCTCTCTCTTAGGGGCTAGTGAGGGGATTTGGCCGGTGGGAGGGTGGGGGGCGAGTGTTCAAGCGGTCGGCATTTACCTGTTCTCTAGGCTACGAACATATGCAGCCTAGTGACCAGGTCTGAATTAGGTCCCTACTTGCTTCTCTCTCTTTTCCTGACACCCACTTTCTGTCTATCATGTTCCCCTCCCCCTCACTCCCCCATCTCTTTATCTCTTTCTCTCTCTCCCTGACAGAGTCAATTTTATTGATGGTGGCCCCCACACCTTCATTGCTTGGGAGATACTTGGGGCTGTAGTGTAGTCTGCTCTGGGAGATACTTGGGGCTGTAGTGTAGTCTGCTCTGGGAGTCTGCTCTGGGAGATACTGGGGCTGTAGAGTAGCTCCAGGAGTGCTAGACAAGACCCCAGAATGACAAAAAAAGGGGGAAAGGCTATATTTTTGGATTGAGGGAGAAAACCGGAGCACCTGGATGAAACCTACGCAAGCACAGGGAGAATATACAAATTAATTAATGTAATTAAAATAAATAAATAGTGTTAGTGAATAGACTCGTGGGTTTTAGAATGTAATAGTGTGCTACCTCAGAGCCATCCAGCCACACCAATCAAGAGGCACCACACCCCACACCCATGTTACCCCAATTTGGGTCTCTAATTAACTAGCAAGGACGCACATGATAATGGATTCTTACTTCTTTAACTATATCTAAACTAAGAACTATCTACCTTGAAGTAACCCTATAATCCTCCGCATGGCATATTAGGAACTGCACCTCCTCCCAATGCAATCTCCTTTTTGGGTAAGAAAAATATACAGTATATTACATAATATACATTCTAGAGTTTTGTATCACATTGTCTATATAGCTCTGGCCTTCTATCACTTATTGGTACTTGTTTAGTTTCACGGCGGCAGCATGGCTGTCCGCTACTTCCGGGTTCGGCGCTCGGAAAACTATGTAAAATAAAGTCCATGGTAACGTGAATTGGTTTATAACCCCTCTATCCCCGTTGGCATGGAGTTGATTTTAGATAGCGTGGCGAGCGTAGCGAGCCACCGAGCCCTTAGCGTGGGCGAGCGAAGCTGCTCTGGGCTTTGTGGCTTATGTGGCTTATGCTGATTTTTTGGGTGCCACACCTAGATATAGCAATAGGGAACCCCAATATACAGAGAAGCCTAGACGATGGCTGGGGCTTGAATCATACATTTTTATAAATATACCGTGTTTCCCCGATAATAAGACACTGTCTTATTTTTTTTTAAGCAAAAAACACCCTAGGGCTTATTTTCGGGGATTCGATATGAAATCCCGACGGTCAAAATCCCGACAGGGTCGAAATCCCGAATGGGTCAAAATACCGACAAGGACAAAATCCCGACATGGACAAAATCCCGACATTTTAAATTCCCGACAGGGTCAAAATCCCGACATATAGAATGTACAGGTGAAACAGTCTACATGACTTTCGGTCGACAGGTGCGAGGTCGACATGGGTTTTTTCACTGTTTTTTTACCCGAATGTCTACACAGTCGACATGGACACAGTTCCAAGTGAACCGCAGCCCCTCGCATCGCTCGCTTCGCTCGCGATGCTTCGGGCACGGTGCCTCTCTGCGCTCGGCACACTATTTTATTCTCCCACCACGCCGTAGTGGATGGTAGGGCATGAAATACTGCCTGTCGGCACATGTCGGTTCAAAAAACAGTGAAAAAACCCATGTCGATCTCGCACCTGTCGACCGAAAGTCATGTAGACTGTTTCACCTGTACATTCTATATGTTGGGATTTTGACCCTGTCGGGATTTTAAATGTCGGGATTTTGTCCATGTCGGGATTTTGTCCTTGTTGGTATTTTGACCCATTCGGGATTTTGACCCTGTCGGGATTTTGACCGTTGGGATTTTGACTGCATCCCATTTTCGGGGTAGGGCTTATTTTAATTAACATGCCCACCATGTCCCCAGTCCTGCTTTTATATCCACCATGCCCCCAGTCCTGCTCCTCGCCTTTCAGCACCAGTTTTTCATGCTTTCCACTGCTGCTGATTTACTGCACTCCCGCCTGAGTACAGAAGCCGCGTGTATGTGCGCGGCGACGTCATGAGCAATGCATCCCTGGGAGATACATTACTGCAGCAGCATCCCTCATGCAGGGCCGCGGCATTGAATTTAGTGCACGGACTCAGGTAATGGGGATTTTGATAGGGCTTATTTTCGGGGTAGGGCTTATTTTGGACCAGTTTCCATAACCAAGGCTAGGGATTATTTTTGGGGTAGGTCTTAAACACGGTATGTAACCAGATCTCTGAATTCTATTATCATGTACTGTTTAATGCTGTGTACATACAGTGAGATTTTACATTCGATTTTGACTATGTATTCAAAATCGCATGCAGATCGTATACAGATCGTATGCAGATTGCACAGGTTTTTTACCTTTCGATCCTGATGCGCGCTCCCGTGACAGCACAAATCGAAACCCAGATAGACAGGGCAAATCTAATGCTGATTGTATGAATTGTATGTAAAAAGTACAGAGATAGCATAGATTGTATAGCACTCGAATCTTAAGTCGAATAGCAAGGGAATGTCACCGTGTGTACACACCAGCCATTCAGTGTGCTGAAGGGAAACAATGTATTTTTCTCTTACCTAGTTTGTGGTTTATCCCTCTTCATTTTATCACTATTTAAGGCTTAGTACATCTGGCACTATTTGAGAAAACGTCTCGGACTGTATGCTTTGCGCTTCTTAGTTGCCAGGTCCATATTGTGCCAAATAGTGATATTTGAAGCGATTTAAGCAAATACTTGTATATTGACACAACTGTAAAAGTGCATACACAGTCACTAAGCGTTTTTACCCAGCGTGTATGCAGAGCGATGATAGAAATATCGCTGGGCTGAAAATCGCTCAGAGCATACACATTGAGCGATTTTCCCGGGGGGAGGGGGGCGGCTTTCCATAGCAGGACACTTTGAAAAACCGTCCACTCATTCTCTCAACTGCTGGTAATACCAGCGGGATAAGTGGCGGTGGCCAGCAATGATGCGGAGGTATGCATCAGCAGAAGGTATGGTGTAATGGTTAGCATTACTGCCTCACAGCACTGAGGTCATGGGTTCAATTCCCACCATGGCCCTAACTGTGCGGAGTTTGTATATTCTTCCCGTACTTGCGTGGGTTTCCTCCGGGTACTCCGGTTTCCTCCCACAATCAAAAAATATACTGGTTAGACTAATTGGCTCCCCAAAAAAATAACCCTAGACTGTCTGTGTGCATGTATATGTGGTAGGGAATATAGATTGTAAGCTCCACTGGGGCAGGGACTGATGTGAATGTTCAACTACTGTATACTCTGTAAAGTGCTGCGGAATCTGTGTGCGCTATATAAGAAATTGTTAATAAATAATAAATAAATAATCAGCGCTCACCACTCATCGCTGGGCCATACACATTGGGTGGCTTTTGAGCTGGAAGCAGCTCAGATGACAAAACTGAGCTGCTTTCAGCTCAAAATCGCCCAGTGTGTATGGGCCTTAAGTTTGTTATTCTATCTGTAAAGTTTTGTCTAGACTTATGCATACCTCCCAACTTTCATCATAGCTGAATAGCGTCCGAAAAGGGGGAGTGGTCTATGCAAATGAGGGTGCGGCTTATGCTAATTAAGCCGCGCCCCCGTTTCGGTCTCGAATAGACGCTGTGCACAGCGTCTATTTGGTCAGATTGGGGGGAACTCCCAACTGCCCCCCCCCCCCCGCAGCGGGACACCGACGGCCGCGGGAGGGACTCGGGAACGTCCCCAAAAAATCGGGACATTCCCGCGTTTAGCGGGACAGTTGGGAGGTATGCTTATGTATCCCAGGGCCTCGAGCAAAGGACTCACACCACTACTACTCTACTCAATTCCATTTCAGCCCATCTTCATCTTCCCCCAGCCTCACAGAGACAATTACATTGGGGGAAATTTACTAAGATGTGTATTCTACTTCACATGTGATGTTGCTATGGGCAACCAATCAGATCCTGTTTAATATCTTTTAGAGGGTGCTAAATAAATAAGAAGTAGATTCTGATTGGTTGCCCATAGCAACATCACATGTGAAGTAGAATACACATCTTAGTAAATTTCCCCCAATGTAATTGTCTCTGTGAGGCTATAATAGAGAAATGTAAAGAATAAAAAATAAGCAATAGTGTTCACTGTGTTCACAGGGGGAAGATGAAGATGGGCTGAAATGGAATTGAGTAGAGTAGTAGTGGTGTGAGTCCTTTGCTCGAGGCCCTGGGATACATAAGCATACCTCCCAACTCTGAACTTTTAAAATACATTGTTTGAAAATTTAGGAACCTATTGACTTTGCTATGGATAATTATACTTTCTCAATTAATACAATTTATAGCTATGAAATGATATGTAATATTATAGAGAGTCTTATATAATTTTTTTTGTTATTGTGTTATTTTGTTTGGATTTCTTGCATGTGTTGTGATGATGACAGTAATTCCTTGTGAGGCTACCAAGAAAATCACCTGATAAAGCCCATCGTATTATCTGATCTGGATATAATCCATAAACATGTGCAGAAAGAAGCTTTGACCTGATAAACCAGCAGATTGTGTGGATTAAAAAGAGATGTGTTTTGTGACTCAAACCGCTTAAGTTTAACCTAAGTAATAAATGATGCAACTTCTAATATGTGAACTGTACTGTTCTGTTGTCATTTATTATGTGTGTTATTCTGTCAGCTGAATCACAATTCAAATTCTGTATTATGTATATGTACTAGAATTACAGCACTGAGGTCATGGGTTGGATTCCCACCATGGCTGACCTAACCATGTGGAGATTGTATATTCTTCCCATGCTTATGTGGGTTTCCTCCAGGTACTCCATTTTCCTCCCACAATCCAAAAATATACTGGTAGGTTTAATGGCTCCCAACAAAAATTAACCCTATAATTAAGGTGTGTGTGAGTACATGTGGTTGGGAATATAAATTGTAAGCTCCACTGGGGCAGGGACTGATGTGAATGTTGAAATATTCTCTATAAAGAGCTGCGGAATATGTGTGTGCTATAGAAACACTGTAACTGGTAATAATAAGAATTATAATTTTATATCATCTATATATATATATATATATATATATATATATATATATATATATATATATATATATATATATATATGTATGTTTAGTGTCTGTGCAGCTGGCAGACAGTGAAACTACATCTCTTTGGGGGTTATTCTAGTCCATTCTTTCTGACAAAATCCTTCTTAGATGGACAAAACCATGTGCACTGTGGGTGGGGCAGATGTAACTTGTGCAGAGAGAATTAGATTTGGGTGGGGTTTTTCTTCAAAGTGAGATCTATATTGAAGTGTAAAATAAAGCAGTCAGTATTTTCCCTGCACAGAAACAAAATAACTCACCCAAATCTAATTCTCTCTGCACATGTTACATCTGCCCCCCTGCAGTGCACATGGTTTTTTCCATCTAAGAAGGATTTTGTCAGAAAGAGTGAACTAGAATAAACCCCTTTCTCACAAAGACAGAAGGTAGCAGACTAGCTTTCAAAGCTTTTGCTTCGAGTGGGCTTACTAATATATATATATATAAATATATATAATGTTTTTTATTTTATCTTGCACACATGTAAACGCTATGTATTGGACCTGCTGAAAAGACCATAATAGGTCTTGAAAAGTTGTCCGATGGAATTACAAATTTTGTTTATGCACCAAATATAAGTTGATTTTCTCAAAGTCCGTGGAGTGCCGCCTATTAATCTCATCGTCCTGCCCTGGAGCAACGGTGGGTGTTCTGTCTATATATATATATATATATATATATATATATATATATATATATATATATATATATATATATATATATATATATATATATATATATATATATATATATGTTTTGACTGTACAAAGTTTGTAATAGATGAATACTTTCATTAGAATATCTGTTGTATACATAAAAATGAAGATAAGCAGTTGCTTACATAAATACCCACAGAAGCAGCTGATACATGTTCTTATTTTAATATAGAATGTAAAAACTGTAGCCGCAGGTCATTATTCTAAAAAGAAATGCAAAGAAATCCTATATGAGATTTCCTAGTCTCACCGCCTGCAAACATATGTTTCTGCCAGAGGCATTTACAGAGTGTTTCTGAAAAATGGAGATAAATACCATGTAACCAACATGCTCTTAAATATCGCATCATAATTACTTTTTTTTATATATATCTCATTATAATATTTTGTATAGAAACTTTTTTTCCAATGATTTTTCCAACTGACACATGGAACTAACAAAAACAGTGATGATATAAAATGCTGTTCCACTGTTCTGAAATAAACTACATTGCGGTCATACATACATCTTGTTGTGGATGGAATGAGTTTGTTCTTTGTTACGGTTCGTTTCTAATTTTAATGTCTGTTCTACTTCTTTATTTTTGGTGCATCTGGTCTCCATTTATTTCTTATTTGATAAAATACTTTTACCTACTTTTTATTTACTTTGCAGGTGAAACTTTGTACATTCTATTCTGAAACATAAGCGCAGTAAAATGAACTGTAATTTAGGGTTGCTTATATTTGTGTTACAAATACTGTACATGTTACATAGAAAATGTGAAAAATGTCATATTTAAAATACACATACAAGTAAATATAAAGGATAAAAAGATAAAGCCATCATCATCATCATCATCATCATCAGTTCCATACTGCTTTCTGCCCATAGGACAGGCAATAAAAGAGTCTCCAATATCAGTGATAAAAAGTGTAAAGGTGCATACACACTGTATAATTCTTTTGACCAACTTTTTTGACCAATTGTGTTCATTTCGGCCATTCTGAACAAAATTGGTCAAAATATCTTTCAGTGCGTCGCCGATTGATGATGCGCATACCCACCAGTTGTTCATCAAGATTGTTTATCAACTGTGCATGCAGCTCATTTTGGATATCTTTCAATAAGAGCCTATAAACTGTAGCTAGATCTTTCGTCTTTTGTCTATTTTCAATATCTTTCGTCAACATCTTTCGTCCAGGACACTGGGTTCAAGAGAAATGTCTTTCAACGAAATTGGTCAAAAAAATGTACAGTGTGTATGCACCTTTACCCACTCTTTGTATGCCAAATGTTTTAAGTCAACTTACCGGCACTCTGCTATGGTTCCAGTTGCTCGGTCGACAGGGATTAGGTCGACAGTCAAAAGGTCGACCTGGCCAAAAGGTTGTCGTGCACTAGGTCGACATTGACAAAAGATCGACACATACAATAGGTCAACATGGCAATTGTCAACACATGAAAAGGTTGACATGCATTTTTCAGATTTCATTCAGATAACTTCTTCATACTTTACGATCTGCATTAACTACAATTGGGAATGACAAAGTCATCATGCAATGGTAACCGCTATACTAATTTGGGGGGTTCTTGTTGACAGATGTCGATATAGATAACAAAAAAACTTGAAACACTCATGTCGTATTTTTTTCCACGTTGACCTTTATGCTTGTGTTGACCTTTTGCCCACGTCAACCTATTGCATGTTGACTTTTTTCCTGTGTTGACCATTTCACTGTTGATCATTTCACTGTTGACTGTCGACCTTGTCACTATTGACCTCTGTGAAATGTAAATAGCTGTTATCTGAGCTAGAAATTCAGAAATATGTGATAATTCGTAGACAAAAATCTGGAGACCAGGGATATTCTATTAGGCCACTCTAAAAGAATTAGGCACATTTCTCAAGCTGGACATTGGCCTTGATTCTAATTGACCCGATAAGCTGCGAAGCTCGCAGATTACTGAGTCCTTTTAACACCGCCCCGGCGATTATACCCCCACCACATCCTCCGCCGCTTCCCCTCACAACCATGTCACGAAGAGACTTTCCTGTGCCTGCAGCCAGAAAAATTTATACATATTCACCCCGGCCACCCGGCAGTTTTGAGGACCCGGTCATTTTGCCGGGTGCAGCCTAGGAATTCGCTGAAAAACACAGATTTTTCTGTGATATGAAAGGGTTAACATGGGTCTTAAATCCCAGTACTCTGACCCTGGTCAAAAGCAGGGTTGGAGTGCTGGGATTTAAGACCCGTGTTGACCCTTTCAAACCAAAGAAAAACCCGTGTTTTTCAGCAAATTCCCAGGTTGAAAAGATTTAACTTAGGAGTTTGCTGAAAAATGCAGGTTTTTCTTTGGTGTGAAAGGGTCAACACCAGTGGCGTAACAATAAATTATGAGACATTCCCGCTGGGAACAGTTCGGCGCCCCCCTGGTGAAATTTCGGGGCTCCCCTCCCAGTAAAGACACACACAAACCCCCCCACCCCCGACCGCCCTGCCTTACCTATCCGCGACGGTCTGCTACCGCATCTGGCAGGGAGTTGGGACCCAGGACCTGCAGATCCGTTGAAAATGTCCTTCATAAAATGGTCACCCCCCTAACATCAGACAATTTTTAAGGATCCTAGAGGAGGCCGCAGACTCCTCTAGCATCCTCAAAAACTGTCTGCTTTGAGGGGGCAGCCATTTTGTAGGGGATATTTTTCATAAAGTGCCAGCCCGGAGGAGCGCCGGACCAGGCTAGTAAAGCTGCGTGTCCACTCCCGGTGCAGCAGATGCGGCGGCAGGCAGCAGTGTAGCAATAGCTCACGCAGACCCCTGGCGGCGGGCGCCCACACCTGGCCAGCGCCTCCCCGCTTTCGCAGGGTCTGCGGTGCTATTGTTACGCCAGTGGTCAACACGAATCTTAAATCCCAGCACTCCGACCCTGCTCTTGGCCAGGGTCGGGTATAAGCTGCAATTGCCAATGCTAATGATGATGTTATGATTCTGTGTTTGGATGGAAAAATAGTGGACTGTGCAACTTCCCGCTTAAAGCCTCAAGGATCCTCACAGTAGCATAAAGTAATAATTCTGGCATCTGAGGCTTTCCCATTTACAGTGACTTTGTGTTTATCTCAGAGTCAGTCCCATACTGTTTACCATCTCTTCGAGTGACCTCTGATATCTACTGCGGTTCTCTAATTTTCTATGTTTCCATGGAAGTCTATATAATTAGGATATTACAAAATGTATCAAAAGTCTCGATAGCGAACATAATCTCTTAACCAAGAAGGAGCCAATTGAAGGAAGACAGCTAACAAGTTAATGTGGGGACCCCACCGTGACTGCACACAGCACATCTGCACTATGCACCCTAACTATGCACTGAACACATGCACTCCGACTGCACACAGCACACCTGTAGCACCCCGGCTGTACAAAGCACATGAGCAACCTGATTGTGCACAGCACACCTTCACCGCCTACTGCACACAGCACAACTACACATCTGCAGCCCAACTATGCACACAGAACACCTGCAGCCCTAACTGCGCACCACACATCTGCACCTCCAACTATGAACAGAACACCTGCACCTCGACTGCAAACAGCACAATGGCACTCTCTCAGTCTTCAGGACCCCACACAGTTAATGGTTTTCCAGGTCACCTGGCAGGTGCACAGGTGCATTCATTACTCATTGACATATATTAAAAAATCCACAGGTGGAGCTGATTATTTCACTTTTGATTCTGTGAGAAGACCTGCAAAACATGCACTGTGTGGGCATGCGAATCTTGGTGCATTTTTTCAATCCCAGAATTTGGGATTGAAAAATGCCCAATCCCGGGATTCCAGGGATTGGCTTGCCTAACAAAAAAAAACGCCCTGAATATTTACTTACATTTGCGGTGCGGCCGGGGCTGGTGGGGGGGGGGGGTGTTGTGGTGGCGCTCTGATCATTGAAGCTGGGAGCCTGGCGGGTTAGTGGTCGGCCACATAGTGAAGCCGCGAGCCAGAGTCCAGAAGCGGGTGGGCTGGTGGGCAATGCATTCAGGGTGGGAGGGCACGGTGGGCTGCACACCCAGGACGGGACTGTGTGGCTACTTGGCCTGCACAGCGCGACCTCTCGTCATGCTGCACAGAGCTGCACTGCCGGGGACGGGTGAAGCTGGGCAGCGTCTGAGCACTCGCTCAGATGCTGCCCGGCATTAGACTGCAAATCCCGGGATCCCGCTGAGGACCTAGTCCTGAGGACCAGTTTGAGAACCTGTGCTCTAAACTATTTAACACTCAAAATGTATAGCACAAAAATTACAAGAACAGCTTTGCAATTTAGGGGGAAATTTACTAAAGGAAATTTGTAAAAAAAATAGGTGTATTTGTATTTAGAAATACACTTATTTTTAACATTTACTATCCCGAAAATACGGCAATTCGTATTCGTATTGATGTGCTATCAATACGAATACGAATTGCCGTATTTTCGGGATAGTAAATGTCAAAAATTAGTGTATTTCTAAATACAAATACACCTATTTTTTTAACAAATTTCCTTTAGAAAATTTCCCCCTTATTATCAATTCTATACACGGAATGTAGAGTGCTTTAGGCAAACAGAACATTTTATATTCCACCCAAAACTGACATTTCACATTTATAGTATATATCTCATCTGGTATATACAATTTCTATAGAGTCTATATGGAATTTTGCATTTTAGCATACTCACTCAGGGCTAATGGCATATAACACCCACAGCCATTCAGTAAATACTGTATTCTGGTTAAAACATTCTTGACTTGTCTAGCAGATCGTTTCTATTGAGACTTCATTTCTGTATCAATCCTTTTATTCCACTGGCATGTACCCTTAACAGGCAAAGCACTTGTTGGATATTGGCAAATAATGTGGCTGTCTTCCAGAAAACAGATATGAATTCCTCACTGACACAGATGCCAAGATTCTTGCACTGTAGGTATTACCCAGGGGCACACTGATACAATGTACTGAAAAATACATATATTTGAATAATACACTTAACTTTCTTTTATCTCAAACACTTCACCAAGTATCCATACCTCACCATTGTTTCTCATTTAATGGACAGTTCGGCTTTGTACATGTCCCTTATAAATATTCTATCTGTGACATATAGGGGGAAATTTACTAAAGGAAATTTGTAAAAAATAGGTGTGTTTGTATCCAGAAATACACTTATTTTTTACATTTACAATACCGAAAATATGGCAATTGGTATTCGTATTGATAGCACATCAATACGACTACGAATTGACGTATTTTCGGGATAGTAAATGTCAAAAATAAGTGTATTTCTGGATACAAATACACCTATTTTTTTTACAAATTTTCTTTAGTAAATTTCCCCCATACTGTAGATCATTTCTGATCATTTGCATACAAAAGGCTAGAAACATTTAGGGGGAATTCAATTGTGGGCAAAGGGGCCGATTTGCTGCTGCCATTGCTGTGGCATTTAAACACCCCACCCGATTCGCCCAAAAGTACTTTTGAATGAAACCCACCAACTTACTTGATGGTGGGAGTTAAGGGAATTCGGCCAGGCGAAATATTCACCAGCAATTGATTTCCCTTCTTAGTCTCCATCTTGAAATAAGTAATAGATTTGCAACAGTATTGTAATAGTGTAAACTATTTCTTTTTTCGCCACATTATGTGCATTTTATTTTACCTGAGGTTGCCTTTTATCTGGTAAACACATAGGGGGACATTTACCAAAATGGATTCGTAGAAAAAAGGTGTATTCGTAGGGAGAAATACACCTTTTTTTTACGAATTTGTATTTTCGGGATTTACAATCCCAAAAATACAACAATTCGTAGTCCTAAAGATGGAACATTCGTATTTGTAGTTACAAATACGAATGTCTACACCATCGATAGAATACGACAGAAATCACCATTCAAAAGAATGGTGGTTTCTGATTTACTAAGCAGCCGTATGGATAATACGGCTGCTTAGTGGTGTAAAACACCCACGCAAATACGACAGGAAAATAGAACACCATTTTCATGTCGTATTTGCGTTTTTGCCTGCACGGATCAGTCAGATCCGTGCAGGCTTCGGTGTAAAAAATAGAAAAAAAAATAAATTAAAAAAAAAAAACGGCGTGGGGTCCCCCCCACAGCCGAAACCAGCACCAGGCTGACAGAGCCTGGAGCCGGTAATTAAAAATCAGGGAACCCGACAAATAGGGGTTCCCCGATTTTTAACAACCAGCCCCAGGCTCCTGCTCTGGGGCTGGTTCCCAAAATACGGGGGACAAAATGACTAGGGGTCCCCCGTATTTCAAGAACCAGCCCCAGGCAAAACCAGCCAGCGGGTAATGCCACAGCCGGGGGGAGACTTTTTATGCAAGTCCCCCCGGCCAAAGCATTAACCCTACCGACCAGTCAGCCTGGCCAGGGGCCCTGGGGGAGTGGGGACCCCCCCAATAAAGGGGTCCCCCCCCTCCAGGACTTACCTGACCAGGCTGAAGCCTGGTGCTGTCCTCGATGCCCCTGGGCGGTGGGCATCGAGCTGATGGTTTTGTGTAAAAAATAGAATAAAAACCATTGTTTTTTACTGTGGCACTACAAGTGCCAGCAAGCCTCCCCAGCAAGCTGGGACTTGGATAACCACAAGTCCCAGCCTGCTGGGCATTAAAGGGCCCGCTGGGTCTTGTAGTGCCACCGTAAAAAAAATAGTTCAATAAAACACACTGACACCCGTTTTAAATAAAAGTTTAATACACACATTACATACATACTGATACTTACCTTTCTTGATCCCGTAGGTAGCCCTGGTCCTGATGTCCTGTGTCGTCCTCCAGGTCCATGTCGGCTGTCTGCGTCGTCCTCCAGGTCCATGTCGACGGTCCGTGTCGTCCTCCAGGTCCATGGCGGTGTCCGGGTCCGAAGAAATCCATGTTGGAGCTGTGGAAGGAAATCCTACTCACCTGTTCCTGCGCTGAAGAAGTCTTCTCTTGATCCGACGTAGTCCAGGTAATCTTCCTGCTGTCGCCGGTCCCCGCTGTCTCCGCTGTCCGTGCATCGCGCTGAGGAGAGATGCTGAAGTTTCATATTCGCCGCCTCTCCTCAGACTGAATTCTATTGGCCGCCTAGCGGGCCAATCAGGAGCCGAGAAAGTCGGCTCCTGATTGGCCCGCTAGGCGGCCAATAGAATTCAGTCTGAGGAGAGGCGGCGAATATGAAACTTCAGCATCTCTCCTCAGCGCGATGCAGAGACAGCGCAGACAGCGGGGACCGGCGACAGCAGGAAGATTACCTGGACTACGTCGGATCAAGAGAAGACTTCTTCAGCGCAGGAACAGGTGAGTAGGATTTCCTTCCACAGCTCCAACATGGATTTCTTCGGACCCGGACACCGCCATGGACCTGGAGGACGACACGGACCGTCGACATGGACCTGGAGGACGACGCAGACAGCCGACATGGACCTGGAGGACGACACAGGACATCAGGACCAGGGCTACCTACGGGATCAAGAAAGGTAAGTATCAGTATGTATGTAATGTGTGTATTAAACTTTTATTTAAAACGGGTGTCAGTGTGTTTTATTTAACTATTTTTTTTACGGTGGCACTACAAGACCCAGCGGGCCCTTTAATGCCCAGCAGGCTGGGACTTGTGGTTATCCAAGTCCCAGCTTGCTGGGGAGGCTTGCTGGCACTTGTAGTGCCACAGTAAAAAACAATGGTTTTTATTCTATTTTTTACACAAAACCATCAGCTCGATGCCCACCGCCCAGGGGCATCGAGGACAGCACCAGGCTTCAGCCTGGTCAGGTAAGTCCTGGAGGGGGGGGACCCCTTTATTGGGGGGGTCCCCACTCCCCCAGGGCCCCTGGCCAGGCTGACTGGTCGGTAGGGTTAATGCTTTGGCCGGGGGGACTTGCATAAAAAGTCTCCCCCCGGCTGTGGCATTACCCGCTGGCTGGTTTTGCCTGGGGCTGGTTCTTGAAATACGGGGGACCCCTAGTCATTTTGTCCCCCGTATTTTGGGAACCAGCCCCAGAGCAGGAGCCTGGGGCTGGTTGTTAAAAATCGGGGAACCCCTATTTGTCGGGTTCCCTGATTTTTAATTACCGGCTCCAGGCTCTGTCAGCCTGGTGCTGGTTTCGGCTGTGGGGGGGACCCCACGCCGTTTTTTTTTTTAATTTATTTTTTTTTCTATTTTTTTTACACCATGCAGCCTGCACGGATCTGACTGATCCGTGCAGACTGCTAGAAATAATTCGTATTAGCAGCCGTATATACGGCCGCTAATACGAATCATTACACCATCGGAGGGTTACAAAGCAGTCGTATATGACTGCTTTGTAACTGATCCTCCGGAACACGACTTTGCATACGACTTAAACAGTCGTATGCAGTCGTAGGGAAAATACCAATACGAAAAACTAGGTTTTTCATATTGGTAAATTTCCCCATTTATCTATTTTTTTGCTCTATTTATCAAAGGCAGAAAGTTGTTACTGAGATATTTATTATAAAAGGTTCCATGCTGGTGAAGCAGGGTCGCCAGAGAAAAACTTAAACTTTTACAAGGATTACATAACTCATATCTGAAGTAGTTGAGTGAAAATGCTTTATTATTTATTTAATAAACACAATTTTTTACAAAATAGTAAGATATATTCTTTTATGTCATTTTTAAATAGCAAGTATTTATTTTATTTATTTATTTACAGTTTCTTCTTATATAGCGCAGCAGACTCTGTTGCGCTTTACAATGGTAGACAGTGATAAAACAAACTGGGTAACAACAGACAGACTTGGAGGTAAGAGGGCCCTGCTGTAAGATTACAATCTATAGGGATATAGGAGGGAAACACAAGAACAGGCAGAACTAAAACCCCAAGTAGTATTTTCTGTTCCGTAGCCATTCATAAACTAGATAGCCGGGCCACACCGGTGCACATACGCAGGCAAAGCAGTTAGTTATCACCTGCCCCAGGCCAATATCTGTGACATTTTATTCATAAATAAGGCGTTTTACTGTTCTGCAATAAAAAGCAACCTTACACCTATTATTAATAACTAGGCCTTTTCAGAGAGAAATCCAGGGCCTGTACAGAATTCATCATGGGCTAGGAGGCTTCATTGTTCACAGGGGAAGGTTGCATCTTATTACCAGCAGAGGCCTTAGCCCTATAGATGCTTGACTGTTCCCCATGCACGGAGAAGTGGACCGTGTCTGGAGGAGAGTATGGAGACAATAACGATGATGACAAGCAATGGTCCTTTGTTCTGTTATATGGTGTACAGTGTAGCTAAGGGTACTATAGATTTGTAACTATCACAATATGCTAAACACATAGGGGGACATTTACCAAAATGGATTCGTAGAAAAAAGCTGTATTCGTAGGGAGAAATACACCTTTTTTTTACGAATTTGTATTTTCGGGATTTACAATCCCAAAAATACAACAATTCGTAGTCCTAAAGATGGAACATTCGTATTTGTAGTTACAAATACGAATGCCCTACACCATCGATAGGATACGACAGAAATCACCATTCAAAAGAATGGTGGTTTCTGATTTACTAAGCAGCCGTACTGACAATACGGCTGCTTAGTGGTGTGAAACACCCACGCAAATACGACAGGAAAATAGAACACCATTTTCCTGTTCTATTTGCGTTTTAGCCTGCACGGATCAGTCAGATCCGTGCAGGCTACAGTGTAAAAAAATAGAAAAATAAATAAATTAAAAAAAAAACGGCGTGGGGTCCCCCCCACAGCCGAAACCAGCACCAGGCTGAAGGAGCCGGGGCCGGTAATTAAAAATCAGGGAACCCGACAAATAGGGGTTCCCCGATTTTTAACAACCAGCCCCAGGCTCCAGGTCCGGGGCTGGTTCCCAAAATACGGGGGACAAAATGAGTAGGGGTCCCCCGTATTTTAAGAACCAGCCCCAGGCACAACCAGCCGGCAGGGTAATGTCACAGCCGGGGGACACTTATAATATAAGGTCCCGCGGCCAAAACATTCTCCCTACCGACCAGTCAGCCTGGCCAGGGGCCCTGGGGGAGTGGGGACCCCCCCAATGAAGGGGTCCCCCCCCTCCAGGACTTACCTGACCAGGCTGAAGCCTGGTGCTGTCCTCGATGCCCCTGGGCGGTGGGCATCGAGCTGATAAATGGTGTAAAAAAAAGATGAACCTATTGTTTTTTACTGTGGCACTACAAGTGCCAGCAAGCCTCCCCAGCAAGCTGGGACTTGGAGAACCACAAGTCCCAGCCTGCTGGGCATTAAAGGGCCCGCTGGCACTTGTAGTTCTACAGTTAAAAAAATAGTGCACAAAACACACTGACACACTTTTAAAATAAAACTTTATTACACACAAAGCCCACACATACTAATACTTACCTATCTTCTTCCCATAGGTCGCCCTGGTCCTGTGTCGGCGTCTTCTGGTCCTGTGTCGTCTTCTTCCTCCATGTCGACCGTCGCTGTCGCCGTCCGGATCCGACGAAATCCATTTGGGAAGCTGTGGAAGGAAACCATACTCACCTGTCCCAGCGCGACGTAGTCCAGGTAAGGGTCTTTGCAAAAAAACAAACCGACACCCCGAAACCAGACCGGACTGACGGAGACGCACGTGTGTTTGTTTACATCGTGCGGCTCCGCCTCCCGAATGCCGCTATTGGCCGCCTTGCGGCCTAGCGGCTCCTGATTGGCCGCTAGGCCGCAAGGCGGCCAATAGCGGCATTCGGGAGGCGGAGCCGCACGATGTAAACACCGTGCGTCTCCGTCAGTCCGGACTGGTTTCGGGGTGTCGGTTTGTTTTTTTGCAAAGACCCTTACCTGGACTACGTCGCGCTGGGACAGGTGAGTATGGTTTTCTTCCACAGCTTCCCAAATGGATTTCGTCGGATCCGGACGGCGACAGCGACGGTCGACATGGAGGAAGAAGACGACACAGGACCAGAAGACGCCGACACAGGACCAGGGCGACCTATGGGAAGAAGATAGGTAAGTATTAGTATGTGTGGGCTTTGTGTGTAATAAAGTTTTATTTTAAAAGTGTGTCAGTGTGTTTTGTGCACTATTTTTTTAACTGTAGAACTACAAGTGCCAGCGGGCCCTTTAATGCCCAGCAGGCTGGGACTTGTGGTTCTCCAAGTCCCAGCTTGCTGGGGAGGCTTGCTGGCACTTGTAGTGCCACAGTAAAAAACAATAGGTTCATCTTTTTTTTACACCATTTATCAGCTCGATGCCCACCGCCCAGGGGCATCGAGGACAGCACCAGGCTTCAGCCTGGTCAGGTAAGTCCTGGAGGGGGGGGACCCCTTCATTGGGGGGGTCCCCACTCCCCCAGGGCCCCTGGCCAGGCTGACTGGTCGGTAGGGAGAATGTTTTGGCCGCGGGACCTTATATTATAAGTGTCCCCCGGCTGTGACATTACCCTGCCGGCTGGTTGTGCCTGGGGCTGGTTCTTAAAATACGGGGGACCCCTACTCATTTTGTCCCCCGTATTTTGGGAACCAGCCCCGGACCTGGAGCCTGGGGCTGGTTGTTAAAAATCGGGGAACCCCTATTTGTCGGGTTCCCTGATTTTTAATTACCGGCCCCGGCTCCTTCAGCCTGGTGCTGGTTTCGGCTGTGGGGGGGACCCCACGCCGTTTTTTTTTTTATTTATTTATTTTTTCTATTTTTTTTTACACCTTGCAGCCTGCACGGATCTGACTGATCCGTGCAGACTGCTAGAAATAATTCGTATTAGCGGCCGTATATACGGCCGCTAATACGAATCATTACACCATCGGAGGGTTACAAAGCAGTCGTATATGACTGCTTTGTAACTGATCCTCCGGAACACGACTTTGCATACGACTTAAACAGTCGTATGCAGTCGTAGGGAAAATACCAATACGAAAAACTAGGTTTTTCATATTGGTAAATTTCCCCCTAAATGTCAAAAATAAGTGTATTTCTGGATACAAATACACCTATTTTTTTACAAATTTCCTTTAGTAAATTTCCCTCTAAATGTAAAAAATGAGTGTATTTCTGGATACAAATACACCTATTTTTTTTTACAAATTTCCTTTAGTAAATTTCCCCCATAATATCCTTTCACCCAATATATATTTCTAAAATTAGAAACATCCACTTACACAGAAACATAGGGCCTTATTCTGGTTCACTCTCAGAGGCAAATTCCTTCTCAAATGGACAAAACCATGTGCAAAGTAGGTGGGGCAGATGTAACATGTGCAGAGAGAGTTAGATTTGGGTGAGATATTTTGTTTCTGTGCAGGGAAAATACTGACTGCTTTATTTTTACACTGCAATATAGATCTCACTTTGAAGTAAAACCCCACCCAAATCTAATTCTCTCTGCACAAATTACATTTGCCCCAGCTGCAGTGCACATGGTTTTGTCCATTTGAGAAGGAATTTGCCTCATAGAATTTGATGGCAGATAAAAGGAACTTGCACCAACTAGTCTGCCTTTTTTTTTTTATCCATTAGGTAAACTCAACCCTTTTTTAACCATTAGTTAGGATATTCATATGCCTATCCCAAGCATGTTTGAATTGCTCTTTTGTTCAACCTCTACCACCACTGACGGGGGGCTATTCCACGTATCCACTGTCATGTGAAGTAATTTTTTTAACTGGACCTACTTCCCTCTATTTTTAATGAATGTCCTTGAGTTCTAAAACTTATCTTCCTTTGAAGGTTTACCTGCTGGACCTTGTTAATACTTTTGGTATATTTGAAAGGTTCTATCCTGTCACCCCTTTCACTTCTCTGCTCCAAACTACACATGTTACAAAAGGGCTCGACAAATCCCGGGGGCAAGGTCGCCATGGCGACCAGATTCTGCTTCCTGGTGACCAGATTTTTTTTTCAGGGAGGGAGGAAGCAGAATATGGTTGTGGACAGAAGAGGACCCCCCTCTCCCCTTTTGCTGGAGGTCAGCTGCAGTGCGGGCAGCAGACCCCGACTCCCAGCAGAGCCCCCACCCCCACCCCTTTGCACTAGAGGTCAGCAGCAGCAGAGCCTGACTCCCCTCCCCCATCCTTTGCCAGCGGCGTAACTATAGTGGGTGCAGGGGATGCAATTGCTATGGGGCCCGGGAGCTTGGGGGGCCAGGGACCCCAGCAGGCTATCCCCTGCACCACCTTAATATTTTTTTTCTGTTTTTATTTTCTTACTATATATATATTACAGCGCAGGCACTGGCCGCGCTGCCAAATGTACACGGTTCAGTTGGCGTCAGGGAGCATTAGAGCCCGGGCCAGGAAGCAGAACAGCCTGGGGAGTAGTGGAGCCCAGCGCCGACCGGGGAACAGTGGAGCCTGCCGCTGCCTGGGGAGCAGTGTACAGTAGCTCACCGCCGTCACCCAGGGAGCCCATAGCTGCACGGGGATTAGTGGAACCCGGCACTGTCACGTTGTTGCCCGGGGAGCAGTGGAGCCCAGGGAGCAGTAAAGTCCGTGCACCTGGGGAGCAGTAAAGGCTGCG
Organism: Crinia signifera; assembly: GCF_055691185.1. Taxonomy (NCBI): domain Eukaryota; kingdom Metazoa; phylum Chordata; class Amphibia; order Anura; family Myobatrachidae; genus Crinia; species Crinia signifera. The sequence goes on from NC_139221.1 coordinate 110,187,926, forward strand.
CACCCGGGGAGCAGTACAGCTGCCTAACGGACGACAGCAGGAGACTACAGCCCGACGCCCAGCACAGAAGAGCAGGGGAGCAGATCAGCCTGAAGGTCAGAGAAGAGGAGCCCAGCACCAGTGAAAGAAGCTGGTGAGTGCATTCGGGAGGCTGCCACTGCCCGAGGGAAGCCAGTTAAACTCTTTCAAACCCTGTATCCTCTTTATCTCAACCCTTTTTTACTCCCCCTATGCCTCTGTCTCACATCTCTATCTTTCTCTCTGCCCCTTGTCTATTTCTCCTCTATCTCTCTTCTACCTACCTCTTTTCCCATGTTTTCCCTTTTTCTAATTTATCCATATCGCTCTCTGACAGTATCACCCTTTCTTTCTCCCCCCTATCTCTAAAACTTGGCTCTTTTTCTCTCTCCCTGATACCTTTTCCCTCTCCTCCTGTCTCTCCACCTTTCTCATTGTAGTGAGGGGGGCCCTTTCAGGATTTTGCTATGGGGCCCACAATATTGTAGTTACACCTCTTTCCTTTGCACTGGAGTTTAGCGGCAGCAGCGCCTGACTCCCCTCCCCCCTTCCTGCCGCAGGTCCTCGGCAGTATTGGCAGCAGAGCCATCTCCCCCTCTCCCCCCCCCCTTCCCATTGGAGGTCAGTGGCAGCAGAGCCCGGCTCCCCTCCCCACTCGCACTGGAGGTCAGCGGCAGCAGAGCCTGCACCCCCCACCCCCTTCCAGCTGCAGGTCCGCGGCAGTACAAACAGCAAAGCCCTCCCCCCCTTCGCATTGGAGGTCAGCGGCAGCAGAGCCCGACTCCCCTCTCCCCCCCCCTTCGCACTGGAGGTCAGCGGCAGCAGAGCCCGACTCTCCTCCCCCCCCCTTCCCGCTGCAGGTGCACAGCAGTACGGGCAGCAGAGCCTGACCACCCCCACTCTCCATGGAGGTCCGTAGCAGCGTGGGCATCAGAGCTCCCCTTCCTTTCCCCTCCTGCTGCAAGTCAGGGGCAGCGGAGCCACCCCCTCTCCCCTCCTGCTGGAGGTCAGCAGCAGTAGAGCCCAACCCCCCCCCCCCCCCCCACCTCCTCCTGCTGGAGGTCAGTGAAGCATGGGCAGCAGGGCCCGACCCCCTCTCCTGCCCGGTGCCAGTAAGGGCTGTAATGCCAAAGGAAAGGTTGGTGGGAGCCGCACAGATGCTGCCAGCTAAGTACAAATGTAATTTTTGTTATTGCTATTTAGGGGTGCAACAGGCAAACCAGTCTAGGTTTATGACTGGTTTGCTTTTTATTTCAGTAGTTTACTAGGGTAGGAAATCAAATGTGTTTTTTTTTTTTTTAATTAAGAAAAATAATTCCTTTATAGTAAATCTGAAGGTCATGCCACTGGATCAAAACATGACCATTTGTAGGAATAATACAGGAGTTCTTACACAAACCCTGCCATACAGATGACTGGACCTAGTACATCTCCTGTCATTCTATACCAACCTCCAGACTGCCTCAACGATGATTGGCTGAGAGAGAGAGCACTCTCAGCCCATCAGTGGACGTCATATCTTTTGATTTTTTTCTTTCTAAATTCTGCTGCTGCCGGCTGCATGTCCGCTCAGTACTTCTTGGACACTCCGGACTGGCCGCCCCACCCACACCACCAGAGCGTTCCACGCAGCCCGGACCCCACCGCTGCCCAGGTTTTTTTTTTTTTCGTTTTTACTCTCCTGCCCCCACAACTCCCCGGGGGGAAAAAATGGCACATCAAGTGCCTAATCGTTTATGATGTCTCCCGGGGGAAATTGGGACCGACTTTAGGGGCCTTAAGTTTGTCTGGCTCCTAAACTTTTATCCTGGCTCCTAGATTTTGAGAAAAAGCCCTGTGTTACAATATTTTATGTTTCCAGGTACAGTATATTATATCCTTGTGGAGAAATAGTCTCCAGAACTGGACACAGTACTCTAGATGAGGCCGTACCAATGACAGTATACAATAACCTACACCTCTCCTCCAACAGGCAACCCTGAGTGCTCCACATACGAGAGGGTCTCAATGAAGACTCAACCTTCTTCACATCTCTAAAACCACCTTTTACTAGCCATGTGTATTTTGTTGTGCCTAGCCTGGTATCCGCTCCCCATGACAAGTGATTTCATATCTTCCAACTTCCCTCGATCTATGAAAAATTCCCATCTATTCAAACCCTATAGATTGCAAGCTTCCTACCTTTATGCCGTTATTACCCATTTTGTTCTATCACTGTTGTTTCCAATTGTAAAGCACAACAGAATATGCTACACCTTATAAGAAACTGTAAATTAACAATACATAAATAATAGCAACAACCACACTGTCAGGGATTAGTCCTGTTTTGCCAAAATCGGTAGTTGTGAGGTATTAGATATGGTGTAATTTGTCACACTGGATAAACACTTAACAAAGAATAATGTGTAAATGTTTCTGCAGGGAGATAAAAAGATAGATTGAATTTTCTTTGGATCCAGCACAGTTGCATTTAGCTCTCTCTGTAACAATGGACTTTCAATTATCTTTACATCATTATTTGAAAAACAGAAAACACATAATCAAATTCTACAATCATTACAGTTCCATGCATTGACTTATGTTTTCATACAATAGCCTATTTTCATTTTAATATATAAATCACTATATAGGAATTCAACGTTTTCAAAGCATTTTTCTCATTTAAAAGATTTACCAGAGCAAATCCAGCATTTATTGAACTGAATCCTCTATCTATACTTAGCCCTCAGACTTCTGGTCAGGAACCCAATGTAACAGTCTTGAGGTGTGGCCATCCACATAGGACACAGTAGGGATGGAGATAATACAGAAAACATAAGTGCTATATACTTTTGTAGACAGTGTATCTAACAAATACTTTCAGCTAGGATCAGTGGCGGAACCATTGTGGCTGGTGAGCCCCGGTGCAAAAATATAATTTGGACCCCCCTCCTCTAACCCATCCCATATGTAACACAGCAGTGGGTAACAAGGAGAGGCAGTGGGTGTCAGAGAGAGGCAGAGTAATAGGGAGAGGCAGGGGGAGGCAGAGTGTGCCAAGGAAAAACAGTGGGTGACAGGAATAGAGTGATGGGGCAGCAGTGGGCCCCTACGTCCTCAGGGGCCATAGAGAACTGCACCTGCACCTGAGAATAATTCAGTATGTATAAACTATAAGTTTAAACAAGGACAGGTACGTTAAAATATCTCCTAATATTTATCATGAGAAATAATTGTCTTTTAATGCCAATGGTTTTGTGCCAAAAGATTAAGCTAAATGAACCATTTCTATGCACTATTTTGTTTCTTTTTTGCTTTTTTGAGGAAGAGGGGTGTAACTCTAATATAGAGCTGTATGACACATAGGGCGTAATGCTAGTTGGCTCACTAAGCAGCAGTCTTTGTATGCTTAGTGAACGCCGCCCCGCCGAACGGCCGCACCCCGGCACCTGAATCCCTTTGCTGCCATGCGAGGGAATGTGTTCGTTAACATGGCCGCATGTGGCCGCTTGCACGAGATATCATTCAATGGTCGCCGACCATCGATTAATTTCTCCTGCCTTCATAAATAAAAGTCAGCCTAAACTGACTTTTATTTCCTCCGCAAATCGCCAAAGACTGATGTCATGTGGCATAAGGGGAACGCACAGCATTTTCATAGTGACACCCATAAAACACTGGGCGTTCCCCTGCTCTGGCCCAGTGTCTGGCCCTGCCCACCCCTGGCCCTCTCTTCCTGCAGCGAATGGCTGGGCGAGTGTGTAGCTTTCCAAAGCCGTTAGCTGCCTGGGTTTGCACATGTGCAGAAATGTGCATGCGCAAACCCTGACCATCGGAGCTGGGGCTGAATTTGTATCACAACGAGCAATCCTGAATCGTCCCTATAGTATAGTATAAGTACCAGTACTCATCACAAGGTCCCACAGCCAGTGTAGTGTCTCCCTGGTCTAGTGTCTCCCTGGTCTATGTAAGCAAATAGAAATCATTTTGCAGGACAGTCCGGATGTCTGAGGCTGTGGTGCTGTGATTAGGACATTCAGAGAGACAGGGGGATAGGGAGGTGTTCCTACAACATACAATACTCATATGCCATTTTCCTTCACAAATAGTTTTGAAATAAAAGCAATGCCCATAGGACCTTATTCAGGTTGATCTGCAAGGCTGAGAATTCGCAGCCTTGTGAGTCCACCAAACCCCGCCTTGCGAAGGGGTGGCTGGCACCACCCCTTCGCAAGAACTATTCGCAAGCCGGGCATGCAAATGGATGTTACACTGTAACATCCATTCGCAGGCCAGGGGGAACCTCAAACATCTTTCGATGGTCACCAACCAACAAAAGATGTGGAAGGTGCGCGCATATGTAAGGTTGCTCTGAGCAACCTTACATATGCATGCACGTTTAGGGGGAAGTAGGTGCCCCCCGCCTGTCTGTCATGCCCGCATTAGCATGAGAATACCCAGCGTTCTCATGGGAATGCCCATGAAATGATGGGCGTTGCCCATATGCTATGAGCTGACTGGCGCCCCGCGCCCCTCTCCGCCCCCCTACCCGCTGTGTTGGGTGCATGCTTATACACATGCGCAGAAACAACGGTCCCCTTGTGAACGCAGGCAATCTGCGAATGGACCTAAATAAGGTCCATATTGACATGCATAAAGCCAAGCACCCATCCTGCTGCATAGATATCTGATGTTGGGACTCGGGAGGTATGCATATATATATATATATATATATATATATATATATATATATATATATATATATATATATATATATATATATATATAAAAGCATATTAGATAGGGTACTTGTTTCCTAGCATGGCGCCCAGATTTTCTACATACGGCACCATAGGGAAATCGCATCACATCACATATGAGATTAAGGCGGCATGCGATGCGATTTTTTCATGTAATTTTTTTGTAGACCACAATATCGCTTTTAATTGCATAGCATGCCCCGCAAAATCACATGCGATCGCATGGGATTTTATAGGGTGTGCGATGCCATGACATTAGGTATACAATAATATGATTGTATATCCCAAAAATAGATGTAACGCACCCCCCCACACTATCCATGACACCCCGGAGCGTGGCGAGCGCAGCGAGCCACCGAGCCCGAAGCATGGCGAGCGCAACGAGCCCCACGAGGGGATGCGGATTACTTTACTCGCCACGCTTTGGGCTCGGTGGCTCGCTGCGCTCGCCACACTATATAACATCAACTCCACGCCAACGTGGATAGTGGGGTAACGAAAAAGTCGGAGGACACGTTCCCCCGCCCCTCGCGGGGCTCGCTGCGGTTGCCACGCTTCGGGTTGACGTGGTTAGTGGGGGGGTGCGTTAAACCTATTTTTGGGGACATACAATCATATCATTGTATACCTAATTTCATGGCATCAAACACCCTTTAAAATGAAAATTAAAAATCACATGCGATCTTGCAGCAGATGCAATGCGATGCCCCGGGGCTGAGAGAGCAGTGAATAAATTACATAGGAAAATCATATCGCGCATCACATGGCCCTAAAATGGCCCATGCGATGCGATGCGATTTCACTACGCAGAATAGCCCACTAAGCAAATTGCTCAGTGGGCGCCGTGCTAGTAAACAAGTACCTTAGATAGATATTGATAGAATGCACAGATTCTATTTATATCAATTTATGTTGAGTATTTACTGAACTCATCAAGCCTCTGAATTCACATCAAAATTCATGTTTGATATCCTAACTTGTTGTGAACATTATACTGGAACAAAATCAAAGTACACTTTCCAACAGGTCCATTACACACCGCTCTGTTAATCTGCTGACAATTAAATCAAGAGAAATTGGCAAACAAGTTAATTAATGAGACATACACTTTTATTAATAAGCTATGACATCATTATTATTATTATTATTATTATTATTATTATTATTATTAATAATAATAATAATAAGGTACTTGTGTAATATCACGGCGCCTGCGAAATCGGCCGCAAATCGCATGCAAAAAATCGGATTTTCGGCCAATTTTCCACGATTTTCTACCGATTTGCATGCTATTCCATCCTTGCACACCCTCACTATCCAAGTTAGCCCAAAGCATGCGGAGAGCATCTAGCCCCGCAAGGGGACGCGTACGCGTCCTCCCGACCTGTTCATAACCCCACTATCCACGTCGGTGTGGAGTTGATTTTATAAAGCGCAGCGAGTTCAGCGAGCCACCGAACCCGATGCGTGGCGAGCATACGCGGAAAACTATCCCGAAGCTTGGCGAGGGGACACGGATTACTTGAGGTGTATTCCGCATCCCCTCACGCACGCTTTGGGCTCGGTGGCTCGCTGCGCTCGCTACGCTTTATATAATCAACTCCATGCCAACGTGGATAGTGGGGGTATGAACAGGTCAGGATGACGCGTACCGCGTCCGCTCCCCACGCTTCGGGCTGACTTGGATAGTGGGGGTGTGCAAGGATGGAATAGCATGCAAATTGGCAGGAAATCGCAAAATATCAGCCTAAAGACGTCCGCAAATCGGCCAAAAATCGCGGATCGAATCGCCCGCAAATTGGCCACTAAATCATATGCGATATCATATTCGATTTAGATGAAATCGGGCGCCGTGATAATACACAAGTGGCAATAATAATAATAATAATAATAATAATAAATCACCAAGGACACAAGCAAAGTATATGATTTTTGGAGAGAGACACTGTACCTAGGAGTGTTTCCAGAAATTTCCAGATTTTGTAGCTTTGCCTAATTACATAGTAAAATTTCTTTTTTTCTGCCTGTCAGGTACAACTTTTATGATATATTATTGTACCCAATGCTTTGTAAGCTGATATTTAGGGGGACATTTACCAAAATGGATTCGTAGAAAAAAGGTGTATTCGTAGGGAGAAATACACCTTTTTTTTACGAATTTGTATTTTCGGGATTTACAATCCCAAAAATACAACAATTCGTATTCCTAAAGATGGAACATTCGTATTTGTAGTTACAAATACGAATGTCTACACCATCGATAGAATACGACAGAAATCACCATTCAAAAGAATGGTGGTTTCTGATTTACTAAGCAGCCGTACTGACAATACGGCTGCTTAGTGGTGTGAAACACCCACGCAAATACGACAGGAAAATAGAACACCATTTTCCTGTTCTATTTGCGTTTTAGCCTGCACGGATCAGTCAGATCCGTGCAGGCTTCAGTGTAAAAAAAATAGAAAAATAAATAAATAAAAAAAAAAAACGGCGTGGGGTCCCCCCCCACAGCCGAAACCAGCACCAGGCTGACGGAGCCTGGAGCCGGTAATTAAAAATCAGGGAGCCCGACAAATAGGGGTTCCCCGATTTTTAACAACCAGCCCCAGGCTCCAGGTCCGGGGCTGGTTCCCAAAATACGGGGGACAAAATGAGTAGGGGTCCCCCGTATTTTAAGAACCAGCCCCAGGCACAACCAGCCGGCAGGGTAATGCCACAGCCGGGGGACACTTATAATATAAGGTCCCGCGGCCAAAACATTCTCCCTACCGACCAGTCAGCCTGGCCAGGGGCCCTGGGGGAGTGGGGACCCCCCCAATAAAGGGGTCCCCCCCCTCCAGGACTTACCTGACCAGGCTGAAGCCTGGTGCTGTCCTCGATGCCCCTGGGCGGTGGGCATCGAGCTGATAAATGTTGTAAAAAATAGATAAACCATTGTTTTTTACTGTGGCACTACAAGTGCCAGCAAGCCTCCCCAGCAAGCTGGGACTTGGAGAACCACAAGTCCCAGCCTGCTGGGCATTAAAGGGCCCGCTGGCACTTGTAGTTCTACAGTTAAAAAAATAGTGCACAAAACACACTGACACACTTTTAAAATAAAACTTTATTACACACAAAGCCCACACACACTAATACTTACCTATCTTCTCTCCGTAGGTAGCCCTGATGTCCTGTGTCGGCGTCTTCTGGTCCTGTGTCGTCTTCTTCCTCCATGTCGACGTCGCTGTCGGCGATGGTGTCCCCGTCCGGATCCGAAGAAATCCATTTGGGAAGCTGTGGAAGGAAACCATACTCACCTGTCCCAGCGCGACGTAGTCCAGGTAAGGGTCTTTGCAAAAAAATAAACCGAAAACCCCGAAACCAAACCGGACACGACGGAGACGCACGGTGTGTTTACATCGTGCGGCTCCGCCTCCCGAATGCCGCTATTGGCCGCCTTGCGGCCTAGCGGCCAATAGCGGCATTCGGGAGGCGGAGCCGCACGATGTAAACAAACACACCGTGCGTCTCCGTCGTGTCCGGTTTGGTTTCGGGGTTTTCGGTTTATTTTTTTGCAAAGACCCTTACCTGGACTACGTCGCGCTGGGACAGGTGAGTATGGTTTCCTTCAACAGCTTCCCAAATGGATTTCTTCGGATCCGGACGGGGACACCATCGCCGACAGCGACGTCGACATGGAGGAAGAAGACGACACAGGACCAGAAGACGCCGACACAGGACATCAGGGCTACCTACGGAGAGAAGATAGGTAAGTATTAGTGTGTGTGGGCTTTGTGTGTAATAAAGTTTTATTTTAAAAGTGTGTCAGTGTGTTTTGTGCACTATTTTTTTAACTGTAGAACTACAAGTGCCAGCGGGCCCTTTAATGCCCAGCAGGCTGGGACTTGTGGTTCTCCAAGTCCCAGCTTGCTGGGGAGGCTTGCTGGCACTTGTAGTGCCACAGTAAAAAACAATGGTTTATCTATTTTTTACAACATTTATCAGCTCGATGCCCACCGCCCAGGGGCATCGAGGACAGCACCAGGCTTCAGCCTGGTCAGGTAAGTCCTGGAGGGGGGGGACCCCTTCATTGGGGGGGTCCCCACTCCCCCAGGGCCCCTGGCCAGGCTGACTGGTCGGTAGGGAGAATGTTTTGGCCGCGGGACCTTATATTATAAGTGTCCCCCGGCTGTGACATTACCCTGCCGGCTGGTTGTGCCTGGGGCTGGTTCTTAAAATACGGGGGACCCCTACTCATTTTGTCCCCCGTATTTTGGGAACCAGCCCCGGACCTGGAGCCTGGGGCTGGTTGTTAAAAATCGGGGAACCCCTATTTGTCGGGCTCCCTGATTTTTAATTACCGGCCCCGGCTCCTTCAGCCTGGTGCTGGTTATGGCTGTGGGGGGGACCCCACGCCGTTTTTTTTTTTTATTTATTTATTTTTCTATTTTTTTTTACACCTTGCAGCCTGCACGGATCTGACTTGATCCGTGCAGACTGCTAGAAATAATTCGTATTAGCGGCCGTATATACGGCCGCTAATACGAATCATTACACCATCGGAGGGTTACAAAGCAGTCGTATCTGACTGCTTTGTAAATCCCCCTCCGGAACACGACTTTGCATACGACTTAAACAGTCGTATGCAGTCGTAGGGAAACAACCAATACGAAAAACTAGGTTTTTCATATTGGTAAATTTCCCCCTTAATGAGGAGGAGCAATTACAATGGCAAACATGCTATAATTAATTTCGGTAAATATGACATGATAGAGTTTGTGGTGCCCTCAGTGATACGTAGGATTTGCTTGGATGAACCAGCTCAGCAGAAAGAGCCAGAAAATCTGGAAATGTATTTCATTTATGGCAACTAACAGTATACTGTAACCACTTAATGCCTGGAGGGTTTACAAGTTATAACTTCTACAGTTTGATTGTCTTGGATTGTTCAAAATCTTTATTGCTTATTTTTGTACAAACCGATTACAGAATGATCTGTTCTGGTGACACTTTGGATGAATTCGACTTGGCAATGAATTTAAATTGGTGACTGAACACTAGAGGTCGCATTGCCTAGGACACTCCTCACAGTGGTGGTCTCATAACAATGAGCTCCAATGTATTTTCTGGTACTGTGTTCCTTTGTTGTACATGTACTCCTATTAAGTCTTGGCAGTTCATTCTGGACAAGGGCTTCAAGTAGTGTTCTCTATATTGCTTGTTCTTACACTGGTGGTGTTAGACACATGGCTTATTATGAAAAATGGATTTTGTAGGATACGAAAGCTAATTAGATTCCCTTTGAGGCCCTTTAGTTTGGGTGTCATGCAACTTAGCATTTAACTACTTGTTTTCCAGAGCACAAGGTTAAGCAGGAGTTCATGCATGAACGGCTAGAACATTATCAAGAATAAAGCAGAAAGATAACTCTCAACATGAGCATAGTGTGCAGTCGTGGAGTTAATATTTTCTAATATCTCAAGTCAGAAAACATTATAAATTGTCCAGTCATTTTCTACATTGTCATTATGGCATAAATGGACACATTTCAAAACACACGACAATGCCAGCTAAAGGTATCACTCAGCAATGCCTGTCAAATATAATAAATAATACACAAATTCTCTGACAGGGTTCGGTGTCGGCAATAAAATCAGTATCACTAGTGTAGAAGAAGGAACGGTAAGAATACTGATAAAACGTATTTAATTGAATAGAAGGCAAAAGGTTATTTTTAAGAAAAACGATCTGTCTACTTTATGACATACAATTAACCTTTCTCATTTTGACCTAGTACTGTAAGTAGCTTTGTTAGCCACTAAGTCTTCCACTTTCCCCAAAGCCATAGGATTGAAGAATTGCAGAATGCCAGACAGATACGGGGAATGGTAGTGCACAAAAATACCCAGGATGTACTGTATGTGGCCACAAGTTAAATGTTATTAAAAAAACAAGCAATGCCGTGTGTGCAGTAGTATGTGGTACTGTGAATTAGTGTGGCTGAGGGGGGGGTGGGATGTGCTCACTGTCCCTGCCCTTGTCTCACATCTCATCTTGAATGAAACCCGCAATTTGCATTTTACATGACTGCACCCAGTAAAAGGTGTGTGTGCTGTAACTGCACACACTGTCTGGGCCTTCATCCAAGTACATTCACCAACTGACATCTGATCGATCGGCATCAGATTGATCAGCTTCGGCTGGTACTTTATCTCCATCCACTCTCTTCAAGGCTTAATACATAGACCTCTATATAAATACTAGGAACTTTATTTTTACACAGCAAATTAGATTTCAGTTTGGACACACCTCTCTCAAATTTTAATCACTCTACCCCACCCAGTGGCGTTACAAGGGGGGGGGGGGGTGAGGGTTGCACTCAGTTGCCACCCATCGAAGGGGTGACACCAGATGAGATGCTTCTTCATTGACAGGAACCAGGTGCAGTGTGACATTAGCCTGCAGCATCCGCCGGCTGTGGTTACTGAGAAGGAGCTGATAGTGTGCAGCCTGAACGCTCCCTAAATGAGGTTACTGGGGACTTCCCCTGCTGAGCCAAGCCCCCTTATTGGTTTGTTATTGGGTGCTTCCATGAGGCTACACCACCTTCCAGGAAGCCATGCCCCTTCTGGCCACTGGCCACGATCTTGTCAGGGGCTTCTTGGCCGCACCAGGATGCCCAAGAACTTATTTTTATTGGCTGTACACCCATCTCAGGATCAGGCCCCTGATGAGCTTGACTTCAATCAAGCATTTGCTGGGGTCTGCCCAGCATTTCTATGTTACGCCAGCGAGCGCCCCCTTCCTTTCACTCAGGCAGCGATCGCCCTGGCGAATGAAAAAGTTGCAGAAGGCGCTCGTTGCCGGGGGTTTGCACATGCGCATTATTACCCATGCGCATGTGCAGACCCCCACCATCTGGGACAGGGCCTAATTCAGACCTACACAAAAAGGTCTGAATCGGCCCCCTAGTGTCTTTTTATTTTTTATTAAACTTTTTTATTAAGGATTGAGCATATTTATATGCTGAGGAATGCAGTAAGCGGATTTGCAGGGACAGATCTTTCTCGCAATCTCTGTTCCTGCATGCGATAACTGATCCATGCAATGTATTCAGAGGTGTAGCAAGGGAGGCAACAGTAGAGCTCGTGTTCCAGGTGCCTGCTCTGGCAAGGGCAACTCAGTCCCGCCATTGCCACTTCTGTGTGCAGTGTGCAGTGTGCAGTGGTGCATGAAAGCCATCAATCTTACTGCCGCCAGTAGCTACACACTATGCAGCCAAGTAAGTCACAGTGCTGTACATGGCGGCTATGCTGTGGTAGAGAAATTAATGCTTCACGGTGCACCCAACACAATTTTTTTTGCATGGGGTGAGATGCCTGGTGACAAACAGGGGGGAGGCAGCCACCGATTGGATGTAGATTGGATGTTGTTTAGGCCCTTTTATGTCCTGTTCCGATCCGATCCCGATCGGATGCACGGCCTTGCGGGTCGGTCGGTCGGTCGTTATTCAGATCCTAGCTGCTGCAGGTAGGATCTGAAAACGAACATACACCGGGTCCGGGTCGCGTTTGGATCGGGTCGTGAGCTCCACGTGATCGTGAGCTGGTCTGACGATACACTATGTGCATCGTGAGTGGGTTGTCCTGGTGTGTACCGGGCATTAGACAGAAACTGGATAAGGGGAGGTTGATAGAGACGCAAGGTGAAGGGGAGGATGAGAGACATGAGACAGGAGACACAGGGCAGAAAACTTGAGAGGCAGGTTGAATAGACACATGGGGCAGGATGCTGGAGAGATGAGCTGGGATGACAAGGGGCAGGTGGCTGGAAAGACACAGAGGGCAGGAGACTGGCTAGACATGTCGGGCTGCAGACTGGAGAGACAAGGTGCACATCACTGAGCCCTGCCCCCAAAATACTGCAATTTGCCGGTCTATGAGAAGGGGATGTGGCTTAATTATGCAAATTTGCATCTGTTAGCCCTGTCTACATTTCTTGCCAGGATTTCCACGTTAATTCCCTTATTTTACATGCTTCCCTAGGAAGCATGTGGGGTGTGGAAGGTGCAACCTTGCTTCCATGAATGTGTGGAACTGCCTGAAAAATTGTGAGTCTCACGCAACTTGAGGTAGAGTAAGCAATGACAATTACAAAATGTAACCCTGAAAATGCATCATTCATTTTTTGAAATATGGGTTTGTTCGCAACTGACGCTTTGTTACTGCACATGCGCATTCGCATTTCTGCGCATGTGGATATGGTGCGTGCACCCACTACGAATACACAGATCGTTGGGTGCACGTACCTAGGACAGTGGGCTGGGGGTGGAGAGGGGTATGGGGCGGCAAACAGTCCATTAGCATATGTGAACGCCCAGTTTATGGGCATTCCCACGAGAATGCTGGGCAGTCTCATGCTAATGAGGCCATGATGTGGCCGACAGGTGTGGGCAGCTGACATCACCGGATGTCAGTTGCCCTCCCATTTCCTTCAGAACGTCCAGGCATATATAAGGGTGCCTCAGACCACTCTTACATATGCATGGACGTTCCACTTTATTCAATGGTAAGCGACCATCGAATGATGTGGGCGTTCCCCTGCATGCTGCAAATGGGTGTCTATGCAAAACATCCATTTGCACCCAGGGCAAAGGAACGCGCCTTGCAAATGGTGGGCCGGCATGCCACCTTTCGCAAGGCAGGTTAGGTTTACGTATACGTATCCGAGCGAATCAATCAGAATAACCCCGAAAAATCTGGAAAGCTAGCCTACTTTTGGCAGAGAGCGAAATTCAAGATTCTCTTGGGAAAGAAGACACATATGCTCAGAATACATGGTGACCAGCATAGTGTCATATAAACTGCCCTGCCCAGAGGGGTTCATGTATCAATGAATTAAAAAACTGGAGAGGACCAGCGGAAAGTTGCTTATAACAACCAATAGGCTTCTACATAACAAGTTATACAATGTACTCTATTGCTGGCAGTAAGAAGAGTCACTTGAGTTTTTAACTAGTGTCTAGAATCATATATTTTATTATATTCTGTATTTGATTTTCTGCAAAAACCACCATCTGCACCATGGGTACCGGTCGGGGTCCCGACAGTTAGGATCGCGACAGGCATTCACCTGACGTCGGGATCCCAACTGTCAAAACACCAATGGCCGGGTTCCCGACGGCCATCGGCTATTTTCTCTCGTGGAGGTCCAAGACCCCCATAGAGGGAGAATAGAATAGGTGGCTCACGTAGCGAGCCACCGCGCCCGCAGCGTGGCGAGCACAGCGAGCCCGCAAGGGACTTGTTGCGCTCGCCATGCTGTCTAGGTCCGGCCAGTCCGGATCCCGACGTCGGGATAATGACTGTCAGGATCCCGACTGTCGGACCCCTATACCACACCCCTGCACCCTTAGACCTACTACTGTATTACTTACAATATAACAAAACCATTAACATATAAAACTGCTACTCGTGCAATACACCAGCCTTAAAAATACAGCAGTTTTAAACACAAAAGTGTGAGCTACAATCTTAAACATTTCTCATTAGAGTTTCACACCTCTTAAAAGCTAAGGGCTAAATTTACTAAAGCTGCTAAAAGTGACAAGTGGGTATGTTGTCAATAGCAACCAAACAGACTCTAGGGGGATTTACTAAGATGGGAGTCCTAGTTCACATGGGATGTTGCTATGGGCAACCAATCAGAATCTACTTTTTATTTATTTAGCATCCTATAGAAGATAATAGACAGGATCTGATTGGTTGCTCATAGCAACATCCCATGTGAAATATAACTCCCATCTTAGTAAATACCCCCCTGGCTATAATTTCTCTATTGTATCCTAGAAAATGATAGACAGAATCTGATTGGTTGCTCAAATATATTGAATTGCATACAACCATAACTGACTCAGCTTGAAAGATAAAATTAGAATTTGCCTATAATTTAAATTCCTCAATGGACAAACCATGTAAAGTATGCTACACCCCTGACCTTCCACAACATTGCCAACAATTAACCATCTAGTACCACGCCCTTTTCCAGCAAGATCATTACCCAGGTACTGAAAACAGGAATTATAGATTTTATAGAATATGTCACATGCTTAGTCAATTTGGATTTGGATTTAAAGTTTAGGTAAAAAAAAAAACAATTAATAATTTACTGTTGAATTACCTATAGCTACTGTACCCCTGTTCTATTGCTGATACAATAAAAAAAATGCAGTCCCGGGTTAATAGACGAGGAACATCTGATGTACTGTACATGGCACTGTATTTACAGCCAGTATTGGAATTTTCACTAATCTATATGTTTCCATAAATCATTTAGAATTTAAATATCACATACCCTACAGAGCCTCTTGGGAAGCAGCATTGTCAGCCATTAGTATGCTACCTATATGATTGGATGACTTAAAGAAGCAGTTGGGTGATTGACAGGGCAGATATAAATTCCTACCATTGTGTCATTTCATTTAAAAAAACACTTTGTTCAGTAATAAAAATGTGTATGAATATATATATATATATATAGTTCTTGTAATTTATCTTGAGGTGAGGAAAAAATATGTAATTAAGCGTCTATTTAGGCCAATAAAATTATCAAATAACTGTGAAACAATGTAATATATATACATATATATATATATATATAGCACTTTTTGCAGTGCAATTTTATTGCAAGTCATACAATCATAAATGATTAATATAAAATACACTTGGTCATGTTTAGAAACTATCAAATAGAACAAATCATTTTACTTTCATTCACACATCACAAAAAGATGCAAAATTAACACTTTACACCAAGTAGATGTCGGTAGATATCATCAACACTCCTACATAAAAAAGAAAAGAAATATAATTGTCCATATCCCATTCTGAACAGGTCACATCTTCAATCTGTCAGGCAACAATTGTCAAACTTGCCATGCTTCCTTTATACAACTGCCGTGTGCCCTTTGTCAATGGAAAATTGTGACTGACACACAAAAAAGGACACTTGAGAGTCAAGAAGCCAGGACACATTTTTACCTTACACTGGCTATTTTTGCAGATAATGGAAAAGGCAGAGTTAACATCTACACAGTTTTTTAAATTTTATTAGCTAACAAAAACTGGTACAAAGAATATATTTCTGTTGAGTATGGCTTGGCAAATCCAAAGCGAATACCACCAAAGAGTCCTAATATTGGCTGTGCTGCCACAATAATTGGGACTTATCTCAGTGTATTTACTACAAACCTAAGCTTCCCTTGCATTATAGTTGCCAGTCTCTGGCAGCCAGGTTGGCATGGTGCTGGGCAATGCAAGTGGAGTGGCTTTGACATAGGGGGGGGGGTGCCATGGAGCAAGAGGCAATGGTTGGGGGCGATGTAGCCAGGTCCCCACTATACAATGCTGAGATTACTGGCATTGTGCAGAGGGGGGGGGGGCGAAGCTATGATGATGCAATTCATTGCATCATCAGCCAGCTGCCCCCCTCCCCCACTTTATTCGGTAAGTGGTCATTTGGGTGTTCAGATGTGGGCCACTCAGGATGACTTGCCTACTTACATGTGGGGCCAGGGGTGCCACACAATTTGCAGGGGGCTTCCAGACGATCGGCAAGAGCAGGCAAGTGTGCCATCCATCATTGTTAGTTATTTGTTTCTAAAACAGTCATTACAAACAACCCGAAAAAGTTTATTCATCCCTATTGAAATATGTCAATCTTAAATATATTTTTGGTCTCCATACCATCTTTACCCACGTATGGTTCTAGTCAATGCTAAGTTACATGGCACATTACGTATCTTGTTAGAAAATTGACTTGTGTATAGACTTTCTGAAAAACCGTTGACACATCATTAACTGTATACCATCTAAACACCTTACATTCAATCCAACGGAGAAAAGAAAATCTGTAATACAAGTCACGTTTTAATATTAAAGTAAATACTAAAGTATGTTTTGAACTGTATATAAAAGAATGCTTAGGGGTACGAATAATACGTGTCTTAATGTCAGCTTCAGTACATGTGGATCAGTCACACAATTTTATGTATCACTGTCTGCTGGCTTGAGGGCTTCTATGGGCACTTACAGTGTTACACAGACTACACCCATCTCATGTGCTCTATTTCTTGTAAGCTTTTAAACTAATAACTTCAGCACTACAGATGTGGGTGACGGGACTTTTTATGTGTCTCCTACCTGCAAATAATAGCATGATGCAGAATGCTATATGATAGCTTGTGTAGTTGAAAAGAGAGAAATATGACAGAACTTGTGAAGGGCATGGAGATCTAGAACATTTATGGATCAGTGGCATCATAAAAATGTTGGGAGATGTATAAAACTTCTTTGATTATGTTTCTATTTTTCCACAGATAAACAGTTCCTTTTAGTGTCACTTGTATTGTGAGTTGCTCTGTGCTTTGGCTAATGAATACTCACAAAGTATAGAAAATACACCACCAGAATACATTAGAAAACTACGTCTGGTGTTGCATACAGATTTGCCACATAGTGATTCAGGCCTTGTATGTTACACAATAGCCCTGAAATCCCTCGCTATTGGCAAGAAGTCCATTGACATCTCTCCTTCTCATATTAATGCACAGAGGCTCCAAAGACAACAAAAGACAGCGACTTCTAGAAAAGGATAATGGACATTTTACCACACAAAAGAATAATCATGAAGCCTATATTT
This sequence comes from Crinia signifera, assembly GCF_055691185.1. Taxonomy (NCBI): domain Eukaryota; kingdom Metazoa; phylum Chordata; class Amphibia; order Anura; family Myobatrachidae; genus Crinia; species Crinia signifera. The sequence goes on from NC_139221.1 coordinate 110,205,361, forward strand.
TCTGGATTAAGAGTACCAGTTGTTAATCAAAGATACATAATTATGTTTGTTTTCTGGGTCTGTTTATAGAAGTTTTTCACAGGTATTTTCGGTGATAAAATGGTGGGTGTGGAAAAGCTTGCCGAGATCACAGCTCCTGACATTGCCTGGTCATTTCTCATCTCTGTCAAGAACACAAGACCTACGTGAGAAGCTTGCCAAACGTTTCCAAAATGGCTGAATGATGCAATATGAAAATGAGAGAGCTGATGTGGCGAAGCTGGCTTACCAGGCAAGCGCTGTGTCATTTAGCCAGATATTACAAAGCAGCTGGTGGAAACTAGAGATAATCCTATACTATATTATTGGTAATACCATGTCTGCCTGCTGTTGCCTTCTCTTATTTTAGTCATGTTTATAGCTTTTACTGTGAAAATATGAATTATATTATATTTTTCCCCATAGGCTAAGAAAAACCCAGCTGGTCTTTACAAAATATTCACCAATAGGAAATAATAATATAAAAAGTTGTCAGTCCTATCAGTTGGCAGTATAATATATTCACTTGTAAGACCTCTGGTACTGTACTTCTCATGTAAGGACAAAGTACGCAAGGCAAAACCTGACAGATAATAAGGCACCAACCATGATGTCACAGGTTCTTAGACATTTGGCCACTAGAAAATAATGTAAAACTACATGAGCAATAATTTACAGCTATGATACATATATAAAGAGATAAATATAGTTTTCTATGAATATGAGCTACATCTGCATGCTGAACATAAAATAGGGTACCCACATTCCTCTCTCTCTCTCTGTCCCTGTCTCTCTCGCTCTCTCTTTCTCTCTCTCTATATATATATATATATATATATATATATATATATAGAGAGAGAGAGAGAGAGAGAGAGAGAGAGAGAGAGAGAGAGAGAGAGAGAGAGAGAGAGATAGATATATAGATAGATAGATAGATAGATAGATAGATAGAAAGCCAAAAAAGAACGTAACTCCGGGACTTTGTACGTGTAAAAAAAACTTTTACTGTTAGTGCCTATGGCGTTTTGGGCCAGGGGCCTGTCTTCAGGACATCAACATACATTTTATACCTTACCAGTGCCAGGTCACGCCATCCTCCGTCCGTGGCAGATGGCGTGACCTTGCACTGGTAAGGTATAAAATGTACGTTTTTTTCTGACACCACTGTTCATGTCCTAAAGACGGGCCCCCGGCCCGAAACGCCATAGGCACTAACAGTAAAAAAATGTTTACACCTACAAAGTCCCGGAGTGACGTTCTTTTTTGGCTATCTTTACAGAACAGAGGATTTCCCCTGTATGGACGGGCACCCGGGTGGACTAAGCAAGATTAAGAGCGAATAGCTCCCAGGCAGTGCCGGATTTGTGTTATATATATATATATATATATATATATATATATATATATATATATATACACATTAGAGGTGAGTGCCGATACTCTGGACTTTATATATATATATATATATATATATATATATATATATATATATATATATATACACAGAAACCGATTTGGTCAGGCACGTCCACAAATCCACTGTAATCACTGTTGGTGCCCGCATAGCACAGAAAGCGTATGTAGACAAAAAAAGAACGCAGCACTCCAACGTAGATATCACAAATAATTCTTATTAGGTGACACAAATATACAATGTTTCAACACTAGCGCTAGTGTCGAAACGTTGTATATTTGTCTCACCTAATAAGAATTATTTGTGATATCTATGTTGGAGTGCTGCGTTCTTTATTTGCATATATATATATATATATATATATATATATATATATATATATACTAATAGAAAAATAATTCAAAGCACACAATAAATACAGCAAATTGCACAGGTGCAGTCCAAATACAGATATAACATATACACTTAGTCAATGAATGGAGGGATGGCAATCAGGGTCTCTCTCTCTCTCTCTCTCTCTCTCTCTCTCTATATATATATATATATATATATATATATATATATATACACATATAATTGCCCAGGTAAACAGTCCAAACAAGGGTTTAACACATACACTTAGTCCATGAACCAAGGGATGGCAATCTGAGTCTCTCTCTCTCTCTCTATCTCTCTCTCTCTCTCTCTCTCTCTCTCTCTCTCTCTTGCGCTATCTCTCTATCTCTCTCTCCAATCATCATAAGACTTTTTTTATTATAACGTTTTGATGCCTACAGCGGCATTTTTGTCAAACATACAGTACTATATGGTGCCTTATGTTTGACTAAGATTCCACCGTAGGCATCGAAACGTTATAATAAAAAAGTCTTATGAAGATTGGAGTGCCGCTTATCCTTCGAATGCATCTACCTTTTGTATGAGGACACCCAGCAAGCAACTTTTTTGTGGCAGTGCCAGACATCCTCGGTATATATATATATATATATATATATATATATATATATATATATATAATTGCGCAGGTGCACAGTCCAAACAGGGATATAATAACATATACACTTAGTCCATGAACCAAGGGATGGCAGTCAGGGTCTTTCAATAGCAAATGTGTATTACAAGATACAATGTTTCAGTGTATATGACACCATCTTCAGGACAGTAGAGATTGGACAAGACAAGAGATGAAACCTACCTATATAAAAAAAACATACTACCTGGTAATGCATTGCATATTTTCAGTATTTTCCTTTTATCTCTTCCTAACATGTTACATATATATTTCAGATCCACACATCAATACATAAAAATAAACACATACTGTACTTTCTCAACAGTGATTGTAGATTGTAAGCTCTACTGGGGCAGGGACTGATGTGAATGGCCGAATATTATCTGTAAAGCGCTGCGCAATATGTGTGCTCTATATAAATAACTGGTAACAAATAATAACACTACAGAGAAGGAAAAAGTTGTTATTATCGGTATTATAATTGTTGTAAATAGAGAGGTATTAAGTGTACTCAAATGTTTATGCAATGCCACACAATATTTCTTATGACCAAGAAGAGATACAATTGTATTGGCATCTAATAATACACTGTTAATATATACCTCCAATCATTTAAAGTGGGCAAATACATTGAGTACTTTATACACCAACAGTATAGACTCATCACAATACGAGACAGATGTGGATGCTAATATGAATATGGGTAATTAGAAATATGTGAGATACATTTTATACAGCTAATTAATAGATTTATTGTATACAAAAGCTGGAAAGAATGTTGCGTTTTATAGGAACCCTATTAATAACTGTAAACTGTTTTGGTTCAATCACATAGTTGCCAATATTGTGCAATAATTTCCAAGGACACCTTGCTGTGCAGCTGATGCATCTGTGCACACCAGGCATGAGGCTGTTTAGTTGGGCACTAGTGTATTATAATGCTCACCATAATATTTTATTGACCTTGGCTATAATGTCATTTTTGCATTATACACCCTCTTATCCAATAAAAAATGTGCTTACAATGACCAAATAATAAAATCATTGAGTAAAAAAGTTTCAAAATATAAATTCTCCCTCAATCTACTCTGAAAACTGGGAAATATTTCATGGATATAAATGTCTTAGGACAAACCTTTAAAAGTTAGTACTTTACCTGTAAATAGGGGACAGTTCTCAGTTATTTATTACCTGTTTAACCCACAGGCGCATATGTAATAGTTCTTTAGATTATACGGCCCACTCATGTTGTCTCCCATTGTTTGGGGCTCTGTGCTGTTTCATAAGCTCAACTCCCCTCCCTTACATGTACATCACTACAATATATGTGGGTGTTACATAAATAAAATGTAGTAATACTATGTATTTTTGTAAATAGTCAAATAGCATTGATTCATACTTTGAAATAATAACTATATTGAGAATCGTGTTGTAAAAACATGGATACCTCTGTATATACTGTATTCCAATTACCTGCCATCAGTATACGTCCCTCAGTGCTCTAGTACCCAGAAACATAAAAGGGTTGCTGAGCAATTCAAATGAACAACTCATGTAATTACAATCAAACATATAAGAAAGGATGCTGATCAAAGACCATTCAATAATGGCACTTTGGGTAGGTATTATTACAGCACCAGAGCCAGATAGTACATACCCTAGAATGCCAAGGAAAAAAATGCTATTTGGTGGATGTCACCAGGGTGAATCCACTATGATGTATATGTGTGTGGGTTGATGGATACAGAGAAATAGATAGATAGATAGATAGATAGATAGATAGATAGATAGATAGATAGATAGATAGATAGAACAATTAATTGCTGCAGACCACACCTTTGAAAATGAGTGTAAGACTCATACTCACTCTAAAATAACTGTGTTTAGGAAATCTATCATCCTGCTGATTTTACAGCAACATACACTGTATTAATTAAATACTGTTTACCTGTGAACATTCGGATTATTACGACACTGCCATAAAACAAATCAGTAATATGAGCTCTAATTAGCCAAATGTACAGAATTATTTTATGCGGTCATTAAAACACAGTGTAGGTTTTCATTATTTTATTACATAGATGTGTGACAGAAGCAACACAGCGTAGAAAGTCCACCATCAAGATGTGTTCAGTTATTAGGAATGGGTGTTTGAAAGACTTTGAAAAGATTTCTCTTAAAAAAATAAAATAATACTCACTGAATCTAAATGCCATTAAACAAAAGAAGTAAGGTTCTCGAATCTGTCTAAGGGGTTCACATAGCTGTATTGCTAGCAAACACAGCGGAAAGAGAAGGCGATGCATTTAGAAAGTTACCAATATGTTCGACAGGATTGTACAGTGGGTAACAAAGAACCCATGAGCTGTGACACAGCATAAATATATAGGCACTGTTACAAAACACGTAAAAGATCGGCTTTAGAAATCCAAAAATATAAATGGGAACCCTCATCCAAGCAGACTTAATAGAGTCTTATTTTCTTATTACTCCAACTCGTTTTTTAAGAGCTCGGACAGTATACTTGGACATTTCTTTCATTACTTGGAGTGGGAAGCAGGGAGGGGTGAAAGTAAAATACTGTGCCAGCTATTCAGATACAGTACAAAAGCGTTTTTTTTTTTTTTAACATAACGGTCGCAACACAAAAGCTCGGAGGCATTGAGAGTTTAGAAACTGCCTACCAAGCTGCTTGTTGCATACCAGCCTATTTCATAAGGGATGATCATTCTGAATTAAGTTTATTTCAAATGTAACGAAAGAACATTCCTGAAAGGAGTTTATGCGGAAGGTGCTGAATACATCATGCTCGAAGTAACGGACATAATGCATGAATTATATGCAGTTAGATGAAAATTGTCTGGGTGTGTCTATCAACGTATGCAGTAGTCTCCTCTAAGGAAAGTGCTATTTTTCACAGCCAGGAAGATCTTCATGCAGATCCTGGTTTTAGGTTATTGCCTAAAAGAGTGGGATTGGCTGCACTCTATAGGGATTTTTGTAGACTGTACTGTAACTATTATTTAATGTTATAAAACGAGAACTTTTTTCTATATTCTAAAGGGAGCTTTGCAGAATGAGTTTAAGAAATAGAATCTACATCAATGACAACAACAAAAAATGTATTACTTAGCTTTATAGTCTTATGACGAACAAAAAAAAACAAAAAGAATTCTGGATCCATTCATTTAGGTTGTAAAATATGAGCGGTTACACAACATTATGTAACCTTCTTTGTGCAGTCTGCCAGCTATTATGTAGTCATATCAGCTACTCAGCTGAGTCATTTCTCCAAGAATCTAAAATGGCCGCTCCTCAATAGGCAAAGGAGAAGGTCATTCCGCAGATTAGCTGTTTCTGTCTTCTACACAAAAAATCATCTTCCTCTTATGCTCTGGTTTTAATGATTTTTAATCTAACCCTTTCCACGTTATCAGTACAGAATTATGCAACCTATTTTTATTCAATATTAATTCTATTCTGACATAGCCGTCTTCTTATAGCTTGGTTCACAGATTCCTTATTCAGAGGTGATGGTAACAATTCAAACTGCATGAATCATCAGGAACAGAATACTAATCAGCCCACAACACTCAGCATTCTAAGGTTGTGTTTTCTACTTGTGAGAACCATGGGGATACAATATATTTCTACTGAATGCTGTGAGCGCTTAATGTCAAAATTGTTCCTGGTTGCATAGTCCGTTATATAATACAAGACCCAGAAATCCGGAACACACAGTGCCATAAGTAATGGTACCCCTAAGCAAGTGTAAGCATGACTTCATAAATCTGCACCTTTCCAGGAACCATTATTGTGTGTTCGAGTCTCAGTATAGTGTAGTGTGGGTGTCAGTGTTGCTAGCTGTTAGTTAAAACATAACATAATAGTAAAATGTAATGGTCAGTAAAATAATACTCAAAATTGTGCAATGATTTTGTTATTGGTACGGATGTAAACCCTTTAGCTAGAATCCATGTTTTGGAACTACTGCTTCTGCACTCAAGTTTGGACAATGAAACAGCAATTCAATCAGTCAGATAAAAGCCAAGTTGCGTATGTATGCATGTGCCTGCGTGTGTGCTTATATAAGCATGTGCATGTTTGTGTGCATACAGAATGTACGCGTGTGCATGCATGGGTCCGTATGTACATATATGTATGTATGGAAACATGTATGGGCGCGTGCAAGTATGTACTTTTTTTATTTTTACTTTCTGACCTTAAACTATCTTATTTACACAAAATGTTCTATTTTATGTAGGAATTAATCAAAATTAGAACTGATCTGGTCAATAATATTATCATAAATATGTATTTACATATAAAACAACTTAGAAAATGCAGATCTGTGGTAGATTTCCTGTAAGGGCTTGGCAGTTTCTGAACACCATGTTCCAGTATTCTCTATAGAGCATAGAATGTATATAATGCACTCCCATTCTTACATTGACTTTCTTACCAAAGAGCCCAGCCAGACTATAATGTAGTGAATAAAGGCTTTAGTGTGCAACCCAAAGCCATTTAGAGATCATCCACTAACATGCTTAATAATCATCACTATATATATATATATATATATATATAGGAATAAATAAAGTACGGCCAGATGTGGATGCACAGGAAACACCACTGTAGCATGCCCTCTTAGAGCGAGCACCCAGGTTACAATGTACGAATATAAAGAAGACTGCCAACCATGCAAACAAATATAATAACCAAAACGCCACAATACACTTTATAATATTTCCCGCCTAAATCAAACAAGATCACGTGTTTGCTCATTTACCCTACGACAAGAACATCAAAGAACCCTCTAACGCAGTGCACAAACTGCAGATGTTTTGTTTTCTTTCTTAAGTATATACCAAGCATTTGCCTCAAAGTCTACTTTGGAACCATTTTATACCGCTATCAATAACATCATGTTGTGTTTTCCGAAATCTATGCACATCATATAACACAGCAAATGTCAATAAAATAGCAGTTGACAAATAGGAAAACAATGAAAAGCTTTAAGATAATAAAATATAATAGTGTTTACCTTTATAAGACTCAGTTGTGAAGGCCATTCTTTAATCCAGGTAAATTTGGTACATCCCAAAAAAGGAAAGAATTTTGTAATCCAATTGAAGTACAGAACCAATGTTTAATCCATATGTGGCTCAAGAACCCCAGACATACAAATAATTTCATTGCCATCTTCTTTAGTGAATGTTTGGAGGGAACAGATGTTTTCATCCAAATTTAACCATCATGTCTTGCAACTTTAACAGATCCAGGAGATGCTTTGCGTTCTGAAAGATATATATTTGTTACAATAAATTCTGTGTTGTGTTTAATAATAAAATATGCATAATCACTTATACAACTTTCTTTGCAATATTGATCATCTAGGTTATGCTCTGCACATGATAAAGTATTCTTGTATGTAAGGTTCCCTGTATCATTTATATATATATGACGGACTTTTCACATTTGACTTTATATAAAACTATGGAGAATTGGGTAACTGTACATAGTACTGTAGTACTTATTTCTAATAGCATTCAAAGCATTGTGTATGGATATAGGGCCTTTAATGTCTTAATGTCCCATTTAAATCTGTAAAAAAAATGGGGAAAAAATGAAATATTATCAATTCAGCTTGTTTACGAATACTTTGATATGAAAAATAAAATACATTTATAACTTTGTGATGAGAACTGGTACAATCCTATTTGGCACAGCCTTGTAGCAAGAGAGCGCTGTTGAAAGAAACAATGGCTCATTGATATAAAAGAACTCTAAAGGTCTTCCTCTGCTATTATTATTAGTATACCCATGGACAGAAAAAAACTGAAATGAGAAAAAGTGGAAGAATACTCATGTATTGCTAAATTGTTGTGTTCCTTTGGAAAGCCCAATAATGTAATCACATTTTTTAAACATACGACTTTGTTGGTGCCACATTGAACAAAGACATAAAAAAAAAAGACAAAACTAGTATAAACTACATACATCCTAATGCTCCAGATGTAATGGAATCACAGCTGGAAGACAGAAAATGATTTACTTATTATGAGGATAAACATTTCTTATTATAATAGTCCACTGTTCTGGACTAAACATGTGTAATCTTTCACTGTATATGGGTTCGTGAATGTAAAATATCCACTTGTCTAACATCTGGATGAATTGCTTTTATGTGGTCACAAGCATAGCCATTGATAAAGAAGTATATTACATCTAAAATCTTCATTTAACCGTTTTCTTCTTTGCATTTGGAACAATAGGTTCTAGAGGTAAAACTGAACTGCCCTTCTTTTGTGACTAATCTGCGTCAACCACTTAGAACAAAGGGAACTATTATCATATCACATAATATGAGCACCAAAAGCAGCTCATGCCTGCCTAATATTTGGCATATATGGGATGCCCCATACAACAGTTGAGAGTTCTATGTTAGGAACTGTTAAAAAAAAAAGGTAGAGCCACATATCACCATTACCCAGAGACATAGTATTGTAATATTTTTGTACCACTTAACTGGAATCAAAATCAGCCTTTCAATAATACACCAAAAGCTATGTAATAGGTGTCACAGATAAAAGAATAAGGTATTCATCTGTTATACAGTTCATAAGTAGGTCTGAATCTGCAAAACTTTTCAAAAGTTTAGAAAGTTTCTGTCACTGCCTCATTTCTCCTTTCAGATCAAAAATACCATTAAAAAAGGATTTTTAGACATAATTAAATCATAATCCTTTCCTAGAAACCTCTAAATATCTGTAATGTTGACATATCATTCATAAAAAATGCATAATTACAGCATCAGAGCAGTTAAAATCAAATTATGATAAGAATAATGAATGTTTATTAGTACTTTTTATTCGGCTATTATTAGACAAAGCCAATTAGCCAGACAGAACAGTGATTATATGGTTTATACCCTATTCACATGCATCCCATGATTTGCTTCCACTTGGAAATAAACTATTAACTTACATATTGCATGTAGAGTAAATACACCAGCTACTCCTGTGCGATCCCTGCCATGTAGGACCTCACAACCGCGGAGAACTTCCACTACACCTGACCACTGCCCACCCACGTCCCACCCCACGCACACATATGGTAACTCACCTTTAATAGAGAAACTTCAGAAGCCTCTTTGTTCTCCCCCTAGGCAGGTACCGATGAGGCTGCGAGGGGTCCCGGGAGCCTGGCGAGGCGTGAGAGGGGCAGGCTGCGAGATAGAGATGCAGATAAAGAGTTCTTCAGACTTTTCCTTTTGTTCAAGTTCTCCTAGCAAACAAAGAAGTGCAGCGCTGCACCCTCACCCTCCTCCCTGGCATGGTCAGGGGCACAGTCACTGCCATGTCTTCTACTTTCTCTGCAGCAAACTTCTGCCCCATCTCCATCGCAGGCACACTTCCACAAACTTGGGTGGCAGAGCACTTACTGGGCAATCAGCAAGTGGATGAGCTGGATTCGGACTGGAGCACAAGGATGCCCCTCTTTGTTTGGGCTCCCCTCTTCAATTTACGGCTAATTCAGCTTGATACTTCCCACGTGCTATATATACACACACATATATATAAGTTGTTGTAAGTGAGGGAAACGTTGGGTAAGATGCTGATGAAGACATTGCAGTAGGTGTATAATACATGCAGCCTCTCCCTCACTGTCCCGTCCTGACCAGTGCACTCCCCTCCCACAGCCCATTGTCCTTGCACTTAGGTTCAGCAACAAAGGGATGAGCTGGTTCTAGGCGTTACTCCATCCTACCTGTTGCACTGGAGGCACAGCAGCAGCAGCACACACTGGAACAACAAGTCTTCCACAGTCCTGACGAAGTTTCACTTGTTTCAAAAAACAATTTGGGACCAGAATGGGTAGGATGGCACCTCCCACTAAACAAAACACACAGAACTCTAGGGTGCTGGACAAGGATGGGTATCCACAGCAACTGGGCATTTGTTTGCTGTGTTCCTTGGAGGAGCTCATCTACATCCTGCCAGTGAGTTACCTGGGACTGGAGTTCTGAGGACATGGTTGTAAAAGTTGTTTTTCCAGAGTATAGTTAGTAGTTAGCTTCTCATCCTTGTTCTGCTTACTAGCTGCACGTTCCAGCAGTGGAGGGAGGAGGGGGGGAGTACAAAATAAACACACAGGCTTTAAAGGCACAGCCCTAAAACTACAGCTGTCTGGTCCTGTTTTGCTTTTGATCCATCCAAAAAGCAATGTAGTGGTCATTGTGGCAGGGACAATGGGATAATGCTGCAAGGACTTTGTTCTTTTGCCAGAGCAGTATAGACAACTGTGTACCCATCCTAACATGAAGGGCAGCTTCCATGGAAAGTTTCTAGGAACTTTTATACTAGCAGTTGTATGTGATGTAAGATGTCTTTGACAGGCTAATATAATTTCTGTCAATAACAAACTATAATTATATGTTTGTACATATTCTGTTTGTATACAGTTTGCAATTAAATAGCACCATGTTTTTTATTGTGTAATAAAATATAAGAAAATTGCCAGATATTAATAATTATGTCACTTACCTGAAATATAATGTCCCTTATCTTCTTTGTGCAGTGTATACTGTGTGTGTGTGTGTGTGTGTGTGTGTGTGTGTGTGTGTGTGTGTGTGTGTGTGTGTGTGTGTGTGTGTATGTGTGTGATGAAAGCTTGTGTGGCAAATAACCAATAGAAGTATCACAACATGCCATCTAGGAGTTATTGTCCACTTTCAGAAAATAGTTTCTTATCTTTGTTTGTGAAGACTTATTAACACTATAATGACTGCAGGTATGAGACATTAATGGAGATTTAACCCCCAGCACTGAAGGAGTTCATTGTTGCTTGATGTGCTCTCCCTCCCTTTCTCTTGGGCTTTTCCCAGCAGAACAAAGAAACTGTGCTCACAGCTTGGTGTGCAAGTTTAAAACAGGCTGACATACTTAGTGGGACCTACTTCACAACTTCCTAACTCCGGCTCTGTATAACAGAGGTGTTGGGTATAGTTGAAGAAGAGGAGAGAAAACTATTAAAATAAATGTTATCCCCTAAACAAAACTCCCTTCATTATATGTACTTATTGCTTATCTTACACATACAGTACTGTAGCAGCACCCTGGTCAGTTCTGGAGGGAAAGTACACAGACACTATGGTATAGTGAGTGCTTTGCAGAATTGTACTGCACTGCATCATTTTACTGATGTGAAAGTAGTATAGTCAGCTAGTTGGGTGGAATTTAACTCATCAATGTTAAGCTTACCAGAGATAAAATTATGAGAGATAAAATACTTACGAATCAGCTTGTAATTTACATTTCACAGGTTGTTTGAGCTGATTATTTGGAACTTTATTTTTTGATAAGTACCTGCATTGGGTCAAGTTGGTTGGTACTTTATCTCTCAGAATTTTATCTCTTGCAAATCTTTGATAAATAACCCCTTAGAAAGACAAATATACCTGCATTGGGCCAAGTTTCCTCAAAACCAACAAAAACTGAAATATTATATACTTATCACAATACAAATTCTGTTTTGTAATGACATAATTAAAAATAATGTAAACACATTGCAAGAACATTTGAAAATCAGATTGCATACTCAATTTGTATTATTCCCTATAGATTTAACAGATTTGATTAGGCTAATGTGTGGTAATTTGATGGTTAAAACACCTACAATGTGCTAGTTTTATAATTGAATAAGTGTTGTGATTGGCTTAGTTGGCAAAGAATTGAAAATTGAATATGCAACATATTCTGATCTCATTCCAACAAATTATAGCAATGTTATAATAGTATACTGTATGTCAGTGGTTCTCAAACTTTGTGATGTGTACCCTGGGGTTTCCAGGGGTACTTGCAGAGGTGCCTTGTGTTGTGTTGTGATAAACAAATCTCATCCCTCAAAACATAATTGAACAATAAAAATGTCGGGTTAGGGTCGGGCTAGAGAAATGGGTGGTTAGGTTTAGGCAGGAAATGGGAGGGTAGGTTATAATAGGGCTGCATGGAGGGGGTGTTAGGTTTAGGTACTTACAAGGTTAAGGGGGCTGGATGCGGGATTTAGGATAAGCATAAGGGGGAAGGGTTAGAGTCAAGCTGTGGGGGGGGGGGGGTACGATTATGCTGCTGCAAGGGAGGGTTAGGGGGTATGGGGAGAGGGTTAGATCCCATACAGAGCCCCTGTCAGGATTCTCTGTATCGGGATACCAGGGTCAGTCTTTACACCACCGGGGAATCCTGACCCCCTGGATATCATATGTATCCCATCTCAAACCAACAGGACTGCATCACAGATAGGATAGGGTTATATGAAAAAAAATCTCTCTCTCTCTCTCTCTCTCTCTCTCTATATATATATATATATATATATAGTATGCAAGATGTCACTCAGAACAATAAAGACAGACAAATGATCGTCTCCTTAGCCAACGTTTCAGGGCTTCAGCCCTTTTATCAAGACTTGATAAAAGGGCTGAAGCCCTGAAACGTTGGCTAAGGAGACGATCGTTTGTCTGTCTTTATTGTTCTGAGTGACATCTATTTGGGATACTGTTTAAAATAGCTTGGATGAGCACCAGACCCTGCTGCTTTTATACCTGAGTGCCGGTCAATTTGGGACTGTATATATATATATATATATATATATATATATATATATATATCTGGGTGATGACGGTGGCACTCTCGGACTCGGAAATAAGAAAACAGATGCCCCAAAGGTGGTTCAACGTTACAGTCCCCTGTGCACTTTTATCAAGAATCTGCCGTTCTTGATAAAAGTGCACAGGGCACTGAAACGTTGAACCACCTTTGGGGCATCTGTTGTCTTATTTTCTCGCTGCACACCCACAGGAGTTGGATATCACTCATCTACTGTATTTGTTAACCACTAACGTGGACCTCTGTGGTTGAGCAGTTTCATTTCAAGCTACATATCGGCTGAAAATGCTTTTTTGTTAACCACTAACGTGGACCTCTGTGGTTAAGCAGCTTCACTTCAAGCTATATATTGGCTGAAATTGGACCTTTTTTTCAAAGTCCTACACCTCTGCAGGACAGAGGTTTTATCTGAACTGACGTGGTCAGTTCTCTTACCCACACAGCATCTATACCCAGCTCTTTATGTTGGAAGAATCTCTTATGTTTGGCACTGCCCAGACTTGATTCACATTCAGATCTTCATTTTTTGCCCCTGATGAAGTCCTAAGGGACGAAACGCGTAGGGTTTCGTTTGTTAAAGAAGTCTATTTTGTGTTGAAGTTGGATCTTCTTCCTGTCATTCATTTGAAAAACATCTCATCTGAATCTGGAATCCACATTGCTGTCATTGTTTTTATTGAAAAATTATTTCATTTATACTGTAAAGAAAAGTCTGAATAAATATACATTTTATGTACCAATGTATGATGATTAATTGGTGAATAGAGCGCACATCTATCTCTCTCTATATTTCTACTTTCCCCATCTGGTACCTATATTAACAGCTAGGTACGATAGAAGTGCAGCCCACTACCCGGCGCGGAAAAAGGATCACTAAACCCCATTCCTTTTTGATATATATATATATATATCTGGGTGATGACGGTGGCACTCTCGGACTCGGAAATAAGAAAACAGATGCCCCAAAGGTGGTTCAACGTTACAGTCCCCTGTGCACTTTTATCAAGAATCTGCCGTTCTTGATAAAAGTGCACAGGGCACTGAAACGTTGAACCACCTTTGGGGCATCTGTTGTCTTATTTCCGGGTCCGAGAGTGCCACCGTCATCGCCCAGATATACAAGCGCTGCCGTAACAGGCAGTTCACTTACGGGGGGCACCGGGCAAGATCTCCTTCAACAGCGACACGAGTGCCGGCCAGCCACAACAGCTATATAGATAGATATATATATATCCTATGATGTAAAATAGTGGAAGCACATAACAGAGTGGTATCCTAAAGCAGACAGAGCTGTGCTGAGGCAATGATGTAAGTTAATGTAAGAAAATAGTGTTTCCTCAGCATGGACTCTTACTACAGTAAGCTTGACATCAGCCCCTACAGAGAGAGAGCAAGCAAAGGTAGTATCTAGTCTTTGAAAGCTGACTAGGCTACGCTCATGTTTCTCATACTTACTGCTTAAAAGATCCGTTGTAGGATGACGACCATCAATCAGTATCTCTGAATTAACAAGTCTCTGACATACAGAAACAGTACAGAACCTTAAGGAAAGTGCCATTCTGCAGTCACACAACAACAATGTTACATAGTTACATAGTAGTTATGGTTGAAAAGAGACTTTCGTCCATCGAGTTCAACCAACTATTGCTTCAGTTATTCATTCCTCTGCCTCCCGATTAATTAATGTGAGTATCCCTGGATGTTTAAGTGTGCATCTAGCCTTGCTTTGAATGAATCTAATGACGTTGCTGACACCACCTCCTTCGGAAGAGCGTTCCAGAGTTTGGCTGATCTGAACGTAAAGAATTTTTTCCTTCTGACTGTATGAAATATTTTTTCCTCTAGTCTATACTTGTGTCCCCTAGTCCTTGTCTCCCTTCTTACAGTAAATAGGTTATGTGACAATTCCTTATACTGTCCCCTGATGTATTTGTACATGTTCATCATGTCTCCCCTTAGTCTTCTTTTTTCTAGTGTAAATAGCCCCAGATTTTTTAGTCTCTCCTCATAGCTTAGATCCTCTTGCCCACTTATGAGCTTTGTTGCTCTTTTCTGAATTTTTTCCAGTTCCTCGATCTCTCTTTTATAGTGTGGAGCCCAGAACTGGACTCCGTATTCCAGGTGAGGCCAGACCAAAGATCTATATAGTGGCAATATTACATTCACATCTCTAGATTCTATCCCCCTTTTGATGCATGCCAGAATATTGTTTGCCTTTTTTATTGCTGTGTTACATTGAGTGCTACAACCCAGGTTATTATCTATAAGGACCCCTAAATCCTTCTCAAGCACAGACTTGCCTAGTTCTACTCCGTTTAGTTGATAGGATGTACCTTGGTTGTGTCTCCCTAGGTGCATTACCTTACATTTTCCTACATTGAATTTCATTTGCCATTTATGTGCCCATTTTTCCAATGCTACTAGATCCTTTTGAAATGTAATGGTATCTCCGGTTGAGTTAATAACTTTACTTAGTTTAGTATCATCTGCGAAGGTGCATATGTTGCTTATCAAACCCTCCCCTATGTCATTGATAAAAATGTTAAACAAGATGGGTCCCAACACAGAACCCTGGGGCACGCCACTTAGCACTGGTAGAGCCTCTGATAGTTCCCCATTTACAACTACTATCTGCTCTCTACTACATAGCCAGTTACTAACCCATCTGCAAATATTGTCCCCTAGTCCTATGCCCCTCATTTTATCTATTAACTTATTGTGCGGTACGGTGTCGAATGCTTTTGCGAAATCTAGGTAAATCACGTCCACAGCGTTGCCCTCGTCCAGGTTTTTGCTAACTTCTTCATAGAACCCTATGAGGTTAGTCTGACATGAGGGGTTCCTCGTGAATCCGTGTTGATTCCTACTAAGTATGTGATGCTCATCCAGGTATTTTATTATGCTGTCCCTTAAGAATCCTTTGAATATTTTTCCCACTATTGAAGTCAAGCTTACTGGTCTGTAGTTTGCAGGATCCTCCTTTTTTCCTTTCTTGAAAATAGGTACTACCGTTGCTATCCTCCAGTCTTTCGGTACTTTGCCTGTTGATAAAGTTTTGTTGAACATAAGTTGTATACGGAAGACTAATTCCTCCTTTAATTCCCTGAGTACCCTCAGGTAGATCCCGTCTGGCTCTGGTGATCCACCCGAGGGTACTTAGGGAATTAAAGGAGGGAATTAATGTAATACAGTATGCCATTAATTTGTTTTCCAAATCATTGGTGGAGGTTTCCAATGGGTGGAGCTGGGAATATGGGAGACCAGTATTGCCCCCTGGTGTGTTTGTTTTCATGTGGTTTGTGTTGTTTCTCCCTCTTCCTCTTTGGGATCTGTATCATGGAGCTTTTGGGTCAGATAAAGTGGACTGAGATAACTAGCAATCGGCCCCTAACTGGCATTTTTAAAGCTGCCTGTAACATGGTAGTAAGGAGCTGATTGACTGGTACTATTTTATTTATCTCCACTTGACCAACAATTTGAGACTGGTGTCATGCAGATGTACCTAATAAGAGCTCTCCTTTGCAATCTTAGGATTTCTGGGTTCTGGAGTCCTTCTGCACATGCACAGAATGACGCTCTCGTCCTGGGGGTTGCTGGGAAGGATTCTCTCAGAAGGAATTGCATAAATATGGAAATGTGGCAGAACTCTGAAAACAACATTTTCTGAGTTTTTGGATGCATTTTATCCTTAGTACATCTCACCATGTCTCTCATTCCCCTGTACTTTTTCAATTCGTGAGAGGATATTTGCATACACATCATGGCATGAATAGTATGACTAGTGGCTGTATAGGCATGCGCATACCATAGGCCTTAATGGTGGGACTGCACATGCAGGCAGATTACAGCAAAGCTGAGCATAGATACGTCTGTGTGACAAGGAGAAACATTATCTGCATTTCAACCCTAATGGCATCTGTACCTACACTATCCAAACCAGCCTGCTGAT
Source organism: Crinia signifera (assembly GCF_055691185.1). Taxonomy (NCBI): domain Eukaryota; kingdom Metazoa; phylum Chordata; class Amphibia; order Anura; family Myobatrachidae; genus Crinia; species Crinia signifera. Next base: position 110,222,415 of record NC_139221.1, read on the forward strand.
CAGCTCCACTGTGGACCCCCACTAGCTGCTACACCATCTTGGTGCCTACTTGCCTACTTTTGAATACTATTTTCAGGGAGATTATAGTTGGTAGTAGAATTTTGCACAGCGCCCCTTTTAAAATGATTTATATCCAAATGTAGATGTAGACGTGTGTTAGGTCAAGGTTGATACAAGCATTATGTCGACATGGGGAAGGTCGATAGTCAAACGGAAACGGTCGACATTGTTGTGTTTTTTTAAATTGTACCGAATTTGGACACATTCGACATGGACACTGAAAGTACCACTGCATCCCCTCACATGGCTCGCTGCGCTCACCATGCTTCGGGCACGGTGCCTCGCTATGCTTGGCAGGCCCGGCGACAGGGGGTCAAAGGGTAAAGCTGACCTGGGCCCCGACGATCAGAGGGGCCCCAAGTTCAGCCCCCGCTTGGCCGCCTCATCCTCTGACTGTTTGTGTGACCGTGGCCACTGAGACAGAAATGAGCCTGAAGTACACGGGGGCTGCCTGGGGACATTTGCCAGGACATGCAGCTCCTGGCTGCTGCGCGAACAGCCTGTGGCTGGTCCGCCGGGACACGCAGCTTTCGGCCGCCGGCGCTTACACCCACTGACATGAGCTGGTGCTGTCAGTGTATCAAAGCAGCGGCCGGAAACTGCGTGTCCCGGCGGACCGTCCACAGGCTGCTCGCGCGGCAGCCAAGAGCTTCGTGTCCCGGCTAATGTCCCCAGGCAGCCCCCATGTACTTCTCTACAGGCACGTTTCTGTCTCAGCGGCACCATGGCCACGCAAATTTTTCTTAAGAGAGGGGGAAACAATAAGTGCTGAATTCAGAGGATGAGTGGCCCAGCGGCCAAGCGGGGGCTGAACTTGGGGTCCCTCTGATCGTCGGAGCCGGGGTCAGCTGTACCCTTTGACCCCCCCTGTCGCAGGGCCTGGCCCCCGTGTATTTCTTTGCAGGCTAATTTCTGTCGCAGCGGCACCAGGGAGCTCCCACCATAGAAGTCGGGCAGTTGCACATATTGCCCCCGGGCAACAAACATGTAAATTCCCCCTGGCAATGACCATTTAACATCCAATGGCAACTAGCATGTTATCCCCTGCATGGCGTTTAATAACCCATGGCAATTAACATGTCCCCTGGGAACAAACATTTAACCTCCTGGCAACAAGTATGTTATCCCCCTGGCCAACGAGAATTTAACTTCCCTGGCAACAAGCATGTTATCCTCCCTGGCAGTGCGCAGGTTATCCCCACTGGGCAACAAACTTGTACTCCCCCGTGGCAAGGAGCACAAAAACCCTGGCAAGGAGCATGTAAACCCCTGGCAAGGAGCAGGTAACCCCCTGGCACCAAGCATGTAACCCCTGACATTGAACAAGAAACCTCTGGCAATCAACATGTAACCCCTGGCAATGAGCATGTGCCTCCTGGCAAAGAGCATGTAGGTAAGTGGCATTTATGTGGCATAACATGTAATGGGCATTATGGCGTGTGGCCTAATGTGTCATGGGCGTTATGGTGTGTGGCATAATATGTAATGACCATCATGGTGTGTGGAATAATATGTAATGGGCATTAAGGTGTGTGGCATAATATGTGATGGGCATCGTGGCGTGTGGTATATTGTCTAATGGGCATTACGGTGTGTGGTATAATGTGTAGTAGGCATCACGGTTTGTGGCATAATGTGTATAAGTTGTCAGTTCAGAAGTGAGACTATCTGCGCTGGGGGCAGCCATTATATGGGACTTCTTGCCACCAATATGCCCACCATTTCTCCCTGCTCCACACAACTACTAGTGCTTGAGGGGGTGGGGGCCCCCAGAAATATCAATGTATGTGGGCCCCAAGATTTATGTTGCCGGACCTGATGCTTGGCACACTGTTTTATTCTCCCACCATGTCCTAGTGGATGGTAGGGCATGAACTACCCCATTGGCACATGTCTGCTCAAAAAAAATGAGAAAAACCCCATGGCGACCTTTTGAACACTATTTTCAGGGAGATAGGACCTAATGGTATCGACCTAACGCTTGTCGACCCAATGCTTGTACAACTAGTGACCATATCCCCAGGGAGAGAAGGAGATTGCTGCTATTTCAGGGAGTCTCCTGCAGAATGCAGGAGGGTAGGCAACTATGTCTTGGGTGCCTACAGCTTTAGGAGCCATAGGACCCTCCATGCATTTCCTCTGGTGAAGTTGGAAATCCAACAAGCCTACCAACTACCACATACCTTATATGAGGATCGGATCCTGCTCCATAGCAGAGGCATATGGTAACTATTGCACAATGTACTCTCAGAGACTGTTTCATTCTTAACGGCAATATAGAACCGGACAAGCTTTTCTGGACATACTTTAGGTTCCACTCATAATAATAATGTTATTTTATGTATGCTTATTATGTTTTTATTTATAAAGTACTATTTGTGAAATCGATCCAATCGTTGGTTCAATATTTTTAATACTTATAGCACTGCTATCCCCACCAATAATTTCATATTAAAATAAGTCCATTTTGTAAAAGGGCACAGAGGTAAGTGCCCCTTTAAAGGATGTAGAGCTTAAGCAGAGGGAGTGACACAGCAGCGGGAGAGAAACAGGAGAAAAACAGAGTAACACTGGGAACTGCATGGTGTCAATCTGTGATCCTGCTGACACCCTCATCCAAGAGAGATCACAGCAAGGGACAGAGACAGGAGAATTTAAAGACTTTACATCTGCACTGATCTGCCTACATCTGAGGAGAAGCTGGCACAGCAATATCCATTGGAATGGGTGAGATAATGCCTAGTGATATATATTTAAATTGAAACCTGCTCCGCTGCACAAGACAGTCTCTTTTATTTGCAATAACTATACAGACAGCAGATTCCTCGGGAACCAGTTCCCACTGTTTAATATAACCATCTTTAATACACAGCACAGCAACATTTTGTTTATTGCTAAAAGGAGACTTATTACAACTGTTTTCCACCACTACAAAGGATAATTGGAGCCCAGTGTGCATATAAAGTAACCCTGTAGTATCTCAGGCTACACCAATGTTTTATGGAACTATTGTCTGCTTAGATTGATTATTATTTTCTTGAGTCAGAGGATTCCCTTAAACGGCGAGGTTCACATCAAATGTAACATGCCCACTGTATGTTGTAGTGAGCCCCGTCGTATTAATGGTCACACTCACCGTTTCCACTTTGCGGAAAAGAAGTAAACAAGGTGGAAACGCAGAGTGAAGGGGTCAGTTGAATACTGATGGTGAGCTATGACGGTGAGCTATTGGCACTGCTCGCCATCATAGCTTGCCGTCAGAGCATTGAATATACCACTTTATTTAAGCTGGGGTCACAGAGCAGCAAGCAGCCCGGAGGACCTGCAGCTCTCACTGGGCACTGGGGAAGTATGCATTTTGTTTTACACAGCAATCAACCCTCTGTCTGCCTAGGGGCAGAGAAAGCTGCGCAGAACCCCCGATTTCATTAGCCAACTGAAACTAGCATTTTGATCACAGTTTTTTTTTCACATTTTGTTTTTAACAAAGTTGGCCAGACCACTGTTTCCATTATAAGTATGGTAAATGTGATCTGGTTACTAAAAAAAAAATGTTTGTGATGATCTTAAAGTACAGACAGTGTCTATGTTTTTATTAGATTATATTTTAAAGTTGTCAGAAATCAATCTTTCTCTTCCAGTCCATAGGCAATTCCTATTCTGCATTATAAAATAAACTGTGTTATTCTTTTATGTAAAGCATTGTCAACTTTTTTGTTCTTGTTCTGTAGAATCATTGCCTCTCTGCTAGGGGGTGGTATAGTATGTATATATATATATATATATATATATATATATATATATATATATATATATATATATATATAGTACACTTACCCCCCCACTGCGGAAGGAGTCCAAACCGGCACACAAGTAGTGAAGAAAAATGATGTGGTTTATTCCATAAGTACAAGAGTTATAACAGCGGTCCCGACAGCTGTTTCAACTGGGTCCTACCAGTCTTCATCAGGGGCCCCAGTTGAAACAGCTGTCGGGACCGCTGTTATAACTCTTGTACTTATGGAATAAACCACATCTTTTTTCTTCACTACTCGTGTGCCGGTTTGGACTCCTTCCGCAGTGGGGGGGTAAGTGTACTGTATTATTATTATGGACCAGGCACCGAATTCTACTGTTTAAATGATTGGAGTGCCGCCCTGTTACCCAATCATGAGATGTGCTCTAGAGTTAGGGAATGTGGTAACTCAAGTACTACCATCTCACGCTGCCTCACCAAGACAAGGTCAAGATTTGTGGGAGAAGATAAGAGACCTCCTGAGGTAGATACACGACCTAGATTGATTTATGCCAATACCTTTCATACCGGGGCACACAGTAGGAAACAAAAATTGACTAAATTCTGGCCTATAGTTGCTACGGATACAGCTTTAAAAAAAGTGAGCCCGGTCCCTCTGATGTGTGCCTACCAACGTGGACGTAATCTTAAAGACCTACTGATGAGACCATTAATGCAGCAAGCCAGACAAACAGACAATTGGATGCCTCCATTGAAATTTGGCTCTTAGAAATGCAGTGACTGCACAACATGTCGATCTCTCTTAGTAGGTCCCTCCTTCACTCATCCACATAGTGGAAAGAAGATACTAATTAAACATCACCTACATTGTAGGATAGATTTTGTTATCTACATTTTGGTGTGCTTTATTATGTTTGGTGCGCTCTATTATGTTGGTGTGCTCTATTATGTTGGCCTAACTAAAGTAACTTTCGTTAGAGGATGGCGAACCATCGGACCTCAATAAGAGCAGCATTAGAATCCAAGGTATCGGATAAACCTGTGGCTAAGCACTTCGCTAAGTGTGTCCACAGTGTAACGAGCCTCCGATGTATGCTCCTAGACCATATTCCCAAGCCAAGAGAGAAGCAAGATGGATTTTTCATCTTGATACTCTATCCCCTAGACGGTTGAACGAATATAATCCACTTTCAATTTTCTTGAAGTGAGCTGTTTCAAATTCCCTTTTCCCTTTTTTCTGAGTTTTTTATGTTTTTCATTTTTCTTGGTTCAGATTTTTTCCTTTTTGAAGTTGAATTAGGTGGGTCTGGGCTGTTAATGTTATTTATGTTTTTATTGATATTTGTTGATGTAACCCCACGTTGGTACACTATTGGTGTACCAGATGGATTTCTATCTGTGATACCTTTGTGCTCACTCCGTGAGAGGGTTAATTGATTGGAAATATTTGCAATATTCATTATGAACATAGATTTGGATTGCTATTTCATTTGGATTTCTACAATACTGTACCTATGTATTAGTAGCTAGTAGTTATTTATAACAATATAGGAATTTATATATAGTCCAATCATCAAAAATGTATACAATTTATAAAAATTAAAAAATTAATAAAGTTATAAAATCTCTTAAAAATTTCTTAAAAATTATAAAACTGTCTTTTTAAAAAACTAATTTTTTTTTTTCTAAAACCAAAAAAAGTTTAGATGTGCTTGTTTAGATGTGCTGTTATTATGCTCAATAGGGTAGCTACCAAATAGAGATCTTTAGTGGTAGAATCAGAGTGAGGGTCCCTATTAATAATACACTTTAGAACAAGTTTTGTATATATTTATATATATTGTTTATTTATTATTTTTTGTATATATATATATATATATATATATATATATATATATATATATATATTACTCCCTTTGTATATATGTCATATTTTGTATATGTTATTGTCTTTTGTTTATTATGCCAGAATTAGTGGTGCCACCTGGGTCAACTTATATCCCTATTCCCACATTTGTTTGTTCTGCACACTATTTAAATACAGTGGAATGCATTTTCAAGATGGCCACCACTTGCATGGAACGCATGCGATGTACCCTATTAGGATTGAAATTTTATATTAATGCTCATGTTATTCCATTAAACTATAGTGGAGTGCACTATTACTATAGCTGCAGTTCGCCTCTTCCCGGCAGCAACTCATGGCCACGCCCCCTTCAGATCCCACTGCAGACCGAGCAGACCAAAATCGGGACAGGCAATACTATGCTTTGCCTCATAGAAATGCCATGCCACCTGCTGATCACTTCCCCCTTCTCATGGAAGTGATCAGCCGGTGGGACGGCATTTCTATGAGGCAAAGCATAGTATTGCCTCTTTGAAATGTGTCTTCATCGATCGTGTCCCTCATCTCATTAATGAGGGGTGATCGAGCTTTGAAGTTACTAAGATGTGAAGCCAGTTGGATCCAAAGACTTGGGACGCTATCACCTGGCGGCTTGAATGAGTCCAATGGATTACACTGCTTCTTATAATTAGCTTTGTTATGCTCTAATTGTTAGTGTTCAGGTAATTATTTGTACACTATTGTATGTATATGTAAATGTAGTGATTATGTTCATGTCATGCAATTCCTGTAATTATGTATATTGTTACAATAAGTATAATGACTGAAGATATAACTCTTTTGAAATACTAATTATTTCACCATCCATTTTATTGATTTTGTTACTAGTAGACAGCCGTGGTTACATGGTAACGGGAGAGACGTGTGGGAGACGCGTCATCAGAACGCTGCCTGGCATTGTGTTGCCATGACAGCGGGATGCGGATGATGAAGTCAGGACGCAACGGAACCCCGGACTGCGTGCAGCTGGCGTCTGCTTCACAGAGGGTCTGGTATGTATAAATATGTGCACTGTTTGTATTGTTGGTTTATCCTGATGACGAAGTAAAAACTTCAAAACGTTGATACCCACTCTGATTGTGGCGTGTTTTCATTGGATGAGTGCCGCTCCACTACAGAGACTATTATTATATAGTGGATAACTACAAAGCTGAACTTTTGCGGTTTAAAAAAGATAAGCTGGTGAAAGTCCAACAAGATTACGCCCAGCATTCGCGTATACTCATGGCTAAGTGGGTCTGCTCCCCAGAACAACAGAAGGGCAAAAGTACCGTTCTTCCGGCGCCAGAGACCAGAGGCACATGCCTCCAGTACCTCAGCGAGTGCAACTGAGGACTCTACACGTGGAAAAACCACTAAGAAACCATCCATCCCTTTAGGGGTAAAAACCTGGGCCGGGATAGATACAAGCCCCAACGACCAACCAGAAGAGGTGGCCAAACGTACCGGCAGACGCAGACCCAAAACCACCAAAGCCAAATAGAGACTATCTTTAATTTATCTTCAACCCCCTTATCAGCAACAAAACAAAGTGTGCTGAGCAAAGGGCTATCTTTTGTTCCCACCAATTATTTTGATTCGTTCTAATGGAAGATTGACAATTTCCGCCTCAACAGGTCTCTTAAACTGAGGGAATATTTTGATAAGACAGCGATAAACACCGACAATACTGCCAACATTCCCCAAAGGATCCAAAAATTAAGACCTACTTCAAGGTTCGACCCTATGTCCTCTAATGCAGCTATACGAACATTTCAGCGAAGGCTTGAGGGACTCATAAAAAAGACTTACCCTAATCTCTCAGTAGAGGAACGCAAGGCACTAAAAAATGTAAGTAGCCGGCAAGATATCATCATACATGGAGCCGATAAAGGCGGCTCCATAGTGATCCAGGACTTCACCAGGTATGATCAAGAATGCAAGAGGCTGCTCAGTGATTCTAACACGTATCGAAGTCTCACAAATGACCCCACAGGAATCTTTCAGGATAAACTGCAACAGATATTAAAATCAGCGATGGACCAAGGCCACATAGACAATAGCATGTACAACAAACTCTTCACTAAACATCCAGTGGTCCCTGTATTTTATACAATTCCTAAAATACATAAACATGCAACTGCTCCGCCCGGCCGCCCAATTATATTGGCCAAAAACTCGCTGTGCGAGCCTATAGCGATATTTCTGGACTCATTCTTGCAACCCTGCATACAGGGAACCTTTACACACTTGAAAGATTCCAACATGCTCCTACAGAAGTTATGGTCTCTGGAATCTGTCCCCAGCCATACCAATATGGCCACGTTGGATGTCACAAGTCTTTACACCTGCATACCCCATGAGGTGGGGGTGGCAGCGGTGGGGAGACTTGTGACAGGTAATGCTGCCTACAAAGGCCCTGATATAGAGTTCATGCTGACACTACTGGAGTTCACCCTAAAGCATAATTATTTCCTGTATAATGGACAATTTTTTCAACAAATCACAGGATGTGCAATGGGGTCCTCGGTGGCCCCAACCTTTGCTAATACGTTCATGTGGGACACTGAACGTGACCTGTTTAACACCCAACCCTGTGTTTCAGCGCATATCTTCCTATATTATCGTTACATCGATGATCTCCTGCTATGGTGGACTGGGCCGGTAGTAGAGTTGGCTAAATTAATAGAAGAACACAATAGCTCCACGAGCCCCATAAAATTCACGTATACAGTCAGCAGTACAGAGGTCAATTATCTCGATATTACTATCAAATTACAGAATGGCCTTGTCACAACATGTCTATTTACTAAACCTACGGACAGAAATACTCTGCTCCGATATGATAGCTTCCATCCCCCGTCTGCCACCAGAGGCCTCCCCTACTCCCAGTTCCTACGGGTTTGTAGGATCACAAGTGATGCTGAGGAGACCAAGAGACAGGTACAGCATATGACTGAGAAATTTCTGCAGAGGGGATACCCACTAAAATTGTTGAAGGAAGCACAGGATAACGCCTTTCTAAAATCACGGGAAGACATCCTTTTCTCCACCAATAAGTCCAATAAAAACACACAGGAAATAATCCCATGGGTGAACCGATATAATGACAAGAGCCACCAGACGGCAAAAAAGGCCAAACAGTGGTGGCCAGCAGTAGCAACGGACCCAGAGCTGAAGTCGTTGAAAAACAAAAAACTGATGCCATGCTACACACGGGGCAACAGTATAAAAGACCTCGTGGTAAAAACCGATGTGACATCCTTTGGTCAAAGTAATATACAAAAAATCCACGCCAGTTCTTGGGACGAAGAAACGGTTGCTTTAAGTGCCTGGGTTGCATAACCTGCCACTACATGGCAACCGGAGACTATATCCTACACCCCATACGGGCAAAAAAGTCAGCATCAGGGGCCTTATTTTGGTTCATTCTTTCTGACAAAATCCTTCTTAGATGGGCAAAACCATGTGCACTGCAGGGGGGGGGGCAGATGTAACATGTGCAGAGAGAATTAGATTTGGGTGAGTAATTTTGTTTCTGTGCAGGGAAAATACTGACTGCTTTATTTTTACACTGCAATATAGATCTCACTTTGAAGTAAAACCCCACCCAAATCTAATTCTCTCTGCACAAGTAACACCTGCCCCACCTGCAGTTCACATGGTTTTGCTCATCTAAGAAGGATTTTGTCAGAAAGAATGAACCAAAATAAGGCCCCAAGTGACCTATTAATTTCAGACCTTTTTCAAGCTCATGAGCTTGAAAAAGGTCTGAAATAAATAGACCGAAATGTCGCTTGACACATTGGTGTCCTACATTATTTATTACAAATCCTTCTAGTGCCGCCGCTTCCATACTGTATATATATATATATATATATATATATATGTGTGTGTGTTTGTAGCCAGCACTCAGCTCCTCATATCCATATACTGGCCCTGTGCCATCGGTAAAGGACACCTTGGACCTGCCAAGGTGCTATGTGCAGTATAGAACAGAATCCACAGCACTCGGGACTTAGAAACAGACAAAGCCAGAAACTCTGTAGCTTAGTGGTTAACATTTCAGCCTTTATTAAGGCTTTTTTGACAAAGCTACAGAGTTTCTGGCTTTGTCTGTTTCTAACACCCGAGTGCCGCGGATTCTGTTCTATACTATATATATTACAAATTCCAACACTCACAGGATGCAGGGAGATATATTGCCAGGTGCCCTCCAAAGTTCGCATGCAATTATCTTAGGACGCCAATGTCCTAAGATACTTGCAGGGTATACAAATCAAGCAACACAATAGTAGCCCCCTTATACTGTACTTGCCTCTTACACATTATGCCACATGGAATGAGCTAAAATTCACACCAACTGAGCCAAAATTCACACTATGGCACATGGGTTGAGTCAAAATTCACATTTTGCCACATGGATTGAGCCAAAATACACAATATGCTTCACAAACAGGGACATTGCGTGACAAAGGCGCGCATTAAAAATTTACACCATAATGCCCATTACATGTTAAGCCACACACCATAATTTCCATTGTATCTCCGGTTCCCGGGGGGCTAGCGATGCAGGGCTGGGCTCGTTGGAAAGCCCCAGTCCTCATCTACCTATTTGGAGAGTGGGCCTGGAGCTGTAGCTCCATCAGGCCCATTGTTAATCTGGCCCTGGCATTAAGATGTGTGGCATAATGTGTAATGGGCCTAATGTGTAATGGGCATTAAGGTGTGGGGCATAATTTGTAATGAGAAACAAATAGCAAACCGACACCATAGCGCTCATAAGGTGACCATAGAATTGAATAAAGTGCTTCACACTAAATGAAAGAAAAAGAGTACTGTCCCTTTAATTAGTAATGATCCAGCGATGACAAAGACAGCAATATCCTTTAGCAAGGATTTAGATAGTTGATCTGTCTATTTAATGGCTGGGAGATCAAAGAAACAGATAATAGTGCAGATAATTTAAAACAACAACATGTATTTTTAACAAAATGCACTCACAAATTGTAGACATATAAAACAGTATAAAACAAGGAAACCCAAGGCAAACACTGCTCACACGTCCAAACCATCCTGGGATGGAATAAGAGTCACTGCAACAAACTGGATAGGCAGGAGTCCTCCAGCCAAGTTAGTAGTTGGTAGTGGAGACCGGTGGGCAGAACGGACACAGATGGAGCCATGCTTTATTCATTTCAGATCACAAGGATCCTTCTTCAGAAGTGTTGATATGGCTCTCCTCCTACCGGTATTGACAGCTGATCCTGCTGCGGCACTGATTGGCATTTTGCAGCTACTGCGCATGCTATGGGGGCGGAATCAGTATGGCCGTGTGTTCCACCAACCCGGAAGTGGGCTCCGATGCGTTCCACAGTGCAATCCGGCCAGAAAATCCATAGAATAAGTGTTTTAACACCAAAAAGTCCTATTTTATAATGGGCATTACGGTGCAGGGCATATTGCATAATGGGCAGTACGGAGTGGGGCATAATGTGTAATTGGGCATTATGCTGTGGGGCATAATGTGTAATGGGCATTACGGTGTGGGGCATAATGTGTAATAGGCATTACAGATAAACTTTGTATATTGATTTTAGTAGCCTGTCATTTTTTGGGCTTGATTTGTGAGGCCTACTAGGTCACAGTATGGGCCTTTATGTTTATATGTCACTGTGTGGCCTTCAGCAAGCCAACTTAAGCTTAAGGACAATGACCATTCCTGCGATAACCAATATCTGGTCATGCAGTTTGTTTTCCTGCTAGACCACACCCCTTATAACCAGGTCACAGCCCTTATATTAGGCCACACCCCCTTTTGGGACACGTGTCTTTTGGTGCACGTAATTTCTTCAGTGTTAAATTATGTATCGAGTGGGGCGCATTTTTATTTGTTCGCACTGGGAGACAAATTGTCTAGAAACAGCCCTGGTACCACCTGTCACACCTGATTTTTTTATGACATTACAGATGAACAATAATAAATCATTGCTGAAAACCATCATCATCGTGAAATAAATGCTTTTGGGTGACCCAAGTAAAAGCATAAACCACAAACCCTCTTTGAGGGCAAAATTTAAAAAAAGCCTTCAAACCCCCAGGATGGCAGTTAGCCACATTGAGCCAGACTTGGCAAATCTATGGCAATTGAAATGAGTTCCGCAATCAGCCCTTTGCAAATGTAAGGCTCTAAAATATTTTATGCACATACTAACACAATGGGGAACTAAAATGTATTAGGCATTGGAACTTGAGAATACTGTCCTGTCGCCATCAAACTAGTGCTTCTTCCAGTTAGGGAAGGGAGAGGTCATTTTGAATAATATGGCTTCAGCTATGTAGCAGTAGAGTGTACATCTGTCTGGATCCCCTTTCATCTGACCGTAGACATATGCATATAGGTGAAAAATAGGTTGCCTTGAGTAGCCCCACCATAAGGCCCTTGTGCCCAGGGCAAGCACTGTACAGGACATAGTGTAAAGCTAGTAGTGCCCGAAGTACATGTTTGGAGAGGCCCCAGGAGAGGATAAATCCTCTGAGTAGGTTTTATAAGCCATCAAAAAAGACTTGCCAGGATGGCCATGTATGCAAGAGAACCAGTGTTAAACACTCTTACTGAACCACTCTTGTTCTGAAGCCATTGCTACAGATACCCTTTGAGTGAATCGGCATAAATGTTTTAGGGAACATAGAACAGTCAGCTAGACTATAAAATGTTCTATCTCTACACAATTCCCTTATGAAATATAAAGTCTTGCATGATAGCTATGGAGTTGGTAAGTATACATACCCAATTGGGGATCCCCAAGGAAATTCTTACAGACCAGGGTATGCCATTCATGTCCAGGCTAACGGAAAATATGTGTAAAATATGTGAAACTGCTAGGGGTGAAAAACATCTGCACTTATGTTTATATCTACAAACAGATGAACTAGTAGAGAGGTTTAATTGGACCCTGAAGAATATCCGAATGCACAGGAATATAAGGATTGGAACACACTCCTTCTTTATCTGTTGTTAGCCTCAATAGTGTTTAGCCCTCTTAAGCTACTATATGGGAGACAACTCCTGGGCATTCTGAATATGCCGAGGAGGGTTGGGAATGGGATGCTTTTATGATGTCGACAATCAGGATGCTGGTTGTTGAAATTCCAGCGCCAGACTCCCAACATTACTGGAAATGCCATTGCAAAAATTCTAACAGCAAGCATTCCAATCGTAAGTATGCTGGGGACAATAAGGGTGTCAATGGGGGGTTGGGGGTTTAGAATTAGGCACTGGGAGTTAGGTAGAGGGTTAGGTTTAGGCATTAATGGGGCGGGTTAGAGTTAGGCTGCCGGGGTACAGCAAGGCATCAGGTAGGGAGTGTTAGAGGAATAGTAGTAGAGAGCAATTATGCTTACAAAGTCCCTAATGGGATTCTGACCATCTTTATGCCGCTGTTGGTTTTCTGATTGCTAGCCATTCATATGTATATCTTTGGGAACAACAGGGGTCTACAAAACCAAACCTGGTACAGTTTGTTAATCAAATGTATGATAGGTTGGTTAAGATAAGACCTTTGGTGCACCAACTCGTAGAAGAAGCATACAATTAACTGAAGAAAATGTATGATACCACTGAGATAACACGGCCCTTCTACCCCAGGAATAAGGTCTTGGTCCTAGTGTCAACACAAGAGAGTAAGCTCATTCGATGGAGCTCTAATTTGTGGTAGAGGGGAAATTTAAGGTCCATCAGGCTGAGAGGAGGAAAGAATAGAAGATATCAGTTAAATTTATGAAAACCATGGTTTGATTGTAGGTTACTATAGGTGGCTTATTAGTCTAGTAACATTCAATGTCCTTATAGGCTGGCATTAACCAGTCTAGTTTAAAAAAACAACAAAAAAACAACAACAGTATTAGCTTCAAATGTCATTGTTTCATAGAGAGAGGATGTATAATTACTACTAGCTTGTTTCCCAATCTGTTGTCCTCTGTAGTACTTTATGAAGACTGTGCAGATATAGGTCACTAAGCCAAGTGCCAATGGTCACATGTACCGCAGCCTTGTCTAAGATCAATTCTGATTTATTGCTAATCATAAAATAAGTCCCTTTATAATATCAATCTCTCTAAAACCTTGGAAAGACAGCTAAGTGTAAACTCTCAATCGTTTGTGAAACTGGTAGTCCAGAACTTCAAGCAAATCAACATTGTGCTTGTTAAATTCGCTATTTCATTATTGACAACAAATAAAATGTATATATAATGTATCCATTATTATCAGTGGCATCTTTACCATTTAATAAACTGGTTAGAAACAGCGTGCTACATTTGTTTATGAATTTTAATGGAATTTTATAGATATTTTAATTTTGTTTTTGCTATAACAGTCATTAATTCCTGACAACTGACATCTTGCTAACTGGAGCAATTCTCATGTGCTCGGCTTCACACAACCTCAGACTTGCTCCATCAATAGGTATCATTTGAAAGTCAAAAAAACCAGTAATCCAATAATGTTATAAAGAAGCATACAAATGTGTCTATTTTATAATTATAATTCCTAAATTCCACTTTAGGGCTGCCATTGTAAAATGAGGATGTACATTATTTTGTGAGGTTGCAAGTTTTAAACAATCCACAGCACACATACTGTATCCTGGGAATAATTCAGACCTGATCACAGGACAAATTTGTTCTCAAAATAGGTAAAACCATGTGCATTACAGATGAGGCATATGTACATAAACATGTGCAGAGAGAGTTAAGGTGGCCATGCACAGGTCTGATTTGTCTGAAGGGCAAGTCAGACCCGATTTCCCTTAATCTCCCCCCCCGGGAGGAGTTCCATACGATTTGGTAATTTTTATATACGCTTTATCACATCCGATTTATCGTATGTAAAAAGGACTCTGGCAGAGTTGCCAGGAGAGTTCAAGGGAATGCGCCTCCAATACCCTCTACTAATCCTCCCCCCATCACTGGCAGCCGGAAAGAGAGGCCGTCAGGGAACAGCCTGTGGTATCGGCAGGTGGGTAGGAGATTTTTAAACTTCCAATCAAACCAATGGGTGGATGTTGATTGGCTAAAAGAGCTTTCTCAGGCAATCAACGGAAGTCTATTGGTTTGAATTGGAGTTTTGAAATCTCCTTCCTGTCCGCTGCAACAAAAACTTCCAATTAAATCAACGTGTGGCCTCTAATTGGCTGAGAGAGCTTGGATCGAATGCGATTCATTGTGGTTGCTAAAAAGCACCCACTAAGTACCGCTGATGGTTCAGATTATGATATATGTTATGTGCTGCACATAGGACCTTATTCTAGTTCACTCTTTCTGAAAAAATCCTTCTTAGATGGACAAAACTATGTGCACTGCAGGGGGGCAGATGTAAAATGTGCAGAGAGAATTAGATTTGGGTGAGTTAATTTGTTTCTGTGCAGGGTAAATACTGGCTGCTTTATTTTTACACTGCAATATAGATCTCACTTTGCAGTAAAACCCCCACCCAAATCTAATTCTCTCTGCTCATTTTACATCTGCCCCCCTGCAGTGCACATGGGCCCTTATTCTGGTTGGTGCGGATATATCTGCGTGCGTTCGGGCCGCCGATGTTTTGTGTCTGCGCATGTGCAGAGGCGTCTCTGCGCATGTGCGAGCGGGGCGTACGGCCAAGTCCCGCATGATATGTGAACACTCCGAACAGGGGGTGGAGAGGGGCGTGAAGGGCTATTTGGGCTCATTACCATATGCATACGCCCCGCGTTTCATGGGCGTTCCCATGCAAACGCTGGGCGTACGTATGGTAATGCGGCTGTGACGCACGTGTAGGGGGAGGACATATGACATCGCCGGATGTCAGCTGCCTGCCCAGATCCCTGCTTTTGCACGGAGAAATGTCTGTGTGGTCTGAGGTTGCGGGAGCTGGTGGAGCACTCGGTCCTGCATTCGATGGTCTGCGACCATCGAATGATGGGGGAGGTTCCCTGAGATGGAGGAGGCGTATTCCGTGTATAATACACGTGCGGTCCGTTCGGCCAGCTTCTTACCGCGTACGGACGGAGTTGGCGATCCGTATGGAAGGCGGGGTTTCGCACGCACGGTCCTGGCCGCATATTCGGATCCGGCCGCACCGACCAGAATAAGGCCCATGGTTTTGTCCATCTAAGAAGGATTTTGTCAGAAAGAGTGAACTAGAATAAGGACCATAGATCTCTGCAGATCAGATGTGCAGTATATAAGATATATCATAATCGGACCGATCAGTGGCACATTGTTGGTGCTTTTTTTAACAGCTGCAATGTATCGCATCTCATCAGGGCTGTAGCATGCCAGCGTTGCCTTTCAAACAAATCTGATTTGGCCAGTTTTCATCTGATATATCGGGCTGATCCGTCAGTGTCAGATAAAAACTGCTCAAATCAGACCAGTGTATGGGCACCTTTATACTGGATACACAATATAAGATTATTTTTGCAAAATCTGGTCATTTCTGGGAACAAATGACTGTTTGCTCCCAAGCATGGAAAATAGACAAAAATGGTCATTCAGACAAACTAGTTAAAGCATTTTGATTTAACCAATGCATGCAAATATTTTTGTCCATTTTCCAGGTTTTGCCAGTAAATGGTTGATTGTATTTGTTCCCAGACATATAACCATATTTTCATTCCAACCAGCCAGATTGGAAAGATAATTTTATCCTTTGGGTGAGTTATTTTTTTTTCTGTGCAGGGTAAATACTGGCTGCTTTATTTTTACACTGCAATTTAGATTTTAGTTGCAACACACCCCACTCAAATCTAACTCTCTCTGCATGTCACATGTGCCCTACCTGCACTGCAGCATGGTTTTGTCAATTTTGAGAACAAAATTGCCCTGAATTAGGCCCCTTAAAAGAATATTTTATTTATTTTCAGTAACCTAAAACCATTTTTAGGAATCATCTAGTAATAATTACGCAATTAAGAAATATAAATGGGGTGGGTATTTTTAGCATTCCCTAATAGCCATACTGTGGCAGGGTATGCTGGGATGTGTAGTTTCACAACAGCAGGAGAGCCACAGGTTGGACAGGCCTGAACTATAGGATTGTGTTCTTACCAATCAGCCATCCCTCCGCCATTTGTCCTGCCTCAATCTTAGCACAAGACAATGACTGACTGAGGATAAAGAATTCATGGCATGATCCAGGATAGCCAACCACAGCGCTCACTATTCTTTGGTTTGCATTACAAATCACTTGCACATTGCTGGCATAGGTGTGGTGGCGATTTAGAAACATATAAATATGCAATTAACAAAATTGTGCCATTTTTGAAGAAAAAAAACCCTGCAAAGTGGTCAAAATGTACCTTAAGCAGATTTGCCCCTACTGTCTGCGGAACCCAGACAGGATGATATCGGTGTCAGTGATCCAATAGTGTAGCAGCTGGAAGTTCATTCTGTCAAATCATATACAAAGTTCTGGACATCCTACAATTTCGACACATATATGTTGTTATTATTATTATTATTATTATTTTATTTATAAGGCGTTACAAGTGTTTTGCAGCGCCGTACAAAGGAACAGTACAGGGAGACAAAACTTGGCATTACATTGAATAAATAACAAAAATAGAGTACAAATAAAGAGCGCCACAGTTCAATACACATTACAGCTTAAATTGAAATAGTGAGAACTCAAATAACATACAACTAGAGGCTGGTGGCCAATGATGGAGATGAGAATGCGGACGAAGGTGGCCACTGAGTGTTTGAGTATAGGAGAACTGTGAGTGAGATGGGAAGAGAACAGGGCTTAGACAACAGGAGGGAAGAGGGCCCTGCTCGGAGGAGTTTACAATCTAGTAATATGTTCCTCCTTGATGTCCTTATGGGCCTTATTCTGCTCGGTGCGGACCGTTCCGAAGTCTTTCGGAGGGCGCATTTTAGCCGTCTGCGCATGTGTAGGCAACGCAATGCGCATGTGCAATGTAGTGTCTCCGCACTCGTTCTCGCCAATACCGTCCATAAATGTGCACCGAAGTGGCTTGGGAAATATGGGCGTAATATGGGGGTCATGTGGGTGTACACAAGGGCGCGGTTTCAAAGTGGGCAAAACTGGGCGTAAATCAGGGCGTACACGTGGGAGTGCACGAACTGTGGTAGGCGTGCATTCGGACAGGACATCGACTGCAAGCGAACCAACACGCATGAAATATGCGGTGTCCATAAGCAAGTTTCAGTTTGTGGAGAGCACTTGTTCATGCGCTAGGCATTCGGTTCGCCCAATTAGTACGCCCGCACCTGAAGCACTCTCAGCTGACCACAATACAATCCACTCCTCTACTCATTAGTGATTAATTACACTCTTTTCACAGGTTCAATTGGAACCACTAACACAGGTAAAGGGGCAACAATGAAGTAATACCACTTAACATGATGTAAGGGTTAATCTAAAGTGCTAGTAATGTGTTTAAGTATCAATTAGGAATTAATTGATTACATTTAAAAATAATAATTTTTTTATGAGGTTGGCTAATTGCATAAGTGTGTCATGTTGCAGATGCATGAGTTCCGAATAGAGTAGTGAGGTTTGCGGAAATACACCAGCCAGGCCAGCTTCCCGTCTGTTCGGATGCTGTAAGACCGTGCAGAATCTTTCTGTTCCCACTTCATACGCACGTTTGGATGAATTCCGAAGACACTCCCTCTTCTTAGAGAGTCCGTCCGAAGGGATGCGGACGACCTGTGGGCGTGTATTCTTAGAATGTCCGCATGGCGTGGCGTTCGGTCAGTTCCAAAAGAATTCTGAATGGACCGCAATAACCAGAATAAGGCCCTATGTGTTGTATGTTCATGAAAGTGTCACCTGAAATTTATGAACGTTTTATAAAGGGATGGAATTCTCCATCATTTATTGAGTACAAGTGAGAAAACTTAGAACTCACAGAAATATATTTACTAAGATGGGAGTTTTATGGAAGATTGGATGTTGCTATGGGCAACCAATCTACTTATTTTTTTAACACCTGTTAGAAGATAATAAATAGATTCTGATTGGTTGCCCATAACAACATCCCATCTTCAACAGAACTTCCATTTTAGTAAATGTACCCTATGGAGACATCTCGACATAAAGCAATAGTTGGAAACCTTAGCTTTGACTACTCATTGTTAGTGCTATCTGTACAATCAAAATACAGGTTGAGTATCCCTTATCCGAATATCCATTATCCGAATTATTCCGAAAACCCTACATTCCAGAAAGTGCTAAAAACTTAGTGGGGACATCTGTGACAGCAGTACTGAGGGAATAACATGTAACTGGCACTAACTATGTGCAACGACATGATTGCTTGCCATTCAAATTCAGTGCCTGAGATAGCACACAAACTTTGTTTCATGTTTTGAAACCTTGTTTTATGCACAAATAAAATATATTTGAAATTATTTGTGTGTATTTGATATGGTTGATGTGGTACAGCATAACTGCAAGATACTTCAAAATACATCAAAATACATCAATAAAATATTAAAATATTCAGAAATACAGAATAATCCTTTATCCACAATTCTCCTGGTCCCAAAGCATCTATGTTTCACTATTACTTAACTTGGCTTTTAAGGAATACATTTTATTTAGGCGATGATGAAAAGGGGACGGTTGCCTGCGAAATTACACCCGATACTAAACTTGTACTTCTCTACAGAGATTTATAATTTGCATGCCCTGGAGGAGAAGACTTTACTTCTGTCCATATTACAGCCTACACAAGCTTGCTTTATGTCTAAGTTATTACCAGTAGCTCCCAGTAGCTGCAGAAATGATTGTTTTTAAAGGAAATCAGCAAAAGGATGAAAACTAACAAGCAGGATAGAGTGTTAAGTCTATCAGCTGAAGACAGGAACGCTATTCCAAACAAGCAACTAATCTCCAGCCTGACAGGAGCACTTTCTGCGTTACATGGGTAGTTTGTGTAATATACCTGGCACAAGGCTACACCAGTGCAAGATCTCAGAAGGCAGCTTGTGTGTCCAGCAGAAAGTGTTGTGTTTCTTGGCTCTACGGAGTTCCTTTCTGAAGACGCGTATTCAGCAGATTCAGCTGTTTATTCTGGAAATACAGAACCTGTATATCTTCAAATGAAAACATCTCTTGCATGATTTTCCAAGATGGGAAAGTGGCAGACATTCTGACACTCATGTTTAACAATTCCACATGGTGGTCTACAACGTGGATTATAGCTGAGCATTGATAGAAATGGCAGAGAGTGGCAAGAAGCATGGTAAATACATAATTTCATATATTTACCTGACTACAATCAATATACACAATTATTTTGCACTGTTATTTTATTTTTGTTTAGTGGCGTATTTGTGTTATGCCCAGTATACCGCACAAAAATCTACACCTTACCATCGAGGGTTTGGCAGCAGTTCACTTAAGCCCATTGCTACTCAATGACACTTATCGTCTTACCTCGTCTTACAAAAAATTATCTTTATTGACACCTGGTAGACTGAGTATATTGACTAGAAAAAAACTGAAGACCTCCGCTAGTATATGTGCAGCCAGTGACGGAACTTGCAGGTGGTAAGCCCAGGTGCCAAAATATAATTTGGGCATCCCTCCTCCACCCCAACCAAAGTTTTGCAACACTGTAGTGGGTGACAGGGAGAGTCAGAGGGTGGCAGGGAGAGGCAGAGTGTGACAGGGAAAAACAGTGGGTGACACAAAGAGGGTGACGGGGCAGTAGTGGGCCTGTATTCCTGTGGGGCCCTGGTGCACTGCACCTGCTGCGCCCAAGGTAGTTCCACCTCTGTTTGCAGCAGCTTTAGTCAAGCCAATTTGTAAACAATTAAAGCAATAGACTGTGCTACAATGTATGCA
This sequence comes from Crinia signifera, assembly GCF_055691185.1. Taxonomy (NCBI): domain Eukaryota; kingdom Metazoa; phylum Chordata; class Amphibia; order Anura; family Myobatrachidae; genus Crinia; species Crinia signifera. The sequence goes on from NC_139221.1 coordinate 110,242,977, forward strand.
GCAAGAAAACTCTATATGAAATCTATACAACTTAAAATGTTCCAGTTGATGCAACAGAAAAGACCTTGCATAAAAACAATGTTTAAGATTTTTTATGAAATGATTGAGTCTGGGAATGGAGAAAAGAGGCAAACCTACCAACTTGTGACAAATGTAACTCGGGACCTGCACGTGCGATAAAGGCGCGTGTCTAAAATTAGGCGGCATGGCTTGGTGGCCAGGGGGTGTGGCCTATGTTTGCGGAGCCACAATTGTGATCATTGTGGAGATAAAGTTGATCCGGAAAACATTTTTTCCCCATTGTGCATGCAACATAGAGACACGGCAGTGTCTCTGCTAAAAACTAGGACCACGGTATTAGCTGGGAGACACAGAGATTGACAGCGACAATTGACAGCGCGACTGACACAAATTCAGAAGTGGAGGTATTGTAAGATATTATTTTGTACTTTACATCAAGAGTCCTGTGGATGTGTCTGTCCTTAAATACCCTCACTGATGTTTGAAGGCTCAACATTTTCCACCAGGTGTTTTAAAAAATGGATTGGGATCCCAATGTAGTCTAGATCTGGTCCTCTTGGTAATTGAATAAGCTGCCAAGGAGCTGGAAATCACCAAGGAGTAGTTAGCTAAAGTGGAACCCCTGTTGTCTGAAGCGGCTGCCCAGGATACTAGCCAGAGAAGGCTTAATAAGTTAATATCCAGTGCAACAGTTATCATGGTGAACTAGTAAGGTTCAAGGGCAACAAATTATTGTGAAGGAGAATTATGACACAAATAGAGTGTACAAATGGGTCATGGGAGAAGAGCCCAATACACAACGGATGCATAACATCAGACCCAAACACCAGTGGCACAAGTGAGGAGATGGGAAACCCAGGGAAACGGCTACCTTTAACAGCAACAGTGAATTCGCATTTAAGGACTCTGACTATGGGGGTAATTCTGGTCTAATTGGTACCCCGCACGTTCGCACGTTTTTCACAACTGCGCATGCGAATAGTCAGTTATGCACCTGTGCAGCCGCTGTGCACGAGCGGCCAAAGCTCAAAAATAACCATGCAGACAGGGGGGGGGGTGGTGTGGCGGGGGGGGGCGTGATTCCCATGAAAACACTGGGCAATCTCATGGTAGTTCACAGACGATGCGGTGTGGGGGGTGCGCAGCTGATGTCAGCAGATGTCACCCGCCCACCTGCTTCCCGCACACAGGGCACCTGCAGATCTGAGACACCACAGAGGTGTCTCAGATATGCGAGTTCTGGAGACATCATTTGATGGTCGCTGACCATCTAATGATTTCTCCCCCACACCCAAGGCTGCAAATGGATGTTTATCCTGAACATCCATTCACAGCCGTGCGGGGATCGTGGCGTGCGAGAGAGGGGCAGGCGGCTATGTGGGTGGCGTCTGGGGACTCGCAAGGCTGCAAATTTTGAACAATAGATTTCCAGCGATTGTGCACATGCGTCAGTGGTGGCAATCTTGGATCGTGTGTGTGTGTGTGAGTTCCGACATGTGGAACACATGCTAGACTGCATGCAGATCAACTTCCGGACAGACGCACAGCCGGAGGATCACTTCCGGTAATCACGTATAGTAGTGAAGCGCATGGATAAGACAGTTCGCCCGCTAGTGTGGGACATAGGCCTATTAAGCCACAGGTGTGTATAAGCACACTAAACATCAATTAATCTTCTCCCAGCATATTTAATCAAACTTCTCCCACTTCTTCTCCTTTTCATCGGCCGAATGCCATCTTTATTATGGGCAACATAAAATAATAGTTTGTCGTACACATATATTACCATATAATGAATAAATAACTTATTCTATAGTGCTTCATATTCAATGCTTCTGCCTAGTAAACCAGGTATATTCAAAGCACAAATTGAATGTTTTATGATGATGCACGTGTGATGGACTTCCTGTTTCTATAACCATGTGGGGTATAAATAGCCAACACAAACTATCCTCTGTACACCTTGCAAAAGAACAGAAAAGGTGTGAAAAGCGTTGGTCTATGCAGAGGAGGTCTCCTGTATTGGCTTATTCCAGTGATCCTCAAACTATTTTGCTCTGGGACCCATCAAACAATAAAAATAATTACTGGACCCAAGAACGGGTCATCTCATCACATGTTAGGTCAGCAGACAGCACATGCATGGCAGCATTGCGGGGGCACTAAATGATGTGAGGAGTCTGAAGTAACAGACAATTCAACAGATGTTTCAGACTCCTTGAATCACTGTCTGGCCTGATGGTCAGCAACATGCAGTCTCGACCCCATGATAAGAAGGTCGGGAACCACTTTAGGGTCAGGACCCACAGTTTGAGAACCACTGGCTTGTTCTATTTCATCATCAGGGACAACTTGGACATTTTACCTAACACCTGGGGACTTTGGAAAATCCAACACTCCATCTTCAGGTTATCATTATCAATCTTTGGTGTCATTTCCAGATTATCCTGCACAAACCATAGGGTGACCAGCCCATTCTTCTTTTGTATTTTATGTTTTTTAGCAGTGTGCTCCAATAAAGTCTGTTTTTAAGAAAATCTGACATGTACATCTGAAAGATACCTTTATGGGAGTCTCCTACACACTGACCGAGTGAGTTTGGGGCACGCATCTTTGGGGCCACATCTCCATAAAGATACCGTTATATGTTTTATCGCCTTCTGAATTCTGTGAGTGAGGGTATGATCCCTGTTTTTAAAAAATAGATCCCTTTATGGGAGTTAATTCTCATGTAAGAAAGGGAGTCTAGTATGCATCTTCTCACTATCCAAGAATAATTCCAATATTTGTAAGAAAGTGGGAGGAGCTGAAAGACATACATCAGATGTTCTGAACATACTACACTATTGGTATTTTTTCTGTATTTTATGACACCTACACCTTGAGGAAATATGGAATATAGTACAACACCTCACCAGTGGACATAATATACATCTATAATCCCAGGGGGGTTGTCTGTTCATTGTATTATACATATTATAGCACCAGTGTGGATCACACTATTTTTCCTGTTTGTCAGGGCTGGATTAAGAATGGGCCTAATGGATCTACAGCTCCAGACCCGCTTTCCAATGAGCCCAGGCCCGCATTGCTAGCCCCCCGGGAACTGGAGATACCGCCAGGCAGAGCTGGAATGCTTTCCCCATAGGATAACATGGGACCCGCTAATTCTGCCACCCCCACCCAGTTATGATGGCTGCCAGTTCCCCCCTGGCATCACAGACGCTGGGCCGTCAATCTGATACAGGCTGGTTCATATGACTAAATTGGTTGCAGAGATATTGTGGGTAAACCGATTTTTTCTATTTCTGAAATGTAATTTCATGGCTGTTCATGTTTTTTGATTTGAACCCCCCTTAAAATTTCTTCAATATGATACTGGTATCTTGTAAATGGGTCTGTTGGTTCCGAAGATATAGCTGGTTAAACGATATAGCTGGTTAAAAGGGGGAGGGGGTTTCTCTTCCCTTCACACCAGGCTGGTGTAAAAGGCTGGTGTAAAAGGGGTCAGCATGATCCTAGGACCATATTCCCAGGTAGATCCCTGCATTTTCTGGTGTGAGAGGGGTATTATTTTAAATAGCCGGGACCTGCAGTGCTCCTAATACAGCCGGGCAGCTGGAGTGCCGCCTCTCCCTGCAATTATCTTTGGACATCGGTGTCCTGAGGGTGCACCTTTGTAGGGTACCTGGCAATATCTCTCTGCATGCATACTGTGCATATATATACATATATATGTATATATGTATTTTGGTAGGGCCGGCACACACAAATTTCAAATATCAGCAGCTGGGGTGCCAACTTAGGCTTGTGGTCCCAGGGGTACAGCCAAATATAGAGTCCAGTATAAAGAGCACTCACCAGTCTTCCAATCTCAATGCCAATAAAAGTTTAATACATCACCAAATTCTCAAAGCAGGGTGTCGACGTTTCGAGCCACAGCGGGCCCTTTGTCAAGACAAATGCTGTATGGGTCACAGCCCCAGGAGTACAAATCACCATATCCATTAACACAGTATATATGTACCAGAGGCAGGAAGTGCCTGCCCATCGCCAATTAATCAATCAAATACTGAATGTCTAGCTTCAGCTACTCTATATCACCTCCCCAGTGCCCACATTAGTGCGCCGTACAGTGAAGTAAACTTATCTGCCACTCACCTGACGCTGGATATCATACAGCGCTTCAAAAGTGTATTCCCCGGCGTGCGTTCCATTGCTTTGGAACGCACAAACCGGAAGGTGCTGTTCGCGCTACAGCATCGCGCGTCATCTTCCTACGACGCGCATCAGAGCTAGGCGTGTGTACCGTTAATGCCTCCCCGGTGAGCGGCGTCCATGGACACTAGTTCCCATTGTCCAAGGGACCCACCCCCTATTTTGCTAATCGGGCTTGCGTTGCACACTAAAGCTGTGGAACGCACAGCCATTTTGGATTCTCTGGAACACATACTAGCGATTAGAAAGAGTCTATATAGAGAGCCCCACATATCATAATTCAAAAATATTATCATAATGAACATATCGCTTCACAGGCACATAAAATAGTGGACCAGGGGAGCATTACTCAAAGAGGACTATAATTTGAGAAAAATAGTATAGGCGATCGGCCAGGGTTACTCACTGCCTCTGGTTTACAGAATATCAAAAACATCAAAAATGTATCAAACAGGACAGACAACATAAACACACATATTTAAAAACTAAATGTTGGAGTCAGGGGGCAACACACCAGGCAATAAAGCGGCCTGGACTGTGGCACCCAGACTTCAAAACACCTATTAAAAACAAATATCACATCACCAATTAGGTCCTATTGATATTGCTTTTCGGTTCTGTCTTTTAGAACAAATTTGCTATATTATTATTGTTGCAAACAAGTAAATAGATGCCAGAAATCTATAGCTACCAAATATATTAAGTAACTTTGTGGAATGTGCTGTCGCAGGCATATCATTGCTATCTTCAGAACTAGAATTACGTCTAGCGATCATAACAGAATATTAGCACAAAGAAATATAGATTGTCACAGGAAGATATTCATATGAGTCTTCTCATTTAGGCTTTGGGGCCAAACAGTGTCCAAGCGGTGGATCCACTGGGCCTCCTTTTTCAAAAGCATAAGTCCCCTGTCACCCCCACGGGGCGGGGGAGGGGTCCAATCTATGGCCATGTATCGCAGGGTAGACAGTTGGTGTTTTTCTTTCACAAAGTGCGCTGCCACAGGCTTATCAGTAGAGCCAGTGGAGTAGGCTAACCGGATCGAAGATCTATGTTGGTTAATTCTTTCGCGGAGGGTGCGAATGGTTTTACCCACATACATTAAGCCACAAGGGCAAATCAAGTAATAAACCACATGATCAAGTAGGCAGTACAAACGATGTTTCAGATAAATTTTTGTGCCATTGTGCGGATGGCAGAAGAATGTGCCCGTAATGAGTGCCCGGCAGGTTGCACAGCCAAGGCATTTATAGCACCCATTCTTCTTGGTAAGCCACCGATCTTGATCTGCTTTTGCTGGTTTCATGTTTGGTCTTAGTAGGTGATCCTTAAGGTTAGGTCCTCTATTCACACTGAGTAGTGGAGGAACAGTACCCAGTTTCTTGAACGCCTGATCTGAAGTGATCAGAGACCACTGTGATTTAATGACACGTTGTGTGTTTTTGAAGTTGGTGTCACAGTGGGTATTGATGATCATTCTTGCGTTCTGGGTTGTACCTTTAGACATCCTACTTTGTTCATGATATCTTCTTTTGGCTTTGGTGAGGCTCTTATCAATAGTTTTAAGGCTGTACCCCCTATCAAGGAATCTTTGCTTGCATTCAGACAATTGTCTGGTCATTGCCGACTCTTCAGAGTTGTTACGCATAACCCGAAGGAATTGTGAAATGGGTAAATTGGACTTAAGAGAGTCCGGGTGGTGACTCGTAGCCCACAGAAGGGTGTTCCTGTCGGTCATTTTCTGGTAAAGGGTATAGCCCAAAAATGCTCCATTCTTTAGGATAGTTACATCCAAAAAGTTCATAGAGTTGGAATCACAAGCATAAGTGAATCTCACCGGGGAGGGTAAATCATTCAGTGTGTTAACCATCTCGATAAAAGAAACTTCGTCACCCAACCAAACGAGAAAGACATCATCGATATATCTCTTTAGGTATTTGATGTGCCCAGAGTAATGCGGAAAAATGAACCTTTGTTCATACGAGTGCATAAACAGATTGGCGAAGGCTGGGGCCACATTGGACCCCATGGCAGTCCCTGCCAACTGCATATAGTACTTCTCCTGATAAAGGAAATGGTTATACTTCAATACCAAATCTAACGCATTTAACAAAAATTCAATGGGTGGACCCCCATAAGGTCCTTCCAAAAGTGCAGCTCTCACTGCTTCACTTCCCTCTTTATGAGGGATAATCGTATACAATGAATTGACATCCATTGTACACAATAAACAATCTGGTTCAAGGACACCCAGCCCTCTGATCTCCTCAAGGAACTGTGAGGTATCTCTGAGATACGTGGGTGTGGCTTGGACAAGTGGCTGTAGGTGGAAGTCCAACCATTTTGCAAGTGGCTGCAAGAGAGAACCCCTTGCTGAGATGATTGGACGCCCAGGTGGATTGACGAGGGACTTATGGATCTTAGGTAGCGTGTATAAAATCGGGCATACCGGATGGTCCACAGTTAAATAATCCCCTGTCTCCTCGTCAATCCACCCCTGCGCCAAACCCATCTTTAACAATTCATCAATTCTATATTTTATAGCACTCATTGGGTTAGAGGTCAATTCGAGATAAGTTGTTTTTTCACTCAGTTGTCTCATGATCTCGTGGTCATAATCATAGAAATCTTGTAGCACGATGGACCCGCCCTTGTCGGCGCTACGTATGACCACTGATGTGTCATCCTGTAACCCCTTCAGTGCTGTTCTTTCTGCAGCAGACAAGTTATCAAAAACTTTATTAAGTTTGGCTTGTTCCTTACAATCCTTGTCCACTACCCGTAGGAAGGTTTTTAAACTTGCATTAGTACTAATAGGGTCATAAGTACTTGGTCTTTTAAAGATCTTTTTAGGAGCAATGGTGGGGGTAGTCATTGAAATTTGTAAGGCTTTGTTGTCAAAGTGCTCTCGAAGGCGGAGCTTTCTCCCCATTTTAAAGTGGTCAATTGACCACTGAAATGAATTGAATTTATATGTGGGGATAAAGTTCAAACCCTTCGAGAGCTATGTGCTCTCTGGCTGTGTAAGGCTTTTAGATGACAGATTGAAGATTAATTCCTGTACCCCCTGTACCTTCCTCTTTGCCCTCTGTCTGGATTTCCCACCCCTCTGCGGGTGCGGTCTTTTGCACGCCGACTTAAGATGTCTCTGCGGGTGGGTCTGTTTCTTTGTTCTAAAAAAGATGAGGACGTTTGTTGATATGAGGAACCCCGAGGGGGGGGTAAGCTGTCACCTGTATCAGTCTCAGAGGATGAGTTAGAAATTTGGGATTCAGGATCTCTGAAACGCGATTGTCGTGAGCGATACCCTCCTCGGTGTCTGTACCCCGATGGCTGAGAAGAATTTTCTCCTATCAGCCACTTGTACACACCGTGTCTCTGGTAGTCACTCTCAACCGTTTCCAATTTCTTTCTTTTGAAGGCTATTAAGTCTGCTTTGTATTTATCAATTTGGGATTGTATTCGACCCAACCAATCCTCAGTCTTATCAGCCTTCAAAATACTCAGGGACTCTTTCTCATATTCAGAAATTTCAATCTTAATTTTCTTCAATTCTACACCCACCTCCTCCACAACCAGGGCTATCAAATCAAGAGAACATTTGTTGAGTACTCCACACCATCGGACGCAAAAAGCCGGATTGCGGCGACCGATGGTGGGAGTATTATTAATTCTAAATCCTCTCGGAATACGCTTCTTTTTATAGTACTCATAGTACAGCATTTGTCTTGACAAAGGGCCCGCCGTGGCTCGAAACGTCGACACCCTGCTTTGAGAATTTGGTGATGTATTAAACTTTTATTGGCATTGAGATTGGAAGACTGGTGAGTGCTCTTTATACTGGACTCTATATATGTATATATATATATAGAAAGAATGGTGGCCCCAATAATGCGCTTAAAAAGAGCAGCACCTCTATAGTACCTCGCTGTTAGTAAAGGTACAGGTGGGAAAGAGATAGAAAGGAAGAATAGGGGTGCGCTATACCAAAAATACCACTTAGTGGCTGTACATACAATAAATCAATGAAATTTGTAAATACAAGTATATATTTATTGGCTGTTCATCCAGCGATAAGATTTAATTTCACAGTTTCGGATTTTTCCAAAAAGTGCCACATACAGTACAGATCCGCGGCCCGACACGTTTCGTCCCTTAGGACTTCATCAGGGGCAATGAATCAATCCGATAAGGAGGTGTCTCCTACACACTTTATGAATGGAGGTATGTCCTCTAATAGTAAGATAGTGGTCTATACAAAACTTATGGGGCTACCAATTGGGAGAAAGTGGTCTCTCAAACCAGGTGGTGGCAGATAAGTTTACAGGTAGTGGTAGATAGGTTCATATATAAAGTGGCAGTATGGTGTTCTTCTGTCCACAGTGGCAGATTTATACAGCCTCAATTTAAATGAGAGGTCTCCCAGACCAGATAATAGCAGATAAATTCACACACGTAATTACAGTATTCAATATGGTAATCCTCTGTTCCCAGTTGTAAATTTGTACAGCCTCAATGGGGTGAAAGTGGTCTCTAAAACCAGATAATAGTAGACACATTCACAAGTAAAGTGGCAGTGTTCAAAATGGTATTCCTCTGTCCACAATAGCAGATTTATACAGCCTCAATGTAGAACCAAGAATCACAGGGTCTCCTGGAGCCAGTGTCACTGAGAGAGCCAGCAACATCAAATAAAGTACAAAAATATTTATTAGGCATATAAAGTGCATATCGGATCAAAAACAAGAAAAATGGTTAAAATGCAGGAGGAAGCGTCTACTTAGCATTGTAATAGCAAGACATCTTCACCACACCAATCCTCCACCAACCAGTCATGACACCCGACAGGCTGTTTCGGTGCTACACTGCACCTTAGTCATGGGCAAATGACTGAGAGCACACACACATCCTAATATACCCACAGGAGTAATCAGCATAAGTCCGCTCACCTGTATAAATGCGGTAAATACCTGCAGACACGCTGCTCAGCCGGAAGCAGCCTCCAATTGTCATACCAACAAAAGACGCCGGAAGATGGAAGGAAGTGATGTCACATCACCTAGCAACCAGCAGACGCCGGCCGCCTGGGCGGAAGTCAGGTGACCGCTGGTGTCTGTTAGCGCCATAGCAACTGAATAAACTATGCGCTAGACACCCAGGAATATCATCTGTACAGCGGAAACATGTACAATCGTTTCACAAACGCTGACAACTAAATATGATATCCACTGTCACAAAACGGTGAGTGGAGAAAAACGCTGAACACTCGAGGGGTACAGTGAATGCGTGTGAGCATAGTACAAAGAGTGGACATAGACATAACACATAGAGGTGACCAGACCCACAGCATGAATTAAGTAAGACAAAAAAGGAAAGAAAAAGGGGAGGGGAAAATGTAAGTACTGTACCAATCAGATAGACAGACAAAAAGCACAAGGTACATAGCTAACTAGATATAGATAATACATGCGCACACATTTAGCATATAGCATACATGAACGCCACCATCAATAGTAACTATTCATAAAAAAACAAAGAAGTGACTGATATTCATTAAGACCATTCGGGGTAATACACTTCAGACGATGGATCCAAAGGCACTCCCTCTGGAGATGGAGCTTATCCCGATCCCCTTCATGCCTCAGTGGAGGAATGTGATCAATTGGCATTAGTGAAAAGTCACGCATGGAATGTTGCATAGTTGCGAAATGTTGCGCCACAGGAGGCGTGTTGCCATCAATTTTAGTAAATGCTTTTTTTATTGAGGAGCGATGTCCTGCAACTCGTTCTTTTAATAAGCGAATAGTTTTGCCCACATACACTTGACAAAGAGAGTTTCACTCTCGAAACGCGTTGGAAGCCAGGGGAGCTGATACCGCATACACCGCCGAAACCGGAAGCCGCTACACCCGAACTTCCGGTCACGGACGGCTGGCGTGTGGAGACCGCAATCGAGCGTAACGTGGAGAAGACTGAAGGCCAGAAGACCTAGGTAAGCGTAGGGACAGATAGGGCACCCTAGGCTCTTCAAATTAGTGCCGGAAGACTCGCACAGGCTCGAACCCCAAAATAGCTCACAAAGAGCTGTAAACATTTTATCTTTTCTTTTAGGAAAACGGCAAAGCACTTTTTAACATGTATTTCTTACACATATCCTAGCCAAGCGCTTTTTATCTTGCTTAAATCTGTACTTACCTCACAAAAAGCTGCTATTACGAGCGCAGACCACACCTCCAAACTTTTCCCCACATACACTAATAGGCAGGGGCAAACAATAGCATATATAACATAGCGACTATCGCAATTAAGATGGTGTCGGATGTCATAGGACTGTCCCGTTTTTGGATCAGTAAATTTGTCTCCTAGCATCAGAAACTGGCAGTTCACACAACCGTGGCATTTCGTAACCCCATTTTTTGTTTGTAGCCATGTTTTTTTTTTTTTTATGGGTCCAATATCAGAGGGCGCTAACACATCCCTCAAGTTACGGCTCCTCTTGTAGCAAAAAAGAGGTGTCTGTATGCAAAAACATCCAATAGCTGCGTCCGATTGCACAATATGCCAATGTTTTAGAATAGTTTTTCGGATATGCGCTGAAGTGACAGAGTATGTACTTGAGAAAATAAGTGTATCTTTGTCTAGACTTTTATCACGTTTGACAAATGCTTGGTCCCGCGAAGTCTCCAAACACTGTGTCATCGCTTCAGGCACTTCCTTGGCATCATAGCCGCGCTCCAAAAAACGATGGCTCATCTCCGAGAGGGCTTGTGGAAGGGTATCACTATATGAAGTGATACGCACAACACTCAACAACTGGGATAGTGGTAGCCCTCTCTTGAGTGGTAAAGGGTGGAAAGAATCAGCTGACAGCAATGAATTCTTGTCTGTTGCTTTTCTGAAGATTGAAGTTTTAATACCGCCTGTGGTCTAAGTTACACATACGTCTAAGTAACTGATCGTAGTCTCACTGAAAGAGACCGTAAATCTGATGGTGGTGTTCAATGAATTGAGGATGTCTATGAACTCCGTCAGGGCCTGCACCCCCCCAGTCCACACCAAAAATAAATCATAGATATATCGAACTTTAAAATGAATAAATCTTGAAAAAGTGGAATTGGCCATGATATGCTGTTTCTCGTACAAACTCATATATAAATTAGCATAAGAGGGCGCCATGTTTGAGCCCATGGCGGTCCCTCTTAGCTGCAAATAAAACGAATTTTGGAACAAAAAATAATTATTTTTCAAAATAATATCCATAAGTAATAACAAAAACTCAATAGGTGGACCAATGTAGTGTGGACTGGAGGTAAGCAGCGCCCAGACAGAGTCCATACCATCCTCGTGTGCGATATTCGTGTATAGACTTGCTATATCGAGAGTTACAAGCAGGCTAGACGTTGGTAAAGTGCCAAGTGCTTCAAGTTTCGAATCCTTCAGGAAATAATCAATAGGTTGTACTACTGGCTGTAACCAAAAATCAACAAATTGGGACAGGGGTTGAAATAAAATACCAATAGAGGAAATAATGGGTCTACCTGGTGGTTTAACTAAAGTTTTGTGAACATTAGATAAAACATAAATCAAAGGGGTCCTGGGATGTGATTGAATCAAAAAATCAGAAGTAGATTGGTCAATGTAGCCATTAGTTAAACCCAATTTAATGGCAGCGTCAATCTCTTTCTTGTATGGATAAGTAGGGTCGTAAGTGAGTAATTTATAGCATTCTGTGTCAGTAAGTTGCCTTTCTATTTCGGCAACATAGTCACACCTGTTAATCAACACAATACCTCCCCCCTTATCAGAGGGACGAATTAAGAGTGACACATTATCTCTAAGAGAATTGACTGCCAAGTTCTCCTCTTTGGTTAAATTGGAGAAAGATACTTTTTGGGTATATATATATATATATATATATATATATATATATATAATTAGTTTAAAGTATTTACACAAATAGAGACACACCCATGAGCAGGCCACCCAACCAAAACACTGGTCACGCCACCAACATTATTAGGTGCTGGCCACAACCCCTATTATTGAGCATAATAGGCCCTTTATAAATTTTAGCTCCAGGCCCATTTAGACCTTAATCAGGCACTGCTGTTTGTGTATCTTGTTTGGAAGGTGGTGACCTTCATTAGAGGTTGATACAATTTGTTGCTGTGCTTGAAAGTGAGCCACCCCTAAGTCCATTGTATTGCTAACCCAACTATATCATACCCAACCATATCAATGACACAACAAGTTTTTTTACAACTCATTGACAGACAAGAACAAATGCCTGAAGGAATAAATCTATGCACAATGGACATTTGTATTCTGTATATCAGCATCCCCCATCCAGATGGACTTAAAGTCATAATTAATGTCCTGTCCGCCACTAGAATGGATGTCATAGACCCGGATCTGTTTCTGCAACTTCTAGATCTTTTTCTGAAGAGAAATGATTTTCTATTTGACAGTAAATTCTATCAGCAGGTCAGTGGCTGCGCAATGGGGAGCAATGTCTCCCCATCTTATGCGAATGTGTTTATGATGGCGCAAGAGATGTTCTTCAAAAACTCCCAAGTTGCTGTGAACATCAAATTATACTGTTGCTGTTGTGGACCGGCAACACGGAACAACTGCAAGACTTGGTTGAGGAGATTAATGGCAGAAATTCATCTATTAAGGTGACGTATCAAGCCAGTACCAGTAGTACCAAATACCTGGATATGCGGGTAACAGTAGTCAACAACAAACAGGCCACTTTGGTTTATTATAAGCCAACAAAGAAAAACACACTTTATTAAGGGCATCGAACCATAATCCAAAGGCCCTCAAGAATGGCTTACTTCGATCCCAACTAATAAGAGCTTCCAGAATCACAGAGATCCAAGCATTTTGGGAAAATAACTTGACAAGGTAATAAATAGGATCAAGCAGAGGGGCTATGATGACAAATAGTTAAGGACACAGAAAGAGAAAATGCTATGGATAGCCAAAGAGAAATTACTCATTCCCACAATTCTCAAGACAAAGTAATTCCTAGGACAAGCAGCTTTAACACATCAAGTCCAGTCATCGCAAAAGCATCTAGGACAGGCTTTCCCAACCACGGTCCTCAAGGCACACCAACAGTGCAGGTTTTAGTGATATCCAGGCTTCAGCACAGATGGTTTAATCAGAATCACTCAGGTACTAATTAAGTCACCTGTGCCCAAGCCTGGATATCACTAAAACCTGCACTGTTGGTGTGTCTTGAGGACCGTGGTTGGGAATGCCTGATCTAGGACCTTATGGCCCATAGTAGTCTCTGATCGAAGCTTACCCAGTTTCAAGCAGAAAATAACCGTTGTCTGCCATTTAAGGGGCAGAAACATCTCCATTCTGACATAACAATTTCAGCAGAACTTAGGAATTCAATAGCAGCTTTCTTGTTAAAATACTGGGTTGCTATAAATGTCTGCACTGCACTACATGCAGAACTATGATGACAGGATCAATGTTCAAACATCCACACAAGGAGAAAACTTACAACATCAAGCAGGTGGAGACTTGCACGACAACCTTTATTGTTTATTCAATAATGTGCCCATGTGACCTGGTATATGTGGGCAAAACTATCCGCACATACAGTGGAATGGCCCTGCACAGGTCAGCTATAAAAGCAGCAATGAAAGGGAAAATCTCTGGTAAGATCTCGGACCAACCGGTGGCAAGACACTTTAGCCCAAGAAGGTCACACGTGACGTTGATCAACTTAAAAACAGAAATTAATGATCACGTGCCAACCACACTGAGGGGAGGAGACTGGGAAAGAAGACTTCTTCAGGCCAAATCCAGATGGATGTTTGAACTTAACACAATATATCCTGGAGGGCTTAATGAAAAGATGTCATGGAATGTGTTCTAAGTGGTGCTGATCCATCATATCCAGAAGTTATTCTAACTATACTAATTATTTATAATAATTATTTATAATATACTAATTATTATATTATATAAAGTCTCTCTATGGGACCTCTGTCTCCTACAGGAAAGGCTAGCCTTTCCTGTAGGAGACAGAGATCCAATGGGTGTGGTATGCGACTCCGACAGTCGGGATCCCAACAGTCATTATCCCGAGTCAGACAGCGGGGTGAGAGCAAAAAAGCCCCTTGCGGGCTCGCTGTGCTCGCCACGCTGCGGGCACGGTGGCTCGCGTAGCGAGCCACCTATTCTATTTTTCTTCTATGGGGTCGTGGACCCCCACGAGGGAAAATAACTGGTGGCCGTTGGGCACCCAGCTGTCGGCGTTTTGACAGTCAGGATCACGACGTCGGGTAAACGACTATCGGGATCCCGACTGTCCCAACATGTGCCAACAGTCATATTTCATGCCCTACCATCCACTAAGGTGTGGTTTTTGCCATAAGTTTTGCCTAGGGTGCCAACAAACATTGCACCAGCCCTGAATATACATAATATTTAATGAAGTGCCTATAAGTGCCTGTAAATACTGTGCGTAAAGAAATGAGGAGAGTAATTGCTATGTCCTGTGAAACATGAAATCACTGGAACATTATAGAAGTAGTAGTATAAATATCAGAATAATGTTATGATGAACAGAATTGTAACACGAAAGGGGAAGACAAAGGGTGATTGAGTGCAACAAAAGAACAGGGAGTGTGAGCAATATGTTATATGTGTTATGACCTTGATACTTGGCAGCATGAAGGTCATTAACTACTGCAGATAGTTGTTTTACAAGAATAGACAGACTGGACTTGGCGAGTGGATAATGTGTTGTCAGTTTACAAGCTTTGTTCTCCCCAGGCAATGAAGAACATTGTGAGGATTGTAAAGCTGCTGTATATTTAAACTATATGTTGGTGTTCAGCATAAAGAAATGCACTGACATATTGTCTGAAGAATATCCTGGATACATAATCTCTGTATAGTACATTCCTGATTTCTGTGTTACGTATTAGCTTACTTGTGACTCTCTCAAAAAGTCTTTGGTAAAGCCATAAATAGCACATATGATAAATGCCTCTGGATATCAGAATGAGATGTTTTCCATGTTGAGAGACATGCTACAACAGTACGAATGGCGGGTGACCAGAAATATCAGAGTGAAGACATTTTGTAATGCTCCCAAGTGTTTGTCCACTGTACTTTCAATAAAAATGTTTCTTGTACTTGGAGGAAATATGGCAATATAGAATAAACCCTACCTGGAAGTAGTTCACAATATTTGATCAGTACAGTCTGTGCATTTTCTGGATACAGGGTCACCATCGAAGGGGGAGGTGTATTGGACCCTGACTAACAGCAGATGTCTGCCTCTGAGTAAGAAGCAGTCATTGACACCAGCAAGGGAAGTGTTTGTCGCGGTCCCTCTTCTCTTTTAGGGCTTTGTTACAGAGTCAGACAGCCAATGTCTCTGGTTCCTCCTCACTCCTTGACATACTTCTCAAGCTCTCCTGCCCTGGGCTTCCAATTGATGGGTCACTGTACAGTACCTGTTAGATTGGCAATGCCTAAGGTCTGTTGAGACCAGTGCATAAACACTTTTATTCTGTGTACACGTAAATCAATGGGATGTTAATGTCTGATAATTATGTATACTAGACCTGACCCAATGCTGTCTCTGAAATATGGCACCAATGTGTATTAACATTATTCTTCATTATATATTTTACAATGTACATATTATACCATTATCAGTCTTCTTAAAAATTAAGAACACATCAGCAATAATTAATTATTTACAATCATTGTATTCCCGACTGGTCCCCAGCATCTCACTGCCCATGTGTGCCTCTAAAACGCTCTTCATCTTTGCCTCTACTCCCGACATGTGTACATCTACCCAGGGGCACTATAGGAGAGGAGGGGGAGGCTCGCGTGGAGTCTCCTCCATCTTCTGCCTGCTCTTCTCTAGCCTGCAGCAATGTAGATTCTGAGCACTAGGGGTTTAGGGCCAAATGTATTAACCCTTTGAGTGCCAATGTCTCTGTGAGAGTTCAAAATATCCACTAAAAATATCAGTGTCCTTCAGATTTGTTTTTTAAATTCAAATAAAAAATGTGGGATTATATCGCCTATATAAGGTAAACATTACAGTTCATTATGATGAATAAAATAGTTTGCTTGCCAATTTGTAAACCTATCTTGACAAATTCACTTTGCACTCAAAGGATTAATCCTTAACAACAGATCAATTGGAGGGTTATAAAGGACTAGCTAAGGAGCTCCTAAATTTCATTTCTCAAACACTGCCTGCAGCATGACAGTTAGGATCTGATTGGCTAGTCGTTTATATTTCTTTATCACTCTCCACTTTATCTCTTGTTAAGGCTTAATACATATGCCCCTTAAGGGGGTATTCAATCCCGGGTCCATTTTCAGCCAGCTCACCAGTGTATCGTCCGATGGGATGTAATGTCGCATCTGCTGATTGGTGAAAAGGGGGCATGTCTGTAAAAACAGCCATGGATTGTTGAGATCCAGCCGTGATCTTGACAATCCGTGGCCAGTTTCAGCAAAACGTGCCTGACTGCTTTTAAAGGGTCCATTCTGTTGATCTGCCTAGGGAACCACAACATTGAAAAGGCGCCTGCCGATACTTCTACTGTCATAAATAGCAGCAGGGATTGAACACCCCTCTTACATTGTATGCCAGTTAGATGCTGGGGAAATGGCTGCAGCACCATTTCTTAAAAGTTACTGCCTTTAGCTTGGGACTGGAGGGGTAAGTATATAAAAACCAGATGAATCCTAAATTCAGGGCCCATGTGCACTGCACACACTGTATACATTATTAATACAACAGTGAATCTAGCCCAGTGATGTGCAGTGAGGTAAGGCACTAAAAGTCAAACATGACATAGGTCAACAGAGACAAAAGGTCGACATGAACTAGGACAGGTCAACAGAAGTAAAAGGTCGACTTTTGCCAGCATGATGGAGCTTATTGCCATAAAACAAGAGTGATAACTGGCTTAGAGAAAAAAAACCTGTAAATTTTGGGTCCATGACCAGGCAACTCTCCAAACCTTAATCCCATTGAGAACTTGAGCTCAATCCTCAAGAGGCAGGTGTACAAGTAAAGCCCCACATATTCTGACTATGATAATGACTAGATTATGCAAGAATGGTGTCCATCAGTCAGTGTGTGGCCTAGAAGTTGATTTACAGCATACCACGGCAAACTGCAGAGGTCTTGAAAAAGACAGGTTGACACTGCAAATATTGACTCTTTGCATAAACTTAATGTAATTGTCAATAAAATGCTGTGGGATAGACGTACAGATGGATCGCTTGTCAGCCATCCCGACAGCTCGACATGGCATGCTTCTAGCGGAGCTGGCGGTCGGCAAATGGCGATGACGGGGACGCGTGAATGTACAGTATTACTCGGTTGCCCATGTCCCGCTCGCTGGACAGCAGGGAGCGGGGAAACTGTGCTTTCCTGCCCGTCTCCGCTTCAGGGAGATGGGCAGGGAGCAGGCAGTGAGCAGGGAGACAGCAGGCAGTGAGCATGAGAGAGAGGGCTACACAGGGCTTCTGGGAATTGGGCGTGCATGCCCCCTTCCTGGCACGAGGTGGCGGATAGCAATGGTGATTGCTTTGCCAGGAGCTGCTCTAATGAGAGCAGCTACATCTGTATCAAGCTTCAAAAAGTGATAAAGTGGAAAGTGATATACAGTCAGCCAATCAGCTCCTATCAGTCATGCTACAGGCTGGGTTTGAAAAAAAAAAGTAGGAGCGGATTGGCTGGTTGTTTATCCCTTTTTGAAGCTTGGTACATCTGGCCCTGTGCCACTTATGAAATACTTGTCATTTTACTTCAGTGTATAATAATACTATCTTGCAAAAAAGGTCTAGAAACACTGAAGCAATGAAAACCAATACTTGTGTGATTCTCAAATCTTTTGGCAATGATGTATATGTATCCCTGGATCCAGTGCATTACAGGTGCAGGATAAATACAGTAATGCCACTTCACAGGATCCCATAGTCTAGGCAGTCATCCAGGGTCTTGTGCATATCAAAACTAGAGATGTGTGGCGGGCACTTTTTCGGGTTTTGGTTTTGGATCTGGATCTCCCTTCGGGTTTTGGATCTGGATTGGTTTTGGCAAAACCACCCTTGCGGGTTTTGGTTTTGGATCTGGATTTTTTTGGAAAAATTGTAAAAATTGCTAAAATAATAGATTTCGGGCCTGTTTTTGCCCCTAAAGTGTTATTGAGCTCAATAACATTAGTTTCCACTCATTTCTAGTCAATTTTGATCACTTCATAGCTCACAAAATCGTTTTCATTTACTGTAGTAGGGCCATAAGGTTATCCCGAGGTAGCTGGATGACTAAGCTAGGCGACAGCAGTGGGCATCACATACATGTGGACCTTACACTTCCAACCTGGCACATGTTGGAAGCAGAGCAGCACTACAGGGGCCGACAGGGTGGCAGTTTAATAACCCCCCCCCCCCCAAAAAAAAGAGCAAAGAATACAAAGATGTGCAAGTTGAAATTGTCCTTGTAGCTGCGCTCCTCTGTTAGAACCTCCACACGAGTACCAAGAGCCCGATGTGGATTGATTTTGCAGTTTGGCATGTGCAGCCAAGGAGCAGTGGACGTTTGGTGCCGCATTGACTGTGTCTGCAAGGTAGTATCTGTTTGGATCAGTTTAATATCCAACAAGACCCCTATCTGACGTGAGGTCACGTGGTTTGTGAACGCTGGGAGCATTACAAGTTACCTCCTTATACAGTTTGATCAGACTGGCTAGGCGTGCGTTCCATTTCCTCCCTCACCACTTCACCACTTTACATTTGTTCCTCCCGAAGCCACGCACTTGGTCTAGTACGCTGACCATCAGCAGCTGTTGGGACTTCTTCTTCCCAAACATTATCAATTCATCCATACTATCCCAAAAGAAGGATAAATACTCTGGATGTCACTGATGACATATATTCTTCCCCAATAGAGAAGGACCGATCTTCGTTCAAAGCTATACTAGTAGCTGCGCTCCTCTGGTAGAAGATCCAATCAAGTACCAAAACCCCTGTTTGGCTTGATTGTGCACTCTTCCTCGTGTTCAGCCAAGGAGCAGTGGGCGTTTCGTGCAGCACTTATTTAGTCTGCAAGGTAGTATCTGTTTAGAACAGTTTAATATCTAACAAGGCCCCTAGCTGGTGTGAGGTCACGTGGTTTCTGAACGCTGGGAGCATTACCAGTTGCCTCCTCATCCACTTCACCACTTTACATGTGTTCCTCCCGAAGCCACGCACTTGGTCTAGTACGCTGACCATCAGCAGCTGTTGGGGCTTCTTCTTCCCAAACATTTATCAATCCATCCATACTATCCCAAAAGAAGGATAAATACTCTGGATGTCACTGATGACATATATTCTTCCCCAATAGAGAAGGACCGATCTTCGTTCAAAGCTATACTAGTAGCTGCGCTCCTCTGGTAGAAGATCCAATCAAGTACCAAAACCCCTGTTTGGCTTGATTGTGCACTCTTCCTCGTGTTCAGCCAAGGAGCAGTGGGCGTTTCGTGCAGCACTTATTTAGTCTGCAAGGTAGTATCTGTTTAGATCAGTTTAATATCTAACAAGGCCCCTAGCTGGCGTGAGGTCACGTGGTTTCTGAACGCTGGGAGCATTACCAGTTGCCTCCTCATCCATCACCTAATGGGTGGAGGGGGGTGGGGTAATTGGTGGCAGGGGTGGGGTAATTTGTGGCCTCCACCTCTCTAGGACCCCAGGTTTGGAGATCCCTATATAGTCTACCCTTATAGACCGCTATGTAGGTAGTAGGGTCAATTTGTCTGCGACATCTGTCACCCAATTCACCGCTAAGGTTAATTTGTTTGAGCTGGCTGGCTAGGTGTGTTTTCCCTTACCTCCCTCACCACTTCACCAAATCACGTGTGTTCCTCCCGAAGCCACGCACTCGGTCTAGGAATGGATAAGACCATGGATGTCCATGAGGACATATTTTCATCCATAATGGATGATGTGGAGAGAAAAAATCACCCATCTCCCCTCCATTCATCCATCAAAGATTTAAAAATTTAGGACGCTACAAAGAGCCAACAAATGACGCAGAAAGAGGTGCAAGAAAGATTTGCTGGGGCCCTCCCAACCAGCCATTTATCCGGGACATCCCATCCAAAAAAAGAAGTACGATAGGAATGGATAAGACCATAGATGTCCATGAGGACATATTTTCATCCATAATGGATGATGTGGAGAGAGAAACCACCCATCACCCCACCATTCATCCATCAAAGATTTATAAATTTAGGACGCTACAAAGAGCCAACAAATGACGCAGAAAGAGGTGCAAGTAAAAGAATTGCTGGGGCCCTGCCACCCAGCCATCCATCCATCCGGGACATCCCATCCAAAAAGAAGTACGATAGGAATGGATGAGACCATGGATGTCCATGAGGACATATTTTCATCCATCATGGATGATGTGAAGAGAGAAACCACCCATCTCCCCTCCATTCATCCATCAAAGATTTAAAAATTTAGGACGCTACAAAGAGCCAACAAATGATGCAGAAAGAGGTGCAAGAAAGATTTGCTGGGGCCCTCCCACCCAGCCATCCATCCAGGACATCCCATCCAAAAAAAGAAGTACGATAGGAATGGATAAAACCATGGATGTCCATGAGGACATATTTTCATCCATAATGGATGATGTGGAGAGAAAAAATCACCCATCTCCCCTCCATTCATCCATCAAAGATTTAAAAATTTAGGACGCTACAAAGAGCCAACAAATGACGCAGAAAGAGGTGCAAGAAAGATTTGCTGGGGCACTCCCACCCAGCCATCCATCCGGGACATCCCATCCAAAAAAAGAAGTACGATAGGAATGTATAAGACCATGGATGTCCATGAGGACATATTTTCATCCATAATGGATGATGTGGAGAGAGAAACCACCCATCTCCCCACCATTCATCCATCAAAGATTTATAAATTTAGGACGCTACAAAGAGCCAACAAATGATGCAGAAAGAGGTGCAAGTAAAATAATTGCTGGGGCCCTGCCACCCAGCCATCCATCCATCCATCCGGGACATCCCATCCAAAAAGAAGTACGATAGGAATGGATGAGACCATGGATGTCCATGAGGACATATTTTCATCCATCATGGATGATGTGGAGAGAGAAACCACCCATCTCCCCACCATTCATCCATCAAAGATTTATAAATTTAGGACGCTACAACAGCCAACAAAACGAAGCAGAAAGAGGTGCAAGATGACATTGTCCTTGGGCCCTCCCACCCACCCTTATGTTGTATACAGGACATGCAAAGTTTAACAAACCAATCATTTCAGCGACAGGGACTTCAGCAGCAGGGACTGTCAACTGTGGCTGAAATGATTGGTTTGTTTGGGCCCCCACGAAAAATAAATGGCAATGGGCATTGCACAAACTGGCTTTACAAGATGTCATCCTCAGCATCAGATTCCTCAGCCTCATCCTCAACCTCACACACAATTAATTTGTCGTCGCTGGAATCAACCAATACAGGAGGACTGTGTGTATTAGGAGGACGTAAGTGCTGGTGAAGGAGGTCAAGTTCGTGGAATTTGAAATGAATTTTTATGAACATCATCTTCTCCACGTTTTGTGGAAGTAACCTCCTACGCCGATCGCTAACAAGGTTCCCAGCTGCGCTGAAGACTCTCTCAGAATATACACTGGAGGGTGGACAACTTAAGTAAAGCAAAGCAAGTTTGTGCAAAGGACGCCACATTGCCTTTTTTTCTTGCCAATAATGGAATGGACAATCTGACATACCTATATCGATGCTATCGGCAAAGTAGTCATCCACCATTCTTTCAATTGTGATAGCATCATAGTCAGTAGCAGTCAACATGTCCATTATGCTAGGAAGCTCCTTCAGTCCAGACCAGATGTCAAATATATTTCCGGACTGAATAGCAGTGGGTCTCTTAGGAAAATTGAGCTTTTTCCTCGCAACCCCAGTGGTAGAAATTGAAGGAGAAGTTGTGTGCCTGCCACTTTCCGCTTCAGCTGACAAATTTTGGAGCAAGAGGTCTTTGCACCTCTGCAGATTTGTTCCCTTTGGTAACAAAGACCTAGGATCCAGTATTGTCGCCAAAATATAATGATCTAATTGTAAGAGATCGACGACCCTTGGATCCTTGCTAAGTGAACTAATAGCGTGATCCACTAGTCCTACATATTTAGCAGATTCACTCTGCTTCAACTCCTCCTTCAATTTCGCCAACTTCTCTTGCAAAAGGCCTATCAAGGAAATGACCTGGCTCAAGCTGGCAGTGTCAGAACTAACTTCGCATGAAGCAGCCTCAAAGGGCTGCAGGATCTTGCACACCACGGAAATTATTCTCCACTGAGCTTGACTCAGGTGCATTCCCGTTCCTCTCCCTATGTCATAGGTCGAGGTGTAGGTTTGGATGGCCTTTTGCTGCTCCTCCATCCGCTGAAGCATATAGAGGGTGGAATTCCACCTCGTGACCACCTCTTGCTTCAGCTGATGGCAGGCAAATTTAGCTTTTCTTGCAAGTCTTGCAATCTCCTGCACGCACTTGCAGAATGGCGAAAATGTCCACAAATTTTCCAAACAACTGACAACATCTCTTGAACACCCCTGTCCTTTTTCAAGAAATGGTGCACCACCAAATTTACTGTGTGAGCAAAACATGGGACATGTTGGAATTCGCCCACATGTAATGCACTCACAATATTGGTGGCATTGTCGGATACCACAAATCCCGAGGAAAGTCCAAGTGGGGTAAGCCATTGCGCAATGACTTCCCGTAATTTTTCTAGGAGGTTTTCCGCTGTGTGCCTTTTACTGAAACCGGTGATACACAGTGTAGCCTGCCTCTGAATAGCAATGGAAGATGATGTTGCTGCTGCTGCTGTTGGTGCTGCTGCTGAAGGCAATACATCCACCCAGTGAGCAGTCACAGACATGTAGTCTTTTGTTTGCCCTGTTCCGCTTGTCCACATATCCGTGGTTAAGTGGACAGTGGGTACAGAGGCATTTTTAAGGACAGTAACAACGCTTTTTTTTATGTCCGTGTACAGTCTGGGTATTGCCTTCCTGGAGAAGTGGAACCTAGATGGAATTTGGTAACGGGGACCCAGGATCTCTAGCAACTAGGTAAAACCCTCAGAATTAATTGCGGATACTGGACGCACGTCTATTACCAACATAGTTGTTATGGCATCAGTAATACGCTGTGCAACGGGGTGACTGCTGGCATACTTCATCCCCCTTTCAAAGGATTGACTTACAGTCAGTTGCTTGGCTAAGTGATCAGGACTAGCATTCCTGGTCCCCTTCCTGGAAGCAGCAGCACCAGCAGCAGCAGCAGAAGCAACAGGTGTAGCTGTTAGGATGCTTCTGAGGAATCCAGGATAGTAGAGGATTCAGTCAGGATCATGACATTGGGTGCAGGACTACTTCCCAATCCCATAATCTCTGAGGATGGGGATGATGCAGGTGTTTGAGGAGATTGCAGGACCTTGGATTTAACAGAGAAAGGGGAGCAGGATGGTGACGCTGGGCGGGCTGCTACATGTTTTTCACAGTTTCTTTTGACAAAAACTTCTGATGGATGCGCTGCAAATGACGTAACAGTGAGGAGGTCCCGAGGTGCTGCACGTCCTTACCTCTACTTACAATAGCTTTGCAAACGCTACACACGGCTTGACAGTTGTTCTCTGGATTTGGGTAGAAATAATTCCATACATACGAGGTGGATTTTTTGGTCTTTTGCCCTGGCATGACAATGGGCTTTTCCACACCCCGGACAACAACTGTCTCCGTCGGTGCCTTAAAACAAACAACATCATCCTCAACATCATCATCATCCGCATCCCTCTGTGTGCCAGCTTCACCAACAGAATCCACATCCTCATCCAATTCCTCAGAAGCATCCTCAATAACCAGGTCAAAATCTTGACTGGGGATGCTCTTGCACACACTTGCAGAGGGCATGCAAATGGTGGAATGAACCTCCTCTTCACAAACAGTATTTGAAAGGTCCGGCTCACATATGGCATCCGCGGGCACACTTAGACTCTCCTCTGGGATTTGTGACATTTGTGAACTCGCCTTTGTCTTAAAAACTTTCATTCTTTTTTTTGTAGTAGCAGAAGGGCTACATCATTCTTCTGAGACGCTGTACCATCAGTCAGAAACAAAGGCCAAGGCCGTAGCCTTTCCTTCCCACTGCGTGTGGTGAACGGCATATTGCCAATTTTATTTTTCTCCGCACATGACTTTTTTATGGACCATTGTAAAATGAGATTTCTGCTTTGCTTTTACATGGCCTCTAGGCCTTTGCCATCATGAATCTGACTGGTGGTAGCAGATTCAGAAGTTCTATCAGGTTGCTGATCTCCCACTATTTCCTCCACCATCATCCTCCAAAAATTTGGTTTTTTTTTAATACTTTTATTTATTTTTTCTTATTTTTTACACTGGACACAGCATGTGACACTGGACACTGCCCCTGGTCACTGGACACTGCCCCTGGACACAGCCCGTTACACTGGATATATGTCGTCACACTGGACACAGGATATATGTCGTCCCACTGGACACAGGATATATCGTCACACTGGACACAGGATATATGTCGTCACACTGGACACAGGATATATGTCGTCACACTGGACACTGGATATATGTCGTCACAGTGGACACAGGATATATGTCGTCACACTGGACACTGGATATATGTCGTCACACTGGACACTGGATATATGTCGTCACACTGGACAATGGATATATGTCACGCTGGACACAGGATATATGTCGTCACAGTGGACACAGGATATATGTCGCCACACTGGACACTGGATATATTTCGTCACACTGGACACTGGATATATGTCGTCACACTGGACAATGGATATATGTCATGCTGGACACAGGATATATGCCAGCACACATTACATGTCACACTGGACACAGGATATATGTTGTGACTTGTGACACTGGACACAGGATATATTGTCGTCACACTGGCCACTGGATATATGTCGTCACACTGGACACAGGATATATGTCGTCACACTGGACACAGGATATATGTCGTCACACTGGACACTGGATATATGTCGTCACAGTGGACACAGGATATATGTCGGCACACTGGATATATGTCGTCACAGTGGACATAGGATATATGTCGTCACACTGGACACAGGATATATGTCGTCACACTGGACACAGGATATATGTCGTCACACTGGACACTGGATATATGTCGTCACACTGGACAATGGATATATGTCACGCTGGACACAGGATATATGCCGGCACACATTACCTGTCGTCACACTGGACACAGGATATATGTTGTGACTTGTGACACTGGACACAGGATATATTGTTGTCACACTGGCCACTGGATATGTGTCGTCACACTGGACACAGGATATATGTCGTCACACTGGACACAGGATATATGTCGTCACACTGGACACTGGATATATGTCGTCACACTGGACACAGGATATATATGTCGTCACACTGGACACAGGATATATGTCGTCACACTGGACACTGGATATATGTCGTCACACTGGACACTGGATATATGTCGTCCCACTGGACACAGGATATATGTCGTCACACTGGACACAGGATATATGTCGTCACACTGGACACTGGATATATGTCGTCACACTGGACACTGGATATATGTCGTCCCACTGGACACAGGATATATGTCGTCACACTGGACACTGGATATATGTCGTCACACTGGACACTGTATATATGTCGTCCCACTGGACACAGGATATATGTCGTCACACTGGACACAGGATATATGTCGTCACACTGGACACTGGATATATGTCGTCACACTGGACACTGGATATATGTCGTCACACTGGACAATGGATATATGTCACGCTGGACACAGGATATATGCCGGCACACATTACATGTCGTCACACTGGACACAGGATATATGTTGTGACTTGTGACACTGGACACAGGATATATTGTCGTCACACTGGACACTGGATAGATGTCGTCACACTGGACACAGGATATATGTCGTCACACTGGACACAGGATATGTTGTCACACAGGACACAGGATATATGTCGTGAGTGACTGGTGACACTGGACAATGGATAAGATATAGGCCGTCACACTGGACACAGCCCCTTGTATTACTGCAGCCCCTGTACACAGTGTACTACTCAGCAGCACTGCAGCCCCTGCGTGTGAGCACTGCAGCACTGAGTTAGTTAGTTAAATCACAAAAAACACAGGGTTCAGGGCTAAATAAATCACAACACAGGGCTTAGGGCTAAATAAATCACAACAGGGCACGGGCCACAGGACAGCCCCTGGACAGTGGACACTGCAGCCCCTGCGTGTGAGCACTGCAGCACCTAGTTTGTTAAATCACACTACAGGGCTCAGGCCTATAAACAGTCACTGACTCTCAATACAAGTCTACAACACAGGGCAGTGAGGGCACAGGGCAGGTCACGGAGCACAGCACAGGGCAGTGAGGGCACAGGGCAGGTCACGGAGCACAGCACAGCACGGAGCACATGGCACAGAGCACAGCACAGGGCACACAGAGCTTCCCAACCACCCTCTTCCCTCTCCAAGATTGGAGTGAAGATGGCGGGGCGCGCATGCGTCTTTTATAAGATCCCGCTCCCGCGAGAATCCGACAGCGTGATGATGACGTTCGGCCTCGTTATTGGTCCGGAATTCAGGCGGGAACTCCCGAGCCGACTCGGATCTGACCCGGATCCCCGATATTCGGATTTGTCGGATCTCGGGGAACCGAACCCGCTCATCTCTAATCAAAACATGCCTGATACTGTATGCTACCTACCCCAAGGAATGTTATCATAATCTCTTGTTCTTATATTTTTATGTATATTAGTAGTATATTTTTGTTATTACTACTTTGGAGTCTTCCCATGTTTATATTCAAACTATATATTTGTACTTTAAGTTAATAATAGTGCACTGCACAATTACACACTTTAAATAGAAATACCTTTATCCCCTTTGCATGCTATGTGAAGTATCCAGCCACAAACAAAGATAATTGTATCTATTCATCCATCCCATACCATATCATTCTGTATCAGCTATCTCCTATGCAGGGGCAGTGTAAAGCTATAGGCAATCTACATGTAAAACACAATATGCCCCCATATGCTAGATCCAAGATATGATTTCCATTGAAATCCTCAGTATATGTCCAATTGTGTAAAAATGATCTGCTATAAACAATCTTCCTGTTAGGTTTATTACATCACACATACTGTAATGTTAATACTAACTTAACAATTAGGCCAGAACTAATGGGTTTTCCACTCTCCACTCTGCAAATAAATGTAAGGACTTGTGAATGCTGGAAGTCTGCAGCTGGTTAAATAATGGCTTATTTTCACTTCTGAGAGTCATTATAGGAATGTCTGTCAGAGCAAACACATTCTACAGATACATCTGCAGTACATACTTCATGTCAGTCTATTCAAATAAATCAGTGGTAGTTTTGAGAAAATGCAGGTATGTTCTAACATGTTATTTTAATTAACACGTCAAGTACCAACATCTGAGTTTTTCAAACAAATTTGACATAATGGACCTACTTACAGTCTGAGACAAGATGGAAAAGCCATTGAGGCACTTACAAATGAACTTTACCTGTAAAACTCAAAGATTTGTTTTAGATCAGAAAAGGAATTTGGAATATGGTGTAGATTGACAAAAGCTTCTAAAAACTTAAGAGGTGGTTCTGCCCATAGCAATCAGGTTCTAGCTATCTTTTCTCTAATGCATTCTAGAAAATGATATACAGACTCTAATTTGTTGCTATGGGCAACACCACTACTTTTTATTATTAGGGAGAAATGTATTCCTTTGTCTTTAGAAATTCTTAAGGTGAATTGAAATGCAGGATGAACAACTTTTATGAAAGACTTGCCTACTCTCCCTGGATGGCTGGGAGACTCCCACATTTGGAGTGCTGCGCTCACACTCCCAGAAGAGCAGGTCCGCTTGGCACCATCTAAATCCCAAGAAAAGAAAGTAGTTGATGACACAATTTGCGTTAATTGTATCATCACAGCAATGCCCACTTATGCCTTACCACACCCCTTTCCTTTGTCTCAACCACACCACTGCTTATTTCCCATTATGCCAACTTGGCAGGCCCCATTCCAGTCAGGACAGTCAGAGAGTCTGCAACTACAATAAAATAATGTAATTAGCATATTTCTTCCCAACTTTTTTAACTTGGATTCCAAGAAACAGCATTGGCAAAAAAATGATTTCCAGTGACACAGACACCCACAAGGTTAGGCTTTCACCGGAAGGAAAGACAAGATCAACTTGCACACACAAATTAACAGACACATTCTCCCCTTGGTTAACACAATTGTTCCAAGAAATTGTGTGGTATGCTATGAATTAATAATATAATGAGGGTGGTCAGATTAGGTGAATCAGTGGGAAATATTTTATTGCAACATATATAATTGTGAAAAAATCACCTTATAATATTTAGAGTAATAATAAAGATATTGAAGGTAATATCAAAGAACGGTTCACTAATAATACATTAAGAAAAATATAATCTAAGCACATATATACATACATTTGTGATATATATGTAATATATATGGTATGTGCTGGATGAATGCCCGAGGATTGGCCACAGTAGTAACCAGCATAAGTCACTACACACTATTAAGCCTGCCCCACAGACTCCTCTGAATCTAGCCAATTGGAGTGCAGGGGCAGACTTATCAGGAAAATAATGGGGGCTGTCATTTGCATATCTAAAAAGGCAAATATTATTATTCCGGCGCTATAAAAAAAGCTTGAAAGAAAGCTTTGAAAAAGCTCAATACAAGCAGCGAAATGTCTCAGTGAGTGGCCATTTCCAGTCCAACGTTACATTGAAGCCATGAGACTTTGATACTTACCAAGATGAGGACGGAGCAAGAGACTGCCTTAAACCACCAATACATATGGCCAGTCAGTGGATCCTGGTGGCTCAGCAGCAGCTAAACTCTTCCCTTTACAAAGGATAGGAAGCTCCGCAAGTGGCACTGCTTCCCTCTTGGGTTCAAGACTGTGCACTTGAACTAAATATCACTATATATATATATATATATAAACTACTAAATCCTCCTCACCTTTTTTGAGGTGAAGTATCGTCAGCGATCACTAGAGGCCACTCGATGGAACAAATTACTCCTTAACAGAAAATGAAACCAAAATGATATATTTCAAACTTCTTGGATATGGAGAGAGAGGGAGCTGTGAAGACAGAGATTGGAGGTAGGAGCAGATAGGGACAAAACCATAATTTTGAAGGACTTTTAACTACTGTAGTTATAGATATGCAACCTATGGTGTAACATACTATTTACTCTAAAATGATTAGCCAAACTTCTGTGGCAGCTGGCCACACCCCCTCTGAAGACTGTCGACGCCCTTAAACATGGGCCCTTATCACTAAATTCCCCAGTGGGTCCTTCATGCCCCAGTCTGACACTGGATATTAGATCAAGTAAGCTGTGTTTTATTCTTCTCTACCAGCCTTCTCTCATTAAATCAGCGCAGTGTTTTTTGTAAATTAGTTCTAATGCAGTATATGTCTCTTTCCTCCTGTGCTACACATTAGTTTAATGGGTATGTTACTTAAATTACATTTTCAGCTAAATAAAAAGGCTCTATAATATAACCTCAATATCGAGTTAAAGAAAACACTTCTTACTAACTGCTCATTCCACTTATTTGTGGCACAATGCACAAATTAGCATTGTTTCTTCTTCAATTATTTATTCACTTTTCAATTTATTTGGTATTTTATATACTTTTGTGACACATTTTTACAATAGCCTGTGCTTTATGTAGCTAATCTATATTTTTACAGGCGTTATCTCAAGCTTTGTTCCTGTTCACTTTACCTCTTAAATGTAATTTGTCTTCAGCATTCTTTCATTAGGTGTTGATTATGATTGATACTGATTAGGATTAGGAACACTTAATAAATAAATATACTCAGGTATGCATGTGGTGCCAACAGTGAGGGATAGCTGCTTGCAGTTCGGGCAAAGTAATAATGGTACTGCTGTTTATTCTCCGAGCCTACCAGGTGCATTTCCATACCTTCCAACATGACCGTCTCCAGGAGGGACACAATGCTCTGCTCTTACACTTCCCTCAATGTATGATTGCTATCAACTATATTGAACTGGTTAATTGATAAGAAAGGTGTTTCAGCACAGGTAATCATACATTTAAGGTCCCCATACATGCTCCGTTGTGGGCGTACACTTTGTACTTAAATAGTACACATCGCATCGCATGCCTTGTGCATGCATTGTGCTTGCAATCCGATGAAAAGCTAGTACAAAAAGTATGTGCAGCACATACTTTTTGTATTGTACGATGAGATGCGTGTGAGCGCGCATCTCAAAGTACAAAACGGACCGCCGGCGAACAGATCGTGTATGGGGACCTTAAGAGGGAAGTCCAGGAGCATAGCATTGTGTCACTCCTGGAGAGGGTCATGTTCGGAGATATGCTTTTCCCATATCGGCTCCCAGTGCAAAAAAACTAAAAATGCACCCCCTCATGCATAGTTTGATACTGAAGAAATTGTGCGTTCCCCGAAAGGGGTGTGGCTTAATTATAAGGGGTATGGTCTAATTATAAGGGTTGTGGTCTAGCTGAAAAACAATTACCCCCTTTGCTTTGATATTAAATTCTGTTAATTATTAGATTGTTTTGATTGGCTATATTTGAGACCTGTTTCGTTTATTACCTCCCTCGTTTCCTGATCTCTAATGGGACAGAGTGTGATGGGAGAGCGTAGATGGTAGATTTAGTAAATATTCTAAAACAGACAAATGGTGGTGTTTCCCATAGCAACCAATCAGATTCAGTCTATAATTTTCTAGAATGCAACAAAAAAAAATGATGTATACAATCTGATTGGTTGATATGGGCAACACCACCAGAACTTTAGTAAGTATGCCCCTAGATATTTGTAACATCAAATGAAGAGTATTTAATATTGACACAGTAAAGGAATGAACATAATGTTATGAATATTTTTTATACATATATATTC
The DNA here is from genome assembly GCF_055691185.1 of Crinia signifera. Taxonomy (NCBI): domain Eukaryota; kingdom Metazoa; phylum Chordata; class Amphibia; order Anura; family Myobatrachidae; genus Crinia; species Crinia signifera. The sequence continues at coordinate 110,274,363 of NC_139221.1, forward strand.
TAAGATTTGACCTCCTACATTTCTTTAATTTAATTTATTTAATTTTATTAATCATTAGAAGACATTCCTTAAGCTTGTGCTGCAATTAACTATGTGTACAAGGATATGTTTCCATAGCAGCCAGTAATATAAAGTACTTGAAACAGGGTTTTTAACTCCAGTCCTCAAGTAGCCCCAACATATTTTTGTTATTTCTTTAATCATATAGATAGCTAAAATCCTAAAACCATGATATATTGGGGGCATATAAGGAATGCAGTTAAAAGCCTTTGCTTTAGAAAATGAATGCATGTCTAAATGGTTGTTGTGGTAAGAAAAAAAAATTGTACTTATACATAAAAAAACATAAATAAAAAAGTCTTCAAATATATTTTCCAGGCTATGCTTTAACCCCTTCCTGACACAGCATGTTTTTGCCTTCCTGACAGAGCCCTTTTTTTCAAATCTGACATGTATCACTTAAGTGGGGATAACTTTTTTTTGCTTTTACTTATCCCAGTGATTTTGAGATTGTTTTCTCGTGACACATTGTACTTCAAATTAGTGGTAAATTTGGGTCGATACAGTCTGTGTTTTTGTGTGAAAAATACCAAAATGTCGTAAAAAAATGGAAAATTTAGCAATTTGCAAAATGTTAAATTTTCTGCTTGTGAGACAAATAATCATACCACTCAAAATAGTTAATAACTAACATAGACCATATGTCTACTTTATGTTTCCATCATTATTTCAACTTCCTTTTAATTTTTTTGGACACTAGAAGGCTTACAATATGAATAGCAAATTTTCAAATTTTCAAGAAAATTTCAAACACTGATTTTTTTAGGGACCAGTTCAGTTCTGATGTGACTTTGAGGGACTTGTATGTGAGACACCCCCATAAATTATGCCATTTCAAAAACTGCACCCCTCACAGTATTTAAAACAGCATTTTGGAAGTTTGTTAACCCTTTAGGTGTTTCACAGGAATTAAAACAAAGTGTAGGTAAAATTTCAAAATTTCATTTTTTTTGCAGATTTGCAATTTTAATACATTTTTCTAAGGAACACAGTAGATTTTACTAGAGAAATGTGACTAAAAATTGATTCCCCCAATTCTTTTGTTTTCATAAATATCCTATATGTGGCCCTAGTGTGCATGTTGACCAAACCACAGGCTTCATAATAGAAGGAGCACCTACTTGATTTTGGAGCCTCCTTTTTATGAGATTATTTTTTAGGCACCATGTAGGTTTCTAGGCACCATAAGATGCTAAAAGTTAGGAACCCCCCCACAAGTGACCCCATTTTGCAAACTACACCCCTCAGGGAATTCATTGTGCCCCAATTTCTCCCGAGTACGGCAATGCCTCACATGTGACCAAAAAATACCATTTGGGTGCATGGCAGGACTCAGAAGGGAAGGAGTGATTTTTGGATTTTGCAGCTCAGATTCTAGTGGAATGTTGGTGGGTGCTATGTTGCATTAGCAAGACCCCCGAAGCACCAATACAGTGGAACCCCCCCACAAGTGACCCCATTTTGCAAACTACACCCCTCAGGGAATTCATCTAGGGGTATAGTGTACATTTCAAACCCCCAGGGGTTTCACCAATTTTGATACAACTGGGCTGTGCAAATGAAAAATTACATTTTTTACACAAAAATGCAGTTCTGGCTCAAAATTTTTCATTTTCACAAGGAATGAAGGAGACAAAGCACCCCAAAATCTGTGCCCCAATTTCTCCCGAGTATGGCAATGCCTCACATGTGACCAAAAAATACCAGTGGGGTGCATGGCAGGACTCAGAAGGAAAGGAGTGATTTTTGGATTTTGCAGCTCAGATTCTGGTGGAATTTTGGTGGGTGCTATGTCGCATTAGCAAGACCCCCAAAGCACCAATACAGTGGAAGCCCCCCACAAGTGACCCCATTTTGCAAACTACACCCCTCTGGGAATTCATCTAGGGGTATAATGTACATTTCAAACCCCCAGGGGTTTCACCAATTGTGGTACAACTGGGCAGTGAAAATGAAAAATTAAATTTTTTACACAAAAATGCAGTTCTGGCTCAAAATTTTTCATTTTCATAAGGTATAAAGGAGAAAAAGCACCCCAAAATCTGTGCCCCAATTTCTCCCGAGTATGGCAATGCCTCACATGTGACCAAAAATACCATTTGGGTGCATGGCAGGACTCAGAAGGGAAGGAGTGATATTTGGATTTTGCAGCACAGATTCTGGTGGAATTTTGGTGGGTGCTATGTCGCATTAGCAAGACCCCCAAAGCACCAATACAGTGGAACCCCCCCACAAGTGACCCCATTTTGCAAACTACACCCCTCAGGGAATTCATCTAGGGGTATAGTGTACATTTCAAACCCCCAGGGGTTTCACCAATTTTGATACAACTGGGCTGTGCAAATGAAAAATTACATTTTTTTACACAAAAATGCAGTTCTGGCTCAAAATTTTTCATTTTCATAAGGTATGAAGGAGAAAAAGCACCCCAAAATCTGTGCCCCAATTTCTCCCGAGTACGGTAATGCCTCACATGTGACCAAAAAATACCAGTTGGGTGCATGGCAGGACTCAGAAGGGAAGGAGTGATTTTTGGATTTTGCAGCTCAGATTCTGGTGGAATTTTGGTGGGTGCTATGTCACATTAGCAAGACCCCCGAAGCACCAATACAGTGGAACCCCCCCACAAGTGACCCCATTTTGCAAACTACACCCCTCAGGGAATTCAACTAGGGGTATAGTGTACATTTCAAACCCCCAGGGGTTTCACCAATTTTGATACAACTGGGCAGTGAAAATGAAAAATTACATTTTTTTACACAAAAATGCAGTTCTGGCTCAAAATTTTTCATTTTCATAAGGTATGAAGGAGAAAAAGCACCCCAAAATCTGTGCCCCAATTTCTCCCGAGTATGGCAATGCCTCACATGTGACCAAAAAATACCAGTTGGGTGCATGGCAGGACTCAGAAGGGAAGGAGTGATTTTTGGATTTTGCAGCTCAGATTCTGGTGGAATTTTGGTGGGTGCTATGTCGCATTAGCAAGACCCCCGAAGCACCAATACAGTGGAAGCCCCCCACAAGTGACCCCATTTTGCAAACTACACCCCTCTGGGAATTCATCTAGGGGTATAATGTACATTTCAAACCCCCAGGGGTTTCACCAATTGTGGTACAACTGGGCAGTGAAAATGAAAAATTAAATTTTTTACACAAAAATGCAGTTCTGGCTCAAAATTTTTCATTTTCACAAGGAATGAAGGAGACAAAGCACCCCAAAATCTGTGCCCCAATTTATCCCGAGTACGGCAATGCTTCATGTGTGACCAAAAAATGGCAGGACTCAGAAGGGAAGGAGTGATATTTGGATTTTGCAGCACAGATTCTGGTGGAATGTTGGTGGGTGCTATGTCGCATTAGCAAGACCCCCAAAGCACCAATACAGTGAAACCCCCCCACAAGTGACCCCATTTTGCAAACTACACCCCTCAGGGAATTCATCTAGGGGTATAGTGTACATTTCAAACCCCCAGGGGTTTCACCAATTTTGATACAACTGGGCAGTGAAAATGAAAAATTACATTTTTTTACACAAAAATGCAGTTCTGGCTCAAAATTTTTCATTTTCAGAAGGTATGAAGGAGAAAAAGCACCCCAAAATCTGTGCCCCAATTTCTCCCGAGTACGGCAATGCCTAACATGTGACCAAAAAATACCAGTTGGGTGCATGGCAGGACTCAGAAGGGAAGGAGTGATTTTGGGATTTTGCGGCTCAGATTCTGGTGGAATGAATGGTGGGTGCTATGTGGCATTAGCAAGACCCCCGAAGCACGGTGAAATTATGAACCTAATAATCCATAGATGTGTGGTATATTTTAAAACACTCCTTTATACATAGGCCGGGTTTGTCGGGGCAAGTGTCACACTGGAAAATAGTTTGCTTTCTTATTCCCTTTTTATAGCAAACTTTGCACCTTTTTTGTGTCCTGCCCTTTTTTCCAGTGGAGGGGATTTCATCAGGAAAATGCTGCCCTGGTACAATACGGGGGCCAGTACTAGAAGTACTGGGGCCCTCTGCCTGCTGGTTCCCAAATATTAGGCCCTTTATGACTTCCTCTTGAAAGTGCATAAATGTCCCCCTCTGGCTGGTAGAACGGAATAGCACGTAAGCGTTATACAGTGCCATCTGGATGATATACACGGCCAGCTTCTTGTACCAGATTTTTGTTTTCCGCAGGGCACTGTACGGCTTCAGTACCTGATCTGAAAGATCCACTCCGCCCATGTACCTATTGTAATCCAGGATACAATTAGGTTTTGAGGTGTGGGTACTGGTACCTCGTACAGGGACGGAGGTGGTACTGTCTCCGTGAATTGTTGTCAGTATAAGGACATCCCTCTTGTCCTTATATTTGACCAACAACATATTTTCGGTGCATATTCCCCTGCTTTCACCCCTTCTCATTACTTGGGCAATGTGCGTTTTTGGGAGGCCTCTTTGGTTCTTGCGCACAGTACCGCAAGCTGCTGTACCTCTTGAACCAAGGGCCTTAAATAGGGGGATGCTGGTGTAAAAGTTATCCACATAGAGGTGATAACCTTTATCCAGGAAGGGGTGCACTAAATCCCAGACAATTTTTCCACTAACACCTACGAGGGAGGGGGGGGCATTCTGGCGGTTCAATTCTTGAATCCTTCCCTTCATATACCCTAAACCTGTGAGTGTAACCTGAGGTGCTTTCACACAGCTTATACATTTTTATGCCATACCTTGCCCTCTTACTGGGAAGGTACTGGCAGAATTTAACCCTTCCTTTAAAATGTATAAGGGACTCGTCTATGCAAATGAATTTATCAGGGATGTACATCTCTTCAAATTTGGCACTGAAGTGATCAATGACCGGCCTGACTTTGAATAGCCGGTCAAAGGTGGGATCATCTCTGGGTGGGCACTGTGCATTATCGTTGTAATGCAATAATTTAAGGATTAACTCAAAACGAGTCCGGGTCATGGCCATACGGTAAAGTGGGGTGCTGTACAGAACATCTGTACTCCAATATTGCCTAATTTCTGGCTTTTTTACTATGCCCATATGAAACACCAGACCCCAAAACGTCATCATCTCTACTGCATCTACAGGGGTCCACCTAGCAAATGATGACGTGGGGTTTTGAGCAATAAACTGCTGGGCATATAAATTAGTTTGGTCCACCAATAAATTTATAAAATCATCAGAGAAAAATAATTTGAAAAAGTCAATTTCTCTGAGACCTGTGGAATCAAATTGGATTCCTGGGATGGCCAAAAACTCAGGAACCTGGGGCTCAAAATTGTCTGGTGGTGGGGTCCATACGAGATCAATTATTGGGGGGGGGTCTCAGCTGCTCTACGGGGGCGTCTTTGAGGGGGTCCCTCATCACTAGAGGAGGAAGAGGAGCTTAAGATGAATCCTTCAAATTCCCCGCTTGCCTCACTGGCTGTGTCAGAGTCAGAGGCAAGCATGGCATATGCCTCCTCCGCTGAATACATTCTTCTGGATGACTGGGATGACATTTGGGATGACATTTGGGATGCCATTTTTATTTTTGTGTTTCTGGTAGTGAAATGTTTCAACACGTGTATAGTGTAGGGGGGGTACAAACTTTATTTCAATGTAGTATGTAGTGTGTAGTGTGTATGTAGTGCAGAAAAAAAAAAAAAAAAAAAGGTCCTGCGCCAAAAATTGAGCACAGATGTTGGTCAGTAACGTCCGTCACTGAACAGCGCTCAAAGGCAACAGGAATTTGATCAAAAAAATTTGATCAAAAAAAATTAAAAAAAGACCCCACAGCACCCTTAAAAAAAAAAAAAAAAGGTGATCAGTGATGCGACACTGATTACCAGTGAGGGGCAGCAGGTGCACAACCTTTGGTGCAACTGACAGTGCAACTGGCAGGTATATATAAAAAAAAACCTCTGCACCCCCAAAAAGTTGCTGATCACCTCAGATATAGTGATCAGCACAAAAGGGGGGGCAGCAGACACAAAATATAGCACTCTCTATCACTCTCTGTCACTATCTCTCTCTATCTCTCTCTATCTCTCTCTATCTCTCTCTCTCTCTATCTCTCACTATCTATCACTCTATGACACTGCAGCAGCAGCACTGACAGTTATATATATAAAAAATAACCCCTGCACCCCCAAAAAGTTGCTGGGGGTGCACAAAAGGGGGGCAGCAGACACAAAATATAGCACTCTCTATCACTCTCTGTCACTATCTCTCTCTATCTTTCTCTATCTATCACTCTATGACACTGCAGCAGCAGCACTGACAGTTATATATATAAAAAATAACCCCTGCACCCCCAAAAAGTTGCTGGGGGTGCACAAAAGGGGGGCAGCAGACACAAAATATAGCACTTTCTATCACTATCTCTCTCTATCTCTCTATCTCTCACTATCTATCACTCTATGACACTGCAGCAGCAGCACTGACAGGTATATATATAAAAAAAAAACCTGCGCCCCCAAAAAGTTGCTGATCAGTTAATTTATACTGATCAGCACAAAAGGGGGGGGGGGCAGCAGTCAGTTGCACAGCTGTATATATATAAAAAATATATAGCACAATCTGTCACTATCTCTCTATCTCTCTCTATCTCTCTCTATCTCTCTATCTATAACTCTATCACACTGCAGCAGCACAAAATATAGCACTCTCTGTCACTAGCCCTCTCTATCTCTCTCTATCTCTCTCTCTCTATCTCTCTATCTATAACTCGAACACACTGCAGCAGCACAACACAGCACAGCACAACACAGGAAGTCACAAGAAGTAACAAGATCCAGGAACGCTACAAGCAGTGATCAGGTAAGTGTTTGCAAGGATAAGGTCAGTATATCGCGGCAGATAGGCACGGTGACCGCACTGCACGCAATTCCAGACCGGAATGGCGTCTGCAGTGCAGTCACCGTTAGTTTAAATCACCCTCCATGGCTGTGATTGGTCCGTCGGTCCGACGAACCAATCACGGCCTTTGGGGGCGGGTGGGGTGAGGTGGGGTGACACCAGTGTCACCCTTACACCCCGTGGTGATTGGTGCTGTACTTTACAGCACCAATCACCACCGATCCCTGTGTCACCGGCGAACGTTATTCGCCGGTGACACAGAAAACGCTGTAATTGGCTGTTCACACTGAACAGCCAATCACAGCGATCGCCGACGGGGGGGCGGCATCGCAGCCCCCCCTGGGCATGCAGGGACATGTCTGCTGTCAGGGACAGCAGACATGTTTAAACTGTCACCGCGTCTATAGACGTACATTTACGCCATGTGTCGGGAAGTACATCCCGGCCATGACGTAAATGTACGTCAAATGTCGGGAAGGGGTTAAAATCAAGGTCCCATAATGTAGTCTAGTGGTTCCCAAACTTGTTTGAATCACGCACCGCGGCACGGTATCAGAATTTAGTTTCATGTTACACCTAGATCTCAAAGTTTATTTTTAAGAAAAAAAGGTTCAATTGTATGCTGAACGAAAAGATTGGATTCTGTTTATCCACTTATTTTATGATTAAAAGCCACAAGCACTGAATTTGTCTATCACGTTAAACATAAATTATTTGAATTAGTCCTGGACCACCTGTTCAAGACACCCCTGCAAATGTTCCAAGATACTCCAAAGTGCCACAGCACAGAGTTTGGGAACTGCTGCCATAGTCCATTTCCTTATTTTAATTTCACGTGGTGGTGCGGCCACTGTTGGCCGAACCGCCACATGGCTTCCGCCCACCCAAGTAAGTAAATGTGCCGGAGTTGCCGGTTTGGGGGCGGGGGCATTATTTTTTTAGGGAGGCCCATTCTGGGATCCCGGGAATACTGGAATCGAGCATTTTTCAATCCTAAGAAATGCCTACGGGATTAGCATCTCTAATGGAAACCACTGAACAGGCTGGAACTTTGCCACCCATACACTCTCTGAAGAAGCCGCTGATTACTACAAATAGGCGGGGAAACGCGTTAGAGGACCACTTTATTGGCAATACATTTAAGAGGATTGGTACCCCTGATTATGCTGTGAGCAGCTTACCTGAAAAATACACTCCGGAAAAAGTTGTATATCTGGCTAACCAGCGCCATCAACTGGGAGGACAGGATTTAGCAGCACAAGGTCATCTGTAAGGTACCATTACCCAAACTGTCTGGCCAGACATGAAAAGTGACTACAAAATACCCTTTAATCACTAACAAATAGTGCAATATATTGTGTTTCTAATAACAACACTAAAACCTGGGAATGTACTGTGGCTATCGTCAGTAATATGCTTATAACAATACTAACCTGACACTAATCACTATAACCAGGACTGGAATCTAGTTAAATACAACCGGTTGTATATTCCCTATTTTATATATTGTGTGCTTTTTATTTTTCTTGATTTTTAAATATTTTTATCTGTATATTGTATTTGTGTAATATTAAATTGTTTTCATAACTCTAGCTGGGTGCTTGGGACTAAGAGCAATCCCAATTAGAGCAGCAGCGCCTAACGACGAGTGAGGTCTGGCCGACCTAAAAATACTAATACCTTTTCAGGCTGGAACTGGTTGGAGATTTACAGGCTAGACCTGGTGGCAACTGGAGCAACTAGAACTAGTTGAACTAGGTTAGAAGAAGGCACCAGAAGAAAAGCTCTGCTAAAGGTGCAGAACTAGAGTTCAGGAACATATCAGGAAGCAACGTTGTTCAGATCCTGGACACCTGCTCCTTTCTTAGACCCCCCTCCTTAACACCATTGGTAGAGCGCGACTTCACATTTGTGGTTAGGCCAGGATTGGTCAAACTAGTCAGCTGACCCACATGAAGATGGCGATGCCCATGGACTATAGCTAGCAGGAAAAAGCCAGCACGGCATCCTGAAGACAATATCTAGCCTGCAGATGGCCAGAGGGAGAAACGGGCCAGTAAGCGCATGATCAGCTGATGCTGGACCATGATATGCCCTTATTATGGTATGTATTTGTATATGTATAACTCTCAAAATAATATTTAACTTGCTCTCATTTGGAGAAAGGCCTCAGAGTCATTTTAAGACAGAAATTGTCCCATTTGCAAATGTCTGTGGGCCTCCTTAAAATATTAGTGCAAGTGCATGAGCAGAAAATGACAAAGACTCTGGCACTGACTCAGGGTACAGTATGTTATCTTCTATGTAAGCACCATATATTTGCCAAAATCTTCATAACTATTGTACCAGCACCATATTTCCAGTGATATTTTCAGAAATATGCGCAGCTGCCAGCTAAATAAATGCAATGGAAGTCTTGACTGAGGTGATTTTGTAAACCAAACACCTTGCACCCATTTGTAGAAACATTACTGCAATTCCTGTTCTGTGTCCTGTTCTGTGTCCAATTTTTCTGGATACATTGGCAGGGGCTCAGAAAGACATTCATTCAGGAATTCATAACATGATAAAAATGTGTCCTTACATAATTATCTAAGCAAATGCATAGGAGTAAAGTGAATTTGGCTAATTGCAGAAATAGTACATTTTTATTTTGAGAAATTAGAAAATTATGGAAAGCAGTCGCCAATGATGATGGTTTGTGTCAATGGGATGTGTCAATTATAACTGGATTTGATCTTTTTATATAGATTTATGTAATTATTTATTCAGCCTAATACTAAATCCACTGCAATGTATGACCTGGAATTAGCATAGGTTGTCTATCAAACTAATGAAATGTATTAGTCAGAGAAACATGGATTGCTCTGTAATATGAAATAATACATCCGAATCATGCAGCAGCGATAGCAATAGTATTGTAAAATACTGATTATTCTGCTGAAATATATACAATGTATTAATTAAACAGAAAATGTTTCTGGCACTACCTTATGTGTAATTACCTTTTTGTATTAGCTTTTATGTACATCAACCTAGACTATTTCTCTCTGCAGAATATGAAATGCAATATCTGTCCAGTTAGCGCACTTATAAGTGCATGTCCCCATAACTGATTAACTGTAACCGCTCATGATCATTTGTAGGCCTGCATATGCAACTGAAGTTGTGAATGACAAAAAGAGTCAAATCGTTACTACAAAGTCCAGCTAACAATTGCTTTAGGGCCAACCCCCCCCCCAAAAAAAAAAAAATGAGCTTCTTTGGTTCACAGCTATATCTTATATATTGGTACTTGACTTGTGTAGTTTCATGGCGGCACTGGGATCGCATCACATGCAATTTGATCACGTGCGATGCAATGCAATGCGATTTAGCACCCCCCCACAATCCACGTTTTGCACACCCCCACTATCCACGTCACCCCGAAGTGTGGCGAATGCAGAAAGCCCCGCAAGGGGATGTGGTACGCGTCCTCCTGACCTGTTCATACCCCCACTATCCACTTCGGCGTTGATTTTATTCGGAGTTGATTTTATAAAGTGTGGCGAGAGCAGCGGCCCACCGAGCCTGAAGCATGGCGAGCGGACGCGGAATACACGCCACGCTTCCAGCGCGGTGGCTCGCTGCACTCAACACACTTTATAAAATCGGGGGTATGAACAGGTCGGGAGGATGCGGACCGTGTCCGCTCGCCACGCTTCGAGTTGACGTGGATAGTGGGGGTGTGCTAAGTAATAGTGGGGCTGTGCTAAATCGCATTGCTTCACATAGCACGCAATCAAATTACCTGCAATTTCTGTGCAATGCGATCCGCGGGCAGGGGCACCGTGAAACTGCACAATTACCATTGCATCACATGCAAATCGCATGCGATGTAATGCAATGCGATCCTAGTGCCACCGTGAAACGACACAAGTACCTAAATATTTTATGAGAGCGAGTAAAAACTGTACATGGAAGGTGAAAAAGGGATCGTTTTGAAAGTTCTATGTCACCTATAATTACATATGACCACTGCACTAACCTATAATCACAATTAAAGATGTGAAGTCTACATTTCAAAATGCAACATGGAATATTATTTTTCTATGCACTTCCCATTCTCTCCATATTCTGCCATGATATAGTCTTAAGATGCCCATACACAGTACAATTTACGGGAGAGATGAGTTGAACGCTCCCACGCACATCCCATCGCACAGCTCAAAAAGTATGTGCTGCACTTATCTAGTCCAAAGCCCATACAATATTTGTACCGAGTATGGGCACCTTTAGTCCCTGAACCTATGAAATATGGTGCTTCCAATCCACCTTGGGAAATATGTTGGATGATAAATCTTATAATGTGTAGGCAGATTTACTCCCATCTGTAAATTCCAACAGTTCTAACCCCACACTTCCTGACTGATTACTTCGCCCCCCTTTATTGCCCACATATAAGTAAGGGGTGGAGACAAATACATATGGATGATTGTGGATGGAACAATGGCGGTCAGAATACAGGTGCTGTTATCCCAATAGAGGGAATCCCGACAGGGGTCCAGTAGGTATATTTACCTTTCACCCTGCAGCCTAACCCTAACCTTTGCCCAGCTGCCTGTTTCCTTACCCGTTACTGCCTAACAGTAATCCTCCGACTGCAGACTTACTTAACCCCCCCACTCTATCTATCGATCTATCTATCCGTGTGTTATTTTTAATATAAATATATATGTATATTATATATATGTTGTCTGTATCTGATGAAGGGGGTCACACCCCGAAAGCTAGTCTTTTAAATACAGACTTTCTGCATTTACAACCGCCTCTTGAGCGTTGCCTATTTGGATCATTATATATATATATATATATATATATATATATATATCGGTAGAAGGTGTCTGGCACTGCCACTTGAATAGATACAAACTGGGTGCCCACGTGGAGGATAAATACACACGGCAATGACGCGGCACTCCAAGATTTTTGATAACGATATCAGGTTTATTCTTAGCAATGTTTTAATACACTTAATTATAACTTTCCTGGTGAAAGGTATAGTAAACTGAAACATTGATATAATTATATATACAAAAAAAGGTTGTATCCTTTATCTTGCACCAAAAACATAATGTGTTATGCTGCACAGATTTGGAACAATGGACAGCACAATGCTGCTCACATTTGGAAAATACATTCAGCTCAGGTGGCTGGGTCCTATTACATATAATGTCTCACCATAGTCATCAGCCCTGTATAGGTACATCGTATTACATACACTGCACTTTGTGTAGGTTATTGTTGTATAGCTTAGTCCTCCATTAAGGGCTGCCACATTCACATTAAAATCATGTATTTGTAAACCCCAGAAATATTGCATTTGCACATGATAGGATGACTTTGCAGATGATTGGTGCATTTACCAATATAACAGGCAGCTGCATGCTGCTGGTTAGCTGGACGTCTGGATGATGCTATGCTGTATAGTGGCAGCCATGTTTTGGTTTGGCGTAGCGGAATGTTCTGCTGGAAATGCCAGTCTTGTTGAAGACAGCGCAGGTGAGTTTTGGGGAGGCACTAGAGGCAGCTTAAGGCACTGCTGGAAACAATAACAGCCTATGGGCTGATAGACCTTAACACACAAAGCTTAGCTCATGTTTACTGTCATGTTCTCTGAGGGTTAGTGTAGGACTGTTCAAAAGGGAAGGCTTGGCACAGTTGGCCTGCTTAAACACACACAAGGGGTAAATTTAATAGGGTCTGAGTTTCTGCAGGTCTAGGAGTTTGGACAAGAATGGATGTACTTTGATAGCGGCAATCATTTACATGGCAAGACCAGAATTAGTGTCCATTCTTGGCCGAAATCCCAGACCTCCGGCATAGTTTGGCGTATGAGTGCACAGTATGTATTATTTATTAATTATTATTATTTTTATTATTAACAGTTTATTATATAGCGCATACACGTTCCGCAGCGCTTTACAGAGTATAGTTGACATTCACATCAGTCCCTGCCTCAGTGGAGCTTACAATCTATATTCCCTACGACATATACACGCACACAGACATTGTAGGGTTAATTTTGTTGGAAGCTAATTAGCCTACCAGTGTATATTTGGATTGTGGGAGGAAACCAGAGTACCCGGAGGAAACCGAAGCAAGTGCAGGGAGAATATACAAACTCTGCACAGTTAGCGCCATGGTGGGAATCGATTAATGTATTATTTATCACAGTAATATGGTCACTTTTCTCCAAAGATACATCAAAATATATTAATTAAAGTATTTTGTGTGTATATGTATGTATAATAATACAGTTCCGTGCAAAAGTTCATGGCAGGTGTGGATAAAATTATGCAAGTCTACAGCAGCAAAAGATCTGGAAGATCTGTGGTTAGTTCCTTCAAAAAATTTGTGGAAGTGTCCCTAGAAGAATTGATTCTGTTTTAAAGGTAAATGGTGGTCATGTCAAATATTGATTTGATTTAGATTTATCTTCTGTTTCTTCACTTTGCATTTTGTAAATTGATCAAAATAAACTATTAACACTCCTATTTTTTAAAGCATTCTAGCATTTTATCTATACCTGCTTAAAACTTTTGTTGGTCATAATGTATATTTTATATTTAGCATTATATCCGGTGACTTATTTAGTAATAATCTTCTTGGCATATATTTCTCTAAATAATATTTTTAAGCTATGTATATGAAAAGATAATCAGTTGTACTAAGTTTCCACAATAAGGTTATTTGTAACTACAGTTAAACATAATATATGTCCTATACCTTCGAAGTCTAGCAGGACGTGTCCTCCACATGACCCTCAAGATGGCGAGGATGCATCCATTACAGTGAAGGAAGGCGTGTCTTCCCTTTCTCCATCACTAGCAAGTCAACTTCAGGTCAATATGCAGATTTACAACAAGATATCTGTTAGCAACAGAAGTCAATCAAATTGTGCAGCTATAGATAGTGAAAATAATTCTTAACATTAATAAAATGTATGAATGTAACATTGTCTGTAAATTTGTAAATAAAATGCAATCACACTAATATAATATTATACCTTAACTGTGCCATACTCTTAATAATTATGATAATGTGTTTCACTGTGTTTTAACTTTTTTTTTTTCCAAGAAACCCCCAGACCAAGTTACATATATTTTAAAGTGATAAACATATCCCTCAAACATGACATCTTTATATCTTATCTTTACTCCAATGCATGATGAAACTGAGCCGTTATGTAAAAGGCCTTCTGTGTTCAGTTTGGGATTCTCAGAATCACAGTCCTCACAGGATCAGGAGCTGCTCACAATAAAGCATTCATTATTGGTGCAATGCCCTCCAAGTGCACAGCTTAGAAAGTTAAATGTGAAGCCCTTTAGCCCTTTTACTGCTACATGAACCAGAAATTATTTGCACACCAATGAACTGCAATGCTAAAACCTGACTCAATGAATGAATAAAGCAAACTGCTCAAACTAATATATCAGCTATTAATGCAGGAAACAAAATGTACAAAGTGAGGAGAGGACTGATATCCATGGAATGGTCAGATTTGTACATTGTACAAATCTGACCATGTAGAGCCGGCAACGGTTGCCCTGGAGGGCAAACACAAGTGAATGGGCCACCCTTTTTGACTACTGCAACAATGGAGAAATGGGCATAGTGAGAATAATTTTCAGAATGTGGGTGTGGTCTATATAGCCACAATAGAGTAATATTGGCCCAGATAGAGGGACACTACTATTTTCATGATTTTGGAGATCTTTTGTGCTATGCTGGGTATTAATTTAAGCATGACATGTACAATTACCCTCAATCTAATGAGCAGATGGAGAGGGTTAATCAGAGTTTAGAGCATCTGAGATTTTATATTTTATTATTGGGCGAGTTTCTCCATTGCACATTTTTTTGGCTTATAATAATGCTCCACACACATCATCCATCACAGCTCCTATTCTATTGCGTGTAAGTGCAACACTCCGAAGCCTCTTCTTTTGTTCTCCCAGAAACAGATACCTTATACTATAGAGCAGTGGTGGCCAACCTGTGGCTCTTGAGCCTCATGCGGCTCTCCCCCTTGTAAAGTGCGGCTCCTGCTCCCACTGCTGCCCGCCGCCCACCGTCTGTCCCAGTCCCCCTTGCTGCCGGTTCCCTGAATCCCTTCTCCTTCTGAGGGGAGGAGAGCGCGCATCGCGCATCTCTCCTACCCCTTACTGTGCATCCTTGTGACTGGGCCGTCTGCCAATCAGAGCTCGTGGGCCAGCAGCCAATCAGGAGCCGGCCAGCGAGCTTTGATTGGTGAGCGGCCCAGTCACAGGGAAGTGAGGGGGAAGGAGACGCGCGGTGTGCTGTGCTCTCCTCTCATCGGTGACATGACAGGAGGACTGCAGGGGAACACCAGACTGTCCTCTCCACACCTGGCAGCAGCAGCAACAACGGTGAGTGCTGCTGCTGGGAAATTTGCACTGTGGGGGCATAGCAGTTTGTGGCACTGTGGGGGCATAGCAGTTTGTGGCACTGTGGGGGCATAGCAGTTTGTGGCACTGTGGGGGCATAGCAGTTTGTGGCACTGTGGGGGCATAGCTGCTTTTTGGCACTGTGGGGGCATACCCGGCACCATGTGGTGCATACCTGGCACCATGGGGGGCATATGTGTATCTGGCACTATTGGGGGCATATGTATATATGGCACTCCACTATTGGAGGCATATTTGTATCACACCCACCCAAGGGGTCAAAATAGACTACGCCCCTTTTTTTGGCGCATGCGCCTTCGGCGCGCCCATGATGTCAGCTCTTTAGCTTGACTACCGATATTTTTCGGCTCTTTACCTCTGACCGGTTGGCCACCCCTGCTATAGAGGATCTTCTTTTTGTCTTAGAAGTACTGAGAAAAAGGTTCAGGAGGGCCGCTCCATCTACAGTTGGCAAATCATTTCTTTATTGACACCAGAGGCCATGTAATAATATGGTTAGAAATAGAATTTGGTTGTCCACTCTTAACATTTGGTTAAATAAACTTCCATAGGATTCAGTATTGAATCCCGGCGGTCGGGATCCCGGCGTTCAGAATCCCGACGCCGGAATCCCGACAGCCAAAATCCTGACAAGGGGGGGACGTGGATCGCCACGCAGCGGGCCCGGTGCCTCGCTACGCTCGGCACACTAATTTATTCTCCCTCCAGGGGTGTCGTGGACACCCACAGAGGGAGAATGTGTCGGGATTTCGGCGGTCGGGATTTCGGCGGTCGGGATTCTGGCGTCGGGATTCTGAATGCCGGGATCCTGACCGCCGGGATTTTAACTGCATCCCCTTCCATAAAGTTTGGACCCAAGTAAATTGGTACAATGAAGTTCATTACAAGAATAAAATTGTTTGCGACCAATTGTACTTTCCTATATCTTTAACCATACCTGTCTTTTATTTACTATTTAGGTTAGGGTTCTAGTGTACAAAATTTGGTGAGCCAAGGTTCAAAGTTACAGAAAAGTTGATTAAAAAGGGTATGGGTTGGAATTGGAGAAGAGATAATGATTTTGAAGCAAATACTTGCATGTAAATGTAATTGATGAAGATATTTCATAAGATCTTCAGAAACATTAGTATTGAGGTTCTTTGACTCCTCCTCAAGGGTAAGTAATATTACAAAATATTGCATGCTAGCTGCACTTGACAATCTAAAGTACTGCTATTGTCTAATTGCAGCTGCTGGCTTTAATTACTTAGTCACTTCCTTATGTAACACAGAGTCTAAGCAGAGTCAACTTCTTAGTTGCCAAATGGAGGCATGTTAAATTAGAGCTATATTTATTCATTTATTTATTAACAGTTTCTTATATAGCGCACACAGATTCCGCAGCGCTTTACAGAGAATAGTTGAACATTCACATCAGTCCCTGCCCCAGTGGAGCTTACAATCTATATTCCCTACCACACATATATACGCACACAGACAGTCTAGGGCAGGCATGTCCAACGTTGGCCCTCCAGATGTTGTGAAACTACACATTCCAGCATGCTTTGCCACAGTTTTCTATTAGAGAATGCTAAAACTATTGCGAAGCATGCTGGGATGTGTAGTTTCACAACATCTGGAGGGCCAACGTTGGACATGCCTGGTCTAGGGTTAATTTTTTTTTTTTGGGAGACAATTAGCCTACCAGTATATTTTTGGATTGCAGGAGGAAACCGGAGTACCTGGAGTAAACTTACGCAAACACGGGGAGAATATACAAACTCCGCACAGTTAGGGCCATGGTGGGTATCGAACCCATGACCTCAGTGCTGTGAGGCACTAATGCTAACCATTACACCATCCGTACTCCTCCAAGAACCTGTGCCACTGATAGGGGTACAAGGCCAAGGGGGCCACCCAGTACTTTTGGCACAACTAGTGGGGAACCTGGAGAAGCAATGGTGCTCTGACCTTCGTGCTCTTGGCTGCAGAGCTCCCTGTGATTACAGCTGTTTGAAGAGGATCAGCCTGCAAGCAAATTTCTTCAGGGGAAACTGGTTTCCAGGGCAAAGTGTCAGGAGTAGTGGAAAAGTTAGATAGAAGGAGGTTGAGTTTGTCTTTTTTTTATTAATGGTCAGTTAATTGTCATTGTATCACACATATATTAGAAACTTTATGGGCCAAATGTAATAGGGTGAGAGTTTCAGAAAGTGAGAGATTTTGGGAGAGTTTTCCCATGTTTTTTAAAGCAGCAATCAATTATACTGCAAAACCAGGTTGATTTGGCCAAGTAATTGATTGCTGCTTTAAAAAACATGGGAAAACTCTCCCAAAATCTCTCACTTTCTGAAACTCTCACCCTATTACATTTGGCCCTATATGTCCATACATGCTTTACCACTTTCCCAGTTATGCTGTCATCCATATGCTCTTATGTGCAGTCAGTACTTTTACATGCCCTTTATTTGCCATTAAACCCCTCTACAGACACCTTATATGACATCAGACCCGCTCCATATGCCCCTTACTTGCCATCAGACACCCCCCCCCCCCCTATATGTCTCTTTATAAGCAGTTTCTCTTGAAAAATATATCCTGGGTTGTAATATTGTCCATGTATAGTTGACAGCCTGAGCAATAGAACAGATTGTACGATTATGGTATCTATTTTGCAATAATAATTAAATTGGCACAAATATTTTCTACAAATATCATTATTATACACAATTTTTATGATAGTCCGCATGGTGGTTTGTGCAGGTTGCGGCCTCCTGATTGAAACTTACCTTGATTATGGAAGTGCTTTTATAACAGGGGATGTTGACATGCCCCTGTTTAGGAAATAACTCTCTGCAGTACCTGTGCCTGGCACTACTCTTTATGGCCCCGGGAATGGGTAAGAACCAGATGGGCAATATAGTACCAAGAGACAAGCAAAATCAGATGAGCGGTACAGCCAAAGTTGGAATCAGGAGGTCACTAGAAGCAGTACCAAGTGAGTAAGCAAGGATAATCATCAAACAGACTAGGTCAGAACACTGAAAATTACACTGGAAGTCAAAACAGACCAGATGCTGGAGTAGAGTTAAGGAGCCTAGTACTCTGGTAATAGACAGTGCCCAGAGACTTGCTTAAACAGGTAGTGGTTCAAATATGGAGCCACCTAGACATCATGGGTGAGATTTAATAGGATGAGAGAACCAGAAAGTGAGAGATTTGGTGAGAAATCTCCAGTTTTTTTAAAGCGGCAATCATTTATACTGCAAAACCAGTTTGATTTTGAAGTGTAAATGATTGCTGCTTTAAAAAAACTGGAGATTTCTTACCAAATATCTCACTTTCTGAATCTCTCATCCTATTAAATCTCACCCCATGTTTTTGGCTTATGTGTTCCTTTAAATCTAAATAAGAGCTGCCCTCATCACCCTGGCAAAAAGAGGTGCCAGTGGTCCCAGCAGCAACAGAGGAGAGGTAATGCAGTGCAGTGTAATGGATGCTGATATGCACCTACAGTACCTGCAACAGAGACACTGTTGCTGGTCCCAATAAAAGCCAGACTCTAGCTGTGACACATGCTGTCCCTTTGAAGTCCCCTTCCAACACTGTTATTGTTTATACAAAAACACAGACTTCCTTTATCTGGTATTGTGCATGCTCTGACTTTGGGTCAGGAATGTGCATCCTGACCTGAAGTCAAGGCTCAGCTTATGAATATATATTTATAAAAAATGTCCATAAAATAACTAAAACAAAAAAATGTAATCCAGGTGCCAGAGCCCAGTATTGTTAGTAAGGAATAAAAACACAGCACTCAAGATTCGATTCAGTAAACCAGCTATGAAGGTGGAGCTCTAAAGAATATGTTGTGGATCAATTGAGTATTACAATAAAAATAATGGGTTTTATTATTAAAAATATATAAAAACAAGAATTTTGAAGTAATCAAATTACAATTAATATTTGTATTGCTTGTAAATACATTAAGTGTACTGGGATGTATATATTGAATAGTAAAATAATAAAGGCTGTATACGTATAGCTGAAGTCCTACTTGTTCTTGTGTATCCCTATACCTCATTTTTAATACCTCATTTTTCCACTGGGGTAACTTCACCAGGAACAAATTAAGGGAGTCCAGAAACCATGCCGGATTTTGAAATATCGCTGTAGGTTGATTTGCTCAGGATGTATGCAGTATTTGTAATCCTCAGTATGCAGGTGGTGTTGTCGCATAAGTTGGTATAGTGCTGAGAAAGTTCCAAAGTCAAACCCAGGACTGAGATAGGGAAATGAATTGTAGCAGGAAAAACCAGTACAACCTTTTGAATCCAAAGTAAAGAAAGATTCAGTAAACCAATGTGGTTATTGTGTAAACAGAAACATTTTGAATTAGAGTGATTCCTTTTCAAGCATACCGAAAGAGACAGACTATCAAGATGCACATAAAAGACCTGTGGCTGAATGTATTGCAATCTGAGTACAGCGGCAGTGCAGGATATCGGCCCAATTCGGACGTTTTTTTAAAGGGGCAATCACTTACAAGGCATGGTTTTACCTTGTAAGTGATTGCCCCTTTAAAAAAAATCAGCTGCCTGCAGGGACTGATAACAAAAGATCATGTCTAGATCATGGAATTGTGCATGTTCAGACTTTTTAAGCTATTTTAAGAATATATAATATTATAATATATTATATTATTATATATTAACAGATCTACCTTCTCACTGTCATTTCACAGGTCCTATTTCAGTCATGGTTGTACATGAAATGGTACAGATAACTACTGTACCATTCCACGTACAGCCACATCTGAAATACAGTAGGACCTTTGAAATGATAGTGGGAAGGTAGATCTGTTAATATAAGAATGCCCTCTATATCAATAAAATATTCAAGTCTTGATACTATCCATGAAGGATTGGTCTTTTGAATAATTAGATTTTAAAATATATTTAATATATTTGCTTCACCTCCATATGTTTAATGAATTGCAATATCTTCTTTTAGCCTCCAGGGGTTAAATTTGCTATCAGTCAGGTTTACAAAGCAGTTGATGATCAGCAGTTTTGATTTAAAGCTGTAGTAGAAATTCCAAAACTTAAAATACATTTTTTATACTGTATCTCAGTTATTTAGCCAGTACAAATAGTCCTAGGTGTTACAACGTCAATTTAACCTTCTAGTCAGTGGCAGTCTGCATTAAATACTTTATTCGCTTATTTATTTTTCTGCACTCAATCCATTATCACATAGCATAATGTATAAGAAGCCATGATTATTTATTATGTTTGTAGTAATCCAAGTAACAAGCAAATGCACTGTTTTTATTTTTCTCACTTTGCATGGTTATTCTAACGCTTCACGTGATGCGCATTATTTGTTATCATGTCAGTGATTTTAAATGATTCATAATATAATTTTTCAAAGATGAATTTCATTGTTCTGTGAAAGTATTTATGCATAAACACTAGCTCTTTTTTCTTGTTTTTTTCCCTGAATTACCAAGGCGCCTCTGTGTTCACAAAGTGCACAGTGAATGATATTGCTTTGAAAATGAACAATAATTCAATCTTAAGAACACATGCTTCCCATGGTACTGCAGTATTTGTTTTCCATATACACATATTATAAATAATAATAACAATCACTATATACTTTAGCATCTCCCACAAGTGTTCTTCTTTCATTGCTCAGTGGAATTCGGGGATAATGTTGCATGCTCTCTTATGCTTCTTGATGTAAATTATAGTTCAAAGAAATTCATGTTCTCAGCGGCCCCTTTTGAATGGACATCCGCGTTGTAATAATTTAATCAGCTTCTTGAATCAAATATTTTCCTGTGCTGCCGTTAGCATTTAAACCACTGTTTAAGAAAATTGTTAGAAAAAAACTGAGATAAATGATTATATATTACATACATTATGAAGTAAGCACTGCCATAGATGTATTATGTTTATTATGCTGTTTTTTTAGGTTTTTCTTATTTTTTTATTTGAATTAAAACCATGTAATAATATAAGAAAGTTGTACTACGAAACGCGTTAGGCGGGGCCTGTGACGTCTGCTCCAACTGCTGCCCGGCTCCCTCCTCCGTATCTGTTCCCGTGTGGTTCCCGATACACTGACACCTGTTGATGGTGATCCCCAGTGGTGGTTCGTGGTTTCCAGCGGTGCCCCGGCGTTTAGTGGTAGGAGCTTTGCCTGGCATTCAAAATTTGAATATCTTGTGGTACCCAGCCCACAGCGCTGCATGGTTCGGTATGAGTACAGTGTTGCTTTTCCTGGACCGTGTTTTTATATGTTGTTATTAAATTGTCATTTATGCACTATGGAGCGCCCCTCTTGTCCTTCTTTTTGACAGATTCTTTCCACTCTCGTGAGTCCCGAGAGTTCAAAGAGGTGGCTGCTATTCATATTGTGGATATAGTGCACTAGCCCCAGGTGTACCCTGTTTGAGCTAGTCCATTACTGGAGTGGTGCTAAGGAATCAGCGCCGCACGTCCATCACCTGCTTTTCCTTATATATATATATATATATATATATATATATATATATATATAGATAGATAGATAGATAGAGAGAGAGAGAGAGAGAGAGAGAGAGAGAGAGAGAGAGAGAGAGGCAGAACAAAAGGCGGCACTCACAAGGATTTTTGTGAAAAAACTTTGTATTAGGCAAACAAGCCAAGCAAACAAGCCAACGTTTCGGGGATTAGTCACCCCTTTGTCAAGGTGTTTGGGTGAGAACAAAAAAACCTTTTTTGTTCTCACCCAAACACCTTGACAAAGGGGCGACTAATCCCCGAAACGTCTTGTTTGCTTGGCTTGTTTGCCTAATACAAAGATTTTTCACAAAAATCCTTGTGAGTGCCGCCTTTTGTTCTGCCTCTACCATTTGTACCTGGAAGGCACCGAGGTATTAAGTCGAGCGAGTGCCGGGCCAACCCCAACTACTATATATATATATATATATATATATATATATATATATATATATATAGATATAGATATAGATATAGAGAGAGAGAGAGAGATCCGTTACTTTTTTTTGGTCACTTTGCACAGCACTATTTGCACCTTACTGTACAAGTCTTGAAGAAAAGACCAGTGGGTCTTGAAACGTCGACTGCGATGTACAAGTTTCACCTGATGGAATAAAGTCACCTTTTACTATAAGCCCGTGGAGTGCCGCTTCTACTTGCTGGATCTATCAAGACCAGGGGGTAACTGATATATATATATATATATATATATATATATATATATGTGTGTACATTTAGATATAAGATTTTAAAGTTTTTGTTAAGCAATTATTAAATCTAAATTTTTTGAAGAATTCGTGCTGGACAATTTTTTGTGCAAAAAACGTGGGGCAAGCGCATTGGAGCCCTTTGCAGACTTGCTGCGCTCGCCACTCTATGGGATCAGTTTCTCGCTGCGCTCGACTCTCTCTCTATACGAGTGGAGTACCCCAATAAGAGAAAATACCCCCTTGACAGTCTGGATCCCAACTGTCGGGCATTTAGCAGTCGGGATTCTGTCGTAGAGACAACCATCAGAATCCCAACTGTCGGAGAGTTAATCCCAACTGTCGGAGAGTTTTCCAGCACCTCAATAAGATCTAGTTTTACTGCTAAGGCCTACTCTGGGACATTCTCTTGTTGGGGCTGCAGTCATAGTGAAGGATATAGAAACATTGGAAAGAGATGGTAAACATGGCAAATTTTTAAAGGAATTAAAATACTATAATATAAACAATTGTCTGTAGTCCTGATAAATGAGTTAAGTTCACCTGTGTTCAATTTAAGTTGAGTTTGACAGAGTGCCCATGCGTCCTTGATATATGCTCTATGTCAGTGGTTCCCAAACTTTTATGAAACACAACACCCTTGAGTATCATAATTTTTTTCACAACACCCCAAAGCCAAAAGTTTGGTGTTTAGAAATGTAGATATGTTTTTCTAAGTAAATTGTGTTTATATGTCATCTTTGGTATTATTTATATAGTAAGGGACATGATTAACATCTGTTATTTAAGATGGGAGCTACAAGCACTAGTTTTGCCTTTTATACAGACAAATTTGAAGTAATCCTCAACCAACAACCCGAGGCACCTCTGCAAGTGTACCAAGACACCCCAGGGTGCCACGGCACACAGTTTGGGAACCACTGCTCTATGTGGGTTATTCTGGTTCACCCGCAAAGGCTAATTTACTCTCTAATGGACTAAACCATATACACTGCAGGGGAGGGAAGCTGTAACGTGCAGAGAGAGTTAGATTTTAAAGTGTGAAGAGATTCAGATGTTTGAAAATCAGAAATGAGATTGGGGATTGGTTAGAACAGCCAGAAGATTGTCTGCAAATAAAGCCAATTTATATTCATGTCCATCTATCGACAGTCCCTAAATGTCAGGATTCAATCGGATTGCCCTAGTCAATGCCTCCATACATAAGACAAATATAAGGGGAGATAGAGGACACACCTGTTGGGTGCCATTAGAAATCTTAACTGGGTCTGAAAGGTTATCATTAATCTTGGTACAAGCTGTGGGATTGGTGTACAGTGCCGGATCCTATTAAAGGCAGTAGGACCCAGCCCCATGTGAGTTAGCACCCCTTCATGAACAACCAATTTATCCTGTCAAACGCCTTCTCTGCATCAGTCGACATAAGTATAGCTGGAGTTTGCTCAGTTGAAGCAATATGAATTAAATCAATCACTTTGGTGGTGTCCCGAGCCTCACAGCCCAGAACATAGCCCACCTGGTCAGAGTGGTTTAATGCAGGGAGAAGGCTCTTGAGTCTGTTGACAATGAGTTTATCGTATAATTTGACATCAGTGTTCAGGAGGGAGATAGGTCTATGGAGCATAGGGTTAGGTCTTCACCCTCCTTATGTATGACCGTGACATGTGCCTCAAGGGATTGAGAGGAAAACCTAAGCTTATCTGAAATGGAATTAAAAGCTGATAACAGCCTCGGAAGAAGAGTTCTGTGAAATGTCTTATAATATTAAAATGTATAGCCATCAGAGCCTGGACTTTTACCAGTTGGCGTGGTTTTTCCAGCTCTTTCAGCGTGAGCGGGCTATCTAACCAGTCACTGTCTACTGCAGAGTTGCTGGGGAAATTAATCTTCTGGAGATAGTCAGATATTTCCTTCTGAAAGGCATTAACACCTGAGGAGGAGTCTAAAGAGGATATATTATACAGTTTTGAGTGATAAGTTTGGAATGCTAATGCAATATCTGAGGTCAGTTTACGCTCTCTACCGGTTTCATCTTTCACCATCTCTATGAAGGAGACTGCCCTCTGTGCCCTCAGGGCTCGTGCCAACAATTTGCCTGTCTTCATTTCCCATTGGAAATAACGACTTTTGCATAACCTGAAGTCCCCTTTCATTCCCTTTCATTTCGTCCTTCTTCCTTCTTCAGTATACTACATTTTCACATATTTCTTTTTATATCTCAGCATTCAAAAGAATGGTCCTTTTCAGGACCATTCATTGTTAAAGCATGACCACAGAAAAGCCATTCCACCAAAAAATTATCCAGACTGGGTTGCAGCTTTTTAGCTGCTAGAAGTAGGAGTGGCAAGATGTGAGGAGATTTCAGAGGAAGTACAAGCAGGCCTGGCAGTTCAACTAGAGGGAGATTTTCCAGAAAGTGAACATAAATCCCGTGCATCACATACTTTTATTTATTTTTTTCTTTTAAACTGGTCTGTTAAGAAATTATTTTTATATGAAAATGTAATGCCTAACCCTATAACTGAAGACCCACTAAAATCTTGCTATTTTGGAGAAGTATGTTGTTTGAATTTGTGTCCCGTGCATCACCGAGAATCACCCTATAGAGACATGCAGCCACTCAAGAGAGAGAGAATCACTCAATACAAGACTAGTTCACCAATTTGCTGATGCTGATAGACATGCTTCAGCCAGGGCCATGGAGTCGCCAGCTGCAAGACAAGCACATCAGTCAACTGATGCTGCTAGACATACAGTCATAACATGGAGTCAGCAGCTGTGAGACAAACAAGGCTGCACAAACTGCTACATCTAGGATCATGGAGTCCCTGGCTCCACAACAAATCCACCAGTCAGCCAACACTCTACAAACGGAATCCTCGAGAGTCATGGTGTCTCCAGCAACAACACATATTCGATAATCTGTAAACGCTGAACCGCGGTTCTGATTTTAGAACCACAGCAAGACTTTAAATACGCTGCATTTTACTATGATGCAAATATCCAGTATGTGATGAACCCTAAGCTACACAACTAACCTCAGCATAACATGCTCTACTCTATCGCCATATTTCAATTCTCTTTAGCGATATCGAACACATTAAATATGCAATTTGAACTATCAGAATAACCTCCACCACTCACTCTGCTTTGTAAATACTCACAAATTCCATTGGTTAAAATGCTAAATGGTCATCACTCTGGGACAAAGTTGAATCAAAAAAAATCTTGACGTTATGGACCAGTTTCCCCCCTGGACTAGATATGGCAAATTTATCAACTCATATATTCAGATTTTAATTTCCATTGAATCAGCAAACTTAAGATATTTAGCAGTACAGGGCAGATGTACCAAATATTGAAGATATATAAATTACCAACCAAGCAGATAGTAATTGTCGTTTTTCAAACACAGCCTGGAAAATGGCAGTTAGACATTTATGTCTTTTGTATGTAATCTCTCTCCAGTTTATCTCTCTTTTAAAATGTGATACCCCAGTATGAGAAAAGGTGTATGTACAGAGCATGTGGATTTATTCTTTCCCCTTATATACTTTCTTTAAGATAATTTGAAACACTGTGCAACAAGATTTACAGGTTGCTCTTTATCAAAAGGAATGGTTGAATATAATACATATCATTTAGCTGTCTATTTCACATCAAAGCCAAAGCCAGGGGCGTAGCTAAGGGTTCATGGGCCCTGGTGCGAAAGGTCAGCTTGGGGCCCCCCTACATACAACAAAATTAAAATCTCGGGGGGGGGGGGGGGAATTAAAATCCCCCCCCCAGCATGGCTGCAGGTATCGCCGCCCGCCCCCCCTGCTTCTTGATCAGGGTTGCCTACTTTTGAAAAATTATTTAAGGGAGAAAAGTAAAAGTGAAGGGGGCGGGCCTTGCGTCACCAGGGGGTGGGCCTTATATGGTTCGCAACCAATCAGAAAAATATGTCTGTGGATCGCCTGCACTGTAGTCCTCAAAGGGTTATATGGTTTTTCAATGTGCCCTGAATATATAAAGCTCAAAAGATGCAACTACAGTACTTTCCGGAGGAGGGGGGAGGAAAACAGACTCAAGCAGGAGGAGAGGGTTTTATTGTGGCAACTCTGCTGCTGCTTGCCGGCCATGGTTTACTATTAGCCAAGTGATTAAGGGGATATCTGCTGTCCTGGCTAGTGAAGTGTGACACACAGACGCCAGAGCAGGGAACTCACACTTAAATTCAGACAGCACACGGAGACTTCTGGTTTCCACACTGCAGAACTACGGTAATTGGATACTCATCTAGGCTAAGTGTGAGTTCCCTGCTCTGGGGTCTGTGTATCACACTTCACTAGCCAGGACCGCAGATATCCCCTAAAAGTAAACAGTAAACCGAGTATCCAATTACCGTAGTTCTGCAGTGTGGAAACCAGAAGTCTCCGTGTGCTGTCTGAATTTAAGCTGGAGCCGGCTGTCACTGTGTGCTGCTGATGCTGGAGAGTCGGAAGCTGCTATCACTCACATGTTGCTGCTACTGATAGCTTCACTTCCTGTGCTGTGTACCCGGCCCGGCCGTACGGGGAGGTCTCCTAGCTAATGCAGGACAGGTACTGCGCGGCGTCACTCATTGGGTAAGCAAAGCAGCAGCTGCGGGAGAAAGGGACCCTCTTCCGGGAGTCCAACGGACATTCCGGGATAGTCGGCAACCCTGTTCTTGATGCTGTCAGTGAGAGAGGAGCAGAGGTGGCCGGACAGTGGCGGGGGCTGGGCCCCCCTGGCTCAGGGGCCCGGTCGCAGGTGCGACCGCTGCGACCCCTGTAGCTACGCCACTGGCCAAAGCATACAAACTTCATACTAACAGGGCTGGCTCTATGTAAAGGGTTTGACAGAAGCGCTCAAGTTCGTCAGAATATGTTTAGAGAGGGAGCTGCCAGGTATTGGGGTGTGTCCAATTCACCCAGTATTAAAGGCTTGTGTACAGTGGTAGAATACCTTACGCTCACCTTATGTACAGGTGTAGTATGTGTGGGAAAAATAACGGAGTAGAGTCAGTTTGTAGTTTGAAAGTAAAAGTGCAATTTATTATGCTAACAAACAAATAAAGATGCAAGAAAAAATGATGAAGAAAATATATTGTTTTAAAGAAAAATTGTTTCACTTAAAATATGAATTAAATGTAAGTCCTGGTATGGTACTCAGGAATAGGCCAGCGAGGTATCACTCTGTGTGGCCTTAGTGCGGGGCTTAAGGGTATCCTTTATGGGGACCCCTTTAAACCATAGGTCCCTAACCTGGGACCTATGTCCACTCGCAGGTGACCGCAGCGGTCTCTGTGTGGGCTGGAAGGGTGAGCTGATAGTTGCACAGTGTGCAGTACTGTCCGGTGTGGTTGCTGGGGGCAACCGGGGGTAAGAAAGTTATTGCGGTGATACTGGATGGCGGATTTATGGTGGTGTGCAATCCTGTTGTGTGTAGGCTTCACACACTTTCAGGATTTGTGCGGCAGTCACTCGGTGTTAAAGAAGTGTAATGCAACAAGAGGCGTCCCTTAGGTGCTTTCGTCTTCTAAACCTCCTCCTCCTCCCGTATTATCTTTTGTCTCCTCCCCTTAAGGTCAGTTTGACCTAGCCTAATATTCAGGTACTATATGAAGTACCGTTTTAAAGCTTTTGTGTAACTGATGGTACATGGTTCACCACTTAGATCCAGATCACCCCTGAGGAAGTCCTAACGGACGAAACGCGTAGGGTCGTATCTGTACAAGCTTCATTCTGGTGTTGGATCATCTTGTTGGATCTACTGATCAAATTTTATGTTAAGTCGTACTATTGAATTGAAAGTTTTTATGTATTAATAACTGTAATAAATACAGATTTTTAACAGTGTGCAATTTCTGTGGTGAAAAAACATGTATTGGGCGCACTCCTATTCCTTTTCTTGTTTCTATATATGGTACTTGTGTAGTTTCACAGCGCCAGCATGGCGCCGTGCTACTTCCGGTTTTTACGCTCAGCAAACTATCTAAAATAAACTAACTTGGGGGAGGCGTGGCCACGGCGAGGCGGGAGTGAGGGAGTGTGGTGTGAGCTCCCTGGGCTAACATCCGTCAGAGTAATAGACCGGGATATTGGTGTTCTCCCCCCACCGTGAAGCCGTAGGTCCCGCTGTACAGTGGGCTATTACCCGCAGTAAGCAGCCTGCGTGAGTGATTCCGCTTAGCCGGGAAGGTGAAGACGCTGTTGGACGCGTGCTGGGAGCTGCCTGACGTCATCACAGGGCGACGCGACTGCCGCTGCCACGAGATAAGTGTGGTGAGCGTGGCGTGGAAGCTCAGTCGAGATCTACCTTGCGATCCCCCGGCGTGCCAGAGTGAGAGCCCGAGGCAGAGGGGAGAGATCAGTGTTGCGCTGTGAAACAGGTGCCCGTGGAGAGGGGCTGAGCAGAGTACAGGTGGTCGAAACAGCCGTGGAAAAAGAGGTGATATTGGTGCATGGTGGGGGTGCGGTGAAGCGCGGGGAACCCTGAGTGCTCTATTCACAGTGTTTGGTCCATTGCACGCTGCACTTGGGAAAAAATAAAGCATATTGCAGGACTGATACACTATATGCTCGTGCACAGCCGGAGGCAATCTGGGGCAAGTTTGAAGTTTTGTCCCTTTTGCCAAAAGGGTATTCTCACCATTGTCCTTTTTTCTAAAAGTGTATTTCTATTATTCCTGGCTACCCTGACACAAGCTCTAGTGACTGAGCGTTATAGGGCTGGAAGTGGCAGCACTTTTGCATGATTGGGTATCGGGTGGTCGCACCAATTGTTGGGCTGTAAGCCGTGTGTGGGTTTAAGATCAAGTAGGAATAAAAGTTGTGGAACTGTACACTGATTGGTTTTCCCCCGCCCCGCTTTCCTAAACTGTTGGGCTCCAGAATTGGGGTCGTTAATCACCCTCTTCCTCATACTCTGAATAGGCAAACTCAATCTGCAGGGGTGTAAAGCCCTTTAGTATGGGGAAAAGTGGAAATGCTGCCGCTGCGGCACGTTTGGAGAAGTTCGCAAGAACGCAGACAAATAGTGGCGGGCAAACACCAGCCTCTACTCCCCAGTCCACTCCAACCAAGGGCTCTAAACCGCAGACATCTGGGGATATCACGATGCAACAATTATTGGAGGCCATAAACGGCTGTGAGCAACGGCTGATTGAAAAGATGGACATTGTCCAACTAGATGTCAGTTCAGTGAAACAAGACATCAAGGAGGTTAAGGAGCAAATTAAAGAGGCCGAAGTACGCGTCTCAAGGTTGGAGGACAGTAATAACAGCCTGACTGCCAAAGTGAATAATCTGTCGGAGCAGGTGCGGGACATTAGAGGGAGAATGTCTGATATGGAGGGGAGACTCCGAAGGTGCAATGTGAGGCTGGTGGGACTCCCAGAGAGAGCCGAAGGCCCGGAGATGATACCCTTCCTTGAAAAATGGATAAGGGAGAGTTTGGGCAGTGAATCCCTGTCTAAATTCTTTAATATTGAAAGGGCGCACAGAGTGCCATCCAGGCCCCCCCCACCAGGTGCACCATCAAGGACTATAATTATGAAATTTATGAACTTTCAGGATCGGGATACGGTTCTCCGCCTTGCAAGACAAAAAGGTCCATTGGAGTTTAATGGGGCCAAATTATCACTATTCCCAGACTTCGCCATAGAAGTTCAAAAAGAGCGGGCGAAATACACTGAGATTAAGCACAGACTTCGCGAAAAAGGACTGAAATATTCCATGATATTTCCGGCCAAGTTGAGGGTGGTTGCGGGAGGAGAAACTGTCTTTTTTCAGTCAGTAAATGAAGCTGCTACATGGCTAGATAAATGGGCTCCTGGGCCCTATCAAATGGCAAAGGGCAGCTAGTTGATGAACTGTGTAGTTGAACATAATGTGACGGTTTAAGTAATTCAATATCTGCCCAGGGGAGCTCCCCCGTTTTTTGGTGTGCTAAAAAAAAAGAGTAATTACGCCTAGGGGAGTGTTGTATTTGTTTTTCATTTTTTTTTTTTCTTCTTGGGGATTAGGTTAAGTATGCTACGTGGGTGTTGGCATATAGGGTGGGGGAGGGGAGGGTGGGGGGAATGGGTGTTATGTAAGTTAGTCTTGTATGTGTGCCCATCCAAATCCGTTTGTGATAATTGTACTGTATACTTATGGCCCCGGGAAAATTGTCAGTGGCTGTCTATGCTTAAACTCCTGGAAAACATGGTTGGCTTTAGCTAGGAAATGGTGGCAATTCTAGCCTGGAACACCAGAGGCATGAATAATAAAATCAAGCGTTCACTTGTTTTAAAACAAGTGAGACAATATAATGCTGATATTACATGCCTTCTGGAAACCCATTTGACGGGAAGTAACCATGGGGGTCTGAAAAAACCTTGGGTCGGCTGGACTTTCCATTCATCTTTCACCACCTCATCTAGGGGAGTATCAATTCTAGTTAGAAAATCTCTACCGTTTGTATGTAACCGTAAGAGGATTGACTCATATGGTCGTTATATTTTTCTTGACTGCACCATCTGTTCCAATCAGATGTTACTACTGGCGATCTACATCCCTCCACCCTTCTCGTATGATGTCTTAAAAATGGCAATGGAGGTTGTGGCAGAAACACCAGAACTGCCATTAATATGCATTGGGGACTTTAACAACATATTGGATACTGGAAGGGATAGATGGAGTAAATCGCCGATAGGAAATAGTAGGAACAACAGGGGATTTGATGCTTTTATTAGGGATGTGGGATGGGTGGACGCATGGAGGGTGAGAAACCCGGATATGATACAGTATTCTTGTTTCTCACCATCCACTCAATCTCTTTCAAGGATCGATATGGCACTTATATCACAAGAACTAATGCCCCGGGTGGTGAGTGTATGTTATAAAACTAGGGGCATCTCTGACCATTACCCGATAATTATTGAGTTATCAGACAGAAGGTGCAGACAAAATGCCTTTTGGAAGTTCGATGCTAGATGGTTGGATAAAGTAGATAAGAAAGTGAATATTCAAGAGCAATGGGAAGAATACTGGGTCATGAATAAAGGCACAGCTCCTCCTGGGATCATCTGGGACTGTTTTAAAGCGGTTATGAGGGGAGGCCTTAAAAAAGCCATGGGTGAATTAAAAAAAGAAAGCAGGGCTAAAAGGCAGGAATTAGAAAGGGAATGTGATATATGTGAAGCAGAGTATATCCTAAATAAGGATGATCAATCAAAAATGAAATGGGTGGAAGCTCAGGAGAGATGGCTTAATTATATAAAAGAGGAAAATGCTAGAACTATGTCATATAACTCCCAAGTAAGATATGCCGCGGCTGATAAATCAGGGAAACTTCTAGCGAAAATTGCGCAGGCAGAGTGCCCCCCAAATACCATTCCTAAAATACTTGATGCTGCGGGGAAGGAAATATGTGATAGTAAGGAGATTGTTAACATCTTTGGGGAGTATTTTAAAGGGGTGTATGAGTCCAGAACGAAGTCTAGCCAGAAGGAGATTAATATCTATTTAAACAACATAGAACTACCAAAACTGGTCTATGATAATATGCTCGAACTCGAAGCCCCCCTTAGCTTACAAGAAGTAGTCGACGCTATTAGTTCACTTCCCTGTGGCTAATCTCCGGGCCTCGATGGCATACCTGCCGAAATTTATAAAAAATATGTGGATTTGTTAGCTCCCCTGCTTCTTGAGATGTATAATGCCGGCTTTGCCGAGAATAGTTTGCCTAGATCCCTGCTGGAGGCAAAAATCGTTGTTTTGCTAAAGGCGGATAAGGACCCGATGCTATTGGAATCTTATAGGTCCATTTCCCTAATTGTAACTGAGGCAAAAATCCTGGCCAAGATTCTGGCAACCAGGCTGTACAGACACATTGGTGGGTTGATCTGTGATGCCCAAACTGGCTTTATGCCAGGGAAGTCAACGTCGATCAACATACAGAAATTACAGATGCATTTGCAGGCCACAACTGCGGCACGCCCACTCCCGGTGGTGATGTCGCTCGACGCTATCAAGGCATTTGATGCGGTCGAGTGGCATTACCTCTGGGGGGTGTTGGGGGCAATGGGGCTTGGTCCCAGATTTATAAAATGGGTCCAACTTTTGTATTCTGCACCATGCGCTAGAGTTAGTGTGAATGGTGATATGTCGATACCCTTTTCCCTATCCAGAGGTACGCGTCAGGGGTGTCCACTGTCTCCAGCATTGTTCGCTTTGGCGATTGAACCCCTGGCGTGTATCCTGCGGAAACACCCAGATATAGAGGGCTTTGTGTCGGGAACAAAGGATGATGTTGTGGCCCTTTATGCAGACGATCTTCTAATATTCCTTGCTGATGGAAGCAAAGCAGCGCCATTAGTAATGAATATTATTAAAGAATTTGGTGATCATTCCGGTTTTAGGGTCAACTGGACCAAATCTAGTATTTTCGCTGTTAGAAGTAACGATTCGAATTCCCCCCTAATTAATACTCCGCTCAAATGGGTTAACTCCTTCAAATATCTCGGGGTTATGATTTCTCGTGACCCGGGTGATTATAGGAAATTAAATTTGGACCCACTTGTGGGCTACTTGGTTAATAAAGTTAAAAGTTGGGGTAAACTTCCTCTGACCACCACTGGCAGAGTCAATTTGATAAAAATGGTTGCCCTTCCGAAGTTTCTCTATCTGTTGCGACATTCGCCCAAATATGTACCTGATACCTTCTTTAGAAAGGTCAATAGTATATTGGTCTCCTTCGTCTGGAATAAGGGCCGCGCAAAAATTAGATTAAAAACTTTAATGCGGAAAAGAGACAATGGGGGCCTTGCCCTGCCCAACCTTAAATTTTACTATATGGCCAGTCAGCTGGTCTCATTAAGGGATTGGGCAGGGCCTATATGTAAGAATGAAGTGATCAAAGAAGCTGTGTCTCATAACCAAAAAGGGGTAGGGCCTCTACAAAAATTGCTGGCGGGGCATATCTTAAAAACTGATACTCCAATTGTAGCTCAAGCTGTAAGGGTGTGGAGAGAGGCAACCAGGTTAATAAAGTTCTATGAGATAGACTATGAATATCCCTTAAATGATCCACTGGGGATTAAGGAAATTAAACAGCTCCAAGTATCGGAGGTATGGGAGCCATATGGGATCTATACCCTAGGGCAACTTTATGTACAGAATGTGTTAAAATCCTTCAAACAATTACAGGAGGAGTTTGCGATACCTAAAGGCTATTTTTACAGGTACCTACAGTTAAGGGAAGCGCTGGGTGCTCATTTTAAGAACATTCATCCCGGGTTTGCAGTCACTCCTTTTAGGGTACTCCTCAACCTGGATAATACATTCAAGTTAACATCTAAACTTTATAGTTTATTATTACAGGGAGATGGAGATGATCTCGATAATTTAAGGGAGAAATGGGTGGGAGATGTGGGACAAATAAGTTCGGAGGAATGGAGGAAAGCATTGCGGGCCATATCCAAAGCCACTAACTCTGCTAGAGTACAACAAGTTCAGATGTATATATTACACCGGGCATATATGACGATGCCAAAGCTGCTCAAGTTTGGGGGTAGAGTATCGGACCTGTGCCCAAAATGTCATTCTGCGGTTGGATCATTTTACCATTTAATTTGGGAATGCCCTACCGTACAGGAGTTCTGGGAGAGAATTATTAAGACTCTAGAGGTCTGGGGTGTTAAAAGGGAACTCCTTACTAGTAGGGGTTGCCTATTAAATATTATTAATGGTGGGGATATTTCTGCAGAAGATAAACTCTTGATAAATAATATGTGCTCCCTCGCTAAGGTCATAATTGCTAGGACCTGGCTGGCTGATACCGGTCCTAAGTTTGTAGAATGGTTAGCACTAGTAGAATTCACTGTTAAACATGAAAAGTATGTGCACATTTGTAGGAATACACTAGAGAAATTTTTGAAGATTTGGAGTAGATGTCTAGACACAAGAAATATGGAATGCACAAAACTAAAGGAAATAAATATTACAAACACTTAGTTAAAACTAGATAAAATTAGCACTTTAAAAATTCTTTTTTTTTTTTTTCTCTCCTCTTCCAATGACAAGTATCACTAACTCATTAATTTATAAGTTGGGGTTGAATCGACGTGAGTTTCTGCCAGCCAGGTCCCTAATTTGCATAAGTGCGGGGTAGCAGTTATATAATTATTTATCTGAGTAAATGTGGGTGCGATGCGGCCAAGCACATTTTTAATTCAGCCAGTATAGAAAGGGGAGATAGTTCCGAGGGTAGGTAGGCGAATTAAGGATGGGTTCCCTAACTGTGGCTGTAATTTTGAAACCCGGGAGTATAGTAATCGTAACTCATGGGGTACTAAGTGGATTAGCAAGTTTAACCGCGAACTAAGGGATGGATGGGTTTTATTGTTGTATGTTGTAAGTCATTGTATAATGTTGTGTGTATTTTTGTATTTTATATGCTGAAATTAATAAAAATGAATAAAAAAAAAAAAAAATAAACTAACTTAACTCCATGCCAACATGGATAGTTCATACCCCCACTATCCATGTTGGCATGGAGTTGATTCTAGATAGCGTGGCGAGCGTAGCGAGCCACCGCGCCCGCAGCGTGGGCGAGCGAAGCGAGCCCCGCAAGGGGACTCAGATGCACGGCGCCATGCTGGCGCCGTGAAACTACACAAGTACTATATATATATATATATATATATATATATATATATATATATATATATATATATATATATATATATATAGCCAGGGAGTTCAGCACTCACATCCAAATGTATTGAAGATAGGTGTGCACAACAAGGGTCATCCAAGCCAGATGGCCAAATAATAAATGCAGGTGCTTAATGAAAAGCAGAGGCACTCACCAATTGCAGAAAAGTCAATCACTTTTATTCAGTGGTCATATCATAAGTCGACGTTTCGACCCATATAGGGCCTTTGTCAAGACAGAGAACATAAGATCCATAGGTACACCAAGAGAGAGGCAGTAATACTGACACACATGGCAAAGCATCTATATATACACACATCCTCCCTTCATTAGTGCTGCAGCACATCAGCTGTGCAGAAAACGTGCTGATAGGTCAATAATAGTAAACCCTTAATTAAGCTATTGGGCAATGAGAAAAGCAGTAAAAGGTAGACACTATAGTTGAGTAAGGTGGCAGTAAAGCTAATACTTACTAGGGACGTTGTAGCAGTAACGCTGCTATAAAGAAAAAGCTGATAAGTAGCCACATCGGTGCGCCTCCGAAGCCGGAAGTGCGCGTGCGTGTCACCTAACATAGCGGTGAAACGCATACAGGCTAGCATTACTGGTGAGGTCCCGAAGTGGTGTGAGCGTCAGAAAGACGCGCCGATGCGCGTCACAAGCAGACGCCTGTTACCAGGAAGACAACTGGTAACCAGGGTGCGCCTCCGATAGCGGAAGTGCGCGTGCGTTCCAAATAGATAGAAAATGGAACGCACAGAGGCTATGTGCATTAACGCCCATACTAGCAAATAAAGAAGGGCTATATGGAAATAACAGTTATAAATTTAAGTAAAGTTGCCTGCAGCATTCAGGAGGGAGGAGTCTATAGGATGCACTTTAAGATAAAAACATATATAATGATGACGCATACATCAAAAAAAACAAAAGACAAATAACACACAAGTAACATGTAATGGATTGAGACAGAAGACAGCAATAAGGTGACTATTGGGACAAAGTGACTATTGGGACAAAGCGATCATTGAGTGACAAGTGGTACAGGACGTGCACCTGAAGCATCCAGGTTTGCCACCTGATAGCCAAGTAGTGGCTTTTGGTGAGGGATGCATGGTTGGTCGCATCAGTAGTTGGCGAATATTGGGACCTCGCCGGTGTCCTCGCTGGTGTCCTTGTATCCAACTTGAGTGCAGGATCGGTGCCTACAATCGGCCAAAACTTTTTGTAGATAACTTTACTCTGCCCAGAAGCATGTTCATACGTGCTAACATGGACCAATCTGTTGGTGGCTTTATTCGTCTTGGTCTGTACATTATTACGGAACTTTGTCCGCGCTTTTTTCAGACATCGATTAATGACCACTGGTGAGTACCCCCTGTCCAGGAATCGTGCCCGCATTTCATCAAGCTGTAATTCCGTATTTTCGGTGTTAGAATTAATTCTTAGTACCCTAAGAAATTGCGATATGGGCAGGCTCTCTTTCAATGAAAATTTACACGTAGAAAAAGAAGACTTATGTTGGGGGCACAAATAGAAATGGAAGGGATGTAATACTTATATTATTAAAACTTAACGTTTATTGTATACACTTAGAAAAAGGTCCTATAGTACCCTCTCAGTTTATATATCCGAGCCGGGTATGGGACTAAAGAGGGGAATATAATGCTATTCCACTATCACATAAATTGACATACAGACTTACAAACATAAAACACACACACAGAGTGTTGAGAAATACCCAGTGATTAAATTAATTAAAGGTAATAACTGTCTCAATTGAAGAGCTGTTTAATTTAATTTCTATACAGTCTCAACAATGGTATAATGTTCAAAGAGTAGAATTTACACAGAAAAATAGAGAGCTGTTAGCTTGTTATCTCCACCTATCCTCCTACTTTCACTATCATGTTTCAGAGGATAGTGGTTCGGAGATTTTAAGGTAGTGAAGCTTGTTTGCTCTGAAGTGATAGATTCACTATTTCCTTCTGCTGCTTGCTTACATCTGTATGGCAGTACAGGTCGAGTATCCCGTATCCGAATATCCGTTATCCGAATTATTCCGAAATACGGACATTCCAGAAAGTGAAAATTTTTTTTTTTTTTGCTAAAAACTCACTGGGGACATTTGTAACAGCATCACTGGGGACATGATATGTAACTGGCACTATATATGTGCAAGACAATGATTGCTTGGCATTCAAATTCAGTGCTGAGATAGTACACACATTTTGTTTCACGTTTTGAAACCTTGTTTTTTAAACAATTAAAATATATTTGTGTGTATTTTATGTGGTAATAAAATATATTTGTGTGTATATTATGTGTTTATACAGCATAAATGCAAGATACTTCAAAATACATCATTGAAATATTAAAATATTCCGAAATACGGAATAATCCGTTATCCAAAATTCTCCTGGTCCCGAGCATTTTGGATAAGGGATACTCAACCTGTACTGGTGTTTAAATAACTTTTACAGTACCGTCATTCATCTGCCAGCCAAGTGAGAGAGGAAAGAAAGGGAGAAGGGAAAAAAATGAGAGTATTTTTGTGCAACCAGTTCAAACACAGGCTATGTAGTGGTAAATTGGGAGATTGTTAGCTTGGATACACACTAGCTATTTTGTATTCAACAAATTGGTATAATGTATCCGTTGGTTTGCGCAGTAGAGAAGAGTACAAAAAGAGATTAACAAGATATTGATTCCCAATCAAATTCTGCTGTCATCCCATCTTTTATTAAAGCGGATGGGTGATGAGAGATCTGGTGGGATATCTGTTAATTTGTAGAAATAGGTTAAGAAGAAAAACTTCCTGCTCCTTCGCGTTTAACATGTGGCTATACTCCTGATATCATGTACATTGCAGGAATAATGCCACCGGTCCCGCTAGTGAGAGGAGTTTTATAGAAAATTTATAGCAAAGTGCTTATTTAGACATAGATATTTGCGGCATAATTTTGTGAACTTAGAATTGTTCCCTAGAGGGTAGTCGCCTATATCGTGCAGTCTATAGTATCAACAAAGGTCAGAATGTCTGCCCGTATAAACAATAGTAAATATTCTCAATTATACCCCCAGCCTTTCTTAGGCAAAACAGCAGGAACGAGACAAAATTACTTTTGCAGCAAAAGCACATAGAAACGACGGCAGATCAAGGTTCAATTTAAGCGGTAACAATATGTTCAGAAAAACCTCCTATAGAATGTATACATCTATCTCTTGCATAGACACCGCTCCATTTAGCGGTACCCTTCAGCGGGGATATGTTACTTATCTGGTGATGTATTCACCCCCCACTCGTATGTGCCAGGTACAGTCCTCCGTATCGCCGTTCTGGAGAGAGGTGCCACCCGCCGCGTGTTCTCATGTGCCGGCGCTTGCCTTGTGGATGCGCTCTGTCAGCGTTCAGTGTCTGTTCCCCGCTAGCGTAAGACAGGCTCCGGTTGTAGGAGCGGACCTGTCACTTCATCTCTTTCAATGAAGTAGGGTGTTGACTGCTAGGGTGTAAGAACGTATTACGGTCAGTGTCCTTTCTGTATAGCGTCGACCCAAGACCTGACCCATCTTTGAACAGTCTCACATCCAAAAACTCAATTGTAGCAAACTGGATATTTGATGTAAATTTAACTGGCTCGTCAAGACAATTAAGATGTTCAATCATCAATTTAAAGTCGTTCTCAGTGCCAGACCATAAAATAAAAACATCGTCAATATAACGGTAGTAGCGGAGTATCTGATGACCAAACATGGGGTAAATATGATTTTGTTCATACGTAGCCATATACAGGTTAGCGTATGATGGCGCTATATTTGAACCCATGGCGGTACCATTTTTTTGCTCATAAAACTCCGCCCCATACATGAAGTAATTTTTTGTAAATATTAGATCTACCAGATCAAGTAAGAATTCAATTGGTGGCTGTTTGTGGCCACTCTTAACAAGATTATCCCTTAAGGAATCAATGCCCTGCCGGTGTGGGATTATGGTGTATAGTGATTGTACATCCATAGTGCACAACCACACACCGGCAGGAAGCACATCAATCTCACCAATTTTGGCAAGAAAGTCACCCGTATCCTTCAGGTAACTGCTAACACCTTGAACAAGCGGTTGGAGAAACTGGTCGACATAGACCGCAAGCGGCTGGAGGAGTGAACCCATTGCGGAAATAATAGGCTGCCCTGGGGGTTCCTCCAGCCGCTTGTGGATCTTAGGAAGAGTGTAGATAATAGGGATCACAGGGTGATCAACAATTAAATTGATGATTGAACATCTTAATTGTCTTGACGAGCCAGTTAAATTTACATCAAATATCCAGTTTGCTACAATTGAGTTTTTGGATGTGAGACTGTTCAAAGATGGGTCAGGTCTTGGGTCGACGCTATACAGAAAGGACACTGACCGTAATACGTTCTTACACCCTAGCAGTCAACACCCTACTTCATTGAAAGAGAGCCTGCCCATATCGCAATTTCTTAGGGTACTAAGAATTAATTCTAACACCGAAAATACGGAATTACAGCTTGATGAAATGCGGGCACGATTCCTGGACAGGGGGTACTCACCAGTGGTCATTAATCGATGTCTGAAAAAAGCGCGGACAAAGTTCCGTAATAATGTACAGACCAAGACGAATAAAGCCGCCAACAGATTGGTCCATGTTAGCACGTATGACCATGCTTCTGGGCAGAGTAAAGTTATCTACAAAAAGTTTTGGCCGATTGTAGGCACCGATCCTGCACTCAAGTTGGATACAAGGACACCACCGATGAGTGCCTACCGGCGAGGTCCCAATATTCGCCAACTACTGATGCGACCAACCATGCATCCCTCACCAAAAGCCACTACTTGGCTATCAGGTGGCAAACCTGGATGCTTCAGGTGCACGTCCTGTACCACTTGTCACTCAATGATCGCTGGGACAACTTTCTCTCACCCACACAGCGGCGAAAAGATCAAGATAAAGAAAAAACTTCTATGTAGCATGGACCTCGTTATCTATATTTTGATGTGCCCATGTGGGCTGTACTACACGGGGTTAACAACCCGATGCTTCAAGGAACGTATGGCCAACCACCGTACATCTATACGCGCTGCCTATGCTACGGGTAGTTCTGATAAACCGGTGGCAAGGCACTTCTTAAAATTGGGCCATCAGATATCTACCCTACGGTGTATGCTCATCGACCACGTCCCAAAGGACCCACGTGGTGGGAATAGAGAATTAAAACTCAAGAAACTAGAAGCAAGGTGGATAGCCCGATTGAACACTATCGACCCGAAAGGGTTAAATGAATATAACCACCTTAGTATATTCCTACAATAGGCTCCTACCAGACATAGTGTTTAAAACTTTTTCTTTTTGACACATATACTGCCGGGATATTTTCATTCATTTTTTTTATCGCCACTGGTGTTAGCAGTGACTATGGGACTTTGTCCCAATAGTCACCTTATTGCTGTCTTCTGTCTCAATCCATTACATGTTACTTGTGTGTTATTTGTCTTTTGTTTTTTTTGATGTATGCGTCATCATTATATATGTTTTTATCTTAAAGTGCATCCTATAGACTCCTCCCTCCTGAATGCTGCAGGCAACTTTACTTAAATTTATAACTGTTATTTCCATATAGCCCTTCTTTATTTGCTAGTATGGGCGTTAATGCACATAGCCTCTGTGCGTTCCATTTTCTATCTATTTGGAACGCACGCGCACTTCCGCTATCGGAGGCGCACCCTGGTTACCAGTTGTCTTCCTGGTAACAGGCGCCTGCTTGTGACACGCATCGGCGCATCTTTCTGACGATCACACCACTTTGGGACCTCACCAGTAATGCTAGCCTGTATGCGTTTCACCGCTATGTTAGGTGACACGCACGCGCACTTCCGGCTTCGGAGGCGCACCGATGTGGCTACTTATCAGCTTTTTCTTTATAGCAGCGTTACTGCTACAACGTCCCTAGTAAGTATTAGCTTTACTGCCACCTTACTCAACTATAGTGTCTACCTTTTACTGCTTTCCTCATTGCCCAATAGCTTAATTAAGGGTTTACTATTATTGACCTATCAGCACGTTTTCTGCACAGCTGATGTGCTGCAGCACTAATGAAGGGAGGATGTGTGTATATATAGATGCTTTGACATGTGTGTCAGTATTACTGCCTCTCTCTTGGTGTACCTATGGATCTTATGTTCTCTGTCTTGACAAAGGCCCTATATGGGTCGAAACGTCGACTTATGATATGACCACTGAATAAAAGTGATTGACTTTTCTGCAATTGGTGAGTGCCTCCGCTTTTCATTAAGCACCTGCATTTATATATATATATAATATATAAATCCGTCAATATAGAAAACATTTATTAATTCATTTTTGTTTCAATAAAATATATTTTTGTAAAAAAAAAAATTAAATTATATATCTGTAAAATTAAAAATGAATCCATGAAGAACCATATTTGGGTCCTTATAACCAAAATGCTAAAATAAAACAGAAAAAAATATTTTTCTTTCTGCACATGTAGTTATTAGGATACATGGGGCTGATTTATCACCATCCACATCCTCAGATGAGGATGTGCTGTGATCATTTCAACTTGTAAAAACTGTGATCTACTCTGGGAAAATCTTGAGTATCCTGAACATTGTACAAAAGGAGAGAAAGATGACTCTCTTTGTTGGGGCACAACTTTGGTTTAAAATATATAAATTTTAATGGTATATGTTAAAATTTAGGACTCACTGAAAAAAACCTCCAAAACTAGTACAATTTACAATGAGGTCTTTAAGAATTTTTCTCACCTTTTCCCCTTTTTTTGTCACAAATAAACCAAAAAATAAAATAAAAAATCAGCCAGGCTACTTATGTATCTCATGGGAGAATATCCCCACATTGAGACTATGGGGGTTATTCTAGTCCATTCTTTCTGACAAAATCCTTCTTAGATGGACAAAACCATGTGCACTGCGGGTGGGGCAGATGTAACTTGTGCAGAGAGAATTAGATTTGGGTGGGGTTTTTCTTCAAAGTGAGATCTATATTGAAGTGTAAAATCATGCAGTCAGTATTTTCCCTGCACAGAAACAAAATAACTCACCCAAATCTAATTCTCTCTGCACATGTTACATCTGCCCCCCTGCAGTGCGCATGGTTTTGTCCATCTAAGAAGGATTTTGTCAGAAAGAATGAACTAGAATAAACCCCTATGTCTGACCGAGGCTGATACATATATACCTTTATTTCTCTATTGACACTGTGACACATTGTCACAACAAGCTCTTTCTGCTTCGTCATATACACATGAACAAAGTATCACTTGCTTTTCTCTTAAAGACCTCATTGTAAATTGTACTAGTTTTGGAGGTTTTTTTCAGTGAGTCCTAAATTTTAACGTATACCATTAAAATTTATATATTTTAAACCAAAGTTGTGCCCCAACAAAGAGAGTCATCTTTCTCTCCTTTTGTACATAAGCTTATATTATGACTCATGGGAGCACCACCAACTTAGGGAATGTTTTAGGACATTAAAAGTCCATTATTATTGTGATTGTTGGTTCATAGAAG
Source organism: Crinia signifera (assembly GCF_055691185.1). Lineage (NCBI taxonomy): Eukaryota > Metazoa > Chordata > Amphibia > Anura > Myobatrachidae > Crinia > Crinia signifera. The sequence continues at coordinate 110,317,233 of NC_139221.1, forward strand.
ATTGTAAACATAATATTGAGTCAGTGCTAGTCTTACCCTTTCGTGTATCCTGAACATTCCAATAGACTATTTATGAACTACGTATGAATTGTCAGAAATAATCAACAGAATCAGAACCTTTTTGTTTGCTGGATTTACTAATAGCACTGGAAGACCAGAATAAAATGTAATAGAAAATGACATATAACTAGATAGTAGAGAGGCAAACTTAGTGTCCTAACACCAGTGAGAAATAAGCACTAGCACAGACCTGACCTTTGCATGACTGGCATACACCTTTACACCAAAGACACTTTTCCTGCCCTTCGGGAGGAAATAACTAAGAGCTACTGTAGAACAGAAGTGCTATTTCCCATATTCCTCTTAACAGGAGTTGTTTGAATATGTTTACATTAGGGTGAATGCATCAAAACTGAATGCCTATTATCAGGTGAAATAGGGGTTATTGATCCCTAATCCACCCTATTCCTGTGTTCACACAGAAACACACAGCATTTAGGGATGTTTTTGTATTGGAAATCTCGAGACAGTTATAGTGATGGTGCTAAAACAAGAAGTCATAATAGTGTACACAGATGCGGCCACACAGTGAGAGACATGGCTAACTACTACATGGAAACATTGAAAACTAAGGACCTTATTCTGGTTCATTTGCAATGTTGCAAATTTAAAAGTTTTGCTAGTCCACCAGACACTGCGCTGTGAATGCCTATATGCATGGGCTGCGAATGGATGTGTAACATAAACATCCATTTGCAGGCTGCCGGGGAACACAGACCATCGAATGATGTGGACGGCACACACACATCTAAGGTTACTCTGAGGTAACCTTAGATGTGCGTGGGAATTCAGAAAAAAGTGGGCAGGCAGCTGACATCCAGTGATGTCAGCTGCCCGCCCCCGGCACCCACGTCACTAGCCGATCTTCATGGGAACACCCAACATTTTCATGGGAACGCCCATGAAACGCTGGACATTCCCATGGGTGTGACTATCCGCCACTGCCCCATGCCCCCCGCACACAATGTCGGGTGCGTGCATGAACAGGCTGTTCGCCGTGGCCACACACACCAGCGTATGCACATGTGTAGAAATGCAGCTGTGCATGCGCATACGCCAAACATCGGTCCGAGTGCGAACATACGGCCCTTGCGAACGGACCACAATATACCCCTAAGTGTATTGGAAATGTTTAAACTCCTGCTTTCTCATTTACACTGTGCATCTCCTAATTTAATTGTTTATCACCCTTGATGGCGAACCTTGATTCTCCAGCTATTGTTAAACTACACATCCCAGCATGCTTTGCTTCAGGTTTGCTATTTTGCCATGCTAAATCTGATGCAGAGCATGCTGGGATGTGTAGTTCAACAACAGCTGGAGTGTCAAGGTTAGCCATCAAGTTTCTAGGCCAATCAGCATCCTCCCTAATACACCCCATTGTCTTAAGCCCCGTACACATGGGGCATTGGAGAGCCATTGCTGAGCGACATTGTAAAGCACAGATGCCTCAGCACACATCGTTGCACACCCGCGATGTGTGCTGAGTGATCCATGCAGATCAGCGTTTTGCCTGTGCTAATATGCAAAATGCTGTGATCTCAGCAGGATAGACAGTGCATGTACTGTCTATGTAGGGTTACCACCTCATCCCTTTTATTCCGGACACATATTAATTACACAGGTTCTGTGGCAGTTTAAAACCAGGTGAAATGAGTCTTGAAGTCAGCCAGCCACAGAAACTGTGTAATTAATATGTGTCCGGAATTGAAGGGATTCAATATAAACCACGTCTACTAGCATATAAAGCTATTAACCATACTGCACCAGCATATATCTCTTTACTTATCACAAAATATCTCCCGTCTCGACCACTCCACTCTTCATAAGATCTGCGTCTCTCTTCTGCACGGATCACTAGCTCTCATTCACTATTATAAGGACTTTCATCTGGCTGCCCCCATCCTATGGAATGCCCTTTCACTCACAATAAGACTCTCCACTAGCCTCCAAACTTTCAAGTGTTCCCTGAAAACTCACCTCTTCAGGCAAGCCTATCATATTTAAGTTCTACACGCATAACCCTCTGAGGCACTTATGTATTATATAGCTTCCCTTCTGGACTTGTAACTTGGTGGGACTGCTATGCTATTACTGGTGCCTGTCCTTGTGTATCCCTCCTATATCCCTATAGATTGTAAGCTTACAGCAGGGCCCTCTAACCTCCAAGTCTATCTGTTGTTACCCAGTTTGTTTTATCACTGTCTACTATTGTAAATTGCAACGGAATCTGCTGCGCTATAAAATAAACTGTAAATAAATAAATAAATAAACAAAGGGATGAGGTGGAAACCCTATGTCTATGCCTGCAGGCGATGGGACCACACATTGCCATCACTATACTCTATACACATGGAGCAATCCGAGCTTACTTTCTAAGTGATCTAGTCAGATCGCTTAAAAAATATCCCCAAATCGCCCATGTAGAGCTCCATCATGTATCTAAAATTAGCCAAATGTATTCTACCAGTATTGAGAAACATTAATTGAAGTTATACATAATGTTGTCAACATGACTTAGATGAAGAACCAAATGCTAACGTTACAGCCATACAATTCTGCTTATGTGGCCTTTTCTCACAACTGCAATCAATAGTGTTCGGTCCAGTATTTGGACAGAGTAAAGGGTAAATGTACAAAGATGGGCGTTCTATTAAAGATGGGATGTTGCCAATAGCAACCAATTGATTCTATCTACTGTATTATCTTCAAGAAGATGCTAAATATAGAAGAAGTAGAATCTAAATGGTTGCTATGGGCAACAACCTATATAGATCTCTCATCGTAGTAAATTTACCTCTAAGTGTCAGTGTGATTAAAGCAATTGCAGGGGCTCTTATCAAAGTGTTATATATGGCTTGCAGTATTACCTGCTCCGGCGATGGACTTCTACTAAGGTGTGTATCTCTGTCTCTTCCTGTGTTGCCTGAACATGCAGCTGCTCATTAACTTTGCATACTGTATTATGATGTCAGCAGGATTAAATCTACAGTATGTACAATGATGGCGAAACCTGATTCCAGTAATTAAGTCAACCACTCCTGGTCGACCTGGTTATAAGTTTCACATGCACTAGGGTGACATAAAAGGTAGACTCAAGCAATAGGTCAACATACATTGGTCGACACGTGAAAGGGTGGATTCGAGTTTTTCACTCTGATAACTTGTTCATACTTTACAATACACGTGGACTACGCTAGGGAACGTTAAAGTGTGCCAGGCCTGAAGCATGGCAAGCAAATTGAGCCACACAAGGGTACGTGTTACACTAACTGGGGGGTCTATGTCCAAATTTGTCGACACAGACAGACAAAAAATTGAGAAAAACTCATGTCAAACCTTTTCCCGTCAATATTTCGCTTTTGTCAACCTTTTGTCCATGACAAACTAGTGCAAATTGATCTTTTTTTCCTGCATTGACCTTTTCACTGTCCACCAATAGTGGGCAACCCAATGACAGTCAAACTAATTACTGTCTATCTAATAATTCACACCCAGTAAACCACTGGTGTTTATGTACTCATGTCAGTATGCTTCTATGATTAACCACCGGGCCATGACTTGTCATTATCATGCTTGTTCCTGCTGTCTGCTTGCTGATGCTGTTGTTTCCACTCAGTGGAGCCCAGACTGTTTCTTCACATCCTTGTCTAATGATAACCCTTACCTTCGGTTTTTATTCTGATTTAGAACCTGCTTTGTACATCCTGTCCATGCCCGTTTGTCAGCTTTGGCCCATTGTCATCTGGGTTGTGTGCAGCCAGGTGCTGCTTAGTGGGGTTAATCTGTGGAACATAAACTGTTCAGAAAAGCCCATTAAGTATTTGTGGGTTGACCTGTTGTGGAAGAATAATCATCGCACTGTAGACTTTGTGTTCCAGAAGAACTAGGATCAGCTGATATCAGTTGCGTGGGGACAACATTCACTGATAGCCACATCCACCTCAGGGACAGAAGGTTTATTTATAACCTGTTACATTGAAGTGGTATTGAGTGAACATCAGTTTGGGTTTTACACGCAGCTGCTTGTATACTTACATAACTCTTCCTGTTGCCACGATTTAGATATAGATGCTAATTTTGGAAAGAAATGTGGTTAAACGCTGCTCTAATGGCTGTTAGCATTCTGGCAGAATGTTTTATTTTCTGTCAATTAAAGTTGTTTTTGTTCCACTCATTATTTGCATGAGGTCTTTTTAGTGCCCCTCGTATCAGTATAAACAAAATATCTTCAACCAGAAACTATATACAGCAGTTGGCAAAAATGCAAGCAGATTTTTCTCTATAAAAGGAACTAAAATAAACCACATTGCATCATTCTGAACCTCATAGTAAATACTAATTATTAGTATCAAATAAATTGTTCTTCAGAAGAGGTGCCAAAAGGTTTGCAGATAATGTTTTTTAAAAATTAATAATTTTATACTGAAATATATTGTATATCGTGTAACTTTGTGCAATAGTTGCCTACTAATAGGGGCATGGCCAGGGGGTGCTGTGAGAGTGCTGTGGTGACATGATGAAATTATTGTGGCTCTGCCCCCACTATGCAGTTCTGGGGAATTGTACAGATGCAGCAGGGCTACAATGACGTAATTTAGCACAAATCAAGTCATTGGGTCTCTGTTGGGCTACCAACTTGTACTCATGAATGGGCTGCAGAGGGGTGTGGGGAGGGGGACGTTTCTTGGGGTCAGAGTGGATTTGAGAAACTTGTCTACCTTTCCAGGGGGATGGAGGTTCACCTGATTTTTGGAAGCCTCCCAGCCACTCCAGGAGGTAGTCAAGTATGCTTTGTGCTCATTACTTCAAGCATTTGTACACATCAAGCAACACTCTGCAGTGTTTCAGCTCCTAATTCAAAATCATTCAGGGTATAAAACATGAATAATTACATTTATCAGGAGCGTAGAGCTTACACTTAAACTGTACAATAATATAGAAATAAAACCACTTTCCTACCTTTTTACATATGATGACATTAGACTTTAAAAATGTATAGAACTGATGTAATTAATTTCAATGTTAAAGCATAGTCATTGTCACTTTGGCTTTCAAATAATAATTCCTCTGAATGTGGTAGAATGATGCAGAAATGTGTTGCAGAAGTGTGTATGATGAGCTGTAAGTAGAGAGATGGAGACCATACAGATAAAAGGGTCAGACATTTATTTGTAAAAACACGTCTTGGAAAGCAAAGTTACCCTTTATGCTTTTATGAAACAAATAGTAATGTGTATGGATGGATAAGCGTGCATTGTACAGAATTTTGTGTCTTAAACTTCTAAGTGGTTTGATAGTCATTTATTTATTTTTTTTACAGTTTCTTATATAGGGCAGCATATTCCTGGCTTTAGTTTAAAATGCCTGTTTAGAAATAGAAATGAAGAGCATTAGTAATAATAATAATAATAATAGTAATAATAATAATAATAATAATATCACCTTAGGTTTTTCTGCAACAGTAAAATAAGATTTTGTTTGAGAAACTATTAACTGTAGTAATGTATCTTTTACTTAGACTCTGTTCTTAAGTCTGGAATAATGGTCCATGATCATGGTCAAAAAGGAGGCTGTATGAAAGACCTCCTAGAATCCCACAGGATACCAGTATCAGACTCAGTCATCAAGGACCCACCGGGGAAAGCAGTGTGGGGAGTCCAAGCTTAAGGGTTTTGTAGCCACCCAGGGCTACCATAAAAAAATCCGGGGCTGTAAAAATAGGCACGGTCCCGCATCCCCCCCCCCCCTCCTTGCTGTGCTGTTTGAAAATGACCTTACCTCTTCTAGCCAGCAGCACAGTCTAATATTGACAGGTTGCTCAGCTCCCTGATCTTCGGATGGTGGCTCCTCTGCAGGCTGCTGTTCTGGCGCGACATGACATTATGACGTCACGTCAAGCACTAGTAGGGGCTTTGTGGGGGCTTTCCTGCGGTTGGCAGCTCGACTGCCTATTAAATGAAGGAGGCCGGTGTGCAGCATGCTGTGGTAGTGGATGACCCACAGCCCGCCACTGTTAAGTGAAGGAGAATGGTAGATGGTGCATGGCAGGCTGCGGCAGTGGATGACACGTGGCCCTGCTGCAGTCATGTCACGGAGTCTAGCAGGCATTGTGAAGCAGGCCGTGGGTGACCATTAGCTATGTGTGTGCATGCAACAGAATGGCCCAGGCCCTCCCCTCTCTGCCAGAGTGGCGGGGCCCAGGACAGTTGTACCCATAGCACCCCCTGATGGTGGCCCTGTAGCCACCAGAGGGGATGTGCCTAGCCACCCAAGATGGACATGGACAACCATTAGAGAGGACATCTACAGAACATTTTTATAAAGGGGGGGTCATGGGGTTTCAGGAAAAAATTATTTGATTGGCAAGAGAGCTAATTGATTTGTAGTTTTCATAGAAACTAAGAATCCATGTTTCTGTTTCACCCCTATAAGAGTTTGGGCCTTTGGCCAGTGGGGGAACACCCCTATACACCTTTGTTCCAGCCAGACCCTGTAGTATACACAGTAAACCTGGTAGTCTATCAGTGTACAATTTTGGAATGAACATGCATTGTAATATTTGACTTGAATTCATTATACTACACATTTAAAAATATTGCTTTATTATAAAATGTTTTCAAATAATGTCTATATTATACTATACATTTGTCCTACTATAATGCAGAGAAAAGCTGTATTACATTAGCTATTACTTACAAAGTGCGCCTGGTTTTGCAGAGCAGTGCAATAATAAGATTTCATTTTTTGGCATGAGATTATTCAAGTGGAATACGGAAGTGTAGACGGTATTTTTTGAGAGGTATTCCTAGATATGTGGCGAGGTACACAGTCATTTCCACTCCACAAAAGGATTTCAGCTCTGAACTATTAGAAATCCAATCTCATACTACTTTTAATAAAAGTGGTTGTTCTAAAGTGGTAAGAAGTTGATGTTTACTCTTGATCTTAGGCAAACCTAGGCACTACTAGTCTGTTAGATGACTTGAGTAACACATGCCAGGCAAAAGAGGTGTTGTGTTTTAAATTGTTCATCAGTGTGCTTGGTGAATAAGGTATTTTTATTACATTATGGGCATAAATAGTTTATTGTTTTGTACCTATGAGGCAATCAAGAGAATGAGTTTTCCTGTTTACAGAGTTCTACTTCACTGCCTTCTGTAACTGACTTTAGTCTATAGAAAAGCCACCAACGTGTGCTCTGTGTAAACGAGATCTAAGAGCAGAGAAATGTGATAAGGAGAAGCGGAAGGAAGTCGCAGTAAATAACATGTTTAAGTAAAGGATGTAGCAAAGTAGTGAGGACAGGGAGATGTTTTATCTAGCAAATGGGAAACTTGTAGAACACCAGGAGATGGGCTCCAGTGTGGTTTACCACAAACAGACTTTCTATTATGAGAGCAAAAGAAATGGATTCTCTTTTCCTTAAGCCTTTAGTGCATTACTGCTGTGTGAATCATATAACAATGAAGATACACATATTGCTCTGTTATATGATCAAGACACAACATCTGGAGCTGCTGATCAGGACAGCATTAGCTATTCATTAGCTGATCAGCTTTCTCCAAGACTCAACAGTGTATACTTTGTAAATATGTAAAAAAAAATAGAGATTCTACCATTTCAAATACCAAAATGATACAAAGTTTGTAGTTGGAGTACTTTTATGTTGAAAGCTGCAGAATGTGTATGTGCTATAGAAGTAGCTGTTAATCAGGGCAACTAATAGAGGAAGGGGGTCGTCACACAAACTATTACTTACGGAGCACCTGTCCCTGCATGTGTTTATAAATACATATAGATGAACCTTAATTCAATCAAGAATTCTAATTATCTGATTTAATCGTGAAAAAAAAATAGGCACTTTACACTATGTACTACTGTATATGTCATTCCTGCTACTTAGGCCCTTTGTATTTCAAAGTACCTATAGAGCAGGCATGGGCAACTATGGCCATCTAGCTGTTGTGAAACTGCAAGTCCTATCATGGGCAGCACGGATGGTGTAATGGTTAGCATTACCGCCTCACAGCACTGAGGTCATGGGATCGATTCCCACCATGGCTCTAACTGTGCGGAGTTTGTATATTCTCCCCGTACTTGCGTGTGTTTACTCTGGGTATTCTGGTTTCCTCCCACAAAAATATACTGGTAGGCTAATTGACTCCTAACAAAATGAACCCTAGAATGAATGTGTGTGTGTACATGTAGTAGGGAGTATAGATTGTTAGCTCCACTGGGGCAGGGACTGATGTTCAACTATACGCTATAACGCGCTGCAGAATATGGGTGCGTGTGCGCTATATAAGAAACTGTTAATAAATAAATAATAAATGCCTTGCCACAGTTTTGCTATTATGAAATGCAAAAACTATGGCAAGGCATGCTGGGATGTGGAGGGCCACAGTTTGGCCATGCCTGCTATAGAGGATTGTGTGTTGCATTGGTTAATTTCTGCACAATAATGAATTTATATTATTTAATTGAAAATATCAGTTGAATAATGTGCAACACTATGCACGGAAAGCATATTAGGTAAAAGTTGCCATAACTATTAGAGGTTCCTTGAAAACATTTATCATATTTAATTTGTTTAAGGTATTTGTATAGATACACACGCTCTATTTACTCTCAGTAGCAAGCTACAATTAAAGCAAATACTTTACTTATTTATAGTATTTGGGGACTTTGCCAGGGACCCCTGGACCCCTAGATACAGCACTGTTGTCAATTCATAAATACCCCCCAAAAAAATGAACAATGGCTTAGTAAATGTAGCCATAATATGTGTATAATATATGCCTGGGAAGCCCCCCTTAAGTAACAGCTCCACTTAAAACCATTAGTCATACTTTATCTTTAAGTTGATTAAAATTCTTATGGGGTAATAGCAGTATATGATACTCACAATTACTGTAGAATTAACAAAAAATAAATGGTATATTTTTCACCCAAGGCAGCCGAGAGGAATGCCGGGCCCCGGTAAAATTTTGGGGGCATGACCTAAGTGTGGGAGGTGTGGCCAGAGGGGGTGAAAGACAACTCTAAAAACTCTAAACTCAGCAGCACACACCTACAACATCATGTGCTGTGCTGACAGCAGGCTCAGCATGAGCTCTCACGCTGTCAGTGAGAGGCTCATGCTGAGGCTGCTGTCAGCACAGCGCATGCTGTAGAAGTGTGTGCTGCTGTTGCTGCCCAGGAGGGACGGAGGGGGAAGGGAGGGGTCGGACCGCGCCCAGGTAATTATTACCCGTGCCCCCACCTCCCCTCGGCTGCCCTGTTTTCACCACCTAAGGTCCTTGTAAGATCACAGAAGACCATTGCACCCTTGCTTATATTACTATCCCAAAAAAATTCTAATAAAACCAGACAGATATTTTAAAATAAAATGTTAGATTATAGATTTGTGAAGACTCCACAGGAACATACTAAAAGCATAACATATAATGGCATAAATGAGAAGGTAAAGGGGTTGCATAATGTTTCCCCTCCTGCAAACAGTCCAGCTATATTGTTTTGCTGTGGGCAACTATGCCCATAGCAACCAATCAGATTATGTCTATCATTTCTCTATCACATCCTAGAAAATTATAGACAGAATCTGATTGGATGCTTTAGTAAATGTGCCCCTTAGGCTGAGGAGTTGAGTGTATATTTGCTTCTAAGTATGTATCACACACACATGTTTTTCAGTGGTTGAGATATAACTGGCCTGGAATATTCTTTTTGATCAGGTTTGGTAGGCATAATTTAAAGTGGAAAAAAGATCTTTGTAAGGGGAATACTACTATAAATACATATGGATCACATTGAACATTGCACTTTATACTTTATGTATCATCATTTTACATTTTAAATTGCCCTTTAAGTCACCAGAATGTATTTATAAAAGACCTTAAAGCAGAGAAAAGCACAAATGTCATGTGCTAATCAAAGTTGATTAAAAGGTTATTGTGAATATATTAACTGAGAGAACAAACAACTCGGTTCTTTGAGAAACACTCTGAGAAAGCTGACTTTATATACAGTAGTCAGTCAAACATAGAGATATAGTAGTACATTTATGAGCTCTGAAGCATTTGTCCATACTGCTCCAGTCTATGTACAGTATGTTGTAATGTTCTGCAGACCCCTTGAGGCACCATATAAATAAGGATAATAATATTAATAATAATATACACACACACATAGCTAAACATATAGAATGTAAGCTTGAGGACAGAGCCCTCTTACTTATTGTCTGTCTGTTATTACCCAATCCATTTTATTATTGTTCTAGTGCTGTTTTGTTCCCAAATGCTACAGTGTACAGTATGCTGGCTCTATATACATAGATTTTATCAATACTGCTTTTCTATTGCACAGCTGGGATGCATCCTGGTGGTAACCCAGCTAAGTCCCTTTTCTGACAAGCGGACAACACGGCTTATTGGCAGATTGGTAACGATACAGTCCGAGGGGTGATCTCCAAGCACCAGCTCTTCCTATGCTGTGAATGGCTGCCGAATTGCACCGACTCGACTTACCTGTTCACACTGCACCGTGAGCCGGGTTGAACATGTGTTACCTGGGTTTAAATGCTGGGATGCTAGACCTGTCTTATTTCAACTGGGTGCTCTCGCACTGCACAATGGGGGTAATTCAGACTTGCGCGCTAGGCTGCGTATAATCACTGCGTAGCAAGCAGATAAACACCGCCCCACGGAACGCACACCCCTGCAGCGTGCTGCCTGAATCCTCATGATACCATGCAAGCGAATATGTATGCTTTCACATTGCTCGCATGTGTCTGCACAGAGGAGAAAATCATGCAATTGTTACTCACCATGTAATGATTTTTTTCTCTCTTCGCAGACCCCCACCATCGGGGACCTGTGCAAACAGGTCTGAATCGGCCTCAATATCCTGGGTTGCTGCGTGTTCGAGTGCAATAACCCAGGATTTATCAGCTGCATGAAATGGGCATAAATAAAAAAAATTGTATGATGGACAATAAAATACAGTTTATATATATACGCAAGTTGTACAATGTCGTTATTCCAGTGAAAAACAATACTAAGTCAAGACAAACTGCATCTGTGAACACCCATACAAAGATAGAATTTGGTATTTTGCCATAACATTGTAACATATCATCCCATTAGTCATAAATACATTTTTAACACATGGTGCAAGGTATCTGTGAAAACAAATGTTCATGGCCATGTAAAAGTAATTATACCCAAATATTGTAAACAGATTCCTTCCACTTATAACAAATAAACATATTTTTCCTAAACCAGATCTGTTTTTTTTCCTTCAAACATTCTGATCCATTGGAATCAGGCAAATCGTTCAAATGGTCATTATTTATTTATTTACAGTTTCTTATATAGCGCAGCATACTCCATTGCGCTTTACAGTTGGAAACAACAGTAATTAAACAACAACAGGAACTGTAAGCATCGCAATTTAAATATTTTAAGTGCAAAATTGAAATTGTCACGGGAATAGAAGGATATATAGGGTACTAGAACAAACCCATATATGCACCTTAACCAGGGTTGCCGACCCTCCCGGAATTTGCGGAAGTCTCCCGAAAATCCCCCACTGAACTCCCCGATCGCAGCATTTAAATGCCGCAATACGCGGGTCTCAGGAGGGGGCGGAGCTGAAATGGCACAATCGTGTCATTTTAGCCCTGCCCCCTCCATGGAGATCAGTTATTGCGGCTATTTGTCGTGATGGGGGCGGGGCTTAATGACATCACAGTTAAGCCCCGCCCCCAAACTCGTAATGAAAGATTTCTCTCCGGGAGAATTTTTTGCAAGTCGGCAACCCTGACCTTAACCAAATCTTTTCACTTATCAACATGTTACATTTTGGTTAAAATTACATTTTTAATCACCAATATGTATTTATGTAAGTTTCGGATAGGTCGGTTAACACTGGAATGTTCATAGGGAAGCTGACAGTCTGGGAAAATAGCAGTTGAAACAGTAGAAATGCACATGTAACAGTAGCAAGGAAACAAGGCAGATATGAGAGGTGACTAAAGGACATGGAAATGTCTTTGCTATTAGGCAATGTTTGTATTCGTTTACTCATTAACCCTTCTACTGCTGACACTCTCTTGTCTGGTGATTTGCTCCTGATTTGTGATAACACTGTGCTTTTAAAGGCTTTTACATTTATCTCACAAGAACAATTCATTGCAGAAGTTTCGCTTACAGTTATTAATCACCAAACAATTACGTGTTAGTGAGTGGGAATCCAATATCTAAATGACAAATGTTTTCTTTAGAGAATTAAGTAAACTCATTTGCATATTTATAGCATGCATGTGAATTACCTGTATACACACAGAGAGAATGATTGTTTTCACTGAGGGGTTTATTCTAGTTCATTCTTTCTGACAAAATCCTTCTTAGATGGACAAAACCATGTGCACTGCAGGGGGACAGATGTAAAATGTGCAGAGAGAATTAGATTTGGGTGAGTTATTTTGTTTCTGTGCAGGGTAAATACTGGCTGCTTTATTTTTACACTGCAATATAGATCTCACTTTGAAGTAAAACCCCACCCAAATCTAATTCTCTCTGCATAAGTAACATCTGCCCCACCTGCAGTGCACATGGTTTTGTCCATCTAAGAAGGATTTTGTCAGAAAGAGTGAACTAGAATAACCCCCTGAAGGACTGATTGGCAGTCCTTCAGTGAGAACAATCATTCTCTCTGTGTGTATGCAGTATACAGGTTTGCCAGCAAAGCATTGTACAGTTACATTTTTATTTTTGGTGTAGAGAGGAACAGTGCCAAGTTTTTGACAAATTATATCTAGTGAAACCAAATTTTATGGACTCATTTTTATGTACTGAAGTTGAGAAAATAAATGTGTGTAGTTCTAACAGATGGGTTAGCTGCAGAGCACTGTCCAGCAGAAGGTTGGTGTTACTATGACAAGTTTTTTACTTCCATTTTTCCATCAGCAAAATCTTTAACATTGAGAATATTTAGCAGAACAGTTCTAAAAATTCTGCTCATTAAAACATAAATAAATTGATTACTTTTTGTGTAGAGATAAAAAGAGCAATGGCATTGGTAAATTACATGTAGGGGTTTATCTTTTAAAAGGTGCTAAATAAACAGATTCTGATTGGTTGCAAAGGGCAAAATCCCCATGCACTAAACCACAATATAGAGTAATGCGGCATAGAAGCACCTATGGGCTTCTTCCATCTTCTCACAGCTGGAGCAGTCACTCTGGGCATACGCAGATAGACTACCGGCGGGTCTCAGACCTGGGAGTCCAGCACCAGAGCAGCTACACAGCTCCAGAGCCGCTTCAAGAAGGACAGCTCTTATCAGAAGAGCTGTCCTTTGCATTAATAATCGCATATTATTAGTGCATACATGTATGTGATTATTCAGGGTACACAGCGAATGCCAGCAATGGGGGTATATTCCACCCATGAAGGAGGGGGCATCTGTCCTTTGGGTGCACTACATATGATTACCCTTGGTGGAATAGGTTGCTCCTAGAGTATATTTCACAAAATGCTTGTAGCGGGGCCCAAACATAACCATTAGGTTGAAGTATTTTTTATCCCAACCATGAGTGTACCATGAGGTACAGCCATATTAAGTGCACTACAAGGGTTACACTGTGGGAGATAAGCCCTACCAGGACCACATATGAGAAAACTTACATGTGTGTAATATGATATACTGTTTATTAATAAGTCAACATGTAATGCATCCAGTCCATGAATAAACTATATTAGGCAGCCATCTGAGGGCACTGCATAATGCTACTGGTGGGGTGTGCATATAGGAGAGGTATAGCATATAGTAGGCATAGTCGTGCGCAGCACATTTTATTAGGGGGTGCACCGTCAAAGGAGTGTGCATAGCTCCACCTATTGGGCATGTCTAACAGCGCCAATCAGGCATGTCTTCCATCATCTATTGGCACTCGCTACAATATAAAAAGTCTCTCAGCCACACCAAAATCTCCTGCCTATTTCAGTTTTAATCTTCTAATTACTTGCAAATACAGTCATAAACATATATGGATGACGCAGGTATTTAGTGATATGACAATGGTCTAGTACAATTAACAATGCAAACACACATATAATTGATTGATGGCCCTTCTTTAAATTGAATACAGTTCTAAAAAGCAAAAGTCTTTGGATAAGGGTATTGCTGGTATTGTATCAGCAGAGGTGTTCATAAGAGTGGGGCACAGCATTAGGGGGTGCCTGTGCACCCCTAACACTCAATGTACGTACACCTATGATAGTAGGGTCACTATCCATAAACCTTATCCCTAATCCTCCTACTAGTTTATAACCCTAACCACTCCCTTTCCACCCTTACAGTCTAACCCTATCTCTCCCAGGTCTTCAATGACATGGTCTTCAATGTTCTACAGGTTACATGTGATGACCCAGTGGACAATGGCATGCTCTAGGAGGTGACCATTGATCGATATTGTGCTATATATAGCTCAACTGATGCCAAAATTGGGAAACACTGATATAGATAGATACTGTTTTTTAGTAGCTAATATACAAGGGATGTGCACCGGGCACTTTTTGTGTTCCATGAAACACGTTTTGGGTCTGTATCTCGGCCAGTGTTTTGGATATGGATCTGTTCAAAAACACCACCATTTTCATGTTTCGTGTTTTGGGTTCTGATTTTTTTTTTTTTAAAAAGCATAAAAACTGCTAAAATTGCAGAATTTAGTTTTTTTTTTTTGCTCCTACGCTATTATTAACCTCAATATCATTCATTTCCACTCATTTCCAGTCTATTCTGAACACCTCACAATATTGTTTTTAGGGCAAAAGGTTGCACCAAGGTAGCTGGATAACTATGCTAAGCCACACAAGTGGGCGGCACAAACACGTGGCTCATCTAGGAGTGGCACTGCAGCAGCAGCAGACAGGATGGCTGTTTGAAAAACTAGGCCCCAAAAAGCACATAATGGCAAAAAAAGAGGTGCAAGATGGAATTGTCCTCGGGCTTTAATTATGTTGCATAAATAGGACATACACATTTCTACATTAAACAGTTTCATGACTATTATCCAACAGGCAAATTATCCACAACCACTCCATATTTTTGTGTTACAGTGCAATATAAAGGCCCTTATTCTGGTCGGTGCGGCCAGAGCCGCATACGGGGCTCCGGCCGCACCAACCAATCCCCGCCTACTATACTGATCGCCACGGCCGTCCGTACACGGACGGCTGGCGATCCGCAAGAAAATGGTGGGGCGTACGCCTCCACCATGGTGGGAGCTGCCCCCTGCATTCGATGGTCGGCGACCATCGAAGGCAGGGCCGCACGCCCCACCAGGTCCCGCAAGCTGAGACCACACGGACAATCGTCCGTGTGATAGCTTGTATGGGGGCTGAGAGCTGACATCCGGCGACGTCAGCTTTCCGCCCCCATCACTGGCGTCATACCCTCATTAGCATGCATACGCCCCGCGTTTGCATGGGAACGCCCATGAAACGCGGGGCGTATGCATAGGGAAATGAGGGTATGAAGCCCCTCACGCCCCTATACGCCCCCTTTGCGGCGGACGACCTACGTCTGCGGCGAATTGGGCTGCACATGCGCAGATTGACCTCTGCGCATGTGCAGACTAAAAACATCGGCGGTACGGCCGCACGCGGGCCGTACCGCACGATTCTGAATAAGGGCCAAAGAGAGAGAAGAGAAAAAGAAATGGCAGAGGAAGTAAAGAGAAAAGAGGGTGAAGAGAAGAGGAAAGGGGAGAGTGAACAGAGGGGGTTGTGGGGGGGGGGGGGGGGGGTTGAATATACCGGTACTCTCCTAAGCTTGGCCTAGCTTTTCCAGTGATGTTTCATTGAGCGGAGGGTGATCCAAAACACCTTATGATTATAATAATAAATATGTGTTTAAATATAAGTTTATGTTGTGGATGTGACCTTATTTTATTCATATATGAAGTAATTTGACGTGTCATGTACCATTGTGTATGTTCAAAGACTTTCCAAATAGATTCCTGAGTATGGTCAGGGAGACCTTGAAAATAAGCTTCCCATTTTTAAAAAAAAGTTTATGACCCCGGACTCCACCTTATACACAGCTATGTGTCTCTCATGATACAACTCGTCTAGGATTGCAAGTTTCCACTCCTCCAATGTGATCTCCAGGAACTTATTAAAGAATCCTGACCCCAATCTGTGAAATATGCAAAGATCAAAGGTGCAGGTTTTTTGGTAAGCCCAAGATGGAAGGAGGTATTGAGGTAAGCGATGATTTTATTCCAGAATCTGCTAACTTTACCGCAATGCCACAGATTATGGGATGGTGAGGCATTGGATTGGCCACAAATAATGCAATAACCTGTGTATGAGGGGTTAAAGTGTCGCCTCTGAGCTGGGTATATGTAAGTGCGGTTTAAAGTTCCTATATGTATTTCCTGAAGTCGGGCTGATTTGTGGTAGGGAAGGATTTTGCTGAGGGGGGCTAATAAAGTATTGAATTCTGGCAATTCTGGATTTTCAATTCTCCATCTTTCAACAATTCCATCCCAGTTAGATGGGGTATCCTCCAATAGGTGACCATATAGGTAACAAATCCTAAATTTGTGTGAGGTGCAGAGGGAAAGTAGAGATGTCAGAAAATCTGGCGTTTGTGAGTTTAGGGTAGGTTTGTCTAGGGATTGAATGTAGTGTCGGGACTGCAAATACATGTAAAAGTGAGATTGGGGAATGTTATAATTTTCTTGTAGGATAGAAAATGGTAAGACATGGCCTCCTAGATCGAACACTTTTTTAATAGAGAGAATCCCCTTAAGGCGCCCTTCCACAAATCTCAAATTGTCTAGCGGAGGTGTGAAGTAAGGGTTACCCCATAAAGGTATGTATTCAGAGTAGAACGGGTTACGTTTCAGAGAGTTATTTGTATATAACCATGCGTTGTACGTATCCCAAAATATGACATTTGAGAAGAATCTCTGCGGAAGTTCACAGTTTGGGGTATTCAACAGTGCTGCGGAGGCATACGTATGGAAGAGGGCCATCTCCACGTCTAGGTTAGAATAGCAGTTTGTTCCCAAAAGCCAAACTGTCGCATAGCAAAATAGGGCCTATTTGGCAAAAATCCTAATATTGGGCATACCTAGGCCTCCTTTCGTTTTTGGCAGAAAAGCGCGCGTTCTAGTCATTCTGGGTTTTTGAGACTTCCAGATAAATCTGGAAAAGTCTTGTGTGCAGTGTGTTGTATCTGCTTTGGTAGCTTAGGTAGCATTTGAAGTAAATAAGAGAGTTTGGGGGAAATTATGTTTTTTATCACTACAGTACGGTCTAATAAGGATAATTTAAGATCCTTCCAGTGGTTTAATTCTGTATGCATTTTGGCTATGATTGGAGTGTAATTAAGTGAGTAGAGTGAGGAATGATTTGAGGGGATAAGGACACCTAAATATTTAAGTTTGTGTGGTGCTAATGTGAAAAGAGAGGCTATATGTTGTCATATGTGGGTACGAATTAAGATATGATGGGGAGTTTAGACGGAGCAATTCAGATTTGTCTATGTTACTCTTGTAACCCGAGAAGGATACGAACATTGATGTAAGTCTTAATATTTCTGGTATGGAAAGAAGAGGGTTGGAGATGAATAACAAAATATCGTCAGCAAATAATGATAATTTGCATTCACAGATACCAACTATGATGCCACTGAACTCCAAGCTTTGCCGTAGTGCAACTGCAAGGGGTTCTAAGGCTGCAGCAAATAGAAGACTGGAAAGCGGGCATCCCTGTCTTGTTCCTTTCCGAACACAAAAAGGATGTGGGAGACTTATAGAGGGAACGTAAAATTAAAATATATGGTTAAGGGAAGCCAAACGCCTTAGAGTCTCCATCAGGTGATCCCAGGACACCATATCAAATGCTTTTTCAGCATCTAGTGATCTAGTGGAGAGTCAGAGAGGGACTGAAGAACCGTGAGGACCTTTCTGATGTTGGATACTGAGCTACAGCTCCAGATAAATCCAGTCTGGTCCTCATGAATAAGGGATGGTAGGACAGTCTTGAGTCTCTCTCCAAGCAACTTGGTAAATATTTTATAATCTATATTTAATAAAGAAATGGGTCTATATGAAGAACGGAGGAGGGGTTTCTATTTGGCTTCAACAGAACTTTTATTATGGCTGAATTAAAATGTAAAGGGAGGGGATGTCCATCCATAATTGAGTTAAAAGGTTAGTTAGGGGCTCTAAGATGTAAGGATTAAGGAGTTTATAGAACTCACTTTCGAAGCTGTCAGGGCCTGGGGCTTTAAATTATGTAATAGCTTTCTGTACTTCAAGGGTGGTGAATTTACCTAAAAGTTGTTCTATATGTGTAGGGTAATCGCGGGGAGTTGAATACCTCTCAAAAATGAATTCTTTTGGTGTATATCAATGGGTCCCTGTGAGTATAAATTACGGTAATAGTGGTAAAATATGTAAGCTATTTAATTTCCTTGATAATGAGGTGTGCCATGTGAATCCGATAGGGCTGCAATATGAGAATGTGTTTGTTCTCCTTTCAACATGTTAGACAATAATCTGCCATGCTTATCCCCGAACTGGAAGAATATTGTTTTCCCAGAGCGCAGATATTGGGCGTCCATTTGTGTGAGAGTTTGATCAAAAGTGAGTTTACAGGATGTGTAATTTGCTTTTGTGGAAGGTGAAGGATTAGATTTAAGGACCTGGTATGCTTTTGTAAGAGCTACTTGTGCAGATCTATAGGGGAATCCTGTTCTGACCTATGTTTTTTCATAAAATAAATAATGTTGCCTTGTAGGACAGATTTAGCTGTTTGCCAATATAGTCCCGGGTTATCTGCATGGGAAATGTTATTGGATGCAAAATCAGCCCACGCCGCCTCCAACATTGCCTTGAACTTCTGAGAAGAAGCAAGTTTTGCAGGGAATCTCCATTGAGAGTTAGATCCCAGCATATATTTACTTTGAATGTCCATCCAGACTGGGGCATGATAGGAGACGGAGATCGGCTCGATACTCACATCCAACACTCTTTGTGACAATAAAGTTAAAATGAAGAAGTAATCTAGTCTGGAAAAAGTATCATGAACCGGGGAAAAATAGGTGTATTCGGAGTCTACTGGATGTCTAGATGTCCATGCATCTAACAGATCTAATTTAGAGGTTAAGTAATTTAGTCCTATCTTAGGTTGTTTGTATGGTCGGGAGCGAGGTATGTTCTATCAAGAGTAGGTGAAGCTACTAAATTGAAATCTCCACCTAAAACAATTTGAGTTTAGCCACAGGAGCAGTTCATTGGTCAGGTGTAGAACAAAAGACTTGTCATAACGGTTGGGGCCATAGGTATTGCAGAGTGTGTACCTGGAGCCATCTATAGCAATATCTACAATAAGGTACCATCCCTCCGGATCTCCTTTGTTACTATGTGTCTCAAAGGGTAAACCCTTATGGATTAGGATGGCTTATACCCTAGCTTAAGAGGAAAAAGAGCAGGATGCTACAACTTTATGATGCAACATATTCAGTTTGTCATGTTCGGGGGTTGAGTGAGTTTCCTGTAGGAATGTCACATCAGTTTTTAATTTATTAAGGTAGGTCAATATACGTCGCCTTTTTATTGGGGAATGAATGCCTCGGAGATTCCAAGTGCAAAAAGTTTGGATGTCATTAGTCATAATAGTGTTTAGTGAAAATGTACCCTTGTATAAAAGCAGAGCTAACCATTGTAAATTCTGGGGCCACAAGATGGGTTATTGCAATTTTGGTGATACAATAATGGATAATGTCTGGGCGTCACCCACCGTACCAATGAAAACTGAGAGCAGGACCAGGTTGAAGGGGAAGGAGGAGTAGAGAGGGGAAAGATAAATAGTATATAAAATGGACATGCACATTTTAACAAACCAATCATTTCAGCGACAGGGTCTGCCACACGACTGTTGCTGAAATGATTGGTTTGTTTGGGCCCCACAAAAAAAGAAGCAAGTCACATCTACTTGTAGAAACTGTCTCTATAGAGGCAAGATGTTGTCCTCATCCTCATCCAATTAATTTTGATGAGCATCATCTTCTCCAAATTTTGTGGAAGCAACCTTCTACACTGCTCACTGACCAGATTCCTTCTGCACTGAAAACTCTTTCAGAGTACACACTGGAGGGGGGACAACTCAGGTAAAATAGAGCCAGTTTGACTTTGTACAGGGGCTTCCAAACTGCCTTTTTTGTCCTGCCAGTACAGGTAAGGACATGTCTACTTGGATGCTGTCACCAAAGTAATCCACCACAGTGATAGGATGGTCCGGCATTGCAACCACCAACACCCTTGGACTCTCCTTGGGGATTTGTGATACTGTGTCTTTAGAAGGTTGAGTAGTTTTCTGTCTTTTTGTTGAAAGCTTAACTCTCTTTACATTTCTGGGGGGGGGGGGGGGGAGGAGGGTTGTGATCGTCGTGTGAAGCTGAACCACTAAACAAGAACATAGGCCAGGCCCTTAGCCATTCCTTGCCTATCCATGTGGTAAATGTCATATTGGCAAGCTTAAGTTTCTCCTCCAAGGATTTACATTATTTTTTTTCTAAACGTACTCAACTTTGCCTTTTTGGATTTCACACGCCCTCGATGATGACATTGGGCATTGGCAGATGACATTGATGGCAGTTCATCATCATGCTCTATGTCTTGACTAGTGGCAGCAGATTCAGCACTTGGAGGAAGTGGTTCTTGTACTATTGGAGTCTCCATATTTTGGTTCTCCATTATCTTTCTGGAGTACAGCCACATAGCAGCAGAGTCAGAAAAATTTAAAAGGATTATTATTAAGGAATTTAAGTTAGTAACCCTTATTGTCCCAAAAAATGAGATTGATTATTTTACAGCACCGATTTTTTTGCCGCACCGGTGTGCACACAGGTGAGGTGAGACTTGTAGTACCCTGTCCCAGCTAACAGTCACACAGCAGCAGATCCAGAAAAAGTGAAAAGAATTATTAATGTCAGTAACCCCTTTATTGTAAAATAAAAATTATATTTTGCAATTTGCACCGACGTGTGGCCTGCACAGCTGAGGTGGGACTTGTAGTACCCTTTTCCAGCTTAGTCACACAGGACTGGGAGTGGGACTGGAGAACATGTAAATCAATCTATATGAGGCACAGACTACAGGGATAAATATATAATATACAGCACAGACTCTGTCAGTGTACCACCACACTACACTAACACAGTCAGACTCAGCAGGTTGTCACTATCAGCAGTGTAGTAGTTAAAACTACTACACCACGCAGGTTGTACAGCGGGGCAGGAGAGTGAGCACGCGGGCGGGCGCCAAGCCAGATGTGCACACTGTTCAATCTCCTAGACTGGAGTGAACATGGCGCCCGCCCGGCCATACTTATATACATATAGTGACGTTGTAGTGACGTTGTCCAGATATCACGAGATCCGACTGCGGGATCTCGCGGGCACCAGAAAGGCGCATTCCGAATCGTTATGGGTAAACCCAAAGCGTGGCGAGCGCATTGCGCTCCGCGAGGGGACGTGGTACGTGTCCTCCCGATCTGTTCATACCCCACTGTCCACGTCATCATGGAGTTGATTTCATAAAGTGTGGCGAGCGCAGAAAGCCTTCGAGCCGAAGCGTGGCGAGGGGCCACGTATTACTTGACGTGTATTCCGTGTCCGCTCGCCACACTTCGGGCTCATTTTACGCATCCCCACGCAGGGCTCGCTGCACTCGCTACGCTTTGGACTCGGTGGCTTGCTGCGCTCGCCACACTTTATCAAATCAACTTCACGCCGACGTGGATAGTGGGGTATGAATAGGTCGAGAGGACGCGTAACTAGTCCCCTCCTGGGGCTTGCTGTGCTCGCCATGCTTTGGGCTGGCGTGGATAGTGGGGGTGTGAAAAGGAAACATTTGCCAGTATGTAACATGGAGCACTGGCAAATGGGTCCTTTATTGTGCACGAGACTCACTTGCGCACGCACCCCCCTTTGTGCACGAGACGCACATGCTACCGAACCCCTAACCCCGTCTCCCTGAAGCGGACACAGGCGGGGTTGCCGTACTCTGCCACATGAATTACTGAGACACACAAGCGCCTGAGACACTCGTGCGTCTCAGGCAAATGCAGCTGGCTCCCGCATGATCACCTCTCCACCGGCGCACGCCAGCGCAGGGGATCTGGTGGTTACCAGCGCTGTGTGAGAGGCGCTCACTATGCTTGCCGGGGACAGAGCTGCATCTCGTGGGGACAGTACGGTGACTATGCTGCCTGACGGGGAGGTAGGGTACACTACGCCGACTACGCTAAGCAGCCGTTCGGCTATGCTGACAACATAGCTTAGCCAACGCTGAAACGTAGCATAGCCTGCCGCCGTGAAACTACACAAGTACTAAATTAATTTTCCAAAGTCGCAACAAAAAAGAATTTCGACAGGTGAATGATTGCGCCCGGGACTGCTGCTATGTGTAGATTCTGTGGGTCACTACTCTCCCACCAACAAGATACAATACAAAAACAGTTGAATATACACTTTAGCGCTGTCCCATGAACGTCAAGCAGATATCTACTTGCTAATAAAAAATTGAGGTTGATTGTTGTCCTCTTTTATCTTTAAGACAAATTGGGGTCTCTTACTGACCTCCGTGGGGGTCCCTATATGCACATAAAGGTATCTTTATGTGAGTTCAGAGATAGTCTCCCTTCCACTTCTTCTGTAACTTCCTGCCTTTTACACGCTTGGCATGAATTTTACTGACCTGATAAAAAGGCCCTATTTGCACATAAAGGTGTCTTTGAGGCAGGATCTTATTCTTCCAATATATCACCCGACACTTTGTATCCAATCACCAAACCACCACATCAAACGTCTGATGAACAGACACTCACCTCAATATGAGGCCCTATGTGCACGTAGCGATTTCTTTGTTTTTCCTCCAGGTAAGGATAATCTCCACAACCAGCATACTCCGTACAAAAATATTTATTCCATAGGTGTACACATAAAACAAACGATAAAAATTGTATTAAAAAGCCATGTCACACTCCAAATGTGTGAGACCAAAAACTCTCTCTTCCTGCATCCGGAACAAGTTGAGATGATTTCTGCCAGAAGAAATACAGCAATAGGTCTCACCATTAAGTGTGCCTCCTTCCTCTCACCAACGCGTTTCGGGCTATGGCTTCAGCCCTTTTTCAAGGTGTGAGGTGTACATGATCTGGGGTGGTTTTTATACCTGTCCCACAGATCACCTTAAAACCATAATTCATAAAACCTGGGCCGGAGTGGAAAGTAACCATCTCCTTTAAACCCACCTAAATACCTAACTAATACAGCATTGCAACCTGGCTACACTGCTAATATAAAAATACACATATACGTATAAAAATAATAACCAAAAACCACGGATGCGGTATATATCGTTTACACTCCTTTCCTGGAGTTATGTCCATATTTTGTTTCCTCCGTCACACACCTGTAGCGGTTATCCCCACAGCGCAACGTCACTTCCGGTGCATCGGACGTGGTTTCCGGTATCCAGAACGGAACACAAACGTCCTGTAATGTGGTTCCCGTCTGGGTAGCTGGTGTCCGCTTCCTACTTCCTATGATGCGGACCTTCAACTTCCTCTGTATGAGACGCATATACTTGCTGTTCACTTTATGGGGAGTCGCGATCGCCATCTTGGGTGATATATTCTCATAGGGATAGATGTTATTACAGTGTGTCCATCCTTTGTGCCTCCATATTGTGGCAATAAACGTAAACGGCTCCATTGATATTATATCAGGGACAAACACACATAGAAGAAATATATTAGTATGGTTTACATCACAAAAAGCATTTTACTTCAAACGCTACATTAAGCCCATTTGGCTCTATTGTTTTGTGTGAGTAAATTTTCTTCATTTCAGTACATGCAAGACGCTTTTCCCTATCATTGATCCTCCAGTTCTCTTTGGTGACAGTTATTCCACAAAATGACAGTAAATGCTTAGTGTCACTATTATGTGTATTTTTGAAGTGCATGGAAACATTATGAGTCTCCGTGCCTTTTTTAATGTTTCTCACATGTTCAGCCATGCGAGTTTTAAGCATTCTTATGGTCTTCCCAATATATTGCTTATGGCACGAACACTCTATAATGTATACACAAAATTTAGTGTTGCAAGTGATAAAATCTTCGATGGTATGCCACTCATTAGTTTGTACCGATTTATATTGATTTATCACCCTGCTATCACTTTTGCATGTTCTGCACATTGAACAAGTGCCACACCGGTAAAACCCTTTTGATTTTATTGGGTTAGGGGGAGATGGTGTATTAATGGCACTAGTGACTATGAGGTTCTTTAAATTATTTGCTCTCCTATAGATGAACTGGGGATTCTCATCAATAAATGGTTCCAGAATGGGATCACTCTTTAGGAGGCCCCAGTGCTTTCTGATAATTTTTTCAATCTGTTTTGATTGACTGGTGAATTGGGTGATGAAATTTACACCCCTCTTGTTGTTCTTTTCCTTAAGTTGAGGGGCCTCAGGTGTCAAACCAACCACACTTTGCACTGATTTACGGCCTCTTTCCCTTGCCCTTGTGATATCTCTTTCATGGTACCCTTTATTGATAAATTGCTTCTCCATTTTATCTGCATGAACTTCATATATTGCTAGTTCTGTGCAGTTCCTGCTTATTCTTTGGAACTGACCATTAGGTATACTGCGCAACCAATTAACATGATGGTTGCTACTGTAATTAATAAAAGAGTTGCAATCTGTGCTTTTCTCATAATTTCGGGTCTTCACAATACCTCCCTCTACATAAATGTAGAGGTCCAAGAAATTAACATTGGTTTTGCTTTTATCAAAGGTCAATTTTATATTAATATCATTACAGTTGAGGCCATCACAAAAATTGTTTAAAGAAACATCATCCCCATTCCAAATAAACAAAATATCGTCAATGTACCGCTTCCAGGACACTAGGCTGGCGCCAAGCTGCAAGTTGTTAAAAATGCACTCCTCCTCCCACTTTGCCATAAATAGATTGGCATAGCTTGGCGCCAGCCTAGTGCCCATCGCGGTACCCGTGAGCTGTAAATTAAAATCCCCGTTAAACCAAAAATAATTATTGTTCAAAATCAAAGAAATGCCCTCCAATATAAAGTTCTTTTCCTCCACTGGGGTACCTTCCTTGTCCAAAAAATGTTCGACAGCTCTTAGGCCCACCATATGGTCGATTATAGTGTACAGTGAGGTCACATCTGACGTCACTAAAGTGTATCCTGTTTCCCACTGTACACTACTTAACACATCCAAGGTGGCCGGGGTGTCTTTCAAATAGGAGGCATTTTTCTGGACTAGGGGTTGCAATAATGTGTCTAGATAGTGAGACAAATTTGAAAGCACTGAATTAGTTCCGGCTACAATAGGTCGTCCGGGGGGATCCACCATACTCTTATGTATTTTAGGCAGAATATACACCACAGGAATGGAGGGTGTCTCAATAACAATGTACTCTTTAATTTTTTCCTCAAGTACTCCTTTTAGTGTATATAAATTTAAAAAGACCTCCAATTTTTTAGCGATTGTTCCTGTTGGATTGCCCCTTAGCTTTTTATAAGTTTTATTATCCAACAGCTGCCTATATATTTCTTTATTATAATCTTCTGTGTTTAAAATAACAATACTGCCCCCTTTGTCAGCCGGCTTCACTATTATGCTGTCATTATCTTTGAGGGTTTTAATTGCGCTCCTTTCTCCTTTTGTTAGATTTAAGTTTTTTGGGGGTTTGATCTGCATTTTATCAAGGTCGTCTCTAACTAATTTTTCAAAAGTCTCCACAAGACACCCCTTCTTGTGGGTCGGGTAGAAAGTGGACTTTTTCTTAAAGATGGAAACCGTTTCAGTGGGAATTTCCTCACTGATATTAGCAGTCTCTCCTCCTAATTTCTTTTCATCAAAGAAACGTTTGAGCGATAATTTCCTCACGAATTTTTGGAGGTCAACATATACCTCAAACTTGTCGATCTTATTAGATGGGGCGAACTTTAAGCCTTTTTCAAGCAGAGAACTCTCATCTTTTGTAAGTTGATAGCTACTTAGATTTACAATTTTGGTTTTGTGGTCCTCGATTGGAATGGGGTCAACTTCCCTATTGTCACCTGTCTCTTCTACATTAGTTACAGTGGGACTTTTCTTTTTACGTTTTATCCTGTTTGCCCCCTGACCTCTTTTTCCCCTCTTTCGATTTAATTTAGGACCATCTATCTGTACCTGGGAGTAGTGGGTCTCTGGTCTAAAAAATGGTGGTCGTTGGTCCTATTTTCATCAGAACGATTGGAGGATTCCCAAGATGGTTTATTTTCCCTCCAATTATGGTTTTGGCTGTAATTTTTTCTCCTCCATCTTTTTTCTTTGGGTCTTTCCCACCTATTTTCTTCCCATCTATTTTCCTCCCATCTCTCTTGGTTTCCCTCATCCCTAATTTTGGGGGGCAAATTCCAATTTTGGTTAAGTTGTGGGGTATTGTCATATTCATTTAGAGGTTTTTTTCTTAATCTATATTTGTATGTATTACTTGGGATTTTTCTTTGGGGTGATTTATTCTCCTCCACATGCTTTGTTATGTCCACTTTAGATAAACGTTTTTCTTTATTAGTAATACAATGCTGATTACCCTTTTTATAGTCGTCCTTGTCTCTCCAGAACTTTTTCTTTTTTTTAGCCATTAGATCCCTTTCATTCCTTTCTATTTTTATAGTTACACTTTCTTCTAAATCTTTATATTCTTTAGACTTGGAATAGGGTTCTATGAGTGATTTATATATGGCTATCTCTCCCTCTAATTTATTCAATTCCTCCTCTTTTTGATCAATGATTAACTGCATTAATTTTATTGAGCATACTCCGGTAATCAGCATTGTATTACTAATAAAGAAAAACGTTTATCTAAAGTGGACATAACAAAGCATGTGGAGGAGAATAAATCACCCCAAAGAAAAATCCCAAGTAATACATACAAATATAGATTAAGAAAGAAACCTCTAAATGAATATGACAATACCCCACGACTTAACCAAAATTGGAATTTGCCCCCCAAAAGTAGGGATGAGGGAAACCAAGAGAGATGGGAGGAAAATAGATGGGAAGAAAATAGGTGGGAAAGACCCAAAGAAAAAAGATGGAGGAGAAAAAATTACAGCCAAAACCATAATTGGAGGGAAAATAAACCATCTTGGGAATCCTTCAATCGTTCTGATGAAAATAGGACCAACGACCACCATTTTTTAGACCAGAGACCCACTACTCCCAGGTACAGATAGATGGTCCTAAATTAAATCGAAAGAGGGGAAAAAGAGGTAAGGGGGCAAACAGGATAAAACGTAAAAAGAAAAGTCCCACTGTAACTAATGTAGAAGAGACAGGTGTCAATAGGGAAGTTGACCCCATTCCAATCGAGGACCACAAAACCAAAATTGTAAATCTAAGTAGCTATCAACTTACAAAAGATGAGAGTTCTCTGCTTGAAAAAGGCTTAAAGTTCGCCCCATCTAATAAGATCGACAAGTTTGAGGTATATGTTGACCTCCAAAAATTCGTGAGGAAATTATCGCTCAAACGTTTCTTTGATGAAAAGAAATTAGGAGGAGAGACTGCTAATATCAGTGAGGAAATTCCCACTGAAACGGTTTCCATCTTTAAGAAAAAGTCCACTTTCTACCCGACCCACAAGAAGGGGTGTCTTGTGGAGACTTTTGAAAAATTAGTTAGAGACGACCTTGATAAAATGCAGATCAAACCCCCAAAAAACTTAAATCTAACAAAAGGAGAAAGGAGCGCGATTAAAACCCTCAAAGATAATGACAGCATAATAGTGAAGCCGGCTGACAAAGGGGGCAGTATTGTTATTTTAAACACAGAAGATTATAATAAAGAAATATATAGGCAGCTGTTGGATAATAAAACTTATAAAAAGCTAAGGGGCAATCCAACAGGAACAATCGCTAAAAAATTGGAGGTCTTTTTAAATTTATATACACTAAAAGGAGTACTTGAGGAAAAAATTAAAGAGTACATTGTTATTGAGACACCCTCCATTCCTGTGGTGTATATTCTGCCTAAAATACATAAGAGTATGGTGGATCCCCCCGGACGACCTATTGTAGCCGGAACTAATTCAGTGCTTTCAAATTTGTCTCACTATCTAGACACATTATTGCAACCCCTAGTCCAGAAAAATGCCTCCTATTTGAAAGACACCCCGGCCACCTTGGATGTGTTAAGTAGTGTACAGTGGGAAACAGGATACACTTTAGTGACGTCAGATGTGACCTCACTGTACACTATAATCGACCATATGGTGGGCCTAAGAGCTGTCGAACATTTTTTGGACAAGGAAGGTACCCCAGTGGAGGAACAATAATGAACAATAATTATTTTTGGTTTAACGGGGATTTTTATTTACAGCTCACGGGTACCGCGATGGGCACTAGGCTGGCGCCAAGCTATGCCAATCTATTTATGGCAAAGTGGGAGGAGGAGTGCATTTTTAACAACTTGCAGCTTGGCGCCAGCCTAGTGTCCTGGAAGCGGTACATTGACGATATTTTGTTTATTTGGAATGGGGATGATGTTTCTTTAAACAATTTTTGTGATGGCCTCAACTGTAATGATATTAATATAAAATTGACCTTTGATAAAAGCAAAACCAATGTTAATTTCTTGGACCTCTACATTTATGTAGAGGGAGGTATTGTGAAGACCCGAAATTATGAGAAAAGCACAGATTGCAACTCTTTTATTAATTACAGTAGCAACCATCATGTTAATTGGTTGCGCAGTATACCTAATGGTCAGTTCCAAAGAATAGGCAGGAACTGCACAGAACTAGCAATATATGAAGTTCATGCAGATAAAATGGAGAAGCAATTTATCAATAAAGGGTACCATGAAAGAGATATCACAAGGGCAAGGGAAAGAGGCCGTAAATCAGTGCAAAGTGTGGTTGGTTTGACACCTGAGGCCCCTCAACTTAAGGAAAAGAACAACAAGAGGGGTGTAAATTTCATCACCCAATTCACCAGTCAATCAAAACAGATTGAAAAAATTATCAGAAAGCACTGGGGCCTCCTAAAGAGTGATCCCATTCTGGAACCATTTATTGATGAGAATCCCCAGTTCATCTATAGGAGAGCAAATAATTTAAAGAACCTCATAGTCACTAGTGCCATTAATACACCATCTCCCCCTAACCCAATAAAATCAAAAGGGTTTTACCGGTGTGGCACTTGTTCAATGTGCAGAACATGCAAAAGTGATAGCAGGGTGATAAATCAATATAAATCGGTACAAACTAATGAGTGGCATACCATCGAAGATTTTATCACTTGCAACACTAAATTTTGTGTATACATTATAGAGTGTTCGTGCCATAAGCAATATATTGGGAAGACCATAAGAATGCTTAAAACTCGCATGGCTGAACATGTGAGAAACATTAAAAAAGGCACGGAGACTCATAATGTTTCCATGCACTTCAAAAATACACATAATAGTGACACTAAGCATTTACTGTCATTTTGTGGAATAACTGTCACCAAAGAGAACTGGAGGATCAATGATAGGGAAAAGCGTCTTGCATGTACTGAAATGAAGAAAATTTACTCACACAAAACAATAGAGCCAAATGGGCTTAATGTAGCGTTTGAAGTAAAATGCTTTTTGTGATGTAAACCATACTAATATATTTCTTCTATGTGTGTTTGTCCCTGATATAATATCAATGGAGCCGTTTACGTTTATTGCCACAATATGGAGGCACAAAGGATGGACACACTGTAATAACATCTATCCCTATGAGAATATATCACCCAAGATGGCGATCGCGACTCCCCATAAAGTGAACAGCAAGTATATGCGTCTCATACAGAGGAAGTTGAAGGTCCGCATCATAGGAAGTAGGAAGCGGACACCAGCTACCCAGACGGGAACCACATTACAGGACGTTTGTGTTCCGTTCTGGATACCGGAAACCACGTCCGATGCACCGGAAGTGACGTTGCGCTGTGGGGATAACCGCTACAGGTGTGTGACGGAGGAAACAAAATATGGACATAACTCCAGGAAAGGAGTGTAAACGATATATACCGCATCCGTGGTTTTTGGTTATTATTTTTATACGTATATGTGTATTTTTATATTAGCAGTGTAGCCAGGTTGCAATGCTGTATTAGTTAGGTATTTAGGTGGGTTTAAAGGAGATGGTTACTTTCCACTCCGGCCCAGGTTTTATGAATTATGGTTTTAAGGTGATCTGTGGGACAGGTATAAAAACCACCCCAGATCATGTACACCTCACACCTTGAAAAAGGGCTGAAGCCATAGCCCGAAACGCGTTGGTGAGAGGAAGGAGGCACACTTAATGGTGAGACCTATTGCTGTATTTCATCTGGCAGAAATCATCTCAACCTGTTCCGGATGCAGGAAGAGAGAGTTTTTGGTCTCACACATTTGGAGTGTGACATGGCTTTTTAATACAATTTTTATCGTTTGTTTTATGTGTACACCTATGGAATAAATATTTTTGTACGGAGTATGCTGGTTGTGGAGATTATCCTTACCTGGAGGAAAAACAAAGAAATTGCTACGTGCACATAGGGCCTCATATTGAGGTGAGTGTCTGTTCATCAGACGTTTGATGTGGTGGTTTGGTGATTGGATACAAAGTGTCGGGTGATATATTGGAAGAATAAGATCCTGCCTCAAAGACACCTTTATGTGCAAATAGGGCCTTTTTATCAGGTCAGTAAAATTCATGCCAAGCGTGGAAAAGGCAGGAAGTTACAGAAGAAGTGGAAGGGAGACTATCTCTGAACTCACATAAAGATACCTTTATGTGCATATAGGGACCCCCACGGAGGTCAGTAAGAGACCCCAATTTGTCTTAAAGATAAAAGAGGACAACAATCAACCTCAATTTTTTATTAGCAAGTAGATATCTGCTTGTAATTTTCCAAAGTGAATATTTTAAATATACATTTTGTGGAATTTCTAGACTATGAACATGGGAAGACTATGGAGCAAATTCACCCTGTTCTATAGTATGGCTGAGGAAGAAATAGCAGTTTTGGTGTGGATGACTTTAGGACAAAAATCATTTAAGAAACTTACAAAACTACACACCAAAATGTGTACTAAGTTCTTGTAGCATTATGATTGAACATGCAACCAAGTACAATTGTACTAAAAATATTGTAAATGGCATGGGAACATTTTAAACTAGTTACATTTTGGTGGCAAAATTGCAAAATGGACAGTACAGATCATATGCTACTGGTGGCAAGTGATAATGTAGTCTCACTTGACCGGTGGTGCAAGTGACTTCAAACAATTGATCCTGCAATAAACAATGATATATATGTGGAATATGCCTTACAGTTGGAAAATGTGTATGGAGTCTGTACATGTAGTTTTCTGTACAATAGTGGTCTGTTATGTATAATAGGATTAGCAATGACGTTGTTTAACGATGGGATCTTGATCAGATAATGAGTTATACAGTATATAGGAGTGCATTCAATGTGTTCACTCTGCAATACAGTATATATATAAAACTTAGCCGTCAATGGGGCATTTGAGTCTTGTGCTAGAAATGCATCATGGGGCCTCACTGCAACAGGGAGTATGATAAATATAAGTAATTTGTTACTTCACTTACACCCACCTTTTTCTTTAGGATTGGCAAATTATTTCTGCACATTTTATATGTATTGATAAAAGAAGAGAGATGTATTTAATTCCCTGTATCCTTCAACTATATGTACACATTTATTCAACATTTTAATGTATACAGCGTTTATGTGCTTGTCTGTTTACTTGTTGCTGTGTTTGCATGTCTGTATGACTGTGATTAAATAACACTTACCAAGCAATCATACAAGAATAGTGGATGCGTGTTTGTATGTGTTTATATGTGTGTGACAGATCTCATTAATTATGCACAAGGCTGCAGATGTTACTAGACTATATTTTTTTAAATGTACTTGATTAGAAGAGTTTACAATTGCCTAGCAGAAGAAAAATCATATACTGTATATATATATATAGATATATATATATATCTATATATATATATATAGATCTAGATCTATATATATATATATATATATATATATGTATATATAGGTTGGGGCTGAAGACGGGGGTCACTCCCCGAAACGTTCCCCTTTACACCTTCAATACAATTTATTTTTGCTTTATTCAGTCTTCTGAATGCCGTTCTTTCACATCAGGGAAATTGGATTTATATTTTGCACTATCTCTGGCACCGGGAGCAAGTTGTTCTCATCATTGAATGAGTGCCGGCAGTTCCTGGATCAGTATATATAGATATATAGATATATATATATATATATATATGCATATATATATATATATGTATATATATATATATATATATACTCTTTACTTTCTATGCATAACGGTGTTAAGCACTAATCTGTAACACAATGCAATAAGTAATAATGACACACATTCCATATTTGTGAATCTTATATGGATCTCTTCTAAAATGGACCAAAGGTACAAAATATATATTACATTTCACTAGTAGCTTAATATTGCATTCCGATTGGAATGAGAGGCGCCGAGATGTTTTTTACCTTACGCGCCTCTCATCCGAATGATTCTATTGGCCACCTAGCGGCCAATCAGGAGCCGACTTTCTCGGCTCCTGATTGACCACTAGGCGGCCAATAGAATCATTCGGATGAGAGGCGCGGAAGATGAAACATCTCTGCGCCTCTCATTCCAATCGGTTACCGGCGGCTGATGCGGTGGACTACAGCGGAGATGGAGAAGATGGCGGGATCTTCACCAGGTGAGTAGGATTTCCGTCCACAGGTCCCCCATGGATTTTACTGTGGAACTACAAGTGCCAGCGGGCCCTTTAATGCCCCGCATGCTGAGACTTGTGGTTCTCCAAGTCCCAGCATGCAGGGGAGGCTTGCTGGGACCCATAGTTCCACAGTAAAAGACAATAGTTTTTATTCTATTTTTTACACTTCAATCAGCCCGGTGACCACCGCAGAGGGTCACCGGGGACAGCACCAGGCTTCAGCCTGGTCAGGTAAGTCCTGGAGGGGGGGACCCCTTAATTGGGGGGTCCCCACTCCCCCAGGGCCCCTGGCCAGGCTGACCAGTCAGAGGGCTGAATGCTTTGGCCGGGCGGACTTGTATAAAAAGTCTCCCCCCGGCTGTGACATTACCCTGCTGGCTGGTTTGGCCTGGGGCTGGTTCTTAGAATACGGGGGACCCCTAGTCATTTTGTCCCCCGTATTTTGGGAACCAGCCCTGGACCTGGAGCCTGGGGCTGGTTTTAAAAAATCAGCGAAGCCCTATTTGTCGGGTTTCCTGATTTTTTAATACCAGCCCCGGCTCGTTCAGCCTGGTGCTGGTTACGGCAGTGGGGGGGGGGGGGGGCGTAACTATAGCACCGCGGGGGGCACTGTGCATATGGGGGCGCCAGGGGGTGCGGTGCTATAGTTACACCTCCCCCCAATCCCCCGCAGGCTTACCTATTTCGCTGGTCCCGGCGGCTCCGTTCTTCTGCTGAGGACCACCACAAAATGGCCACCCCCATATAGCACACAGTTCTCTGAAACTGTCTGCTGTATGGGGGCGGCCATTTTGTCTGGATGGTAATTCAAATGGAATATTTATCTTTCATCGCAAAACCATCTTCATCATGTTCAAAGTAATCTGATTATTCATAATACTGACTCCTATATAAATAAAGATAATAATCGATGTATTTTTCAGACGGTTCTCATATTTTTTAAGTTTTTAAACATGTAATTAATGCACAGGTGAATCGTTTAGACAATTAGCCCTCTGGTATAAGAATGAGCACTGAGCTCACAGTTGACACTTGCTCCTGAGGAAGCCGGAGGTACATGATCCGGGGAAACACGTTGAGCTGATTTAACTCTTTGCTGACACCATCCTTTGAATTTCTGTGACTGTCTATCCTCCCACAGACGTCCCTCATAACATCTGGACCAAACCTTTTGGGATAACTGCATGATCCCTAATTTATCCAGTATTCAAGAGGAAGATCGCCTGAGTGGAAAGCCTGAGCCCTTAAAATCAAAAGGCAACTTAGGACTACTGTGTCACCTGATTCTGGATACAAATATCTACCAGACGAACTTGGATGGTAATATAAACCTACATTATCAGCTATTCTATGGGAAATTTCCATTACAAACACCACGCAATAATATCCCTGCGATATATGATTTTAAATCGTGCACATCGACTCTATGTCTAACGATTCATTATATTAACAAAAAAAGAGAATAGATCAGTCAAATGGAGTGCTGGGCAGCTTCCGGTGGGTGCACCTCACAGTGGTGACACTACACCACAATAACCCAATACTAAAAACAAACAAAGATGTGGGTGCTTCCTCCGATTCATTATATTAACTGATATAATTTATATGTCATTTTAATTTCTTAATTATTAAATTTGTATTTTATTTTGAGAACCGTCTTGTTTGATCATTGGTACAGCCAGCGCTGGCACATCTTCTTATTTTTCATTTTTTGTTATCAATCGAGGGCCTGACAACCCTGTGCCAGCAGCTGTTGATTGCGTACCACGCATACACACTTTCTCTTTCTAAATTCAAAATTGAGCTCAAGTGCATCCTGCTTCCACTGATCATTCTTGAGATGTTCCTACATCTTAATTGGAGTACAGTTGTGGTAAATTCAGTTGATTGGAGATGATGTGGAAAGGCATATATATGGTCTCACATTTGACAGCGCATGTCAGAGCACAAACCAAGCATGAAGTCAAAGGAATTGTCTGTAAATCTTCGAGACAGGATTCTCTCAAGGCACAAATCTGGTGAAGGATACAGAAAAATATCTCCTGCTTTGAAGGTCCCAATGAGCACAGTGGCCTCAATCGTTTGTAGATAGAAGAAGTTCAGAACCACAAGGACTCTACCTAGAGCTGGCCAACCTAAACTGAGTGATTGGTGGAGAAGGGCCCTAGTCAGAAAGAGGACCAAGAACCCGATGGTCACTTTATTAATTAATTGAAGCTAGGGTATAGAGTCTGCAGAAAATGGTGGAACATCAAAAGACAATAGTTGATACCAAGGTATGTACCATGTATTCTATCAAAATATGATTTTTGGGGGTTGGTGGTGCTCTCAGAATTAGGGATAAGAAACAAGTTTCTAGAATGCATAGATACAGAAGACAAAAATTATTTGTGGAGCACTCACAAATTAAATAATGTAATATTTTAAACATAACTTTTATTAATGTGTACCTTAAAATATTGCCTAAACATGTGTATAAAATTGTATTAAATTAAGTTTGGATGTTAAACTCATCTTGAGATATATCCTTATATGTTGGCAAAATAGAAGAGAATCAGAATTTTACCATTTATCCTTAACTATTATAGAATTATTTAGATAATCTCAGAGAGTCTGACATCCTTAGAAAAGCTTCAGGAACTGTAAAGGCAGTCTACCCAAAGTGAGTTTAAATAATGGTATGCAACCTCACACATTCAGAGTGTAGTCAGTATGGGTATAGTGAGATAGATAGCCTCAGGTGTGGCCTATGCTGTCACTTCTGCTGTTGGATGTCAAACATAATGAACAGGACACAGGGCCATGGTAAGGCTTATCGACACCCTACCCAAACATCAATCTACTACCCCCCAACCCCACACTGCCACCAATACTCCCTTTCCATCCCCTCAAGTGAAAGTGTGGATGTGGTGTCTTAAAGTATGTCGGTGCCCCCTGATTCCAGCAGCCTGCTGTCTAATGGTAGCAAACAACAAATGAGAGTTCTCAGATCACAGATCCCTGCTGGAAGGAAGTAACAAGGGAGCTGGTCATCCTAGTTGTAACCATCAGAGTCACCTTGTTGCAGGGTGCAAACTTTTATGGGTATTTGATTCAGCTCACATTATATAAAGTAGGTGGGAAAAATATACAATTATGTACTTCTATAAAATTATAGTGTACGATCACACATATAGGTCATCTGTCCTTGACGAGCTTAAGTATCTAATGAATCCGTAATGACACTGCCTCTGTAAAAGTTTCCTTTTTTGGGATGCTCAAATAATCTAATTGTTCATAAAATTGATTGTTCCATTGAAAAACGACATGCACAAATTAGATTAAACACAAATGCAGAAATCATCTGCAAAAAAAACTGATTGTTTTAGTGAAAAACATAATTTACATAGTAGCTACTTTTAATCATCTAACCTCTTTAACAGTTAATTTGCTATCTGTCGCTAGTGTGCTGCTTTGGCGAGGTTCTGTTGTCCCATGCCCTAGACTTGACTGCTTAGAATTCTAGGAACTTAAGATGATGAGGTTACCTGAATGGGGTGGGTACGCCCATAACTTGTCAAAGATTATGCAAAAAAAACTATTTAAATGCTAAATATATTGGAAAATATTTTACCATTCTAATTAGTAATGTTGGAAAAGTGCACCAGCATTCTTTCTTTATGTGTGTGGCACTAAAATTCTCAGAAAACTAACATTCATTATCGGGGAAATTTACTATGCACAACGTTCATTTGAGATTGGAAACACGGTGGCATTTTATATCTTGGTTATATATTAAACACAAAACACAGCAGTGTTTGCTCAAATAGAACTGAAAAACATGGTAGAACACGCAATTACGATCAAATACACCATAGGTCAAACTCGGAAGGACTTTTCATAGGCACCACTACGACACATAACTTTACCAACATTAGTTTCGGCAAAAACTGTGAATTGGCTCAAAATGCACTTTTCAAATACACCTCCTTTTGGACAGTATGTCTGGAGAAGCATGCACAGATCAGTCAAATACATCCAGTGCTTCTTTGAGTAAAAAAAAGTAATTAAAGAGTTAAATTTAACTCCACTAGCCAAGGAATTAATGCCACAGCCTGGAGATGTAGATGTACTCCCAGATGTAGCATAACTCCCTACAGAAGTAGTGTAACCCTGCAACTAGTCATCCCTGGCCCAGGTTCATTGCTGTACTACTTGGAGCTGAAAACAGCAGTTCAGCAGTATCGTATGGCAGGGTAGGTACAAGAGCCTTTATATATACATACATATATATACATACATACTCTGGTTTTTGGTTACCCTCAGATATTGGCATACAGAGCTGATTTGAGATAGGAATAATGGGGGTTATTCTGGTTGGGCTTTTTTTCCGACTGCGCATGCGTACCATTCGCTATGCGCATGTGCGGCGACAGCACACCGCACGCGAACGGACCTTCCCGAGCAAAAAATCCTGTCCGCTATTGCATGGTGACTGGGTGTGATATGGGCGTTTTTAGGGGAGAGGACAGAAAAGTCTGCAATACTGGGTGTATAAAGAAGAAAAAAATTAACCTGGGTTGATTTGGAGCGCTTGTTCTGTGCTGTTACCGCAATATACTTAAGCAGCTGCTGAAAGAGGGAGTAGTCAGCTCCCTAACAGAAGAAACAAATAGAAAAGGTGGTGGAAGCAGCGCTAAAAATTAGTCTTGCAAGTGTTTAGAATATTGATTCACTTCCAAGACTAATTTTTAGCGCTGCTTCCACCACCTTTTCTATCTGTAAAACTGGGCGTATACCGGGGCGTACATGGGGGTGTGCACTCAAACTGCACGGAGGGACAGCGGCCTCGCCCGGCGAGCGCACCGTGCATTTTTGGCCCAAAACAGTCGGACACCAAAGAGTGCTCAATACCACTCTTAGAGTTTATGCCTGAGTGCGGCCGCCCTGGTCTGCTAATTAACGCCAATTACAATTAAATTGTATACACCTGATTGTAATATTAAGCAAAACTGCAGCCTATTAAGTTAAATGCTTCATTTCAGTACCTGCAAGCCAGACACAACCCTGAAATACTTTGGAAGGTTCTCTTTCTACACTTCTCACCATTTAAAGGTTGGTTTATTTTTATGTAGTATTAATCCAATTAAACATGTTTCAATATGTCCAGTTAGTTATTTTGTATACATCTACACCCTTAATGCAAGTGTGTTTCCCATATTTTGAAAACAGGATCCACAAATCATAGGAGTCGACATGTGTCAACTTTTTCACTGCAACACAAACATACAAGTCACATTACTTATTTTCACACATCTATCACGTCTAACAGCAACAATGTGTTTTTGGGTCACCTTTTCTACATGCAATGTTTGTTAAATGTGTTATGCTCATGGACGCGCTGAGTCTCTGAGCGAAAAAGGCTGAGATCCGTCCGAGCACGGTGGCGTACACGCATATGTACGCCAGATGTCGGTGCAAAAGGCTGAGATCTGTCCGAGCACGGTGGCGTACGCTCATGTGAACGCCACTCCCCATTGTCGGTTGCTGACTCCGTCTGTGCTGTGGGCGGACTCACGCTCTCCCGAGAGAATGTGGTATTTGCTCAGACGGACCGTGCAAACGCGGTCCACCCGCATCAACCAGAATAAGGCCCTATGGGAGAAGGTCAGTTGAAAACCCATGAATTGCTGTTTATGTTTACAGCCTAAATACCAGCAGTGAGTAATAATTTTACATATATAATCGTTTATGCCAAATGCACTATTAGTATCTACTGCTGTTTCAATGAATGACACTGTGACATCTGCTTTTATATGCTTATATTGGTAATAGCCTGTCAACATGTATACAATGCCGGTGCAAGTTACCGGAGCGTCCCATGGGGGATTGGGGGCGCTCCCCGACTCTCACCCTCACCAACAGGCCGCTGCGTCACTCCAAGGGGGGCATGGGGGTAGCGGTTGCCGGGTGATGCTGGGCTGCCCGCTGTGATGGTCCACGGACGGGCCCGCTGCGTTGGTCCAAGGTGGGGGGGGGGTATTTTGTGCGATGTGGACGCAGCATTGCACTACGGGGGTGGTGGGTTATACTGTGTCGCTTCAGGGGGGGTGGGGGCGTTTAATGCCACCAAGTCACTCCACGGAGGGGGGGGATGCTGCGGTGGTGCTTACCTCCTTCCAGGGGGGTCCTGCTCACAATTGCCACCTTCCAGTGGCCGGCGCCCTAGGTAAATGCCTAAAGCTGCTTAGTGGTGGCGCCGGCCCTGCATGTATATTTATAGATATCTAATGGAAAATAGAAGGAAAGCGCTTCATGGTGCAGTATGTCATATAAAAACACACTTTAATATATTGTAGTCCAACACACAAATAGAATGGGACTCGTACCGAAGGATTAAACACTGCGGCCTGGATGCCACATGGAATACATAAAAAACAAAGGCAAGAGCTGCTCACGATATGCCGGGAGTCTTTCACTGTAACACTCAAAGCCAAACAGCGACTGGGTCGGGTTCAGATAGATGGAAACACTGGACAGCGTGTTAGTCTGGAGAGCGTTGTAGGCTACGCCCTGACACATTTCGTCATAAGACTCTGACAAATTTATTAAGATGGGAGCTGTATTTCATATGGGATGTTGCTATGGGAAACCAATCAGAATCTACTTCTTATTTATTTTGCACCTTCTAGAACATAATAGATTATATCTGATTGGTTGCCCATAGCAACATTTCATCTGAAATACAACTCCCACCTTAGTAAATATCCCCCATAGAGTTGATCTCACAGCCTGTTCA
The DNA here is from genome assembly GCF_055691185.1 of Crinia signifera. Taxonomy (NCBI): domain Eukaryota; kingdom Metazoa; phylum Chordata; class Amphibia; order Anura; family Myobatrachidae; genus Crinia; species Crinia signifera. The sequence continues at coordinate 110,356,992 of NC_139221.1, forward strand.
ATACCAATTAAGAGTCACATAGAGAACTCCAAAATATTGGGAAAACAGATAAGCTTATTCGGAAAGAGACATTAATACCTCACATATTCCATACCTGAATAGGTGTAATAGCAATACATCATATATGAGATCACATACAGCGGACATTTTTAATAATTTCACTTTATTAAACACTATTATTTATAACTTATTTTAATTTATTTTAATGTTTCGCTGATTTTAGTTGAGAACATAATAAAATATATTTTTTTCGCATATTTTCTTGGGACACTCTGTGAAGATAAAGAGTGAGCACTAGTAGTTGATCCTGAGTGTCCAATGTAGGAATACTTTTTTTTTTTCTTATTTTGGATTTCCTGGACCCTTGGAGTGGGTGAAATTCTGGACCTGAAGCCAGGTCTTCTCCACAAAGCCATGCTACTTTTTTAATGGGGTAAATATGGTCAGTATAACTTTGTGTTACCACAGTAATATGCCTATTGGGATCTTCAGGAATAGTTGTGCCTTGAGTTCTAAGCCCTTGCATCCACTTACATGGCCTCACATCTTGCTCCATTGTTACCTATTTTGCATCTGATACCTTTATTTCTAGATGTCTACTCACTAATCCATTAATTTTCACTGCTGATTTTGGTATATCACCTTTAAATAATAATAATAATAATAATAATAATAATAATAATAATAATAATAATAAAAAAACTTGCCACACATGGGCCACTCCTGTCTGAAAATATAAATGTCTAATTTGATTGCAATTGTAATGATCAAATTTGGCCAAAATTCAGCGATTTTATCCAACTGGCTAAAAGGCCAGATTACTTTCATTGGTCAAAAGGACAGATTTCTTTCAGTGCCGAAGAGGCCAGATGACTTTAACTGACCAAGAGGCTGGATTACTTTCACTGACTAAGAGGTCAGAATAACCAAGACGACAGATAACTTTTTCTGACCAAGCGGACATATTAATTTCTCTGGCCAAGGGATCAGAATACCTTTGATGGCTAAGAGGGCAGATTACTGTTGCTGGCCAAACTGACAGAATACTTTCGCTGGCCAATGGGCCAATCTAATTTCACTGGCCAGGATGGCCAGATTACGTTCACAGTAATGGGACATTCTGGTGCAAATATAAGATGTGTACAGGTATACGGTATACTGTACAGGTCAATAAAACAATCTGTGGGTATTCTGAAAACGCATGATCAGTCACAGACAATACAATATCACAGCTCCCAAATCAATCATTATTAATTATACAATGGTGATATTGTGGTATACATTTAACAATTGTGAAATACATGTGACACACTTTATCAACATTGCTAAAGACTGTGTTTAAAAAGTTTATTCCATTTTAAGTCTTTGTTACCATCTGATGCAATGCCTAGCTTGGTTGTGATTCCGTATTGCATTCAGCAGAGAAACTGTCTACAAGAACTAACAATTAACAGAATTATTGTTTGAAAACAATAATCAGTACAGTATTTTTCTTATCAAAATGTTTAAACAAAACAAATTGGAAATCTTTGTTTTGCCTACTACACAACAGCCTATATAAAATTTCAGGGACATTGGAACAATATTAAGATACGTACTTTAACAAAGTTCCATAAACAGAAAAAAAAAATGTAAAAGGGAAGAGGCTGAAAAATAAATTCATACATTCTGTAACAATTGTATTCAGACATGCTGTATCTTAAATTAAAGCAGCTCTTCCTTATGATCCAACGACAGAGTATCTATGGAAGTTTTGGTAGACTGAGGACCTTAAACCTCTGTTCCCACCATCTCCATGGCAACCTCCAATTCAGAAATGAAAATGAATGGTTGTAAATATTTGAAAAAAAAAAAAAAAAAAAAAAGCTACTAGTTGAGATAAAGAAATATCACACAGCTAAATTTGGAAATGCATTGAATTTACATTGTTTGGAAAGCCTAAATTAAATTTCAGTGAAATTAAAGTTCCATCTTGCAGCATTTCTTTTTGTTAGCATTGTCCACAATAAAAAATATACCCTTAATAATGGTCCTTATTCTGGTCCTCATGCTCCCCTGCATATTCGTGCTGGAGAGTGATATTGAGTGGCTGCGCACCCATATACATTTATACAGCATGCAGCTGCTTGGTGAGACCAGGCATGGTGAACTGCTTGTTTGCCCTCCCATTCGCACCTAGAAGTGCGGGCAGCCGCGTGGGGCGGTGGTGAAGGGAAGGGCCCATGGTAATGCCCCATGTTTCATGGTGGTTCCCATGAAACACTGGGTGTTCCCATGCTAATGCATCCGTGACACACATGCGGGGGGACAGGCAGCTGACATCAGCGGATTTCAGCTGCCCGTCCACTTCCCTACAGGGCGCCCGAAGGTCTAAGACACCACAGCTGCTGTGCGGATGCCTTCAGTGACTTGCACAGTCGCTGAGGCATTCGCACAGGGGGGTGGGATGAAGTCTGACAGGGGGCAGGTGCATGGGGATGCCAGCCTCCTGCCAGGGATGATAGTTGGTGACCATGGAATGATTTCTACTCTCCCCTGTGTATGGGGATGTTCACAGCAGGGATGTTCACACCGCGGCAGGGGCGGGCATTTGCTTCCCCGGCGGAGTTAGATATCTTGCTAAGCGAATTTGCGCTGCTTAGAAAGTCAATCAGAATTGCCCTATGTCTGGTACTGATAGTGCACTGAATCATGGTCATGGGGACCTCATTATTTACTATTGTCACTTGCCAGTCTGAACCACAGTTAAAATGCTATTCAGGAGGAAGGATGCCTGCTATGAGCAGATATCCTCTCCCTCACTGGATGCTCACACCTGAATGCAGTGGCTGATGAGGCAGGAAGAGTGGCCAGGACAGAGGAGTCTTGATTGATTGCCCTTGGAATCACCAGGAGACTGCAGAGACACTGACTTTTTACCTCATCATGGTCAGACAATGTGGATTAGTAGTTGTTACTTTCCACATACCCTGAGGAAGACTGACAAGTCGAAACATGTTGGTGGTTTGGAGGTACCTGGGATCCCTATCTGAAACCTGACACAGGGACTACTTTTTGGAGAATTTGTGCGGAGGTCTACCCAGGTTATAACATCTGACCCCACATATGCTTCTTGAATAGAATTTTGTGAAAGGCCAGATACAGTACCAGGCTTTATTTTGTTTTAAATGTTTCTGTCTGTTTTTATGTGTGAATAAATTAGCTTTTTACGCGATGAGTTTGTTTCACACTCATTTATATCTTTGAGTAAAACGGAGGATCAGATTGAAAGATTTAAGTTCAAAGTGTGACCCCCGATCTACACCATGGCCCTTATTCAGATATGATCACAGTACAAATTTGTTTGGAAAATGGGCAAAAGCATGTGCACTGCAGGTGGGGCAGATGTAACATGTATAGAGAGAGTTAGATTTGTGTGAGTTATTTTGTTTCTGTGCAGGGTAAATACTGACTGCATTATTTCAACACTGCAATTTAGATTTCAGTTTCAGCACACCTCACCCAAATGTAACTCTCTTTGCATGGGTTACATCTGCTCCACCTGCAGTGCACATGGTTTTGCCCATTTTCCAAACAATTTTGTACTGAGCTCAGATCAGAATAAGGGCCTATATTCTTTGGCCTTTGGAAAGGCCCACATACTGTATGATACGGGCACATATACATTTTCTGAAGCTGATGTTTTCCAATCTACTGTAAATCTGCACCATGAAATCCTTTTGCTTTTATTTTTGAGGTGTGAATTCTGACGGAGGACTTTAACATAGAACTTTAACATAGAAATCATCTTCCTAACCAAGTATCATCTACCCCAATAGGAAGTGTGGGTTCCCTCTTTTTTTCTTTTCGTTCGTTGTATTTGTAGGGGATGGTACTAACGGGTACCCTGCCACATCCAAATAGGAGCGCAAATTTATTATCTTTATTAACAGTTACTTTCCAATGGTCTATCTAAAGGCAGTATACATGTTTAAGGTTAGCAAGCCCTAGAACTGTTCTATTTTCCTTTTTATTTACATTTTAACAATAATTCTGATCATCAATACTGTATTTGTGAAAATTTATTCTTATATAGCTTAGGGATTCTTAAACACTTACATTAAATTTATATTTTAAATAATGGTTATTTTCAATCAATATGTTACTTCCAATACAGAATGGTTATATTACTATATACAAGTAAAGATTTTCTAGTTTGGTTGCAGTGTGAGGAAAGTGGAGGCATTCTAGTAATCTCTATTCAGACATATTAACTAGAAAAGTTGAAGTTAATGTGTGGCGGGTAATTGTGCCGCTGGGGGCTATCCAATGCGCTTATCAGGGATCTAGTTTTGCCTTCCTCAGACAGATTCTGCAATGAGTGGACTTTTTTCTAGTGATTACAGCTACGGAAATACATCGGGCGGTGGCTTTTAATGGACCCAATGTATTTTTCCATGACTAGTGGATAAAGCAATCGGTAAAAATGTTTTTGCATATTTTCACAAACACAACATTTTAGAACATAATTGGAAACCCCTGTAGAAGTTTTTTTAGAATATGTTTCTGTTTTTTTCCCTAATGTATCTAACTTCTTTAATGTGCTTAATGTAATCTTGTGACAACTGTGACTATAGTATAGTAAGTATGACTGACTTCACTTTGTTTCATCCACATGCTGAATGACTATCCCATGGGTGAGTCTGTTTAACAGGTCAACCTATTTGGGGCTTTCCCTGAAGACCAAGGGAGCGAAAGACAAATAGCAATTGAGGATTGGTTGTAGAAACATTCTCTTCTTTTTCTTTCTTTTGTCAGTAGATCTAAGCGAGTCACTCATTCATTCACCGAATGCCAAAACAAGCATGTGTCAGACAGCAGGATATGAATGTGCAATTTTTAAATCTATTTGACAAATAAGTTCATGGGATCCTAAAACTTAGAGCCTAAATGTTCTGCTTCGAGTTTGCACACTAAGGCAAAGTTTAGTATTTATTTTCTAACTGAAGAAGGAAACAGGGCATATCTAATAGAGAATTCTCTAATATACAGCTCTGCTAGATGACATGGGAGAGAATAGTGAAGGAGCATATGTAAAAACTGGAGAGTGTAAATGACACATGTGACAATGGGACAAAGTGACGTTAATAAGTTAGAAAGGAGAGTGAAGGGATATGTCGAAGGAGCATGGGAAGAGGGGGCATATCGCCATTGCTGCCACTATGGGATCACACATTCTGTCAACCAGCCAGATGTGTTGTAATAAGAAACAAAATTGTCAGGAAAACCCCATGCTTGAAAAGTAGAATGGTATAGGCTTAGTGCAGAATTAAGACTTGTGTTGGCCCCTAGATTGTCGATATCTCAGGCCCCCTCACAAATAATCTCTTAATACGTTTTCAATTTTACCAAACAACAGTCTACAATCTGGGAACTGTAGTGAGAGTCTAATGTCTTGGGTTTTTGTACTTTAATTTGTTAATAGATACATTTACATTAATACAGTATTTTCTCTATAGTCTTTAAGTTTTTGGCCCTTTGAGTGTATACATTTTTATTTCTATCCTTTGGAAATAATTTAAGAAAGTTTGAGTGTGATTTTCTTTTAAGATCAAATCAATATTGTTCTGATCCTTTGCAGGGACCCATAGTCCAGTACCTACCTTTTTTGGTAATCCGGCACCGTATAGGCCTCCAATCATCTGTAGAATAAGACTTAGAATCTCCTTGAATCATTGCTACATTATTTAGGCAGACTCAGACTAGTTATTGAATAGTTTAATAACAGATGTTCAGTAATGGATCCAAGGGGGAGATATGCATTAGCTCATAGTGCCACTTTCCACACACATTTCTAAGCAATTGTTATATTAGGATTTTTTTTTTAAAAAGGGTGTTTTCACAATCTTTTGAATGATTTTAGTATCAGTTTTAATGAAAAAATGCTCCAAACCCTTTAAATCATATATTTTTTTCAGTAACCATATCGCATTTCCCATACTTGGAAATGCAATCTGGCAAATTTACTTAAAATTAATTAATTAGGGCATGTGTTCCAAATGCTAGCCTCTCCCTCTTGCTACTACAGGCTTCAAAAGAATGATCTGTGGTTGCAAAGATGATGACAGTCCAAAAAATTGATCCGTGCTCCCCATATGGAATAATATGCAGTTCTCTAAAATCATCTGATGGAGGGTAGTGCGGGCTGGATTTCTAATGGGTGGTTCTGCGATGGGCCATCTCTATCAGGAAGAAGTTATCCATTCCTTTGAATATTTGGCTTCCACGTATAATATCCCTGTACACCATTTCTTCTGTTATTTCCAGCTCCAACATGCATTTAATGCACAGTGGTGGGGAGGGGGCAGTTCCATCATTCATGGAATCTTCAGTCGATGCTTTGGTTCAGAATATGACTAGAAGTAAGACTATTTCAGTGCTGTATTCTTCCTTTCTCTCCTTTTTGCATGGATAATTTAGGTGGACTGCATATTAAATAGGTGGTTAATTTAGGTGAGTTGGGTATTCTGGGACCATATTCTTGGCTAGCCAAGGTTCGAGTCGACCTATCCCAGATTCTGACCCAATTGTATATTTTGCATAGGGTCTACTGGACCCTGGTCAGGCTTTTAAGAACTGGAGGATCAGCGTTGGAAATATGTTCTAAATCCTCCACCCCTGCTGCTGATTTCTGGCATATGCTGTGGATTTGCTCTAGGGTAGCTTCCTTTTGGAAGGTAGTGGTGAACAGTGTTTGTAGTACAGGGATTCAAATATCTCCTCTGAACCTGCTTATATGTGTTTTTGGATTGGATCTAGAGATCTCTTTACCTGCGCATCTTAGAATATATGTTAATGATCTTCTCACTTTGTTCCGGGTGTGTATACTGTAGCTCGCACTTGGAAGGGGGGTGATCCACCCTCTCATGTGGCTTTGGTAGCGCTGGTTAACAACACATTAACTCATAAACGCTTTATGTTTGCCAAGTGTAAAATATATATTAAGATTAAAATATATTAAGATTTGGGGTCTCTGGCAGAATTCAAGACTTTTTCTTGATTCGAATGCCTAGCGCAAGTCACAACAGCAGGAAGCCCCGGTGCATGACATTCCTTCAGGAGCTCTGATCACCAATCCCCAGGTGTTGGTAAGTATGATCAGGGTTGGAGGGGTTGTAGCATCGTGTGGGGAGGGGGTGTCATTATTTTGGGGAGGGAGTGGCAGTGATGTTGGGCATTGTGCAGTACATAATGAGGAGATGTTCAGCTGTCAATAGCATGTTGTATCAAGTGCATATCAGGTATGTTATGTCTGCCACCCACCCCGAGCAGGCATCGACCCGACTTCATTCCCAGGGGAATGCCCAACGTTTTAATGGGGACACACATTAAATACTGGGAGCTCCCCGGCTATGTCAACGCCTCATTGAGTGTGATACTCACCGAAGGCGTTCGCACAGAGGGTCTGCGCGTGCTTAGATGCATGTGCAGACCCCCCACCACCGAGGTCTGAATCAGCCCCTATATTCCCACTCTGTGCCCACTTGTACTAAAGTATGTGAAAAACTCATTTCAAAATTATTCATGTCAACCATGTCGACATAAACGTATGTCGACCATTTGTCATTGTTGGGTATGTCGACCATTTCAAGATGTCGACCTAGTCGCTGTCGACCTAGACATTGTCTACCCAGTGACTGGATACCATTTAAATGATCCTTCCTACAAAGCACATTAAGCCCTGCCAAGCTCCTTTGTGGATGGGTGGGATAATGCATTTCATTAAGAAAGAGGTCAAAAATTATAAATCGCAGGGACTGCTCCAGGAAATAAAGGAAAATATTGATGGTTAAAGCTGCATTATGGAATTTGTACACAAATAGGAATACAGGAGTACACATAGGTCCTTATTCAGATCTGATCGCAGTACAAATTTGTTTGGAAAATGGGCAAAACCATGTGCACTGCAGGTGGGGCAGATGTAACATGTGCAGAGAGAATAAAGCTATCCACACACGGGGGCGATAGGGGCTGAAATCATCTCTGGTCGCTGATGAAGAGGAGAAACTGAGCAATATATCTCCCGCTTGTGTACGCACCTTTAGATTTGTGTGAGTTATTTTGTTTCTGTTCAGGGTAAACACTGGCTGCATTATTTTTACACTGCAATTTAGATTTCAGTTTCAACACACCCCACCCAAATTTAACTCTCTCTGCACATGTTACATCTGCCCCACCTGCAGTGCACATGGTTTTGGCCATTTTCCAAACAAATTTGTACTGCGATCAGATCTGAATAAGGGCCATAGTACAGTGCTTTATGACAACTAACTTATTTTACAATTTATATATAAACATGTCAATTCAGGTTAATATAATGTACTTGGACTAAAATAGAATAGCATTCTTCCATCACAAAGTCTTTTAAATAGCAGTTATGTTAATACTAGAAAAAATAGGACATTGAATGTCTAGATACAGCAAGTAGGAACCAGATTCCACATGTGTGGTCTGCATAATGCAATAACAAAACAGTTTAAAAAAAAAAAAGCTACAGAAGTGCAGATTCCTCTTTTGTTGGTGATTCGTTTGTTAATTTACCTTCCATTTCTGAAATGGTAAGCATTTGCACTGATGATCAGTAGCTAGAACACTCCATAAATTCCTTCTAATGGAGCCTATGGCTGAAATTTAATAGAATGAGAGATTCTGAAAGTAAGAGATTTGGTAAGAAAGCTCCAGGTTTTTTTTTTTTAAAGCGCCAATCATTTACACTGCAAAATCAAACTGGTTTTGCCATGTAAATGATTGTCGCTTAAAAATAAAACTGGATTTCTTACGAAATCTCTCACTTTCTGAATCTCTCATCCTATTAAATTTCCCCCATGTGTTTTTTGGGCTTTGAATTATCTTGCAACTCGGGCAGTACGTATGGTGTAATGGTAAGCATTACTGCCTCGCAGCACAGAGGTCATGGGTTCGATTCCCTCCATGGCTCTAACTGTGTGGAGTTTTTTCTCTCCATACTTGCGTGGGTTTCCTCCGGGTACTCCGGTTTCCTCCCACAATACAAAAATATACTGGAAGGGTAATTGGCTCCCAACAAAAATTAACCCTAGAATGTTTTTGTGTACGTGTACATGTTGTAAGGAATATAGATTGTAAGCGGGTGTGGTACAGGGTTCCGACAGTGATTAGCCCGACGTCGGGATTCCCACTGGCCGGACTCAGACAGCGTGGAGAGCACAACAAAGCCCTTTGCGGGCTCACTGCACTCGCCATTCTCCGGGCACAGTGGCGAGCGTAGTGAGCCACCTATTCTATTCTCCCTCTATGGGGGTCATGGTCTGTCGGGAACCCGTGCGTTGGTATTTTAACAGTCGGGATCCCGACATCGGGTAAATGACTGTCGAGATCCCGACTCTTGGGACCCCGTGCGGCACCCATTGTAAGCTCCACTGGGGCAGGGACTGATGTGAATGTTCAAATATTCTCTGTAAAGCACTGTGTAATCTGTGTGCGCTATATAAGAAACTGTTAATAAATAAATAATAAATAAACTTGCAGTTAGATTTGTCTACTAAATTGCTAGTACTGACCAATTGTGCAATCTTTTCAAATATGAATTTACCATGAAACCTGTAGAATAAAAAAAAAAAATCCACAAAACAGTAGCGCTTTTGAAAACCAAATGTTTCCATATGTACCCTGGTATATTCATGTTCAGCTGCAGAACCTCAAAATAGTGAAGAAGAAACATTTTTTTTCATTGTAGCTTGCATAATTTCTTCAGCTATATGTCAATGAATTATTGCTTTTGACAGATGGTGAAAGAATTAAGTTGACAGGTATTAAAAATTGCCCACTGAGGGTAAGAAGAACACGGTTCCTATATTTCCATATTCTCCAGTGCTCATTTGAAAATGAGATTAGTATATTGACGTAAAGGTATTTAGATCTGGAGTTATAGGAAGCTTTTAAAAGGAAAGACAGTATGAGAGGAAGCAAGAAGAGAGTATTTAAAGCTGTGGTCTCCAATCTTTTTTTGGGGCATGAGCTATTCGAGACAAAATAAAGCGCCTGAAGAGCTGTGGTTCTCCAAGTCCCAGCTTGCGGGGGAGGCTTGCTGGGACTCATAGTTCCACAGTTTTAAACAATAGTTTTTCATCTATTTTTTTAATACTGAAATCAGCCCGGTGACCACAGCCCAGGGTCACCGGGGACAGCACCAGGCTTCAGCCTGGTCAGGTAAGTCCTGGAGGGGGGGGACCCCTTTATTGGTGGGGGTCCCCACTCCCCCAGGGCCCCTGGCCAGGCTGACTGGTCGGTAGGGTTAATGTTTTGGCCACGGGACCTTATATAACAAGTGTCCCCCGGCTGTGACATTACCCTGCTGGCTGGTTTGGCCTGGGGCTGGTTCTTAAAATACGGGGGACCCCTAGTCATTTTGTCCCCCGTATTTTGGGAACCGGACCTGGAGCCTGGGGCTGGTTGTTAAAAATCGGGGAACCCCTATTTGTCGGGTTCCCTGATTTTGTTTTAATATTTATTTATTTTTCAATTTTTTTACACTAAAGCCTGCACGGATCTGACTGATCCGTGCAGGCTTAAAGCAAAAATGACAGGACAATCAAGGTGTATTTTCCTGTTGTATTTTCGTGCCTGTTTTACACCAATTAGCAGCCATATTATCAATACGGCTGCTTTGTAAATCAGGAACCACCATTGTTTTGAATGGTGATTCCTGTCGTATTCTATTGGTGTAGACATTCATATTTCTAAATACAAATACAAATGTCCCATCTTTAGGAATACGAATTGCTGTATTTTTGGGATAGTAAATCCCGAAAATACAAATGTGTAAAAAATAGGTGTATTTCTGCCTACAAATACACCTATTTTTTACGAATTCATATTAGTAAATTTCCCCCATTATGCCACATACCGCAATGCCCCAGACACAATATGCCACACACTGCAATGTCCAATATGCCGCATACTGTACATACCTCCCAACACTGAAGGCAGAGAAGGGACATCTGTGCGTGCCGAATGCACACGGTCGAAATCAGTGGCACAGAGCAGGGAGGGTGGAAGTAGTGGTGTGGAGCAGAGAGGGAGTAGTGCTGGCAAGATGTGAAATATAATGACTGCCCCCAGTGCAATCTTCATTGTACCCCCACCCATCAGCTAAACAGAGACTGGACATCGGATTAGCAGAGGGGGGCTCCATGCGCTTGGGCGGCGGCGAGGCTGGATGTCTCAGCGGCTGGGGACCAGGTGGCTGAGTGGCGTAGGAAGGGGTGGAGGAGCTGGCTTTGGGCTCCTCAGATCATCAGGGCCTGGCACAGCTGTCCACTTTAACCCCTTCCCCTGTCACCGGGCCTCATGTCAGAAACTATGGTACACACATACATATACACACACACACACACAGAACATGCATACGTACACATACATATATTATGTTACAATACAGTGCCCTCCACTTTATATCATGCCACATTATATTGCCCCAGTTAAAATTATGCTACTAAGTCCACTCAAGTACATTATAACATCTACTACAAACACTACCTTGCAGATATTGTATCTACCACACACATACCCTTTACCAATACAAAATCCACTGTACACATAAACCACTGAAAATACATGTCAACGCATTAGGTAGACTTGCTCTACATAGAAGTCTGACCAGAGATTTTATCTAATTGACCTGTTATATTATATCACCGTATTGGCTGATTTGTGACACTTCATGTGTTTCATTCCTATTGGCAGCTTTTGAAACTTACATGTTGGCCCCACATCTGCATGGACTTCAGGGCTGAGAACATTGCAGTTACAGCGCAGCAGAGGCTGTGTGGGTGGGGGAGCGTAATTATCGCCTGAACCTATGACAAGTCTGAAGATCGGTTAAAATGTAAATTATGTTTTTTAATTAAATAAGAAAGGGGGTGTGACCTAACCGGGGAAGAATGGCCACGTATACTACATCCAAAAATGTGAAACAATGGTAAACACTGCACAGGGTGGGTGTGCACCAGGCAAATGCCAGAAGGGCCGATGGTCAGGTGGGCCAATTTGTCCATCCAGGGCTGATTTGTCCATCTATTTTTGAGACTGGTGGTGGCAGCACTGCCTCCTGATCAGGGCACGCGTCCGGGAGAGATGAACACCCGGCCATGCCCCTCACTTGTGCATGCCAGGATCAGCAGCGCACTCAATTATGTACCTTGGGCATGTACATGCAACTTCAGCATGCACATGCACAAATACCATGGCCGATTCAGAGGCCCAGTCCATCCCTGGTACTAGATATTGGTTGACTAGGCCGTGCCATTGACCTTATTCTGGTCCACACGCAAAGCTGCTTTGTGTGTGGATAAAACACCGCCCACACGAACACCGCCCACCCCCTATTCTACTGTCAAAGAATGCAAATTCTGAGCAGGGGCCGGATAAGATCACTGACTGATATTGTTAATGATATCATTCAGTGTGTATGCACTAGATCAGCGGTTCTCAAACTGTGGGTCCTGACCCCAAAGTGGGTCCCAACCTTCTCAGCTTGGGGTCGCGACTCTATGTTGCTGACCATCAGGCTGATGATTTTTAATTTCAGGAAGTTATTTAAAGAGTCTGAAAAATCTGTTGAGTTGTCTGTTATTTTACACTCCTCATATTATTTTGTGCTTTCACAATGCTGCCATGTATGTGCTGTCTGCTGACTACACTTGTGATGTGATGACCTTCTGCAGTAACTTGCTGGGGTCCTGCCATTATTTTTATTGTTTGATGGGGTCCCAGAGAGCAAAATAGTTTGAGGAACCCTGCCCTAGATCATTTACCGTTACTTTGGTAACGATATCTCTCATAGAGCATATTGTATAGAGTGCAAACAGCTAAAAGGTGCAAGTTTACCCCACACCTCACCAAATGTAATAGGTGAACCTTGCAGTTCCAATCACAGTTTACAATAACAATGCAGATATAATATAATAATAATAACAACTAACAATTTGTTAAATATTAAGAGTGCCCCAAACAAAAGAGAGTATTCTCCTTCTGTAAACCTGACACAAATTTACTCTCAAGGTGCACCTCCACATGAAATACTCAACTAGATAAGTATTATCTGTCTACCCTGACTTGAATGTGGATCACAATACCGATTTTTCAAACCAGGGGTGAGATTTAATAGGATGAGAGATTCAGAAAATGAGAGATTTTGTGAGAAATCTCCAGTTTTTTTAAAGCGGCAATCCTTTACACTGCAAAATCAAACTGATTTTGCAGTGTAAATGATTGCCGCTTTAAAAAAACTGGAGATTTCTCACAAAATCTCTCATTTTCTGAATCTCTCATCCTATTAAATCTCACCCTTAATCTTTACCTATTACGCTTGTGCACCTGTTTCTTCCCTTTACCTTTTCCCCTAACCCAAAACATAATAATAATTACCTAAAATTGAAACATGCACATGAACATTTTCATTACAACAAGGATCCCCCCCCCCCCAGATCCCGGCACCCTAGGCAGCTGCCTAAAACTGCCTAATGGTAGAGCCGGCCCTGCATGTGACATCATCTGCCCACCCTGGGCAGGCCAGGAAAGCCTGCGTTCGCTCTGTCCTGTCTAGCGTTTCTAAGTGCAAGCCCACCGTTTTTGTGGGCACGCCCATGAAACTCCGGGTGCCCACCTGGCTATCAATCAATGTGTGCTTGCAGCTGGGGGCTTCACATGCACATTAGCGCCTATGCACATGAGAAGACCCCCACCATCGACAGAGGGCCTGAATTCGCTGCTCAAAGAGCAGGTCTGAATTAGCACCTGAAAAAGGATTGCACACAGGTTAACCAGGATTCACAGACTAGACTGTAAGCTCCTTGGAGTAGGTCCCTCTTCCCCCCTGTTCTCACAGCCCTTTTCTCTCATACATCAATTACACCTCTCTTACCAACCTACCATCTATACCCGCATCTCTTCTCACTTGTGTTCATTCCGTTTTTTGACTGACAACTTGCCGCTGGAAGCATGCAGACTGCTCCTATGCTACCCTACATCTCAGCTGTATTGTGTACTAAGGATTGTGCTACTAATTGTTACCTGTGCTCTGTTTTTGTTCTTCAGTTACTGTTATGTTTAGTCCTGTTTACCCTGTATTGTTCTAATTATAGGTATATGACCTATGTATGGCACTGTGAACCGCATGTGGTGCCTTATAGATAAAATGTAATAACAATAATAATAGTGCACTATTTGGCAGAACTACACTATCAGATATTGGCCCTTATTCTGATCGGTGCGGCCCGATCAGAATATGCGGCCAGGACCGTGCAGGCGAATCCCCGCCTTCCATACGGATCGCCACCTCCGTCCGTACGCGGATATGTGGCGGTCCGCATGAAAGTGGACGGGGATACGCCTCCTCCATCTTGGGAGCAGCCTCTGCATTCGATGGTCGCCGAACATCAAATGCAGGGCTGCACGCTCCACCAGCGCCCGCCACCCTAGACCACACGGACACTTGTCCGTATGAAATCATGTATGGGGGCGGGCAGCTGACATCCGGCGATGTCAGATGCCCGCCCCCTACACATGCGTCACGGCTTCATTACCATGCATACGCCCTGCGTTTGCATGGGAACGCCCATGAAACGCGGGGCGTATGCATAGGGTAATGAGGCTAAGTAGCCCTTCACGCCCCTCTCCGCCCCCTGTGCGGCGGCTAAAGAATACGTTTGGCGAAACCGCTTGCACATGCGCAAAGTGACCTCTGCACATGCGCAGTCGACAACCATCGGCGGTACGACCGCATGCGGAAAAATCCACACCGATCAGAATAAGGGCCATAGTGACACATGACTAAACTTCATCCAGTAAGGAGTTGGTTAAACATAGTGAAGAGTCAGAGATGAAAACCAAATAATGCTATATCAGAGGGCAGTTGGGGGAGCCGGAGATCACTGCCAGAGCAGCCAGTGATGCTGAAGAGATGCTGTGCTCAACTCTTCAGGGAGGGAGTGCAGGGAGGGGGCAGTCGCTAGGCATGCCCCCGAAAATGCTAAAAATGGGGGTCGCGGCAACAAGCCATACCCCCTTTGCCCGAGGTCACGTCAACCCACTTTTCGGGCTGGACGTGCCTTCGGCGCAGCAGGTCCTGCTTTCACTTACACAAATGTTGGGAGGTATGAAATAAGGAAGTTACCGGTAGTTGAGATGCTGCACAGTTGCGTGAAGAGGCACTAGGCTGGAAACTACTCCCAGGGTTTGCTAGTAAGCTGCATCCAGTGAGGACTGTGTTAAACAGCAACAGTACAACAGGGTAGCGGAACTGCACAGTTCAGGATACTTAGGGGTTAACCCCGCGACATCGAAATCAAATAGAAAAATAGACTGTGCAGGCAAGATAGTCCAAATCGGATTCAGTATTAAATCCCGGCGGTCGGGATCCCGGCGTTCAGAATCCCGACGCTGGAATCCCGATCGCCGAAATCCCGACAAGGGGGGGACGTGGATCGCCCCCCCTTGCGGGCTCGCTGCGCTCGCCACGCAGCAGGCCCGGTGCCTCGCTACGCTCGGCACACTAATTTATTCTCCCTCTGGGGGACACCCACGGAGGGAGAAAGTGTCGGGATTTCGGCGATCGGGATTCCAGCGTCGGGATTCTGAACGCCGGGATCCCGACCGCCGGGATTTACACTGCATCCCTTCCAAATCAAATGCGTTTGCCTTGCAGTGCATTTTGATCCTGATTCGAAAAGCAAGCAAATTGCACCGTGTATACCGTGTGTACGCCACTAAAGCTGTACTGAGCTCTTGAACTACTTTCCCTAAAGTATTCAGGGGTTAATTTACTAAAATGGGAGTTGTATTGAAGATGTGATGTTGCCCATAGCAAGCAATCAGATTCTACTTATTTATTTAGCACCTTCTATAAGATAATAGATAGAATCTAATTGATTGCTATGGGCAAGAAGACAGACCCTGTAGACAGAATCAGTTTGTGACAACATTTGACAACACAAATACAAAAAACTGAAAATAATGGGCCTGATGCACCAAGCTTCAAAAAGTGATAAAGTGGAGAGTGATAACCTACCAGTCTGGTTGGCTGGTACCACAATATCACTTTGACAGACAGTGGCAGATTCAGGGTGAGATGCACCCACAGGCACATGCTCCCCCTATTGTTCCACTGCATCTTTCTGGTAGTAGCCGGCGGGCATTAGGACCAAGCACGGTTCTACACTCCAGCTCGGCACTTCTGTGCACAAAGTTAATGATGTATGCCAAGCAGCAGGAATTGACATCCATGGTCAAAAGCCATAGGTACTGTAAGTGTGCTCACTGAGTGGATGGGGGAAGCAGATGAGGGGTATGCTCAGAGACATTAGGGGAGCTATCACTGAAAGGGAGGACTTGGGGATGCTGACACAGATACCGAGGCTGGAAGACATGGGGAGGCTGACTGACACAGAGAGGGAGGCGGGCTGACATGGGGAGGCTGAAACACAAGGGGGGAGGCTAAAAAACAGGAGACTGAGAGATATAGGGGATGGAGGTGGACATTGAGAGGGAGACTGTAAGACATGAGGATGCTGACAGAGAGGGAGGCTGGAAGACATGGGGAGGCTGAGAGACATGGGAGTTTGGCTGACACAGAGACAGAGGCTGAGAGACACAGATGAGGGAGGCTGGAAGACATGTTGATTCTGAGTGACGCAGAGGAGGGCGCTGACACAGAGAGAGATGCTGAGAGACAAACAAGCATTTTCTGGACCAAGTAATCTCCTACATGAATAGTGAATACCGACTGAAGACGCTGTCTGACCAGGGAAGAGCTATTTCTTCAGAGGATCCAACACATAGTTGTTCAGGGTATTCAAATGCTTACTTTTAACACCACAGATTGCATATTTTATTTGTGCGCCATTTTATTCCCAACTTTGTTCCACCCTGTCTAACTCCGCCCACCTTGTTTAGCCCCGCCCTGCTAGTATATTTAGCTGCAGTACTGCATTTTGTGGGAGAGGATGTGTGGAGCATTGAGGAGTAGCGGCCTGCATGAAAAGTGTTGTCCCCTTTATTGGGGGTGGGGTTCTCCTCTCCCCTGGGCTGACCAGCTGTAGGGATGAATGCTTTGGCTGAGGGAACTTGCATAAAAAGTTTTCCCCAGCTGTGACATTGGCTGTTTGGGCCTGGTGCTGGTTGCCAAAAATAAAGGGGACCATTACTCATTTTGTCCCCTGTATTTTGGGAACCAGGACCGGCCCTTGAGCTTGATGCTGGTTTTAGAAACCTTGGTGTTCCCCTATGTTTTTTTATTCCCTGAATTTCTAAAACCAGGACCAGTTCAATGAGCCCGGGTCTAGTTTTGCTCGGGGGGAGGGGGCCACTCCGTTTTTATTTAAATTTTTTAGTTTTACACATTTTATGGGACAGGACCATACACAGATCTCAGTAATGTGTGAATGGTTCAGTCAAATTTGCCAGCCTGAACCTGGTCTATTTGTTTTACGAATTTTGGTAAGGTTTTCCAAAAATCGCACCCAATTACATTTGCGAGTTGTATCGCTTATAATGGGGAAAACACCTGGATGCGAATTGAAGTTTGTGAAAAAATCAACGTCAAAATATCATCACCCATCCCACCTGTCCCCGCACTCTTATCATGTCATCTACCAGACTTTACCACCTACGGACCCTTGTTGTGAGGATACAACCACTTTTCCCAAAGAGACCCTCTTCCCCTTTTATGGTGCCCCTCCATGTCATTGGATTTGCCCCTGATGGCGGAGTTCGGAAATCTATGCATTCAGGAAAAAAAATGATACTTGTTTCCTAGCACGGCGCCACCGATTTTAATTGTATGAAATCGGGTCGATCGCATGCAACCAAATTGCATGCGATGCGATCGACCCGACCGACCCGATTTTTATTTCAGACGTATTACGCATCCCCTCGCTGCGCTCGCCACGCTTCGGGCTCGGCGGCTCGCTGCGCTCGCCACACTATATAAAAAAACTCCACGCTGACATGGATAGTGGGGGTATGAAAAGGTCGGAGGATGCGTACCGCCACCCCTCGCGGGCTCGCTGCGCTCGCCATGCTTCGGGTTGACGTTGATCGTGGAGTTACGTTAACAATGGGGGGGGGTATTTTACATAATTAACCATCAGGGTGGTTTTACAATAAAAAATCGGGTCTGGGGGGCATTTAACATTGGGTCCAATGTAAAATCGTGTCTCAGGGAGCATTTTTTACATTGGGTCCAATGTAAAAATCGGGTCGGTCGCATTGCATGCCATTATAATGGCATGCGATGCGACCGATTTTCAAAGTGCGTTAAAAACGTCTTTAAAGCCCGAAAATCGGGTCGGTCGGGTCCCATCGCATACCTTAAGTTAAGGTACGCGATGGGACCCGACGGGCGCCGTGCTAGGAAACAAGTACCAAAAAAATACTATAAATATCAACCAGGAATTTATTAAAATAGCCCAATAGAAAGATTATTATTTTATGTTAACCTAAATGGGTTTTTTGCATAATTTGTTAATAATTGGAAAACAAATATTTCAAAATAATTAAATTCACAGTTATATTCAGAGATATAGCACTCACCACTAGTGGCAGCACAGTCCATAGAGCTATTTAAAGATGTGACCCTGTTCTGGGCTATAAGCATTTCATACATTAGCGCACTGTGGAAACAATTGCTTTCTAACTTATTGCATTTGTTTCCTGATATTGTTGATATTGAAGGTTATCATATTAATGTTTGTGTGGCCTCTATTCATAGGAAGATTGGGATAGTCTACCTGTGCCAAACAATTAGTTCATTAAAATTCTTGCTGGGTCAAAAAAATAAATCAATTTTCTCTCCAGTCACTGAGTTATCTAGAATAAGCAAGACATCAGGCACTGATAGGTTCAGAGTTTGTTTGCTAAACTGGCACTGTGTGACACATTCCCTTGTGTGAATGAAAATTGATTCAGAAGAGACAGGCAGTGTAAACATGTTTTCTACCCTTGCACTGTCTACAGGTACATAGGTTACAGATATTACAACTTTTGCATTTTGTCATTAACAAGAAACAATTAAAAAAAAACATTTAAGCAATGTATTTTACAGAAGTTGATTTTATTCTACATCTACAGTAATATATATTTTTCATTAACATTGTGATGATTATTATAACAAGTAATTTGTTCAATTTGAAGGAGTGCCTTGTATAGAAGCTGAAAGGTTTCTATGGGCAACCAATCAATTTCTAGCTGTTATCTTCTAGAAGGTGCTAAATCAATAAGTAGATTCTGATTGGTTGCTATGGGCAACATCCCATCTTCCATAGAACTCCCATCTTTGAAAATAAACCCTACTGTGTGATAAACATATTCAATCTTAGCTCTACTTTCAAATACTTGTTTCATGGGTTTTAACCAACTCCCTGGGCTTGGACCCTACATTAGGGCTGTGGAGAGATTGTTGGGGCCTGGAAAAGCAGGGGGTGTGGCCTAATCACTGAGGTGGCCACAACTCTTTTAAAAATAAAACATTACAATGGCACGGATTATGACTAACAGGTAAGAAGCTGGAGGTGGGGGAGAGTGTGAGCATAGGCCCTTACCAGGCAACTCCAAAAAGCCCGGACATGGGTAATTTGAACCCATCTCTCCTCTGCATCTCTATTCGACACAGAGGTGTAGATTTATTTAAAAAGCAGGTAGTGTTCGTTAAGTCTCCGGATCCACATCACCACGCTATCGTGGTGAAGCAGGTACTGTCTTCGGCGGTATGTATTCACACTGCCGCATTCAATATGGGAGTGCACTATCCTCCCCGATGGGGATACGCGCTCTCCCATATGGTCAGTGTGTCCCGTCTTTCTGCGCATGCGTCGGTTCGGTTTTCCAACACTGTGTCATCAGCGCATGCCCAGTTTTTTTTTAGAAGACAAGAGAAGGAGAACAAATAAGTTTATTAAGTAAACAAAACATTAAAAAAATTAACACAGCAGTCCCAAATCCCGTAGTGTCACCTTAGGATGGTGAAGTGGAAGAAGAGAAAATACTAATGGGGGGGGGAGTGCAACGACGAATGATTCATTGGTCAGCACAGGGAGGTACAGTACAAAACATAGCACAGCCGAAGAGGAAGAAGACCCATAGTGCCGCCCGTTAAAACCTGCATCATGGCATTCATACATCAGGGCAAGAGCTATCCCCTGACATAACGTGCAAGGATAGCGCATATACCCCTGATCGCCATATAATACATCTACCCCTGAGTGCTTTTTGTAAGTGGGTATGTTCTAGAGATACTTCATAAGGAAGCACCGCATCCCAAAGTGCTGTGTAAAAAATACACCATTAAAGGCTTCAACAAGTTTGGTTTTCGAACAAAAGTACTGTATTTGCTGGCGTATAAGACTACTTTTTTCCAATGAAAAACATGCCTCCAAGTGGGAAGGTCGTCTTATACGCCGGGTGCACTTTTATAACAAACTCTATATTTTGAGTGGAAATGTTGGGGGGTCGTCTTATACGCCCAATCGTCTTATACGCCGGCAAATATGGTATATACAGTAATTGCCTAAAGTATTATTTTACTAATAAAATGAGAGCACTTTCCTTGGTTATTTCTTTTTTGTGTGTGTATATACAGTATAGAGTGATAGAAGCACTGGTAACGTGATACATTTATTTTTTGTATTTTAAAACCCCAGGAAAATGTTTGTGGCTGTTCTGCTGAGAACTTTTGGTAAAAGCTGGAAAAGGGTTCCTGGGGTGTGGATGTAAGAGAAAAGAGAGTACTCCTCCCAAAAAAGCCCATTTTGGGTCTTCTTAAGGCCTCTGGCCTGATAGCAGGCTGGACCAGTAAGAGGCTGATATACTGTAAGCTGTGTAAGTGATTGGCTTATTGGCTCATGGCCTGCTATGACACACTGTGATTTACTGACTGTACATATACCTGTATTTGTGATAGGGGCATAAGTTCCTACATATCTCAGAGACGGAATCTATTATGTTTAGTTAGTGCCCAGATGGTCCAGGATTTATTTTTATGTTTTGTTATGTGTACTGCACAATAAAACTAGCCATGGCTAGACTGCATGAAAACCCTGGACTGTACAGTTTTCTTGGCTGCTGAGTGTTTGGAGGTACCCATCTTGCCCAGGAGATAGGCGGTAGGTATCTTGATCTCCTTACAACAGGTGAAAACGAATGGAAGCAATACACTGAAAAAGTCAACAATAGGAAAAGATTGTTTAAAATTTAAGTGACAGATACCCAATATTTTGTTTTGGACATTTACTCATATACTGTGGTGGTGGTGGTGGTGGTGGTGTCAGCAGATTCTTAGGGATGCCAGATTCTGCTTCAAATCTATACCCAAAGATACCATGAATGACATTGTTAAGGACTTGCTGCAGGCTATGTCAGCTCAGCAATAAACCAACAGGCTTCAGAGAGACGCCCTGAGGCACCAGCAAGTGACCATATGAGGTTGCAAAATATGCCCTATATCTGTGGCTGGTGTCCCATTTGTGGTGGCAATGGTTCCATCTGCAGTGGAGGCCTGTAGTCCCATTTGTGGCGGGAGTCCGGGGTCCCATCTGCGGCGGTGTGCTATTTTTGTTTTCAAAAATTAAAAAATGGCCACACCGAGCCAATCAGGGCTAACCTTTATGGCATGCTAATGTAGTGCAAAATGTCTAGCAACCGTCGGTGTATTCACATCCATGTACATTTACATGTACATCCGCTGACCTGCTCCACGTGGGGGGGGGGGGGCAGGTGAAGAAATATGCCCCTTGGACGAACGGCTTCACCAGTCACTGTTGCCAGGGCCAGTGTACATGTGCGGTCACTGACTCTGCTACTGGGGTTTACATGCCTACTTACATGGGTCCTGGCAGCACTGGGGACAGGGCCTGGTCGGGTCCCCAGCTGCAGAGTTCGGTGGGTGATGGCAAGGAGCCTGCATCCTCCAGGACTCAGGCCCCGCAATCACAGCGTGGCATTTCAAATTTGGCACCAGAGGGGAGCCAATCACAGCTCCTGCGCTGGCGGCCAATCAGAAGTGGCAGTGGTGAGCAAATCCCGGGTCGCCACATCATAGCCGCGCCGCCAGGTGCTGGTTTATACTAGCCAGCGCTGGGCTCGAGGACTCAGTCCATCTACTGGTAGGCAGCAGAGAAGAGCTCCTGAAACACACTTTACCACAACTGAGGATACACCACAGCGCGGACTTCTGGCTTTGTAAGAGAACTTTCAAAGAAAAAATCCACTTCTCATGAATTCACAGTAAAAAGCAGTCATATTATCCTTTCACAGAAAAGTTCCAAAACAATCCATAAAAATATAACAGTTTTAATTTGATCCACAATAAAAAAAAAACAGAAATTTTTTTTTTTAAATAATGTGAAAAACTTCCAGACAAAGAAGAAATTTTCCAAGTAAAAAATACCAACAGACAGTCACATAGAAATAGTTCCTTATATTTATATCCGCAGTTTTATCAGGAAAAGGGCAAAACACCAGACCTTTTAGGGTAATCAATCTACACTGCCGAATAATGCTCGGCTACTGTGTACTCAAAAACCTTTCAAAAAGCCACCTTGGTGGGTGAGGGGATAGGAAGGGTGAAAAAAGATGGTACAATCTCACCCGTCCTCTGGATTGATTTTCCACAAGGCAGGACTGTGAATCTGGTTAGTTTATGAGTTACCGTGCTGCCACCACAGCATGGTAACTCATAAACTAACCCGTAGCGCCACGGTGGCTAACATGGTGTGGCTGGGAGCAGCCAAAGGTTGGTAAGCCTTCTCTAGTGTTTTGTGCAGGATTCTCTTGCTTGCCTTGTACTGTATCTTCACTGTGGATTTCATTCTGGTCAGTTCACTGTGTTTTAACCCATACAATTGCATCCATGTGCAAAGTGTGTTCTTTACAGGTTAGGTTTTGTGGCACCTGGTTGAGCGGGCGCTAGGCTGCAGGTTTTGCAGGTTGTGTGCTGCACTGGGCTGCAGGTTTTGCGGGCGCTAGGCTGCAGGTGTTCACGGGCGCTAGGCCGCAGGTGTTCGTGGTGGTTAGGCCGCAGGTGAATTGGCATATTGCCCTGCCCTAGGAAGCAGGAGGTTACTTGTGCTTATTTTCAGGTGTTGGTACCAGGACCCTCGACGAGTCAGGGGACCGGGGGACATCCGGTCATTATAATCTGTGTTGTGTCTGTTGGTTGTGTTGTGCCTGCTCTTTCCCCTCCCCTGGAGTGATTCCCCGCCCAGGTTGCACCTGCCATGTTCCACAAGTGGGTGTAACCAGTCTGAGGCAGGTAGTGCATGTGATGACCATCCCCTTCCCCCCATAGTGGGACTCCCCAGCCCCAATTTGTCTAGAGGCAGCATTGCAGTGGAGTCCGGCGGAGCAAGAGAGAGAAGTACCAGGACCATCGTCGGCCCGGAGGTGAGAGACGGAGGACAGCAAGGTGAGTAAGCACAGCATTTTGCGCATGCCCCGCCCCGTTCCTCTTACACAGGCACTGCTGCCCTCCTCCAGCGTCTGCTCCACGGGCTGACCTGCTCCACGTGGGAGGGGGCGGAGGGGGTGTGCGGGCGCTACCTGCAGCTACCACTGTAGAGGAAGGAGGACAGGTAGTGTGAAGATGAGCTTACTTTTTTTTTTTTATTATTAGCATTTCCTACTGATCCACAGTGCAATGTATTGACAGCTGGTGCCTGCATAGATGCTAGCCACTAGGAAACCGAGCACTAATGGGGCCCGGTTTGTCCAAGGCTTACCCTGATAATACCATAATACAGATAAATATGTAGGCCACCGGTTCTCAAGCTTCCATCTCCCTGCCTTGCGCCTTTCTCCCGGCTCCCTGTGGCATTCGCCGGGGGGGGGTTAAAAATTGCCATCAGGGGCAGCGAGCCGCTGCGGCATTGAATAGGGTGAGAGGGATGGCTAGCAGCGAATGCCAACCCTCCGGAACGCGGCGAATGTGCAGCGAATCCTCTAAACAGTGATTAATCACATTGAATACTGCCCATAGAATCACAGGTGAAATAATTAGCTCCACCTGTGGATCTTTTAAAATGTGTCAATGAGTAATGAATGCACCTGTGCACCTGCCGGGTGACCTGGAAAACGTGAACCGTGTGGGGTCCTGAGGACAGAGTTTGAGAACCCCTGCTCTAGGCGAACCAGCACTGTATGGTTCTGGTGGTGTGGATTTTCAGGCCTGAAACTAGGGAAAAGGCCCTGTTCAAAATTCTCTATTAGCCATATAACAAGAAAGCTGAGTACAAAGTAAAACATTTGGATGTTTTCTGTTAAGTTTTTCTCTAAAGCAAAATGTATTATATCATAGTATCTTAGAGAAAGGTTTGTAAATGTAATTGCTTAGAATATTTTCTTGACTTGTGTTAGAAGGATTGAAGCTACAGCCTAAAGTGCTTTGAGAGCACTTTTTACAAAGCTGGTCTAAATTTTAATACAAAATCTACTCTTCTTGAAATGTAACTGTCTGAGCTAAGTACTTTTACTTGCAGCTGGCAAAGGATTTTTCAGTTTAAAATAGGCATATTTCTAGCAATAATTATAGCAGCTTACCTTAAAGTAGCCCATCTAAAGCAGATTATTCTTTGTTAGACAAACGTCAGATCACACTCATCACTCTGCACAGTTGATATAACATGTGTAACATCCAATATTTTGATGTTAAAAAATAAATTGAACAGAATTTAAAAATCTTTTGAGTGTATGATTTTTTTTTCAACTGCTTTTGTTTCTCTTGTAATGGAGTCATTCAACATATTAAACATTTCCAAGTGAATATCCTGTTTAGCAGACATTGAATTTTCAATTCAATTCTGCTGATTCTGAAAAAAATGAAAATTTAGTAGAGTATAGGCCAAATAGTTGTATTATAATGCCCTTGCATAACATTTAAAACTGGGTACATATGGGGGCTTATTCTGGTTGATTCGCAAGGCAAGTCCACCAAACTCCGGCTTGCGAATGGTGGCCTGGCCACCACCAATTCGCAAGGGTGATTCTTTTGCAGGGCCTGCAAATGGATGTTACACAGTAACATCCATTCACAGCCTAGTGGGATCTCCCACATCATTTGATGGTTGGCGACCATCGAATGATGGCAAAGGTGCATGCTTATAAAAGTGACTCTAAAGTCACTGACATATGTATGGATGCTCGGCAGAAAGTGGGCCCAAGCATCATCATTTGCATGAGAACGCCCAGCATTCTCATGGGAACGCCCATGAAATGCTGGGCGTTCCCATATGTAAATGGCCCGGCTCGCCACACCACACCCGCACACTTGGGTGCGTACGCCCAGCAAACACCCTGTTCGCCGCGGCCACCCGCACCCTGTGTCTGCGCATGCGTAGATGCAAAACATCACTCCCCCGTGCGAACACACAGGGGAGCGAATGAACCAGAATAACACCCATTATACGATATGTGTACCCAGTGAAGTCGTGCGCAATGGGATCCAGCAGAGGTGTCGGCATTGACAAGTACTCACCCACTTGCT
This sequence comes from Crinia signifera, assembly GCF_055691185.1. NCBI lineage: Eukaryota > Metazoa > Chordata > Amphibia > Anura > Myobatrachidae > Crinia > Crinia signifera. Next base: position 110,382,541 of record NC_139221.1, read on the forward strand.
GATGCCAGCCATGATGAGTGACAGTGGGGACTAGGGCGCAGGGGGCTTCCAAACTTGCTAACCATGTCCTTTGTCGGCCTTGCATACAGTGCCAACGAAGGATGTCATTGACGACGCATGGAAGCATGCACCGTCAGTAACAAAGTAAGCACACAGACAATATGCAAGAAAATAATGTTATTACTGGTGCATATCTTCTAGAATTTCGTCTAGAGTTTTATATGTCTTTAACTGGTAAGTTGCCCTGTATGTGACCTGTCCTTTAATATGTCATCTATTGAGGTGGGTCCTTGTTAAAGCTGCCAGTTATACTAGGCTTGTTTAGAAAGCAGACATCATTCACTGCTCTTACAGGGCAGAATGCGTTAAGCATCTCATTTTGCATACTTTGCATCACGCTACTAATCACAAGCATATCGGCATTTAGTAACATCGTATACTTTAATAAAATTACAAAGAACAGCTCCCCCGATAAGTGGGGACTTCCATGTATATGACCCAGGAGTCCAATCTGCACATGAGTTGTGTGAAGCACATGATGCAAGGGATGAGGGAGAGATCTGATTGGATCCCTCTTAGGGCGGTATGTATTAATATACATCGCCGCCGCGATACCAGCACATATGTACTAACATATGCGACTGGCATAGCGGTTCGGTGACGTAGGCCCCCACGCGATACCTGTAATTGTGGTTTGTGTGGAGTCTCCGTCACCTCCTGGGTTCTGCGGCATCCCTGGCATCTCCTCTTCCCCCCTGCAGCCGGAAGGACATCCCCAGCTGCAACATGCTGCTGGGGGAGGAGGAGCAGCAGGGAGGACAGGGGAGGGGGTGCAGACGCCGGGCAGCGGGCAGCCATAGAAGCCCACCGAAGACAGTGCGGCGGGGTTTTAGTACATATGAAAATGCCGTAAAACGGGGGTTTTACCGCATTTTCAACTTAATACATCCCGCCCTAAGTGAACTTTACCATAAGAAGCCCATAGAATTATATTATGCAACAGTATTTATAAATGGCATTACCAACCAGGTACAAGCTCTTTGATGTACCTCCCTTATCTGCACTAAGCTGTCCAGATTTAGGGCCTTATTCTGATCGGAGCGGCCAAACGTGCGTACGTTCACAATTACCGCACGCTAGCCGTACGCGGCCGTTAGGGTTAAGTCCACCCACAAATCAGCCGCTTACGTACGGCCAGAAATACCGTAGAAGGGGAGTGCCGTACAAATGAGCGTACGGCAACGTACGCGGATGGGCCAGCCCTTGCACTCCGACAACAGGCGTACAACTGAGCGTACGGCGCCGTCTACGGCCGTCTTTCCTCCGTCTCCCCACCGCCTTCTTGCGGCGATCTGAGCGTACGCCAGTTTGCACGGACGGGTCCCTATTGTTTTCAATGGAAAACTCAGCTTATGTCACCGCTCGTGAGAGTGAGCGTACGTCCGTGCACGCTGGCATACCCTTCACATATATGGACCTGCAAATCTTGCCTCTCAACTACTAATCTGACAATTGATTAATTCATCTATTTGTTATTCACTTATTGTTTTCTATTAACTCAATTGTCTACCTTAATAAAGACCTAATAAAACTACATTTTAACCCACATTACATGTATATTTGTTATGTTCTAATGTGGCATTTTAATCACTATCTATGTGTCCCCATATTGCTGTTACTTTTAAATCAAGTTATGTTGGTGTTTCTGTATATGTACTAAATTATGTACGTAATTACTTTGTCCAAAATGTGTAACATGTATACCTACCCTGATGTTATGTGTGATGTTTTAATCGAACAACATTAAACATTCATGCATTTTCACTATGTGTTATTTTACTCAAAAACACACACATTCACACATCAATCATTACCCCTCACCTCAAATTACAAGTATAACTTACAGTACACATCTGTATGTACCTACCCTTACACGCCCTCTAACATATTTATTATTAAAAACACAGGCAATTTCGAACTGTCATCAAACTTTTATTGGATACAAAAATAAAAAGGGGGGGGGGGATAAATAAAAAATTAAAGGCGGGCCTCCAGAAGCCCAAAAAGTAGCTGCAGGTACACCAGGGTGACCATTATTTCCCGCATTATTGCGGCCACCTCCTCCTGCTGCTGTTCAGTGTCTGTAATGAAGGGATAAAACAAAAAATTAATATACACAAATGTTTGTTGTATTTGTACATAATAAAAAGTTCAGAGTTATGTGTGAAGGCCACATACATTTAGAAACTACATTGAAGATGGGTCTGCTGTAAACACAGTACTAAAAAATAATATGTTAACACACACATACTGTACATAGTAAATAACATTAATTCAATTACTCCTTCATCAATGAATGTATGCTGTATCCCAATTGGTACTTTGGTTTTGGGGGACTCTCCTCTAACCTCACAATTAGCCTGTGCTATTTAAGGGTTATGACATTGTTGTGGCTTAAGCACTCCTTACTATTTTAAATTTAGGACATTGCTGTACAAATTATAGGCCTACAGCTATGTTTGTAAAGCATGCATCCGCATGGCCTCACACACTATTACCAAAACAATCTCTACATTTAAGTTGCACCAGTGGCAGATTAAGCCTTTGGGGGGCCCGGGGTACTTTAGAGCGGGGGGCCCCCTTGCACTTGTCATTACTGGCCGCACACTGCATGGGCGAATATTATACTGTCAAAACATAGAGTAAAGGCAGAATAAACTTGGTCAATGGTTACCTGCAGGGGATATATATATATATATATATATATATATATATATATATAGACAGGGGGTTGGCGGCACTCGGAATAATAATAGACACCATATATATATATACACACACCACATGAAAAGCCTGTGTTTGTCCCTCTGGCCCTTACTCTGGAGGAGACCTCACAGTCCTAGTGCTGCCTCTGATTAAAAACCCTCCTATGACTAAGCTGCTGCTGCTGTTCTCCATGGACCTGAGAAGCATGTAATGAGCTCCACCAATCAGAGCTCAGCACAAACTTCTCAGCCTCTGTCCTCTGGTGCAAAGTGTCATGGGACTTAGTCAACTCCCAGAAATGCACTGCACACTTGTGCAATCAGTGTGCCTTGCCTCCCGATGCTCAGCACCATAAATCATTGTCACATTGGCAGATAGGTGAAGCTGCAGCACTACCCCACCCATGCACAAAACATTTAGCTAAAAAAAAAACCATAACTTAAACATTTTCTTTTTAAAAAAAAAAATGACAACCACAGGGGGCCCCTAGCTAGAGGGGGTCCCAGGGGCACTGACCCCTTGCGCCTCCATTATAATCTGGCCCTGTGTTGCACATCATGCTGGGAACTGGAGTTACCCAACACCTGGAGCCACATAACTACCACACCACTAATGTCGGATATCTCATTGGATGTACTGTTATGTCAATTATTCAAGGGGTGAGGCATGGCCACACTCAAAAAAACCACCAAGGGGAGCCTTGTTCCTGGAGAAGGACAGGACACACCTCATGGTCGGCCTGCAGTGATATGTTGCAACTAATGTTGATGTTGGATACACATATGTGGTTGTTGTGATTGTTTATGTGTAGAAATGTGTAGGTCAACATTAGACACATTATTTACTTACGGCTACTTGAGCCATCCTGGGCGCCGCTGGTTGGCTGTGGAGTGGTTGGGGGGGGCAGGAGCAAGGAGGATGGTCCTGGTGTTTGGACCGAGGTAGTGGGTGTGACTGGGGAGTGGAGAGGTTTGGGGGTGGGTGGTGGAGAGGTGTAGGGGGGTTGGAAAGGGGGGGGGAGGGGGGGGTGGGGGTTGTGGAGGGGGTGGGGGTTGTGGAGGGGGGGGGGTTGTGGAGGGGGTGGGGGTTGTGGAGGGGGTGGGGGATGGGGAAATTGTGTGGGTGCAAACTGCACCCTGGGTCTCCTCTTCTTCCTCCTCCTCTTCTTCCTCCTCCTCTTCTTCCTCCTCCTCCTCTTCCTCCTCCTCCTCTTCCTCCTCCTCTTTCTTCTCCTCCTCCTCCTCCTCCTCTTCCTCCTCCTCTTCCTCCTCCTCCTCTTCCTCTTCCTCTTCTTCCTCCTCCTCTTCCTCCTCCTCCTCGGCTGCCTGGTCCCGGGCTGCCTGCTCCCGGGCTTCAATGCGTGCCCTTGCCCGTGCTGAAATTGTAATGTTGATGGCATAGAAATCGAAGATTGGGTTTCATAAAAAAGGGTGAAAGAAAAATTCACATTAGTCATGCTCATAACCTTCAAAATTATCATTGCTGTGAAATTTCAGACATTTATCATGCAAACTATTTGATATCCTACACCCAAAAACTGATCAACTACTTAAACCCCCCCCTATACACCCCCTATACACCCATATACACCCCCATATACCCCCATATACCCCCCATATACACCCATATACCCCCCATATACACCCATATACACCCCATATACACCCATATACACCCCCTATACACCCATATACACCCCCATATACACCCATATACACCCATATACACCCCCATATACACCCCCATATACACCCATATACACCCCCATATACACCCATATACACCCCCATATACACCCCATATACACCCCCTATACACCCATATACACCCCCATATACACCCATATACACCCCCATATACACCCCCATATACACCCATATACACCCCCATATACACCCATATACACCCACATACTCAGGGACACATTTATAAAAAGTACAGAAAACATTTGCAAAATAACGCAGGCATACTAGTAAATAAAAACTTACATCGGGCAATATGGCGGCGAAGTGTGCTGAGCAACACTGGCTGCCGCCGGCGCAGGTCCGACCAGCGCCGCTCCAGTTGAGCCAGGCTCCTATCCACGCCGGTCCTGGCGAAAATTAGCCGGCGGGCAGCATTGTATGCCCGCCGCTTTTCTCGATTCGATACATAAGGGCCCCTGGGCCCCAGGCGGCGGTCCATGACCTCAACCAAGGCCAATAGCTCCTGGGTAGAAAACGCCCTAGCCCTGGTTGAAGTCATGGTGGCAATGGCGCAGTTATTAATTGCAGGTACATATATCACTTTTGGTGCTTGCTGATTGGTGTAAAAAATTGTTTGTTTGGTATTAACTTTATTAATCCTTCTTACATTAACAAACTGGATGCGAATAGAAACTTACGCGGACCGTTCCGATATACACACACCACAACCAACAGCATGCATTCAATGAAGAGAGAAGTACTGTATTTACAGTGTGCGGAAAATAATACACGCAACCCTCTACCTATAACTACGCTGCCTAAAGGGGGCACGATACACCGATATGCATGAAGAGGAGTACTGTATATACAGTAGGCGGAAAATAATACACGCAACCCTCTACTTATAACTACGCTGCCTAAAGGGCCACAATGCAACATGTTGCTGTATGACAATTTCATACACATTACATATGTAAGGAAAGCATTATAACGTGATGTTTTGAAATGTGACTCACAAAGCATACACGAACTCCAACAGATACCAGCTGACAACACTCATCATTGGAATGACAGGTGCACACATTTCACGATGTAGCCCACAATGCTCCACAACCTGTGTATATACATATACGGGTGATTGATCAGGTGCATTGAGACCTGCGTAATTTAAGCGGCAATTATCGGCGGGAAATATCGGCGTAAATTTGCATCTACCTTGCGGGGAAAAATATACGCCCCCTTGTTCGTGGCGGGAGATTAACATATAAATATTCAGTCAGATGCAGCCCACAATTGCTGCAAACATGTCTGGCTCTGACGATTCAGCAGCAGAGGACGCTCTGCAGAGAGCACAAGCCGAATCCCTGCTTCAAGCATTACAGAAGAGGGAACAGGAGCGGAGAAGGAGGGCCCAAGAGAGGAGTCGCCTGCAAGATCAAGCGGGCCCCTCAGTAACAGGCCCTGGTGAACCTCCACCAGCTCCACAAGGGCCAAGCAACCAGCCAGAACAAGAGGTTGCATCTCTCCAAACAGGTGTGACCCAGCAGGTGCATGGTGAGAGAGCTGGGGCCACCAGAAAACGTGCTGCAACATCTAGGGTGATGACTGAGCAGGATACCACCACCAGAAGGAGAAACCCTGCATTTGTAGAGGCCGAAATGCGAATTCTCGTGCCCAGGGCACGCGAATGGATTGAATTGGCAACCAGGAAGCCGGGTGCCAGTGCAAGGAGAAACGTTTGGGACAAGATAACAGAGGAAGTGAACCAGGTGGCACCAGTGGTCAGAACTTGGGATGCGGTGAAGAAAAGGTTAGTGTGTTTGTCAGGGCAATTTTTCAGCAGTCTCCAGCAGGAACTGAGGCCCTTATTCTAGTTCACTCTTTCTGGCCAAATATTTCTTAGATGGACAAAACCATGTGCACTGCAGGTGAGGCAGGTGTTACTTGTGCAGAGATAATCAGATTTGGGTGGGGTTTTACACCTGCCTCACCTGCAGTGCACATGGTTTTGTCCATCAAAGAAATATTTGGCCACACATGGCACAAAAGATCACCCACACTAGGAAATGTCACGTAGCTAGGGGTACCACCTAGTCCCTTTAATTCTGGACACATATTAATTACACAGGTTCTGTGGCTGGCTGACTTCAAGACTCCACTTCACCTAATTTTAAACTGCCACAGAACCTGTGTAAGTAACATGTGTCCGGAATTAAAGGGACTAGGTGGTAACCCTACACGTAGCACAGTGGTGCACATATCTCATGGTGATATTTGTATTTTTAAACTTGTAGGTGGACTGACTTCAAAAGTGCCCTGAAGAGGAAGATGACTGACCGGTACAACCACAGCATGTCCACCGGGAGCGGTCCTATGCCTGACCATTTGGAGTATACCCCCCTGGAGCTGGACTCCTGTGACGTCATCGATGTGGGGGAGATCAGGGGGATCTCCAATATGGACAGTGAGCTCCCGGTGGAGGTCTTTGCTGCTGCTTTTGATGGTAAGTCACAGTAATGCATTGTATTTAGAAAGATATTTTTTATTGCGTATGTGATGGTGACATTGTTTTCAATTCTTATCCTAGCAGAAGCAAAAAGTCAGGATGTACCGGCAGCATCTTCCTCTGCAGAGCCACAGGTGGAGCAGGTGGTCCAGCCTCCAGCAAGACGTCGCCCCCAGCCCCAGCCACAGGAGACATTGAGTGAGAGCCTGTTGGTGACGCTGGACAGGATCGAGCAGCAAGGGGTGGATGCTGCGATCCGTCAGCAGCAGGTGGCGGATTTTCTGGCGGAGTGGAAGGCCACAAACCAGCTGCAGGTTGAGGCGTTGAACCGCATTAATGAAACTCTGGCGGCTGGCATGCTAAGCATTGGCCAACACCTCAGCCGCCAGAATGAACTTATTGCGGAGCAGCTGTCCACCGCCAGGTCCCTAAGGGACAATCCCCCATCTGCTGCCCCACCCCAAGCTGCTCCCCAACCTTCCACCTCGGCTGACCCTCCTGTGGCGACTAGGGGAAGACGCCGAAAGCCAGCTGACCCAAAGGCCCCTGTCCCCAAGGCCCCATCTAAAAGGGGCAAAAAAGGGCCCAAATGAGACCTGGTTCACTTCCTCTGTGGTTGGAGGCCAAAGGTTTAAATTGCACTGGACATCCGCTTCCTGAGTTGCCCATCGATCCATTTGCGTGCCATGGGCATGAAAGTTCGTATTTTGACCTCTACAAATGCAGGATATATTTTTTTGGTGGTGTGTATCTTGCTTAGTATTCACCCTGGTTGTTGCAGTACGTATTCTGGTGTCCCCATTTCTTTCACCATTGCATTTGCATGGTAACACATGTTTGGAGATATGCAACCTCTTGTTCTGGCTGTTTTATTATTTGTGTGTCTATTTTATTTGTTTTTTTGATTTCTCACATTAAAGTGTCAAGCTGTGATGCTGAACAGCAAATAAATTTATTTTACAAATTAAATCAAAATTGTGGTATGTGTCATTTCTTGTGTGAAACAAATACTAGATTTATGTGTACTTACTGACCAGGGTATTTTTGAACATTTGTTGAACTGTGGTGGAAGTTTCCCATGTGTAACCCTCTCCATGGCCATTCCCATGTTCCTATCCAACTTTTCCCTGCTAATTAGTTTGTGTCAGCACATGTGCAGAGCAACTTAATAGGTGAGAAACCAGTTTGTGTGCAGGTGAGGTAGCTCCTACAGTAGTAGGTAAAAGCAGGTCCAGAACAATGCTTTCCTCATGGAGTGGGTGAGGCAGACAAACAAGGGTCAAAAGGTACATTTGTGTAGGAATGCATATGTGTCCTCCCTAAAAAAAGATGTGTGAATGGGCCAAACATGATAAATTAGCTTGTTAACAAACATGCATAACTTTTAAAATATATATGATTTGACAGTGTCATAAGCAGATGTAGGAATCCTTTGTTAGAGAGATGAGAGTGCAATAATGTGATTGGTGGCATCTTACATCCAGAGTGTAGTGAAATCCAAATCATAGCAGATGAGATAGTGGTACAGGCTATAATTTTGGGTACTATACAAAGATTGTGTGGAAAATAGTGGTCATGGGCTTCAAACATTGCTGAAACATCCTTTGTAGGTGTTAGATGTGGTTTATGTTATTGTATCCTAAATACAAAACCTATGTTAGTATTAGAGTGAACACGTTGACACATGTCGACTTGTGTAGATTGAGTGTGCTACTGCGTAAAGTCTATGAAAGCAGGTAGTGAATGTGTCTGTTTAGCAAATACCTACCTTAGCGTATAAAAAGATTCTTACCTTAAATTAAACAAACCTTTAAATGTGGAGAAGTATAGAAACATAAGCTTCCAATGTGTTTGCGTGCTGCATGTGTGGCTTGCAGGCAGTGAAATCATGGTTTGTAGTTAATAGACTGCAGCATTGCTTATTACATTCAGGTGTATGTGTTTGAGTAGTAATCAGCGTTAATTAGCCAACTCAGGCGCACGCTGGCATGCGGTATCTGTAGGGGTGGTTTTAGCTGGCGGTTGGCGGCCGCCTGTTTGGTGTCCGAAACGAACGGTGCCTTAGTCGATCGTGCGGTAGTAGCACCGCTCATTTCTGGTGCACACCCCCGTGTACGCCCATATTTACGCCCATTTTCCCTCATTATTTCGGCCGCTCCCATCAACACGCCCCTATGCCGCCCCATTACCCGTACGCTCGCGTACAGGTTTTTTCGCACGTTGAGACCCCGGCCGTAAGCGTTGTGGAGTGTTCGCGCCGGCGCATTAGCGTATCTGCACATGCGCAGATCGAAAAAAAACCTGGGACGTACGCGTACGGCCCGGACGCTCCAAGCAGAATAAGGCCCTTAGTCAGGATAGTTCCAGTTTGAGTTTATATGACATGTGTAGCAATGGCAGCTCCTATCTGTGTGGCAGAGGGGGCTCCCGCTGACTGAGCTGCCTGTCGGGATGATGTGGAGAGGAAAGGCCCTACCACTGGCCTGGTTTCAGCAGCTGCACAATATAGCTGACAGGCACTGGACCAGCGCATGCACACAATCAGTGGCTTGCACAAAGCCCCGGCTTATATGGACTGCATCTGCTGCACCCTATTCATTTTTTTCAGCAACCAAGGCTACAATGGTCAAGAAAGAAAAAAGGCCCTGATAGTAGCAATGTGTGCTGCCACAGATCATTTTTTTTATTCTTTATTACTTTAAATATTAGTCTTTTAATAAAAACTATTAGTGCCAAGCTTTTCCTTTACTAAAGGATTGTCTATGTTCCTAGCTTGTATATTACATTACTGCACATTTCGAGGGTAACCCAATTAGGTGTGAGGAACGGCACTGCATCTGCCTGGTATCTGCCTGTATTCGCACAAAAGTGTCTGCAGCCTCATCGGGTTTTAAGCAAGTCCGAAGTTTCAATTGGCTTGAGCACGCTGAGATAAATATGATTGTGATGGTGCCCACACATGGTACAGTTTGTGCTAGATGCGTTTTCTATCTACTAGATCTTGATGTCGGTCAAATCGCATGCGATACGCTACAAGAGCGTGTAATTTGAACTAGATGTGATGCGATCTACTAAAAAAAACCTGCACATACTTTTTTGGCTCGTGATATGAACTATGAGGGAGCCAAAAGAAACACGGTGCGATTTGAACTACAAGCAATGCGTTTTGAACTACAAAGTTCAAAACGCATCCAAGAATTGTACCATGTGTGGGAACTATTATAGTGTTCAAACTTACTGTAAGTAAAAAAATGTTTGCACTAAATGCTGTACTAAAATAAAAATTATATCTGGGGTACCATAGCATTTGCCTTCTGTGCCTATTTTTCCCAATAGGCAAATAATAATGTTGTAGTACTTAAACTATAAGGTTGAACACAGGCATTACCTGTTTATTGTCCAGAGACTGTCACATATGCTGAGTAGACACTATACGATATACTCCATGAGTGATATCGTTAATGTTGTCCCTTGAACACCAGGGCAAACGATGTTGCGCATACACGCTGAATGATATCATTAACAATATCATTCAATGTCGACTCCGAACATTCTGTCCTTGTGATATAGTCTGGATTGAGCTACATGTATAGATGACTGGAGGAGGCACATTTAACGTTATGGGGCCTGATACAGCTTGGATCTGATATTCTAAGCATATACGATCATTAAGCAATGCATTAATGGAGGAGGTGCATACCACCACTTCTGAATTTGTTATCACTGAAAACTGCAATCGCATTTCTGTTTAGAGGAACATTGTGACCATTGATTGCGATGTCCATCTGCGACTGCAGCCGGAGTAAGGTAAACCTTACTCAAACCTTACTCAGGCTTGCATGCGCAAGCCGGCTTGCAAGGCTAAGGAAAATTTGCCCCCGTTTTTGGAAAGGCTAGCTGCCCAATACCCTCTCCGCAAACGTTCACTGTTCTGTGATTGCAGGACCCATACCGATACATCGTCTAGCGTGTATGCACCTTCACAATGCTCTATCATCGATCTTTACTGTATATCCATTAAAAAAAAACAATTTTCTTGTGAAATATAATATAGCAAGTTTACAAACTGCAACTTAAAATCAATTTCTTCAGTTTTAAGATATTTTTTTTTGTGGAAAAATAAATATTTTTGCAGATTAAGGTGAGTATTTATTAAAGAGTGTGATATAATTGTGAGAAATAAAGTACTAGCCAGTATAAGCTTCTGTATTACATTTTACAGGCTATGTTTAAAATAAAAAAAACAGCTCAGCTTTCACAATTTTATTTCTCGCTAAGCTTTAATATATACTCCCATTACCTCCTATAGATTGTAAGCTGCGAGCAGGGCCCTCCTACATTTTGACTGTCTGTAAATACCCAGTTTGTTGTATCACTATCTCCTTTGTAAAGCGCAATGGAATATGCTGCGCTATATAAGAAACTGTTAATAAATAATAATAAATACTATAATATGCAAGCATTACTCATTATAAGTAATAGCAAACTGATAATACCTTTCCTAAAATTATATTTCTCTGGAATAAACACATTTCAAAATATACTTTCCACTGTGGATTGTAACAATTCTACAATTTGCAGCATGTTAAATTCTTTAAAATAGTAATAATCAAAAAGTATTTATTTTGTTACAAATTTGGATTTATACGAGTCTATCTAAAGCACACATATCCCCTCAGGAATTTTAATAAATGCAATATTGAAAAAATGTGTATCTTATTATTTTTGTAAATAATTGTCTTGACTGCATTACTGTCTGGTAAAATGCTGTCATCGTCCAGCCAAGAAATACATAATTTCTTTTGGTTGTCAATCCTACATGGAGTTTTCAAAATCATAACACCAAGTTAAAAATTCTGCCGATGTACATGTTGTGTTGTATGTCCCCTATGTCCCCTCTAGTGTGCCTGATTCTGGAGTCACTCCTGCTTACACATAGGCCTTTATTCTGATTCACTCGCAAAGGAAAATTCCTTCTGAAATGGACAAAACAATGGCCTTTATTGTAGTTGAATCGGACGGTAGTTGAATTGGATGCGTATTCCGGACAGGAACCGAGTGTTCTTAGCCCCGCCTATTGTACGGATCGCTCACACCGTCCGAATGCGGTAAAACGTTGACCGAACGGATACCTCCCCCATCTGTGGGAACCTCCCCCATCCTCCGATGGTCGCCGACCATCGAATGATGGACCGAGTGGTCAGACAGCACCGAGTGCTCCAGACCTCTAGGACATTTCTCCGTATGAAAGCAGGGATATGGGCAGGCAGCAGACTTCCGGCTATTTCAGCTGTCCGCCCCGCCAATGAAACGCGGGGCGTACGCATATCGTAATGAGCCCAAACAGCCCTTCACACCCCTCTCCACGAATGGTTCCATACGATCATTTTCTGCACTGACCTCACGCCGTGTTTGTACGTGTGAGGCGTTCACACATGCATGGATATGCCTCTGCACATGGGCAAACACCAACCATCGGATGTCCGCCCGCACTCAGCGCCATCCGACTCAATCAGAATAAGGGCCAATGTGCTCTGCGGGGGGGGGGGGGGGGGGCAGATATAACATGTGCAGAGAGAGTTAGACTTGGGTGAGTTATTTTGTTTCGGTGCTGGGAAAATACTGACTGCGTTATTTTTGCACTACAATATAAATCTCACTTTGAAGTAAAACCCCACCCAAATCTAATTCTCTCTGCACGTTACATCTGCCCCACCTGCAGTGCACATGGTTTTGTCCATTTAAGAAGGAATTTGCCTTTGAGAATGAATCAGAATAAACCCCATAGTACAATTTGTCCATACTAGAAATAGCTCATACTAGATTGTACACTAGTCAAAACTGAGCTGCCTACAGTCTATTTTTTCTTACTTATATTGACCCTGCGGTGATGCGCATCACAAGCTGTATACACTCGTGTGATGTGTACTATGCTTTCTACCAATATGGACTATATAGTGCATATCAGTAGTTCATATCGCACCATGTGTATGCGAATTAAGGTGGGTGGGTGGGTGGATGAGTGAGAATTTAAGTTTACAAAATTATTAACTTACAAGTAAGGACCTTTTTAGAAAATTACTTAATTGGAAGACAACACTTTGTTCACTATATTTACTGTACAGTATTTGGCATACTGTACCATATAGACCACAGTCTAGCAGCAAAACATGTAGATTAATGTTAAAAATTTTAATAATTGTGCATTTTTCTAACTTGTCTGTTGGTCAACATAAAGCATGACAAAAGTTGATATTTTCCTTAATACTCGACTGATTTTTTTTTATTTTTTATTCTGGGTAAAATTAAACATAATTGATGGAATAAGTTGCTGTTGTGAGTAAGGGACAACAAATATGGGTACTTGTGTATTATCACGGCGCCCATCGCATCGCATACCACTAATTAAGGTATGCGATGAGACCTGATTTTTCGAGTCCAAAGACCCACACTGTACAATAAAATATTGCATCGCATGCCATTAAAATGGCATTGCTAGTGGGGGTGGCGTTAAAAATGGGGGTGCATTTAACATAGTAAATCACCCATCAGGGTGCCTGTACAATTAAAAATTGTGTCAAATCGCATCACATGCAGTGCGATCAATACGATGCCCTACGATGGAAATCTTAGGCGCCGTGATAATACACAAGTACCCAAATATGAATTTGGGTTACAATGATTGTCATGTTAAGAAACATGCTTAATAGGAGCCACTAGTTTTGGGCCCCAGAAGATTTAGCATACACATACTTGGGGTTTTCACTGAACAAAGGATAAACACAATTTTTTTTTTTATTTTTTTTTTAAACATTGCAAACCCAGTATTTTAAATATATATTTGAGAAACATAAAAAAAAATTGATAAAATGGAGTGTGAATAAAAACCAACCAATCAGCTCCTGCCTGATATTTTTCGAGCACAGTCTGTGATATGGCGGTTAGGTCCTGATTGACTGGCTGTTTATCCATCTCCACTTTGTGATGCTTAGTGCATCTGGCCCATAGTATTTTATCCTTAGTCCTTCAGAGTCCTGATATTTATTATCCACACTTAACACCTCTAAACAATCCATTGTGTGGATAAAGCAAAATAGGAGTAAAAAAATGATCCATAATCATATAGGCCCATATACAGTATAAGATTATTTTTCTAATCTGGCTGGTTGGAATGAAAATCTGGAAATGTTTGGGAGCAAAAAATTACAAAAAAATGGTCAGACAAATTGGTTAAATCAATTTATGCAGATAACTGCTTTGGTCTATTTTCCACCTTTTTTGAATAAATGATTGTAATTTGTTCCCAAAAATTTCCAGATTTTAATTCCAACCAGTCAGATTGGAAAGATAATCTTACAGTGTGTGTATGGGCATATACAGAAAATATTATCACCACCATGTAAATGTCTTTATTTTAAGCTATAAAAAATATCTGTAACTTGTCCATTCTGCCCAGATCCTGGAATACTTGTTATGTATACTTTAACCTTAAAGCAGGGCCCTCCTACCTCCATTCCTTTCTGTTGTTACCCACACTATTCTCTCATTATCTACAATTGTAAAGCACAATGGAATTTGCGGCGCTATATAAAGATACTGTAAATAAACGAAGTGATACTTTTAAACTTTATCCTCACCTTAACTAAAGGGTCATTTGTTGTGGACCACAAAATGCATAAACGGTTTGGATGTCATTTGAATATGAAAGGTTTGTGTACTAAAAGGCCTAGCATCCCTGCTCTTACCTACAGTACATTGTGTTCTTCCTTTTTGTGCCACTCACAACAGAAACGCTGCAGCTGGATGCATCCATAGCACCATCTAATACCATTTAACCCCTTTGTGTTGCAGGCTGTCACGGAATTCCATCCAAACTGACTTTAAAGTACAGTTCTTATTTATTGCCCCATTTATATGACACTTTGTTATTGTGTATTGAAAGTTTGCCATTTGTTTAATACTACTTACTGTTTGTATAAAGGCCAAAATGATTATGAAACACAACATACAGAACTGTAATCGAAACATGTATTTGTTTCTGCACTATAGTGATATTTATGTTCAAACTAGAACATGCAGTCTTTGAACGATCTGGTACAATTGTGCAGGAACCAAGCTCATGCAAAAGCGGTATACAAATCAGGGATTTTCCTGGAAATCTGGCACTAAAGGAACACAACTGCTTCTGCAGACACCAAGGTCAGCCTTCGATGACAAATCGTTTCTGAAGCGTCTAAGGGTGAAAAGGGGTGGAGCTTGATACTTTTCTCTGATTGGTGGAACTTAAATCATCCTTGTTTTGAATCTCTTCTACCAGGATGGCTTGTACGAGACAATTAACCTCTTCAGCTGTTTTGCTTGATATAAGTGTATAACATCATAGAACACATCTCTTTAGTGCAGTATATTATAACAGCTTCCTAGTATATTTAAATATATCTTATTAACCCTGTCCTGGCACCAGTGGCATACTTCAACTTGCATAATATATGTTGCAGCAGTAGAAACGTCGATTTATAGACTCCTAATAAAAATGAATGGACAAAAATCATTTGAAAGCCATTAATGTATTTTTTTATACATAAACTATGAAATTATAATCATAATGTTATATAGATAAATACTGGTATATAGAAAAGACAATAAAATAAAAATATGTAAGTTGTGTTCCTTAGTTAAAAATGTGGTGCCTATATTATATACACACACACATGTGAGAAAACTATATATAATATACATACACCCCTTATTGTACATCCATAGTGATTTTTATCGAAGGCGTTATCACTTTACATAAAGGTATTCTTAGAAAATTTCCTAGACAGCAGAACATGCTGTGACATTCACACATTACCTGGAAGAATGGCCTGCCAAGATTTTATTTCCCTACTTGCACTGTACGTGCTCAGAATGGCAGTTACAATGTTATGATTTTTTTTTCCCCCTCTTCCAAATACAAGGACCAATACTGTTAATTTGAGTTCATAGCTCCTCCCCTGCAACAAACCCATCCCTGGGAGAAGACTCAGCAGCTCACACACAATAATGACAAAACCAATCAAATTTAAGGGTTCAGTTCCAGCTGATTTTATTTCCTTTAAAAAAAAAAAAAAAGTTATTTACAGAAGTATATCAACAATCTGACAGGCAGTGAAAGAAACATGGTTAGCTGGCATGAATGAATGCCTCAAATCTTTGTTTTGTGGCTTGATGGTAAGACAAAATTATTCTGTACGGCATATTGCACAGTATGGATTACAAAAAAGGTTTTAAAAAATATGTTAAAACAAAGCTACCTCATTCGGCAGACGTTCTAGTGCCTGTCATGTAATACATAAACACACAATCTTTTTTTTTTTGTCATTTTTTGCTTATTATAGACTTAAATGTACAAAGATGTTTTCACTTTCTTGTTTTTCATCTTAAAACACAATAGCTAGAAACCTGAATACATATGCTATCATCATGCCCAAAAGAGACTAAAACAATCATAGTTTAGCGACAAGTATAAAAAGGATTAAATAGTCAAATACGAGAATGAAAACGCAGTACATAGTGTCGCGAACTCAAATCGGCATTTAGATAGGTCCAGTGGTTTAAACGGCACGGTTTGTTTTTGTATTATAAAAAAAGTGCAAAAATGTGGTCTAGAAGTTAAAGCTACAGGATCCCTTTTTTGCTAATAATGTGCACTGGTTGCTTTAAAGCATTTCAATAAAGACTAGCTTAGTTAACCCTTTCGAGCTAAAAGGGACAACCATATTACAAGTTCCCCAGCAGTAAAAGGGTTATAAAAAGCAAGCATCTGAGAATACAAAAGACCGGGGATTAGCATTATAAAAAAAAATACAAGTGTGTGGCTCAATGTTTTAACCCTGCATTTACCTACTTGGAAATAGGCAACTAACATTGTTCCCCCTTCTCCTTGAGGCATAACAGTGCCAAACACAACGTGCTGCCATTTATTCTATCAGTGACATGGCTGCACAATAAAAAATAAAGGAAAAATCCTTTTAAGGTAAAAAGCGCTATATAAATACTACACAATTAATACAAAAAATTATTTTTTGTAATTTTCAACGAATGTACAGTGTATTAAGAATACTTTGGAGGTGTGATTGCGGAGTGCACTAGGCTGGAAGGGATGCTGTCACTTTAAGAAGCCTGCAGATTGAAATGTGTAAACATGGAGTAATAGGCTGGTTACACTTTTTATTATTATTTGTTTGAGATATCAACCAGCCTCCCTGTTTGTAGTATTGTCAGGAAATTCAAAACTGCATTTGACACCGGTTAAAACACCCCCTTTATAGATTTTTTACAAAAATACACTGAGAAAATAATCAAACGTTTTTATCTCTCTTCTTTCTTTTTAAAAGTGTCAAAAGTCTACATTTAAATATAAAAAATTAAAAGTTAAAACTCTAGCCCTTCAGTGAAGGAGACATAAAAAATGGTGTGGATAGGGAAAGGGGAAGCTACTTAACAAAAGGAAAAAATAAAAAAAGTTTGGCCAGTATAAATATGCCCACATATAAAATGGTATCTGTATACATGTACAAGAGGGGGGTGGGGGCAATATGAATCACCAATGAGAAAGAAAACCCAAAAGAGAAAGTCTTTCCATTTACATCTATTGAGTAATAACGCATACATACTGTACTCTGAGAAAACATTTGGTCCTGAATTATTGGTTTAGTCCAGCACAGATTTGAGTTGCGTTTGAATCCTTAAGAGTTAAGAATGAGAAAAAAGCTGGTGATTTTCTTAGGAATCAAACATAGCGCCATCTATCTGCTTTATATTATCCTAACACTAAAACTGTTCAACAGTCTTACAGAAACCTTAAAAAGATAGACAGGATAACATGCTATATTAACCCACCAGTGAAATAATCCAACACCATCACGATTCTGAGCAAGAGAAACACATTTTTAAAAGAATCGCCCTCCCCCCTCCCCAGGTACCACATATAAATATGTAACTCGGTGCAGTCCAGAAGATCGCTCTTCATCCTCAAAAGTAGTGTCCTTAACTTTTTATTTTTTAATATATAAAAAAGTCCATCTTTTCACGGATGGTTAAAGAAAAAGCTGGGTTACCCCAAAGGGTGCCATCCTTCTCCAAGCGTGCAAATCCATTACATCTATAACGAGCCTCCCCGCATCCACCGACTGCGCTGCTTCCAGGGTACAGAGGGCGTTGGGGAGGTTATTTCGGGGGACTGGTGACCCCTGTAAAAGGTGTAAGTTTGTATATCTTTGTGCTCCTTCCTCTCCTCTCCGTCTGGAAGGTAAAAGCTGCACTGGCGTTGGAAGGGAGAGTCCCATTGCTCCCTACTACAGGGGAATGAGAGGACTGGATCAGAGCACTGCTCTCCCCCATGACTTGGCTGGGAGCTCTCCGCAGATCTCTCCTGTACACAACAGCGTGTGCAGCCGGATAAGTGCCTTCATCACTGGGAGCTGCTGCATTAGAGGCGCCCACACCCCCCTGCCTGCAGTCTGTACAGAGGGGGCTCTCTCCCTGCTGGGGTCAGAGAAGGGCGCTCTCCGCCTGGGCTGCTAAAACAACAATCCCTTATATCAGTCCCTTGTCCCCGGTATGAGCCATAAAGCAGAGGTGCAGTCTCTTTCCGGGTGCTGGGGGCCTCGTATCATCTGGCTGGCTGACTGGCTGGCTGGCGGCGGCTCAGTAGGTGAAGACCAGGTTGGAGATGCTGGACTCCAGCCAGTCCCCGGAAATCATCTCACTCACCTCCGGAGTGCAGTAGTCCGGGAACTCGAAGTGGGAGCCGGAGCCGGGCTCAAAGTTAAAGTCCAGGTCTCTGTCCAGCGCAGAGGAGCTGAAGCTGCCCAGGGACATGCTCTCAAAGCCGGGGGTAGGGCTGAGCTCCAGCAGCTCGTCCTCCAGCTCTTCGTCCGAGGAAGAAGCCGATGAAGAGGAGGAGGATGCAGAGGAGGGGGAGGATGCAGCCGAAGAGGAGGAGTGAGAGGAGGACGGGGCCGGGGAGGACGCCCTCGGGTAGCCGTCGTGCTCGGACGGGGAGTCGGGGGAGTTGTGCATGGAGCCGGCCCCATCGTCATACAAGCTGAGCGGGTCGCTGGCCTCGCCGGAGCTGCTGCTGAGAGTAGGGCTGGCGGGCACGGCCATAGGAGAGGAGCCCTGGTAGCCCGGGGCGCCAAAGATGTACAGCCGGTGCTTGGGCTTCTTGTCCGAGGCGGCCTGCCGGCTGGAGGTGGCCGCGATCCGGGACTTGTACAGAGAGTGGTGGTCCAGGATGCACGGCTGCTCTGGGAAGGCTTTGCCACCCAGGACGAGCTTGGTGTGCGGCTTGCTGCACAACTTGGCACCGCTGCTCTTCTTCACCGGAGGCTTGGAGGAGCTGCTCCCATTACTAGAGTTGCCGCCCCCCGGGCTGCTGCAGCCCTTCTCCCCGGGCTTAGAGGTGCCCGACTTCACCTTCTTCCGCGGCCGGTACTTGTAGTCCGGGTAGTCTGCCATGTGCTTGAGCCGCAGCCGCTCGGCCTCCCGGATGAAGGGGATCTTGTCGCTGTCCTTCAGCTGCTTCCAGCGTTTGCCCAGACGCTTGGAGATCTCGGCGTTGTGCATGTCCGGCGACTGCTCCATGATCTTCCTGCGCTCGATCTGCGACCACACCATGAAGGCGTTCATCGGTCTCTTGATGTGCCCACTGGGCGTCTTGCACCAGCTCGGGTCGTCAGCCTTGCCCCCGGTGGAAGCGGTGGAGCCCGGGGTCGGGGAAGATGCCATATCCAGCTCGATGTCCACCCCGGACTCCGAGCTCTCTCCTGCGAGCAGTGCCTCAGTGTTCTCGGCGTTG
Source organism: Crinia signifera (assembly GCF_055691185.1). Lineage (NCBI taxonomy): Eukaryota > Metazoa > Chordata > Amphibia > Anura > Myobatrachidae > Crinia > Crinia signifera. Next base: position 110,402,342 of record NC_139221.1, read on the forward strand.
CTACTCTGTTGAACCATGGTGATGCGCGGAGCGTCCCGGCTGCGGTGTCCCGGAGTGTTCCAGGCGCTGGAGCATCCAATGCAGCCTGTGCACCGATCAGCCCGGGTCAGGCGCTAGAGCCACGTTGTGCGGTGTTACTGGCGGCTCCAACCACTGGCGGGCATCGCTCTGGCTTTATTACTGTGTGATGGTGATTATTACTGGTGTGATTATTGTACGGCTCCAGTCCAGGAGGCGGCTGCTGGCACCAATCACCAGGAGGATCTGCCGGGCACTGATAGGAAAATGTTCATAAGCAGAGTACAATCCCAGGAAGCAGCGGCGGGCTGCGAGAGGTGTGTGCAGTCCTGAGTGAGAATGCGGGGTGCTTACACACATACAGATGTATAGTAGTATATAGGTATACACAGGAGGTAGGCAGCCGCTGCCGTGCACTACTGCTGCTCATACAACTCAGAGCGCTGCTCAATTCCGCCTCGCGTCCCTTTATCCCTTCCCCGAGCGCGCCTCCACCAATCCCGTGCTGTTTCCAACGCTTCCTCGTGCCAAGCCCCGCCCATCCGACGCCCATTGGTTGGGAACGCGATGCAATAATAATCACCGCGTGCAATGAGAAGCTCCAGCGCTGACCTCATTCCGATTCTCACAGCAAACTTTCCTGCGAGGCGGCCGGGGGAGAGGGAGAGACAGAGCCCCATGCCTGTCTGTGTGTGTGTGTGTGTGTGTGTGTGTGTGTGTGTGTGTGTGTGTGTGTGTGTGTGTGTGTGTGTGTACTGACTGTATGTATGTATGTATGTAGGTGTATATATTTTTGTGAGAGTATACTGATAGATCAGTCTATCCTCTAACATATATATTAATATACGTGCTGTATATATACACCATACATGATTACTGTCTGCATATACATGTCGCTGCATGTGTCCTATACACATACAGCTCCCTAACTGTATATCCAATTCAGCAACCATACAACTGCATATACGCTATCTGCATTGCATCCCCTACACTCCTCTGCCCCTTCACAATATCCGATCCATTCATCAATCCTAGTAGAGGAGAGGGTGTCATACACACAGAAGAATGTGCACACAACAGGACAGTGCTTTCAGCTGTCAAAACAATATAAGCCCAAAACTGTGCTGTACACATACCAGGGTGATCTATGTAGTAATAGGTTACATCAGTAACACAAGGCGATGCATTGCCATAAGTGCCAGCAAACAGAAGACATGCTGCATAGTATGCAATATGCTTCTGTACATAATTGATTTAAAACAGTAAATATGGATAACTCAGCCTCTGTCTGCATACTATCCAAGAATACCTCAGTACCATGGAGACTGCCTGCACCCCCCCTTTGGTGAGTGGTGGTGAGGCACCTTTCCGAGTCAGGTGTACTGTCAGATAACGCATGGCAATGATGATTCCATTCTCGTAGTATGCTGCCTACGCCTTCATTCATAAACACCAGTGTGCCGGGCTTGTTCATGCTGCATGACATCTTGCACAGAAAGCTCACTGGGTGCGTGTGTGATTGTACAATATAGTGTTGAGGTACTGTGTGCAGTGTCTCACCTATGTCACATTATATTCCTGCGGTAATATTCTGCAGCACGGTACAGGAGAAGACACAGCGCGGTGCCAATGCCTGTCACGCCCCCCTCTATATCCTTACTGCACACATGGCAGCAACAGCCTGGCACCGTGTTAAACGATCTGACTATGACTAGAAGGCTCTCGCCCTGTCACACATTTATGCTTGCATAGTGTTGGCTACATTACTGGTTTTATATATATATATATATATATATATATATATATATATATATATATATATATATATATATATATATATATATATATATATATATAGCAATAGGCAGGTGTTTTAGCATTACTGTACGGTGCTCTCTCCGGCTGGATGGGGCACTGGGGGGGTGTGTCTGCCAGGCTGGTGCCCTGGATGTGGCACAGGCACTGTAGAGAGCACAGCGCCTCATGTCTGCTCTATTCTAGGCACAGCCAGCACACGTGTTCCTCCATAGAAGTCTCCCCCAGGCCGAGAGCCGGAGAAGGAGGCGGAGGATGGGGGAGGCGGCACGGAGCGGCAGCTGCAGCACAGAGGAGGCGGGCATAACTACAGTTACAAGCCGGTGAGATAGATAGATAGATGGGCGGGCCTGTCTCCTCCATCAGCCTATGGGCGCCGGGCCGGCCTTGTGTACACAATGAGGAGACACCTCCGGGAGCAGGGGGTGTGTGCCGTCTGGCTGGATGTCTGAGATGGGGGAAGGGCGGCAAGATTGCTGCTGCTGAACCCGAGGCGGCTGAGGTCAGCTGCAGAGTCTGCACTGACTGCGAGGCCTGCTTGTCACTATTCATAGCACGGTGCGTGTCTGGGAGGGAGCACCGAGACATTAACCCCTGCCGCCCGGCTGCTGTCACTCTCCCTCCCAGCTCTGCCCTGCAACAGCCAAGCGCCCCACCGCCAGCGCACAGGGGAGGGCATGCGGCGGCTGCTAGCGAGGCTTCTGTCACTTCACTGTGCATGGTAACAGGCTTTCCAGGATCGTATTACACGCCCACCTCCCAGCACATTACATGAGGGGTAGGCGATGATCAGATCCCTATTCCCAATCCCTGGCTCCTATATACTGGCTGCATGTATGTGTGCGTGACGGCAGCCCCCGTTCCTGCACAGAGACAAGGCTATGATTTGCTGCCGCATGTAACCGGGCAGCTCAGCGCCGAAGGGGTCAGATCTTGTTTGGTGACATCATAGTTACTGCAATATCTATATATATATATATATATATATATATATATATATATATATATATATATATATATATATATAAAATCATGGATTTACACAGGTAGGGCAGATGGTAATGTCAGTGACATCAGCTGCCGGTGTCCCCGGGTGAGTGCCAGGGAGGTGTGACCGGCACTTTGTGGCGGCTGCGGGAGATTGTTATATCTCCGCAGCTGTTTTGTATAGAGGGATTATTGGCCCCTGTTGCCAGTTCTTAAATATAATCAGCAGCATTGCTTGTCAGTGCGGTGGTGTGCTCTGCAAGGGCAGCCCCGCACACTTACAGAGGTCACCGGTCCCTAGGTAGGCACAGTATACGGTGCACGTGATGGGGCAGCAGTATGCAGCACTTATGGGGACGTGCCCGCAGTGACAGAGCCGTCCTCACTCACCGCTGTGTATCTCTGTTCTGATTGCTATTTTAGCAGATTACTGCTGTTTGTCCCGGGCGTGGGTAAGAGTTCACCCGAGGTTGCTCCCAGTCAGTATCCCAGCTCTGGGCGGCTGTGGAAGACATAACGCTCGCTTGGTGGCAGCGGTGAGCTTCCTCCTCCGGCTGCAGGAGCAGCAGCAGTGAGCACACGTGTGGCAGAGGGAAAGGAGACCTACAGAATGGGATGCGATCGACAGTCATTAGGTCGACCAGTATATGTGGACATTCACAAGGTCGACACATGAAATAGGTTTACATGAGTATTTCATGTTTATTTATTTTTTATTTTTTTAAAGGTGGTTTTTCATGCTTTATCTTTTACTATCCAAGTAGGCATAGAGTGAGAATATAATAGTGTCCTTAAAGCAGGGCCGGTGCTAGGGTGTCTGGCGCCCTCCTGCAAACCATACATTTTGCGCCCTTTCACATTGCCATTGCAACAAGTTGCAGCCCGATTGTGGGAGTGTATGCAACATGCGATCCTATGGAGGATCTCGGGTGCATCTCAGTGCTGTGTCCGCAAAATGTTGCAGGTACTAAAGGTGCCCATACACGCTGCGAGAATCGCATATGTTATGGCAGGGGTCTTCAACCTTTACGACAGTGTGGGCCACATTAAAAAATTCAACGAAGCCCGAGGGCCACTAATCTCTACTGTGGTATTTAGCACAGCTCTTCCTAGACAGACATCACAGGCCCCATAAAGCACAGCCCTTTATAGATAGACAGCACAGCCCCCGCATACATAGTTGGCACAGCTGCCCATACACATAAACCCCACCTCCAAAATATAGTCAGCACCAGGGCTATTTCTAGACAATTAGGGTCCCAGTGCGAACAGAAAAATAATGCAGCTCCCCCATACATAATATATTGTAGAAATTGCGCGCCCCAAAAAGGTGTGTCCTAATTCTAAGGGGCATTGTCTAATTATAAGAGTGTGAACTAGCAGGAAAACCATTACCTGACATCTCACTTTTGCAACCTGCATGACCAGACATTGGTTACAGCAGGAATGGTTGTTGTCTTTCCTCGCTTAAGTTGGATGGCTAAAGGCCGCACAGTGACATATAAACATGAAGGCCCACACAGTGACCTAGTACGCCTCACAAATCAAGCCCAAACAATGACAGGCTACTTAAATCAATATACACTGTTTATCCGTAATGCCCATTACACATTATGCCACACACCATGATGCCCATTACACATTATGCCACACACCATGATTCACCTCTGGCGTGTCCCACGTGCAAAGGGGATTGGCGCGGAAGGTTTTTTTTTACATGGCAATGACAGGTGGCGGGCCACTCAAAACAACTCAGCGGGCCACTTGTGGCCCGCGGGCCATGGGTTGAAGACCCCTGTGTTATGGGCTACATCGCATCGCACAGCATGCATGCAATGCGTTCAGATCGGAAAGCAGTACAAAAAGTATGTGCAGCACTCGTGACTGAGGGGGAAATGAGGGGAGAAGGAGGAGATGGAAGAAGAGGGGAGGAGATAGAGTGGGCGGAATGTTGAGGAGTGGCACTGGCACAGCACACTGAGAAGAGGGAAGGAAGGGGAGGCAGCGCTGCTGCCTGTTCGTCATTTGATTGACAGCTGACAGGCACAGGGAGCAATGGGTAGGGGGCGGATCCGGACATGACATCCAGGCATTCGCACACATCGCTACATGCCTCAGCGCATGTGTCCATGAGGAAGAGGGGGCAGGTCGCAGGAGGAGGACAGTGTGTGCGCGGTGCAGGGAGCTGCTCAGCCTCTTCATACTGCCGCCCGCTGTCAGACAGGCACTGCGGGCGGTGTGCAGGAGGCAGTGACAGTGAGGGCTGAGGGAGCTTTACCAGAGCAGTGAGGGAGACAGCGCCTTTTCAGCATGGCGCCTCCCTGCTTTGCAGGAGCTGCTGAGTGGGTAGCGCCGGCCCTGCCTCAAAGCTTGGCGAGTGAAGAGGTATACTTATACGGTTTCCGTGTCAACTTATGTCGACATAGACAACAACAAAAACATGAAAAACCTCATGTCAACCATTTCCATGTCAACCTAATGCTTGTGTCGACCAAATCACCATATCAAACTAATGCATATTGACCTATTTCATGTGTTGACCTAGTGACTGTCGACCCATAGTGGTGGATTTAATGACTATCGACCTAAGTTCTGTCAGCCCTATAATAACCTATACCCTGCAGGATATCCTCCTGATACTATGGTCTTTTAGACAAATCTGTCAAATCAGTTTGGTTCAACAAAATGAATGTATGCAGCAGTGACAGCAGCAGGCATCTCTGATTCCTCTATAGGTTGCTATAGGGGTGCAGAGGTGCCAGTCTGATCAATTTCCAAAAAGCAAAGGTGGTGGTAGCTTGTTGTAGTCTTTGTGCTACACATCGCTGATGTAGGTCCAGAGGGCTCCCCCAGAACCCTCCACCAGAAATGAGCACTATGGATGAGCTCAAAAGCACACTGGGCACATTGCAGCCATGAGCTCCCTTCAGAGCCATGTGCATTAACCCAACCAAAATAGCATATTACAATGCGATCTCATACCTCCCAACTTCTGCCCGGAGGAAATGCGAGCGCCCGAAAAGGGGGCGGGGCATATGCAAATGAGGGCGCGTCTTATGCTAATTAGCCGCAACCTCATTTTCATACGAGAATAGACGCTGTGCGCATGCGCACAGCGTCTATTCTACTAGATTGGGGGGTCTCCCAACTGCCACCCCCCGCAGCGGGACAATGCCTGCCGCGGGTGGGACAGCGGGACAGGACCCGAAAATCGGGACTGTCCCTCTAAAATCGTGACAGTTGGGAGGTATGCGATCTTGGGTGCTAATATAGAGCATCAGTCACACCGAATATGTGATTAATAATAAAGTGTTTAATTTCTAGATAAATATATACAAACAATAGTTATAAACTCATCACAAACATACTTAATATTACTGGTGTATGTGTACCAGTCTTTAATCTAGGAAATAACGAAGTTCATTTAGGGGCCTATTTATCAAGGTTTTGCATTTAGTAAAATTATGTAAAATTATGTAAAAACTGCAGTTTCTGCATAATTTTATGAATAGTTTTTTTTTACTGATAGCTTAATGCAGGAGATTTTACAGCAGAACTTGCACCCTTTTCCCAGCCGATTCACTCCTCTAGTCACTCCAAAGTGCTCATTATTTTATGGGATACTGAAAGCTTTAGGGCTATTTCACACGCTCCGGCTCCTGCCGGGCGTCAAAATCCTGCATGGCCAGGAAGCCGTGCCGCACACAGTAGTTTACAATGGAGGGGATGGCCACAGCGGTGACCGTCCCGTGTGAATGGCCACATTTGTGTCCATTACTAACTACGGTGTGCGGCACGGCTTCCTGGCCGTGCGGGGTTTCGCCATCCGGCAGGAGCCGGAGCCTGTGAAATAGCCCTTAGAGTGAGATCCAGCTTCCTGAAAGTGCAAGGGGTGTCGTGCGGATTTGGCCAAGTGAATCTGTTTGCCATCAATTGAATTTTTTCCTATATATAATACGTATACTTCTTTTGGATGCAGTGCAATAGCTGCTGCTGGTTGCTGATGGGGCGGGCCCTTTTCTGATAATGGCAAGCACCTTGCATTCTTGGGTGTGGTATGATGATTCAACAGTCGGGATTCCGATGGTCAGTATACTGACATCGGATTCCTGACCACCGGTTCTTCCAACGGGTGCAAGCACAACAAAGCCCCTTGCGGTCCGCTGCACTCGCCACAGGTTCTATTCTCCTCGATGGGGGTAGTGGACCCCCCACGAGGGAGAATAGCCTCTGTCAAATGGGATCCTGACTGATGGGCATTTAACAGTCGGGATTCCAATGTTATTATACTGATCATCGTAATCCTGATTATTGGAGTGTCATCCGGCATCCGCATTCTTAGGCTAGGTACAAAGTGCTTGACCGGCTGTTGCGCTGACAGTGGCCGATTAGGTAAGCATACACACTTGCCAATCAGTCAATCAATATGAAGTCACATGTCACAACTGTGTAGGCCTTTAAATTTTCTCTCCCATTTTTGATATCAGTCCCTGCAGTCAGTGTACAGGTGTATCAGTAAGTTGCCCATTCACACAGCCAGCCGTGCGATTATATCTGTAAGATATATTGGCATCAGCTGTCCTGCATGGCTGGTGCCATATGTCTGTAAACAGCGTTCTTCACATAAATACCGGTTCACACCCACTAAGCCACTACCAAAATATTTTTCATTGCTCAAGCGAACAATACATTGAATATTGACATTAGAACCTGCCCATTGCAGCTTACAATCTAAGGGCCTGATTCAGACTGCCCCCACTGACCCCTTAATAGGGTCGACCTAATGACCGTATCCCGATCTGGGACTGTAAAGCATCCCTGGCACATTACATGATATGTTGCCCATTGAAGAGTCTGTCACTTCTCAGAAGGGGGAAGTGGCAGCCGATCCCCTGATCTACCCAGTAGCTTCCTGGGCAGCAGGATCATATGGGATATATTGTATGGGTGCCGGACGGCTACCCGACAGTCGGGATTCCGACAGTCAGTACTCCGACGTCGGAATCCCGACTGCTCCCTCGTGGGGGTCCACGACCCCCATAGAGGGAGAATAATTGCGCTTTCCACGCTGTGCAGTCGGGATTCCGACGTCTGACTAATGACTGTCGGAATCCCGACTGTCGGAGTATTATACCACACCCATATTGTATGCGGTTCGTGCATATGATATATAGCATATGATCCTAGCTGCAGCCCCTGTGATCTAGGGCTTGGATGCACACATGACCGATTTATTGGCCCGATGCGTCAAAATATAATGAAATTGGCTAAAAGTATATGGCCATTTTTTTATATTCTTCTCCTTTTCATGAGATTTGGTCATTGCTGTGTAGGTCAATGATAATTTAAACAGCTCTGATGTTGACAGGCAACATTCTAAAAATTACCACCAGGAGCAGAAAAGTCCCCACTGGGTCACAACAAATATTAGGTTGCCATTCTATTATGTTATCATTTTATCAGTGATGACGATGATTGTCATTATTACCATGTTTACATTCTCTTGTGCACATATCATTCCACACCCCTTTTATGTATACATTTACATACATAAGGGGGAATTCAATTAATCCTCCTTTTTTTTTTTTTTGCAATCCGTGTTCAATTTTAAAGTGAAAACACAGAAATTCATAATTTCGTGGGCATTTCTGTTTTTGTGGCCATGACCACAAAGAGACAGGGCTGTTATCTGGCCCCGGGGAGGGGGAGTGTCAATAAATGACTGTAGTTTATTGAATTCCCCCAATAGCTAGCTAAGTTTATTGACATATTATAGTGACATATATCAATGTTATTCAAATAATCTGATCCATCATAAAGCATCACCCTATGGGCCTAATACAGGTTTGCTTGGAAGGGGCCAAATTCGGCGTCCCCATGAAATTGCTGGGTGTTCCCCCTGGGAACGCAAGCATGGCGTTCCCTGCTTGGGATGGGCAGCACCATCTTCGGCAATCAGCGGCGGAAATAAAAGTCAGTTTTCACTGACTTTTATTTCTGCAGGGGAAAGAAATCATTCGATGGTCGGCGACCATCAAATGATTTCTGTCACCTTCATCTGCATGCAAGGTGATGTGGTTGTGGGAGGCCGGGTGCTTACCCACTCGCTAGGCAGCGAGTGCGTCTGAATCAGACCCGTATACACTATGTATTCACTATTGTATGCACCACTATGGCTCTGATCCCTGGGGAAGAGCACTGGGTCAGAGTGAAAACTGAAACCAGTAGAAAGCAATCTGGTGTTTTCTTTTTTCCAAAAAGTCTATTGCATGCTGTCAGGATCAAAGAACCTGTTGAAGGTTTCAGGTTTATGCTTGTTACTACAGGGTAAGGAGGAGATAGGCCAGATGGCAGGTGGGTGAGTAAGCAGGGAGCTTTCACAGTAGTCGCCTGAGGCACATGCTGCAACAAGAGAGTTTCAAAGCTATGCCTGACTTAACTATTACTGAAGAAGATGTAAGTGATCAAAGATCAGTTAATTTTTCCTTGGTTATTATTACTTTAATTTACTCATTGCTTTTATAGACTTCTACCTTGCTGCCAAAGGGAAAGCTAACACAGCAGTATTCAATAAAATGGAAGTTATGTAACGAAAACATTTAACACATTCATATGTTCATCGGGTTTTCTTTCTTATTTATACATTTTGGAAAAAGAGATTAAGTCATATGTCCTAGGTCATTAAGCAGTTGGCGAAAATTCCTGTATACTTACTATGAAAGTTGTGACACCAGACCCAGATGGGACTACTCTCTCAACGGGAAGAGTAGTTATTGTCCTAGGAGACAGTATAGCACCAACTAGATGCAATGCAATCGAGTTAAAAACACACAGAATTTATCGCTCCATGTATGGGCGGCAGAACAGCATAAGACATGGTTGCTGCAATAGATAAGTCGGCAGCCATAATAAAAGGAACGTAAGTACGTATGTAGGAGCATGCAGAAGAACACAGCAGGTGTACCTGTTATATATTAAAGAGTCCTTAAGCCAGTCATAGGAGCGGAATGTCTGCACATCACTTGACTACTGGAACTTCTGGGGAAGACAAAGAACACATGTGAATGGGAGAGTTTTATAAAAATGAAAGTAGAAAGGCTTTACTAATCATTGCTTGAAATGTAGCAAGCATTCTACACAGTTGAGAAGAGACAACGGGACATCAGCTTCTGTAATTTATTTGGCACAGTCTTTGAGATGGTAAACACGCAGGGCTGGATTATAGATGGGGCAGTCATCCCGGGCATGGAAAGATTAAGGTCTGTGGGAGCTCTGGACAACCAATTTGTTGGGGCCCTCTCAATAAAAGTGATATATACGTAACACACTGTGCCAGCTAGAGCCCCTTAGACACACTGTGCCAGAATTACGCACACCGTAAAGCTCATTACATATGCTACACATTGTATTGCCAATTACATATTATGCCACACACCATAATGCCTATCATACATGATGCCACACATAGTAATGCCCAATACATATATTTTACCACACATTGTAATGCCCATTATATATTATGCCACATAAGTGCTGCTAAATGCTTGTTGCCACAGATGGCTACATTCTCCCACCGGCAACGACCATGTAACCCTCTGCGGCAACAAGCATGAAACCCCTCACAAGGATAATGTAACCCCCTGTCAACGAGCATGTAACCCCCTCGTAATGAGTATGTATCCCCCTGGCAATGAGCATGTAACCCCTGTCAATGAGCATGTAACCCCTGGCATCGGGCATGTAGGTAAACAGCACGGTACTTGTGGAGTATCACGGCTCCCACGATGGCCATCGCACATGAAAAAATCGCATCGTATGCGATCGCATGCGATTTTTAACAGAAAAGCATCCAAATATATTGAAATTAGTATGTTCAATGGCCCCCAAATGGCATTTTTGAGGCTGTACCACCCCCACTATCAACGCAAACCCGAAGCGTGGCGAGCGCAGCGGTACGCGTCCTACGACCTTTTCATACCCCCACTATCCACGTCGGCGTGGAGTTGAGAATAGAAAGTGTGGCGAGCCACCGAGCGCACGCGGATACCTTCACAGGTATCCGCGTCCCCTCGCGGGCTTCACAGGTGTCCGCGTCCCCTCGCCACGCTTCGGGCTCGCTGCGCTCGCCACACTTTCTATTCTCAACTCCACGCCGACGTGGATAGTGGGGGTATGAAAAAGTCGTAGGATGCGTACCGCCGCCGCTCGCCACGCTTCGGGTTAACGTTGATAGTGGGGGTGGTACAGCTTCAAAAATGCCATTTGGGGGCCATTGAACATGTTTCATACTAATTTCAATACATTTGGATGCTTCTCTGTTAAAAATCGCATGCAATCAAATCGCATGCGATGCGATTGCATGCGATTTTGTTAAAAACGGCAAAAATCGCATCCCATCGCATGCCACTATATATGGCATGCGATGGCATGCGATGGGAGCCGTGATAATCCACAAGTACCAACAGCACTTATGTGGCATAATATATAACAGGCATCACAGTGTGTGGTATCGGATGTTATGGGCATTACACTATTTGGTATCAGATGTTATGGGCATTACGGTGTGTGCTAAAATATATGTACTGAGCAATACAGTGTGTGGCATAATGTATAATAGGCCTTACTGTGTGTGGCAGGTGTAATGGGCAGTACAGTGTGTGGCATAATGTGTAATTTGCATTATGGTGTGTGTGGAATAATATATTACATAGGCATTACGCTGTGTGGCATAATATGTAATGGGCATTACACTGTGTGCAATAATATGTAATGGGCATTACAGTGTGTGTAATCCTTGCGCAGTGTGTCTAAGTGGCTCTAGGATCAATCCCACCACCAGCACTTATAGGAAATAAATCTACCATACGTTCCTTTCGAAAGAAGGGCGTCTCCATATCTGCTGAAGGATGTTATTTGGGAGAAGAGAAGACGCCCTTCTTCCCAAAGGAACGTATGGTAGATTTATATCCTATAAGCGCTGGTGGTGGGATTGATCCTATTGGTATCTTGAATACCTGACCTTCAATTCTTGTCATTCTGTCGGTGTGGGGATGCCGTCAATCTTGGACCGAACCTACTATTAGCAGCTCCAAGGAATTTTTTATGTTTGCGCAGGACTGTCACTATTTGAATATTTATTTTTGAATTGTCTAAGGGGCTCTAGCTGGAACACTGTGTCACTTATATCACTTTTATTGATAGGGGCCCCCATGTTTGTTGTCCAGGGCCTCCACAGACCTTAAGCCCCAGAGCTTGATACATTTCCCCTTTTTGAGTTGACAAAGTTTGGAAATAGTGGCCCTTATTCAGATCTGATCGCAGTACAAATTTGTTCTCAAAATGGGCAAAACCATGTGCACTGCAGGTGGGGCAGATGTAACATGTGCAGAGAGAGTTAAATTTGGGTGGGGTGTGTTGAATCTAAAATCTAAATTCCAGTGTAAAATTAAAGCAGCCAGTATATACCCTACACAGAAACAAAAAAACTCCCCTAAATCTAACTCTCTCTGCACATGTTACATCTGCCCCACATGCAGTGGGCATGGTTTTGCCCATTTTGAGAACAAATTTGTACTGCGATCAGATCTGAATAAGGGCCAGTATTAGGTGCGCACAAGTAAATTAAGTGCAGCTTAAGATAGAATGCAGTAAAGTGACATCCCGTCCACTCAGAAACATATACAGCAGAGTTGAAAATGCATAGACCCTATAGACAGTCACCAGTCTCATAGAGCATGTACCCTTGTGGGCTCGCTACACTCATTGCTGTTCCACGGACCTTGCTGCTGCCACTGCATATAGTATTTTCCATCGGTCACGTACTCGAAAGCTACATTCACAGCCTGGGAACTAGCTGCTAAAATAATCATAACTACTATAAATCTGTTGAAGAAGGCTGCCAATCTGTTAAGCAGAGCTGCAAGATTGTCAGTGTAGTGTCAATTTCAAAGTGAAGACAACCTGTCAGGGAAGCAGGGGCTAAGGTCATGTCCAGAAACAACCCAGAGATTCAAAGAGAGCACTGAAGTATTCAAGCTGCCTGTCACTTTAACTGTCTCTTTGCTGTTCCAGGATCGCGTTCGCAGCCGTGCACATAGTGGGGAAATCACTCACCACCTTCTCGCAAGCGCAGAGTAAGTCTAGCCTCACTCTGCACTGCGAAGGCCATGGTGAGGAGAACACAGATTATATCAGTGACCCTCCCAATGGCCGTTAACGCCTGCGTTTTCTGGGACACTCCCAGAGAACGCTCCGTTACTGCCCCCAAATGCCCGCATGTTGTCAATCACCCTGTCAGGCTGTGTTTGGACAGATGGCTCATGCATGCGTACTGCATAGCATGTGTATGAGCGGTCACCCAATAATCGCTTGTGAATAGGTCTGAGTTAGGCCCAAACAGTCTAAGCAACGAAAGGGTTACTCAGAGGTTTGAGATGCTGTCAGTGGTTGTCTCTGTACAAATCCCAGCAGCAGCAGCAGCAGCAGCATCATTACCCGATTTTAAAAGATGTGCTGTGCTGTGCTGCCTATACATTTAAAAATTGAGATGAGATTTGCATCCACCTTTGAATCAGGCTTACTAACCTGATAAAGGGACTGGAATCCTTAAGGCCCATACACACTGGGTGACTTTGAGCTAAAAACCGCTCAAAACAGCAGGTTTGAGCATCTTTCAGCTCAAAGCTGCCCAGTGTGTATGCCCCGGCGATAAGCGGTGAGCGCTGCTGCACGCTCCCGCATCATCGTCTGGAAAGCCGTTCATCTGCTGGTATGAGCGGCTTTGAGAACAGCTTTGCATAGCGCTGCGCGGTCCTCTCCACGCTTACGGCTCTGGGCAGGGAGAAAGCCACTCAGTGTGTATGCACAGCCTAGCGATGAGAGCAATCATCGCTGTCCATACACGCTGGGCATAGTCACCCATTGTGTATGGACCTTTAGTATTGTGTCTACTCATTGCAAGGTACCCTCATTGCTTAAGACTGTCCTGTTTAACTATTGCTATTATTGTAATGTATTCTTTGAAATTGCAACATATTTGCTGCAGCCTACTTTTGCTTATTTGTGTTATTCACAATAAAGTTGTCTGGAGAGTGATAAACCACCAGCCAATCAGCTCCTACCTGCCATGGTATAGGCTTGGTTTGAAAAATAACAGGTAGGAGCTGATTGGCTGGTGGTTTACCACTCTCCATTTAAACAATTTTTTAGGCTTAGGCAGGCTTGCCTACCCTCTCAGAATGCCTGGGAGGCTTCAAAAAATCGCAGGTCCGCAGAGGGTGCAGAGCTCAAATGATGCGACAGCGTCATTTTGCATAATTTAAGCCCCGTCCCCTCTCCACGGCCCACGAATCACAGAGTTTTATGGCATGTGGAGTGGGGCCAATTGATGTCAGCCTTGTGACCCCCCCCCCAACGTGTTGCCTCTCTGGGCCTCTCTCGGGGCCTTATTCTGATCGGTGCGGCCGGATCCGAATATGCGGCCAGGACCGTGCGTGCGAAACCCCGCCTTCCATACGGATCACCAACTCCGTCCGTACGCGGTAAGAAGCTTGCCGAACAGACCGCACGTGTATTTTTCATGGAATACGCCTCCTCCATCTCAGGGAACCTCCCCCATTATTCGATGGTCGCAGACCATTGAATGCAGGACCGAGTGGTCCACCAGCTCCCGCAACCTCAGACCACATTTTTCCGTGCAAAAGCAGGGATCTGGGCGAGCAGCTGACATCCAGCGATGTCATATGTCCACCCCCTACACGTGCGTCACGACTGCATTACCATACCTACGCCCAGCGTTTGCATGGGAACGCCCATGAAACGCGGGGCATATGCATATGGTAATGAGCCCAAATAGACCTTCACTACCCCTCTCCACCCCCTGTTCGGAATGTTCACATTTCATGCGGGATTTGGCCATACGCCCCGCTCGCACATGCGCAGAGACGCCTCTGCACATGCGCAGACACAAAACATCGGCGGCACGTACGCACGCGGATATTACCGCACCAACCAGAATAAGGGCCTCGGAGAGGTGAAAAACGAAGTAGGTAATGTAAGTATGGGCCTAGTACATCTGGCCCTTAGTTCTCACCATAAGTAAATTGTGAGTGGTGTATTAGTGTATGGAATGCACACTAGCCACATTTCTACTTGTGTTGTGGTGTGACAGAAAATGCATTAATATTTCTCTATAAGTCAAATACTATGAATGGTAAATCCATAAAAAATTGAGTGTACTGTAAACCCTCTTCATTATTATGTACTGCAGATTCTAGACTATGGGCCTTCCTTTTCTGTTTCCTGAGCTGAGCACATTGCTATACATAAAAAATTATCTACTCATTGCTACAATTATCTTTATATTGTTGTTATAGCTTTGCTATTATTTTACTACTAGGTTGTATGAGATTACCAATTGTATTTGGGGTAATTGTACTAAGATAGGAGTTCTATTGAAGATGGGATTTACAATGCGATCTGGGTGGAATATTACCACCCAGAATCACATTAAATGTATCACCCCCAGGCACGGGGACAGGGCTCTGAAAATAGCCCGTCACTGCGATGTGCTGAGCCGGAAACCTGAGGGTCTTCGCATGCACGGTTAGCACTGACCCCCCCGCTGACTGCACTGCCCCAGTGGCAGTGCATGTGCAGACCCCGGCAACGAGCGGCTTTGCCGGGTTACACACTTCTGGGCCTTTCATGGCAGGGAGGGAGGGCCAGGAAAGGACAGCAGCGGAAACTGGGATTGCCAATTGGAACGGCCAGCATTTTATGGGCATCCCTATATAAATGCTGGGCATCCCAATGGGAACGCACGTCACAGGACGTCAGCACCAGCCCTGTCTTCTGCGATTTGCAGAGGAAATAAAAGTTAGTTTCTACTGACTTTAATTTCTGAAGGTTGGAGAAATCATTTGATGGTCAAGAAGTATATCTGTAAAAGGTGAGGCAATTATAAAGCTGGCCATACATCAGGAAGACATGCTCACAATTATGACTGTCCAGATTTCCCTTCCACTCCCTGGTAGAATTGGTGTAATCTGTACACAAACCATTGTACAATCCAGCTGCTGCATACAACCAAGGGGTCAGTGATTGTTGCAATGGGTTAATGGTCATTGCCATTGGTTAATGCTCTTTGCCAGGGGTTAATGCCTGTTGCAAGGGATTAATGATCATTGCCAGGGCTTAATGCTCCTTGCCAGGGGTCTCGGAGGAGACAGATGCAAGAGGTCATATTTGACCTCTAGCGTCTGACAGGCAGCATGGCGCTGCAGCGATACCCAGAAGTGCTGGGAGTGCATAGCTCTGTGCTCCCTGTCAGACGCTAGAGTTCAAATAAGATCTCTAGCATCTGTATCCTACAAGGCTGAGGAAGGCAGTGGCAGGCGGAGGAGTGCATCGGAAGGCAACGGCGGGGGAAGGCGGCGGACCCGTTAAACGAATGATTGCATATAATTTTAAGCACATGCAATCTGGTCTCAATCACGACTGATCAGACGTGCAGCACATCTGATCTGAGGACCAACCATTCGACCATGGGAACACGCATTGCACGATTGTGTGCAAACGATGTGAACACAATCTGCATGCAATGCCTGTTACAATCCCTCAGGTGTATGGGGGCCTTAAAGTTTAACACTGTTCTCTCCTCTGGGTTAACACGATGTTACTTTAACTTGCAATACAGATACAATATATTGAAAACTCACATTTGTAATCAAGATACTTCACGCTGAATCTTGGCCTCACTCAACTTTTAAAACAACAAAAACAAAGATTGTGTAGGTCTGCTTAGCACATAGTTGAACATTAACTTGTTTCATTTAGAACACCATACAATGAGTGCTGCCTATAGTCTGCTAAATAAAAAGTAGTTAATCTTCAACTGTGAACTGTAGCCCTATGTACTGTTCTTTGTTACGTCAATAAAGTCACTTTACATATAAATGACATTTCTGTAGTTCATATAAAGTTAAAGTTAATATAGGTTCAGTATGTTTTTTGCATTACTGTATGTTAATGTTTTGAATGTTTTCACCTAAATGACATAGCTGAAAGTTTGGTAAATGGTTGGAATTCCAGACAGAGGTGCTTTAAGAGATTCTACTGCGCATGCGTAGGCCCCCAGGAATGTTGTGCCTTTGCCGCATCCCTGAGAACACCTCAATTGCATACTTGCACATTGCCTAAAAATTGCAGCCATTTCCCGAATGATTATTGCCATTGCGCTGTCAGACCGAGGGAGAGGTGAGTATGATTAAATGGTTGCAGGGTGAACAGTGTGGGACACTCATACAAGTGGAGGCTGTGGAGAGCATGGGATAAATACATTCACACAGTAGGGACACAGGAATCCTTTAAGTGGGATGGATCATCTACCAAACTAGAAAAGTTTGGTTACATGCAATTTATGCATATTTTCTGGTACTTGTTTCCTAGCACGGCACCCATCGCATACCGTATTTAGTGGTGTGCGATGCGATCTTCCCGTAAAATTAACAGGAGTGCTTGTACAATGAAATATCCCATAGCATTGCATGCCAGCAAATGGCATGCGATGCGATGAGATTTTTAATTGTACAAGCACCCTGATGGGGTGCATTTAACAATGTTAAATGCACCCCCACAGTGAGCCCGCGAGGGGCGGCGGTACGCGCCCTCCAACCTTTTCATACCCCCACTTTCCACGTCGGCGTGGAGTTGATTATAGATAGTGTGTCGAGCGCAGTGAGCCACCGAGCCCGAAGTGTTGCGAGGGGACGCGGAATACGAGCTCGAAGCGTGGCGAGCAGACGCGGAATACATGTTAAGTAATCCGTGTGCGCTTGCCACGTTTCGGGCTCGCTGCGCTCGCCACACTATCTAAAATCAACTCCATACCGACGTGGATAGTGGGGGTATGAAAAGGTCGGAAGACGCGTACTGCCGCCCCTCGCGGGCTCGCTGCGCTCTCCACGCTTTGGGTTGGCATTGATAGTGGGGGTGGCGTTGACAATGGGGGTGCATTTAACATTGCTTGTACAATAAAAAAATCGAATCCCATGCATCGCATGCCGCTATATTGCATGCGATGCGATTGCATACGGTGCACTTGGATCAAAATCGTGGGCGCCGTGCTAGGAAACAAGTACCTATTTTCTTTACCAGACATCCTATTATTTGCCATATAAATTAACTCATAATACATAAAAATCAAAAACACTGAACCATATAGTAGTTTGTAGAATTGTTAAGTACATGGATATTCACAATAAGAACAAGGAGTTATGCATAGGAAAAATGATTTATCGTCTGCTAGGAGGAGTTGGCCAGTCCTAGCTAAATTTGAGAAATCTCAATTGGGTATATTCTGCTTTCAATAGGAATGTTTTATTTTTTACGACCTAAAATCTTGTTAGTATCCAACTTAAAACACTATTCACACCCAAGTCATAATAAAGACTGTGCTAATAAAGTTTAGGATGTAATCTCTCACAAGCAGGGCCCTTTTCCCTCATACTGTATGCCCTTTCTTCTCTTACATAAATCATCTACTACTCCATACTGTAGCACCAATGGGGGGATAGCACCAATGGGGTGATTCTGGTTGACTTGGTAAGCTGCAAAGCTTTCAGTTTACTGAGTCCTTGTGACGCCGCCCCACCAAACTCAGCAACCCCCCCCCCACCATTTCTCCTAGCAGCCATGCGAGGGGATGTGTCACAAAAAGACACATCCCCTCCCATATGCCCACAGCTAGAAAAATCATTCGATGGTCGGCAACCATCAAATGATTTCCCCTGCCTTCGCAAATATAAGCCAGTGGAGCCTGACTTATTTTTTGCGGGCAGCATGAAGAAGACAGGGCTAGCGGCTGATGCCACCCCCAGCAAACCTTGTCTCGCCCGCAATCCCATGAAACGCTAGGAGCTCCCATGGGCGACATCCGAGGCCGCCCCCACCGCTCCATGTAAACTGCCCGGAGACAATGTAAATCACTGTGGATGTTCTCAGTCGGGGTTTGCGCCATCGGTGCAGGGTCTGATTTTGGTTCACTGCGAGTGAACCACAATTGGCCCCCAAATCCCTTGGTTTTCTGTCACTATAATACTTATTTCAATATTATTTGCTAATACCATGTACCTGTTAAATACTGACTTAAACAGTTAAGCTGTGTACACACGGTGCAATATATTGCTCAGTGTCCAGTTTTCATCAGCGACCAGAGATGGTCGCTGATGAACAGGAGACTCTGCCAGGGGAGCTGCAGAGGGAAACAGCTGATCGCAGGAGCGAGCACAGTGGTCAATATTTCATAGTGGCCAAAATTACAGAGTGGGGAGATGTACTAAGCCTTGGAGAGATATGAGGTGGAAAGAGATAAAGGGGTCTCTTTATAAAGCAGAGAAAAGTCCTGTCTGCTTTGAGCTATTCACCATGGAAAAATTCCTGACTTCTCCAGTAACCTCATTCCGTGCCTGTGTAATTGTATTACCATACTTTAGCGATTCATGAACAGGACGGGAAGCTCAGCTTTTCACCTCTCCAGGGAGTTCTTCATCTCAGGTTTATCCAGTCAATACGCAGTCAACATGCACAAGGTTGGCATAGACAAAATGTCAACACAAGCAAAAGGTTGACACAACATTAGTAAATAGGAACATAGATGTTATGGTAAAGATACCTTTTGGATATAACTCGGTATGCAGACTTTAGGATGACCGTAAAAAGGTCAACAGTCAATAGGTAAGACGACTATTGGTCAACGTGGTCATAAGGTCGATATTACAATGGTCAACACAGCATGTGGTAGACATGAGTTTTCCACAATTTTTTTTTCATTTATAGAACTTTTGGTACTTGTTTCCTAGCACGACGCCCACGATTTTCAATCATATGGCATCTTATGCATTCTATCGCATTGCATGCCATATAGCCGCATGCAATGCGATTTTGCCCCCCCCCCTATACGATTTTTAATTACAATGTTAAATGCACCCCCACTATGAACGCCAATACCACATGCCGGAATTACATTTGCCACATAAGTTTTGCTTACCTACATTCTCGTTGCTATGGGTTTCATGCTTGATGCCAGGGGTAAACATGCTCTGCCAGGGGTAAATGCTTGTTGCTATGTGGTTACCATGGTCTGCCACTATGGGGTTAACTTGGTGTCCCACTATGTGGTTAACTTGGTGTGCCACTATGTGGTTAACTTGGTGTGCCACTATGGGGTTAACTTGGTGTGCCACTATGAGGTGCCACTATGGGGTTAACTTGGTGTGCCACTATGGGGTTAACTTGGTGTGCCACTATGTCTTTCTCCTGCAGGCAGGAGATGCAGGTTGGGCTGAGTGGGGTGATCATGCTGCTGCGCCGGCGGGACTGCCAGGTGGGGGTGGCCACAATGGCTTTTAGCGAGGTGACAGCGTGAGCTCCTACACAGCGGCGGTTCCAGCAACCGCAGCGCTGAACATAGACCGTGGCTACTAGTATGTTAAAGCCCTGTACAGGAAACGGGAGAGCCGGCACCCGAGTAGTGCACAATGAGGAGCATCGGAGCTGGAGACCAGGGCAGGTGAAGGCCCCTGTTCCTCTTATCACAGCAGGTACGGTGTGGCTATGTTAAACGTCGCGCCAGATCAGAACCAATCAGAAGCCGAGCTACCACTGCCACTCCTAATTGGCTCACCGCGACGGACCTGCTCTTGCCCCTCTCTCTGGCTCTTATACAGCCGGTGGGATTGGGTGTTGACAACCGCACCACAGGACACAAGCCCACCCGGCCAAGACCAGATTCTGCTTCCTCCCGCAAAAAATCTGGTCGCCAGGGAGCAGAATCTGGTCGCCCTGGCAACCAGGGTTTGTCGAGCCCTGGCTTATGGTATACGATGCGATGGGCGTCGTGCTATGAAACAAGTACCAAACTTTTTCATACTTTACCATCCATGAAAAGTACAATCGCGGACAGCAAGCTTTTTACTGTCGACCTAATGAACTAAACTAGGAATGGACATCGATGATTAGAAATCATGGTTTATGGCCGTTGTTGAATAGTTTTGCCATTCACTGAAGACAACCAGATGTTTTCCCATCATCGGTGTCAAGCTGAAACTAATAGTTTTGCGTTTTTCCCCAAGGAGCCAGGACATGAGCATAGCTCTGTCCCCTGACACCAAGGAAGCCCCACCCCCATATTTTGATTAGCCCACAGGCCAGTCAATTAAAGAAAATGGATGACCATCGATATGTAAAAACATTGATGGTCATCCGATATATAGTAATACACTATCGATGGCAACCATTGATGCCCATCCCTAAATTAAACCATACAGATCCACAATATTGGTACTGGACCTAACTGTGCGGAGTTTGTATATTCTCCCTGTGCTTGCGTGGGTTTCCTCCCACATTCCAAAAATATACTGTTAGGCTAATTGGCTCCCAACAAAATTAACCCTAGAATGTATGCGTGTGCGTGTACATGTGGTAGGGAATATAGATTGTAAGCTCCACTGGGGCAGGGACTGATGTGAATGTTCAAAATGATCTCTGTAAAGCGCTGCGTAATCTGTGCGCTATATAAGAAACTGTTAATAAATAAATACTGGACAGCTGATTGGCCATCTCTATTACTAAAGGGCTTTTTCTACTTATTTAATTTACTAAGGATGAGAAAAATTATTTAAATAGAATTGACCTTCAGCCAAAATGTTCTCATTTCACACATTACAGGTGTATAAATCCAATACAGCTTTCAGAGAAACCAGTACTTGTGTGTGCAACTCATAACAACGCCTTTCATTTGGCCAGATGTGATTGTGCAGCACCTCAATGCATTGTCACTCATGCCTGCTGCTGAGGTGACCCGTTGCTATGCAAGTGGGGGTACACTGACCAGCAGCAGCAATTTGCAAAGTTTCTAATACAACAAATACCTCGTCGTAACACATTACAATCTGTGCAATAACGCGCCCACCTCTGTAATGTAGACAGTGACACACCTGCCGGCTGTGACTGTCAGGAGAACCATGTTGTTGTTGTTGGGAACTGAAGGGATATCATCTTCCCAATTGTATAGGGCTGGGGGCAGTAATGGGAGGTATGGGAGGACTGGCGAGGGTTAACACAACAGATGAGGCAATTTCACACCGTTTGCAGCGCACGCTCTGTACGGAATGCCACGCGACAGTTGCCGCGGCAACGGGAGGCGGGCGCGCCACGGCGCGAGACTGGCAGGTGGCTAGGAATGGGTGACGTCAGAATGAGACTGAGCAGAGGACAGCGCGGGAGAATTGGCGGTTGGGGAGGAGACCAGGGTGAAACGAGTTTCCACCTCTTCATGCACGCACACTGCTGCGCCGGGTGCGTCCATCATCATATGCTCGGCAAGCCGTACCTTGCAGCAGTCATCGCTTCTCTCTCTGCGGCTGTCTGTACTGTTATACCCGTGCTATTGCCTCTCCTCCTCCCAGTCTCAGCACATGTCTGCAATGAGCTGGGACCACTCTGTCACCTGAGGTAAAAAATGCATTTAAAGTCCAGAGAAAAGGTTCAGCCTTCTGGATGGGAACTATGTGGTGATAAATAGCTATTTCTACTGTATTGTACTTTCATGACAGATAGTTATTTCATGGTAAATTACCATCAGAATGTGGATAATTCATCAGGAAACCCTTGCCTATAGATTTCCCAAGCTGTGTGCACACGGCAGCGATATATCGGTTAGCGATATATTGCTCAGCAGTAGCGCACGCAAGGGGGGTTTCTGAGTACCCAGAAACCCCCCCAGGAGTCTAAGTGCCCTAGGCTGAAAGCTGAGGGTCCCCTCTTTCCATGGGTGCAACGTTTTTAAAAATCGGCCCTTGGGAACAGGAGATATCTGACTTCAAAGCAGTGGTCCCCATCCAAGCCTGTTAATTGCTTTTCCCTGTCAGATATTTCAGGTTCTGTCTGACCTAGAGTTTTTCTGAGGGTATATTCCAAAAGCAGGGACTCTCCCCCTTTGAATGACACTAGTAACTTGTCTTTACTGTGCCCAGAACCAGAGATATCGGCCCTCCAGCAGCTGGTTACTGCTGCAGCTCCACACACTTGGTATGTAGTTTTATATACTCGTTTGCGGATTGCTCTGTCTCCTGAACTCTGATCCCCTAGTCCCCAATACCATTTGGTAGGTGGGATTCTCTAGTTTTTAATTCCATTAAAATCTAAGAAATCTATTTCCGGGAACTGGATATCTGCAGTCATGCAAGCTGTCCTCCCACCAGAAAATTATGAATAATAAGCCCACTCCACTATATATATTTATTATTATTTATATACATTTGTCTATCTATAATACTTTAACTGACCCGGCTTTGCTCCGCCCCTCTGGAAACCCCCTTCTGAAAATCCTGCGTTTGCCCCTGCTCAGTATTCCGTTTGCATCAGCGACCAGAGATGGTCGCTGATGAAAAATAAACTGCCGGGGGAGCCTGGCAGTGGAAATCAGCTGGTCGCAGGAGCATGTTCCTGCGATCACTACGGGGAAAAAACGGGGTGCGCACCCGGCGACATATATTGCCGGTGCACACTACCATCGCGGGCAATATGGTTGCTTAGCGCGACCATATTGCCTGCGATATTAGCAAAAATCGCCCACATGTGTACACACCATTACACTGCGATGAGGCGTGATCATAAACGCTACACTAGTGTGAGTTACCTACAGCCTACGCTATAGGGATGTCCATCGGCGATAGCATAGCTCTGCCCCCAACACCTGAAAGCCCTGCCCCCACGTTCTGCTTGGATTACGGTTATCCATCACATAGTTTATGACTATCGATGGCTAGTTGCAGAATAGCCATCGGTGGAGACTGCACCGATGGCCATCCCTACTACAATAGCAAATTGTTCTGTATGTAGTTATTGGAAGATGTACTTTAATTAAATGTCCTGAATGTACTTGCCTTGAGACCACTAGACTTTTAAATGTCCTGAATGTACTTGCCTTGAGACCACTAGACTTTATGGAGAGGCATCGTGGATAGTGTGTTTCCTAGTGGGTGAAAGGATCATCATGCTCAAATGGACCCTCACAGGCTCTGGAATGGGTCATTGGGTTAACCAATTTAAGGCCCTCCTGTCCATATCATAGGTCTTGTAATAACTAGACATTTTGGTGCTCCCTCTCCCCTATACTTAATATAGGGACAGTGAGCACTTAAGCCATGTGTCCAAAAATGTAGGGATGTGACTTCATGGGGATGGTGCATGTTCACATAATAACACCAATTCACCTTACACTAAACAGAAGTGTCCATTATTCACTCCGCGGCCTGCGTTCTATCAAACTGATACATTCCTTCACCTTGCAACCTGTGCACTGACACTCTCCCTCACTCCACGACCTAGGTTTTCTATCACACTGATGCAATCCCTCACCCTGCACACTGACTCACTCCCTTACCCCACGGTTTATGCCACCTAACCCCTCCACCCCACAGCCTTACCCAAACCTCGCAGCCTAACCCTAACCTCCCTCAAAGGTCTCTTGACACACAGAAGTTCACACTCACTCTTTACAAACACCCGAAGAGTACAGTCTCACTGGTTGGGCAGGCCCTGGAACTGCAGCAGCATCTCCTCTGCCTCCTGCTCTATTTATTAATTTATTTATTTACAGTTTATTATATATCGCAGTAGATTCCGTTGTGCTTTACAATTGTAAACAGAGATAAAACAAACTGGGTAACAACAGACAGACTTAAGAGGGCCCTGCTGCAAGCTTACAATAGGCTCTAGCAGAAACCTGTCCCATTAGCTCTGCCCCCACTGAAGCTTACAATCAGCTCTAGCAGAAACCTGTGTACTTGTGTACATTCACGGCTCCCATCGCATGCCATGCGATGCGATTTTACCGTGTTTTTATGCATTTTTGTTAAAAATCGCATGCGATCTGATGCGATGCGATGTAATTTTTCACTGAAATTATGGACATCAGTTGAAATCATGTAAAATGCACCCCAAATGTAATTTTTCACACTGTACCACCCCCACTATCAACGCCAACCCGAAGCGTGGCGAGCGCAGCGGTACGCGTCCTACGACCTTTTCATACCCCCACTATCCACGTCGGCGTTGAGTTGAGAATAGAAAGTGTAGCGAGCCACCGAGCCCGAATCGTGGCGAGCGGACGCGGATACCTTAACAGGTATCCGTGTCCACTCGCGGGCTTCACAGGTATCCGCGTCCCCTCGCGGGGCTCGCTGCGCTCGCCACACTTTCTATTCTCAACTCCACGTAAACGTGGATAGTTGGGGTATGAAAAGGTCGTAGGACGCGTACCGCTGCGCTCGCCACGCTTCGGGTTGGCGTTGATAGTGGGGGTGGTACAGTGTGAAAAATGACATTTGGGGTGCATTTTACATGATTTCAACTCATGTCCATAATTTCAGTGAAAAATGACATCGCATTGCATCAGATCGCATGCGATGCGATTTTTCCATATACGATGCCCATCGTGGGAGCCGTGATTGTACACAAGTACCGAAACCTGTCCCATTAGCTCTGCCCCCGCTGAAGCACAGACAAGTCCCTGAAGCAGCAGGATGCAGAGTGGGGAAAGTGAGAGTTACGGCCCTGGTACTTGGGTATAAGATGGTATATATGTTGGTGTCATATTTCTTATTAAGCAGTTCTTTGTGTCAGTTAATGAATTAAATTACAATTAAGGTTACATTCACAGAAGTTTGCGTGTTATGGCTGGCCATTTGTGACAGGCTGTTTGCTTCACATGAACTGGTTGTAACAAACTTTTCCAAGCATTCAATCATGAAGTTAAATTTTAAATCAAAACTTTTTCAAATATTGCTTGACATATTGTATTCTTGTCTTTGCCTCTGTTTTTTAAATGTATCCAACACTCATTCCGGTGTACTGGTCCCAGTAGCGCACGCAAGGGGGGTTTCTGAGTACCCAGAAACCCCCCCAGGAGTCTAAGTGCCCTAGGCTGAAAGCTGAGGGTCCCCTCTTTCCATGGGTGCAACGTTTTTAAAAATCGGCCCTTGGGAACAGGAGATATCTGACTTCAAAGCAGTGGTCCCCATCCAAGCCTGTTAATTGCTTTTCCCTGTCAGATATTTCAGGTTCTGTCTGACCTAGAGTTTTTCTGAGGGTATATTCCAAAAGCAGGGACTCTCCCCCTTTGAATAACACTAGTAACTTGTCTTTACTGTGCCCAGAACCAGAGATATCGGCCCTCCAGCAGCTGGTTACTGCTGCAGCTCCACACACTTGGTATGTAGTTTTATATACTCGTTTGCGGATTGCTCTGTCTCCTGAACTCTGATCCCCTAGTCCCCAATACCATTTGGTAGGTGGGATTCTCTAGTTTTTAATTCCATTAAAATCTAAGAAATCTATTTCCGGGAACTGGATATCTGCAGTCATGCAAGCTGTCCTCCCACCAGAAAATTATGAATAATAAGCCCACTCCACTATATATATTTATTATTATTTATATACATTTGTCTATCTATAATACTTTAACTGACCCGGCTTTGCTCCGCCCCTCTGGAAACCCCCTTCTGAAAATCCTGCGTTTGCCCCTGGGTCCATTGTATATAAGTTTTTTTGTCTTATGACTTTATTTGGCAATATCTGTAATACGTTACAATCTAACCTGTGGATGAACTGGTCGCTGTTGTAAATCTTTGATTTTGAAGCAAGAACGGTGAAAGTTTCTTTCAAGGCTTGAAATTGAGAAACTGCCCAAAAAAGTTTGAAAAAAAGGCAAGAAGCAGGTAAAAGAATCAAGAGGTAGCTTATCTTTTGTTGGAGGAGCTGGAGGTGTATATGACACACACATATAATTTAGTAGCACTGGAATTATATTTAATCTATCATTAAGACATTATTATTATTAAGTTATTTATATAGTACACACATTCCGCAGCGCTTTACAGAGAATATCTGAACATTCACATCAGTCCCTGCCAAATGTACACACACACACATTTATTCATTCTAGGGTTAATTTTGTTGGGAGCCATTTAACCTACCAGTATATTTTAGGATTGTAGGAGGATACTGGAGTAAACCCATGCACGCACACGGAGAATATGCAATACAATACACAGTTTAGGGCTATGGTGGGAATCAAACCCATGACCTCATTGCTGTGAGGTAGTAATGCTAACCATTACATCATCCATACACTATCTTGCTCTTTAAACACAACCTCCTGTCATGATATATTTAAAGGGCAAGATATACTTTCTTTAGGATAGCTTAGATACAGTACACCTCCAGTGCTAATAAATACTTCCTCAGAGTTGCCAAAAGGTTCTGGATTTTGTGTGAGACTGCCCATATTTTTTTAAAGCAGCAATCATTCACAAGGCAATACCAGGTTGGTTTTGCCTTGTAAATGATTGCTGCAAAATCATGACCTTCCAGCAACTCGGATACTATTACATTTATCCCGTGGATGTAAAAAAATGGAATGTATTCCTGTGGCAGTGGAATGTGTCATATACTGTAAATATTTTTAAAAGTTATGTGTTCTTTGTGGGTTTGCAGATGCGAAAAGATGGTGCTGTAGAATAGAGAGTGAATGCAATGATTAAAAATAACTAATAACTGCTACTGTATTTAACGTAAATAAAAAATAACTTCCTGACACAGGTGCTGGAGGTAGCCGGGCGTACAGTACCAAAATTGGCTTCAATGGGGATTAAGGTGCTGCATAGGTGGTGGTAAGCAGGTGAATTTTTGCCATGGTTATTGTATGGTCACATTGATGTTTAATGCTGGGTTCACATTTTTGCAATATATTGTTTATTCAGGCAAAGAATGACATATCGCATAGCACATTTGTCAGTGTGTACAAATGATATGTCTGTGAATGATGTCATGCATGAGCCATGCAGCATGACTATTATCTTTATGCCAATAAATCTGTTGCAGGTTATGTAGCCTACAGGCTGACTGATCTGCTGACCTAGAAACATTTATCTTACCTCGGAGAAACTGGGGTGAAGTTACCCCCAAGTGCAGGGGTGGCCAAACTGGTCCTCGAGATCTACCAATGGTCCATGTTTTCTAGATCACCTAGCTGGAGCACAGCTGTAGTCAATACAAACGGTCACATTTTCAAACCTTCTGCATTCTTTCCTACTATACATCCACAGGTTGCCTCGAAAACATGCACCATTGGTAGATGAACGCCCACCCGCCACCCCCTCGAAGTGCGGGTTTGCCCGCACAGGCTGCGAATGGATGTCTTGCATGAAAATCCATTTGCATGCCTCGGGTAACCTCCCACATCTTTGGATGGTCTCCAACCATTGAATGATGTGTTGCGTTGCCGCATATATAAGTAACTTTTAAGTTACTTACATATGCGTGCACGCTGGTGCCCATATGGTGATGGGGCAGCCCGGCAACCCCCGCACGCCGCCATGGGTGCGTGCACCCAGCGAACCAAAAGTTTGCCGTGGGTGCACGCACCATACGTCTGCATATGCGCAGAAACCCGTCTGACGCGCAATATCGGATGCACGCAGGACCGAACAAACGTGAATAACCCCCATAGATGAAAGAAATAAGAAGGAGCGCACAATGAGTAAATCTTGAAACAATTTACTTAAAAAGTGTAATATCTCACATACATAGTAGAAAGAAGCAATCAGCATAAAGATCACCGTGCGGGCACAGCACACTGCACTCTGGAAGCGGGAGAGCGACTCGGGCAGATGGTGACCAGACAGACTCTTAAACGCCACTTTGCTAAGAACAAAATAGATGAAGTTCATGACGGTATAGACGATACACCTGTTAGTAATGGGCCTACTTTAAAACCCAAGTCTAATTTTTATCCTATAGAGTCACGTGGGAGTAATGTTGAAACTTTTTTCAATCTTATAAAAAATGATTTTGACAAATTATGTGAGGACAACCTTAAACAAACATATAAAGATAACCTGAATAGAAATGAAAGAGCTGCAATTAAACACCTTGAAACTAATCATGAAATTGTTATAAAAACTGCTGACAAGGGGGGTGGGATTGTTGTCCTTAACCGCAGTGACTATCTAGAGGAGGCGTATCGCCTCCTTAATGACGATAAGACTTACTGTAGGTTGACGGCTGATCCCACCCCCCTTGTCATCGATAAGATTAAAACTCTTATGAATGATGGCATTAAAAAGGGATGCATTACTGTTAAAGAAATGAAATATATAGTGAATGAAAATCCACCAGTGGCAATTTTTTACTATATGCCCAAAATTCATAAGCGATTAGTCAAACCACCCGGGCGACCGATAGTCGCCGGGATAAATTCTGCTACTTCCTGTCTATCTGAGTTTGTTGATTTGCAAATCCAAAAATATGTGTGTAAATTGGATTCTTACACTAAAGACTCCACACAGATCCTAATGAAACTTAAAAATACTGAATGGAAAGACTCTTATAGGTGGTGTACCATCGATGTTGAGGCTCTTTATACCTCAATACCCCATGATGGGGGATTACGTGCTATCAGGTATTATCTAGACAAAGATCCCACCATAGATGAGAACTTCAGGGACTTTATAATTGAAAGTATAAAAATCGTCATGACTAATAATTTCTTTGTTTTTCAGGGTGAGTTTTTCGCCCAACTATGTGGGGTAGCTATGGGTACGCCATATGCGCCCAGTCTGGCAAACTTATACCTTGGGCAATGGGAGGAATGTAACCCAGAAATTACCCACCAATATAGGAGTAATATTATCGATTATCATCGATATATCGATGATATTATTATCATCTGGGATGGCGAGGAATCACTTTTCAACCAGTTTGTTCAGAGTATTAATGTTAATGAGTATAATTTGCGTTTTACTTCAAAGACTGACAAAAATAAGATAGAGTTTTTGGATCTATTAATAGATACTTCTAATTGGTCAAATGAAAATAAATCGATTGAAACCAGCACCTTTATTAAACAGGTTGATAGCAACAGCTATGTGCATTATAATAGCTGTCACCACAAGAAATGGGTGAATAATATACCTTACTCCCAATTTGTAAGAGTCCGCAGGAATTGTGCTAGTGTCGACCTTTTTAACAAACAAGCAGACATTTATAGCAATAGATTTTTAGAGAAACAATATCCCTGTGAACTTGTTAATAAATGCAAAGAGAGAGCTCTGAAACGTGACAGAACTGAGTTATTGCAATATAAGATCAAACCCAGTAACCAAAATGTTATGGTTCCATTTGTCACTCAATTTAATAGTGAGAGTAATAAGATTCGTCAAATTCTCACTCGTCACTGGAATATTTTACTCTTGGATCCCCTACTCAAACCTCTACTTCCATCGAAACCACAAGTAATATTTAGAAAAGCTGCCTCTCTAAAGAATTCTCTGGCCCCCAGTATGTTAAAAACCGCGCAAGATAAAAATGAAGGTTGGTTGAAAGTCATTAATGGTTTTTTTCCCTGTAATAAATGTAAAGTATGTCAACATGCCGACAGGGAAAGATCGATGTTTTGGAATTATAACCATACAAAATCGTGGAAAATCAAGAGTCGTATGACTTGCCTGACTACACACGTTATATATATGTTAACGTGCAAATGTGGAAAAAGTTATGTCGGGAAAACTAAAAGAGTTTTAAAACTGCGGATTTTAGAACATATGAGAAGTATATAAAAAATAAGGTTCTGGCACATAGTGTTCCCAGACACTTCTCTACCTGTTGCGCATCCAACCTTGAACATTTTTCTTTTAAAGCTTTAGAACATATTACTTTAGATGAAAGGGGCGGTGACATTCTAACCAAGCTTAGTAGAAGGGAGACGTATTGGATATATACGTTAAATACGCTCTCTCCCGGCGGTTTAAATGAAGGAGTGGATATTGTACCGTTTCTTCACTAAATATGCGTCTGGCGGGGGCTTCTACACTGGCACGGCGTTGATGTTGAGTTAATACTCCTTCTCCGTGCTAATAGTGTTTTGGTCTCATGCAATTCGTATGGTGTTGAGCAATATCCATGTCCTATCATTTGCGTCTCATATTACCGAGTACTATGCGACCTGGGTGTTATAAATAAATATTTATGAGTCTTCTATATCAGGGATTGTCCCTATTTGTTATTGCTGCCTATTTTTTATTTGATGCCTATTGATACTATTTTCTCTCTCTCCCAATTTTTATTCCCATTATTTAGGAACTTCCCGGTGTTTCGTATTTTTGTATATTTTATATAGATTTTTATATGTCTTTTTTATGCATAATTATATCGTATATATTTTCTTTTGATTATTTTTGTTTAAATAAAATCAATGTTTTTATTGTAATTGCTGAAATATATTTTCTTTTATTGATGTGACTCTTACATATGTAACTTCGACGTGTGTTCAGATTTTTTTCCACACGTGTGAATTTGTTAAAAATCTTTTGTTCTTTGTACAAATTCTTGTTCAAATGTCAATCAGACTTCAGTGTGCTTGATTAGAGTGACAGCTGATTGGCGTTGCTGCTAATTGGCCTGC
Organism: Crinia signifera; assembly: GCF_055691185.1. Taxonomy (NCBI): domain Eukaryota; kingdom Metazoa; phylum Chordata; class Amphibia; order Anura; family Myobatrachidae; genus Crinia; species Crinia signifera. Next base: position 110,433,687 of record NC_139221.1, read on the forward strand.
TATATATATGTGGTCATACTTACCTGTCTCCACGCCTCCTGACGAAGTCTCCTATGACGAAACGCGTTGGGGCGGGGTCTTCTGACGTACAGGATTGAGTACGCTGTCCCGTCTAAGCTCTCCCGGTGGAATACGCTGACGCCGCTGTCTGTCTGGTCACCATCTGCCCGAGTCGCTCTCCCGCTTCCAGAGTGCAGTGTGCTGTGCCCGCACGGTGATCTTTATGCTGATTGCTTCTTTCTACTATGTATGTGAGATATTACACTTTTTAAGTAAATTGTTTGGTACTCTTTACCTAGAACGGCGCCCGCGATCAGAATCGCGGGCGTCGGGGGAAAAAAATCGCGGGTAAATCGAGGGTACATCAAAATCGGGTACCCGCGATTACCGCGATTTTCCCATAGGGAACAATGTTAAAAAGCCTGATTGACCGCGATTTTACTGTAAAATGCCTCAATGCCCGCGATTTTCCCATAGGAATCAATGTTAAATGGGCTACAGAGCCCAAATAGCCCCAATTAACCCTTAAATGTCCCCCCAATTTTTGTACGCCACCCCACGATCCACGCCAACCCGAAGCGTGGCGAGCGGCGGCGGTACGCGTCCTCCGACCTTTTCATGCCCTACTATCCACGTCGGCGTGGAGTTGAGAATAGAATAGTGTGGCGAGCGCAGCGAGCCACCGCGCCCGAAGCGTGGCGAGCGCACGCGGATACCTTCACAGGTAAACGCGTCCCTTCGCGGGCTTCACAGGTGTCCGCGTCGCCACGGACACCTGTGAAGTCCGCGAGGGGACGCGTATAACTGTGAAGGTATCCGCGTCCCCTCGCGGGGCTCGCTGCGCTCGCCACGCTTCGGGCTCGGTGGCTCGCTGCGCTCGCCACACTATTCTATTCTCAACTCCACGCCGACGTGGATAGTAGGGCATGAAAAGGTCGGAGGACGCGTACCGCCGCCGCTCGCCACGCTTCGGGTTGGCGTGGATCGTGGGGTGGCGTACAAAAATTGGGGGGACATTTAAGGGTTAATTGGGGCTATTTGGGCTCTGTAGCCCATTTAACATTGATTCCTATGGGAAAATCGCGGGCATTGAGGCATTGAATGCAAAATCGCGGTCAATTAGGCTTTTTAACATTGTTCCCTATGGGAAAATCGCGGTGATCGCGGGCATCGCGTCGCGGCCGTTTATGTGCTGCCCGCGATGTCGCGATCACCGCGATGGGCGCCGTTCTAGGTAAAGAGTACCAATTGTTTCAAGATTTACTCATTGTGCGCTCCTTCTTATTTCTTTCTACATGCACCTTACCCTGAGGCTGAGACAAGCCTTTATTGGAGTGAGCAGCACCATACATCTGATGACGGATATCTCTCCTCTAAATTCATAGTAGCTGACTTTGCGCAGATTGAACTTGTATGTATAACCCCCATAGATTGTTAGATTCAACGGGGCTTGATGTAAACAACTAAATATTCTTCATCAAGTGCAGCAGAATATCTGTGTGCTTTGTAAATGCTAAAATGAAGAGTCCTATTATTATGGTCAGTAACACCAATAGTTTGTACTGCTCGGAAATCCAGTAAGTATATATTACCTAACTATTACTAATTGCAACTCAGAATAGCTTGTCCTTTGGCAGAAATTTAGCAAGATGTTGCTTACATACTGTTTCAGAATCTAGCTGTGCTGGCAACTTTCCCTTGAGTCAGGATTAATATGAGCAATATAGTAGAACAGAACATCCTAATCAAGCAGATCTGCAGAGCCACATGAATGCTGTAATACACTCAGATCTTAGGCACAATTTGTATACTTACGAAGTAATTTTGTACAATTCAACCTAAAATAAAACACAGAATGGTTTTAATTCTTTTTGTCCACTTAAATTATGGGTTTAATTGGGAACACTGAGGAGTAGACACAAGATAGCTAATTATATTTAAGATCAACCTTCCCTCAATCTTAAACCCCTCCTCTACTTGTTACTTTTTATGTAGTGCTTGCAGGAAAGACACAAAGATGTTGGGAGATTTTTTATTGTTTTCTATTTTCTTCTGTTTGTATTTAGCATTTCCTTATGGGATTTTGCACATTTTAAAGACCCACTCCATCACAAAAGCTGCAACTTTAATTTCATACCATCACAGCCTAAATGTAGAATCTAAAGAGGTTAGTCACAAATGATGACTGGAGCCTGCCCCTGTGTGGTCAGGTAATAGGGAACAGATGGTCTTTATGTAACAATTTGTAGACAGTCTCATCTGATAGTTGTCTGTAGATCTCTGATTTATACTGATCGATATTCTGTATCATAAGGCCTCCACCTTTGTCAGTGGGGCGGATGACAATCGACTTGTCTTCACTTAACTTTTTAACAGCCTGCATTTCTGCACGGGATAAATTAGGATGTTCCTCTTTAAATTGTTTACCCAATTGTATGGCTTTGTAATCAAGTATCCTGTGATAACTTTTAAAAGTGGTATTGTTCGAGATTGGATCAAAAGTAGATGGAGCCCTCAAAGTGGGAACCAATGGTGTACTTATCAACTCTTGCTGGGACATTTTCCCAAAGTGCTCCTTCAAGCGCAATTTTCTCTGGAATTTAAAAGAATCAACTTTCCATTGAAACTCATCAAAATGAGTAGTTGGAATAAATGATAAACCACGTTCTAAAACACCTTTCTCAATTGGGGTCAGGGGCTGATTAGACAAATTGAATATCATTATTTTTTTGTTTTCGCCTTTGATTTTGCGGAGCCACTGGTGCCCTCTCCGTGTGTGGCTGCGTCTTTCCCGTTTTTTGTGCCTGGGTTTTCATCCCTAAAGGGGGCTTCCTTTGATGTGTATTGGCCTCTGCTTCACTCTGGGTTGATGTTTCACCACTGGAAGTTCAGTATCGCCTGGAAATTTTCTCTGTTGCCACGGGCGTCTGCGTCCAGTTTGCTTGGGTGCCCATGCGTACACCTTACACTCTGAATAGTCTTTCTGGACCAACTCTAGTTTGTTCCACTTGAATTTCACTAGTTCTTTTTTATATATGTCCACTTGTGTGGTAAGTTTGTCAACCTATGCTGTGTCTGGGTCCCCATTTAATGTTTCCAGGTGTGTTTGTTCAAAAGTATCAATCTTAGATTTGATGCTATCCAATTCTCATACAGATCCAGCAATTACAAGAAGGATTAAATCCAGACTGCATTTGTTAAGTATAGCGACCCACTTTCGGTAAGTTAAACTTGCCGATCGTGGGCGCATTCCTGATCCGGAATCCTCTGGGGATCTGCCCGGGCCGGTGATAATCGGACAGTGTAACCCCATGTAATAGAAAATCAATCTCCGGTACTTATGTATTATCTGGACTCCCATGTTAAATGCACCCCATTTTTTCATACCCCTACTATCCAACTACGCATGGAGTTGATTTTATATAGTGTGGCGAGCGCAGCGAGCCACCGTGCCCGAAGCGTGGTGAGCGCACGCGGTCTCATTGCATGGGAGTCCAGATACCCAATCTCCTTCTTGTGGAGTCGTAGTAGAGTTGCTCATTGGGAACATCACGCTCCGTAAGCTTTAGATTCTGTTTGAACCTTATGGCCTCCGCATCTCAGTAGCTCCACGTCTCTCCGACTGGAAGGGTCATAATCTTAAACCCTGCTGTATTCTGCATATCTGTATGTTATGAATATGCTTCACCAACACCTCCACCAAACACTTGTGAGACAGTTCAGATGTAATCAATCCTACATTGTCTCTACAGTTTTATTTAATATGCTGGATATCATGTATCTATATGGGACTGCTGCTAGCATCCATGATATTCACACGTAATATTTTTTGTATGTGTAGTAACAGACAGAGGCGTAGCGAGGGAGGTGCCGGTGGAGCACCAGCTAAAGTAATAAATTATGGATTATTTCAGTGTTCAGTGTATATATATATATATATATATACATATAAATCACAAGGCTGATCTGTGATTTAAGGAGAGTGCTCTGCTTCCATACCTCCTGGTGTGGAAAACTTTGATTATTTCATTGGGGCATGCTGTTGCATGTACCCTTGCCGGGCACCCCACTGCTGTCTCCATTTGGGTGAGAGTGCGGTCATTTCACTTTCTCTATCTATATATATATATATATATATATATATATATATATATATATATATATATATACAGTGCATGCGCACAGACAAGGACAACTATAGACGGAGCGCGCATGCGCACGGAGTTCCCTAACTACCAGACTGAGAGACTTCACTAACCAGGCGCACATGCGCAGTGAAGCCATACGGACGCCGGATGTGTGGCGGAAGTGGGGCGGATGTGATGTCACGCTCCCTGTAAACGGAGCTGACACACTCCAAACCTCCTTCAGCCAGTTGTACATTTTCAAACACTCGTTTTTAACTCGCTACTATGAGGATTGGTGGTATTAACCCCAGTACCTCTTACATAGTCTTGTATCATGGTTTTTTTCAAACGCAATTTTTGTCTAATTAAGCAGTGTTAACGAGGGGGGCGGCACCTCAGACCCTATCCCTGCTATAAATACAGCCTCAGTCATTCTGTCCCTTACCCCTGACGAAGTCCTGTTGGACGAAACATGTTGGGATACTTCTGACTCCTGCTCCTCACTACACTGCCAATAAGTTAAGCTAACTTATGTTTCTACCTACAACTATTTTTTGATAGCAGCTTGAAACAGCAGTTCACTATATATATATATATATATATATATATTTATTTATTTTTTTATTTATTTTTTATATATTTCTTTGTTCTATTTATCTTTCCTTTTTTTTTTTTTATATATCTTGGTTTACTTAGCTTTGCATATATACCAGGTGGCACATTGACACTTTTTTGAATACAGTTTTTTTAGCTCACTTGCTGTGTTCTATTAGTGCAATCAGTATACTAAACTAACACCATCGCCATCCCAGTCTTTTATTACATATTGTCATTTTAGTATCTATTTTTTATCCCCCCCCCCTTTTTTATTCTGTCTTTGTGGTTTATATCTGATACATTTTATATTATGGTTTTATAACAATTTGTGAATATCCATATGTATTTTTATACTTTTCTCTTCTGTGTTTAAATAAATCACTTTTTTTCATACATTGTCCCATGTGAAATACGTGCACAGTAGTCGCTATCCAAAGTCCAAAACAAAAACTTTCTCTACAAATCTATCTATATATATATATATATATATATATATATATATATATATATATATATCAACAAATGCGTTAACCTCAGTGGTGCGCTATTCCTAATCTAACAGCAGCTCCTCCGATATGGTTCTCCTGTTAGTGAGAACCAAAGAAGTACAGAAATGCAGTACCACCTAGCCAATTAACAACTCTAGTATATTCCACTGATGCCGTTATCAGTTATTCTTTAAAAAACACACATAATTCTTCCATCCACTTTTCAAATCAGGAAACGACTCCTAGTCAGACAAATGGTCCTTTATTCATAAAACCCAACGCGTTTCGTCACAGAGGACTTCGTCAGGGGTATGGCAGAAGAAGTTTATCAACCTCACAACAAGGTTCGTGTGGGTGAGTGTTTTCACACTATTGTATAAAATCTATAGGGCTTTGGGATTATAATTCAGGATTATCCTGTTACTGGTCGGTGTAGGAAGATCTTCATTAGAGTTAGAGGGTTAGAGAACCATGGTTATGATAGTACATGGGTAAACTCTTCCCACTTGGATGATCTCTGTATAAGGCCCGCTGGACCGTGGGTGACTTCACTTCAGACCGGATATTTTTCATTCGCCTTAGCTGTTGTGTTCCTAAAAGGGCACTGACAACAGATATAGACACTGGAGTGTGTCCCCTGTTTGAGCATCCAGATATGCCTGCTATCAGAGGTATCTGGATAACTTTCAATCTCATTCTCTGGTTTGGCAACCAATGTGAGATCCAGGAATTCGACTGAAACTGTATGAAACCTGGACGTGAAACTTAAATTGTACTCCTCATTATGTATGTATTTAACAAATTCAGTAAACTGGTCTTCTGTTCCGCTCCATACTACTAAAATATCATCTATATAGTGCTTATAGAGTGCTATAAAGCAACTATATAGATTATTGGCATAAATAAAAATTTTCGCCCATTCCCCCGGAAATATATTTGCGTACCCTGGTGCGCAAATTGTACCCATCGCCGTCCCGTGGGTCTGAACAAAAGACTCTCCAAAAAAAGTAAAATAATTATGATTAAGCACAAAATGTAAACAGTCTTTGATAAAAAGGGCTTTTTCACTTGTTACGTTGGCATCATTATTCAATGTAATGGATACTGCTTCTATTCCCTTTATATGGGGTATAGACATATAGAGTGAGTTTATATCAATCATATCCCATTTATAATGTGGCAACCATTGTAAATTCTCCACCAATTGCAGCACTGCGGTGGAATCATTTACATACGATTCTAATGCTGGAACATAGTTTTTTAGTTGGCTGTCCACATATTCAGAGACTCTTGATGTTACAGATACCAAAAACAAACAAGATACCGACAGTTCTTTCAGGCGCTCCTTCCTTGTGTCCCTCCTTCACATGTATTTCAAAGGGTTATTCATGAAACATGTAAGGAAAAGACAGGGATATAGTGTAAAACCTTAAAATATAGAAATAAATCTATCCCAAGGTGTATTAAGATGGGAACCGTACCCGATTCAATTGTCCACTAAATAAGTAGACAATCTGCGCATGTGGTTAGTATATAGGCAAACAGGTCTTCAAATGCGGTCCTCCTTATTTCTCCATATTTCTCCCGTGAGTAGAGGATATACAAGAAGATATCTCCATATGGTGAAATACCGTTTTATTGAAGACACACAAAATTTAAAATATACAACATGAAAATGGGATAAATGTTTTGGACTCTCACCAGAATGAGATGTCTACTTAAACAAAAGCAGACTCAAACAGCGTGTGATGGTGATACTTCAGGCGTCCCTGGATACTGCTTGATCTCCCGGTCCTGGTGGTCTGTCCAAAGCACATCAATCCCCTCCGCCAACGCGTTTCAGACTGATTCTGTCCTTTATCAAGGCTTGGAGACATGTTGTCTTGCTAGGGTATTTATACCCAAACATACCACTTAAAAGAATTGGCCTAATTCCAGACATAGACTACTAACCACTATTACATCCTATCTGTTCACATTAAAACAGTTAAAAAATCCAACCCGGTTTTCGTGATTACCGGCATCATGCTGATATAGAAATCAGCTGTAGTTGCGCCGGACTCCGTTCCGGAACTTCCGTGCGTTCCACCAGCAACGGAAGCCGGAAGTTGGCTGTGTTCCATTTACTCTTGGTGACGCAGTGCGTCGCGTGCATCCATACTCCCGGTCTCGCGATGACTTACAGCGCTTGTACGCGCTATGCGTGTCAGTCTGGTCGGAAGTGCTGACCCTCACTGCGTTCCACCTCCATCTCGCGATAATTCAGAGTCCCAGTATTATGATAGCGCTATGCGTGTCATCATAGAGAATAGTCCCGGAAGTCAATGCGTTCCACCACCATTTTTCATGTTGTCATTGACAACAATGACAACATGAAAAATGGTGGTGGAACGCATTGACTTCCGGGACTATTCTCTATGATGACACGCATAGCGCTATCATAATACTGGGACTCTGAATTATCGCGAGATGGAGGTGGAACGCAGTGAGGGTCAGCACTTCCGACCAGACTGACACGCATAGCGCGTACAAGCGCTGTAAGTCATCGCGAGACCGGGAGTATGGATGCACGCGACGCACTGCGTCACCAAGAGTAAATGGAACACAGCCAACTTCCGGCTTCCGTTGCTGGTGGAACGCACGGAAGTTCCGGAACGGAGTCCGGCGCAACTACAGCTGATTTCTATATCAGCATGATGCCGGTAATCACGAAAACCGGGTTGGATTTTTTAACTGTTTTAATGTGAACAGATAGGATGTAATAGTGGTTAGTAGTCTATGTCTGGAATTAGGCCAATTCTTTTAAGTGGTATGTTTGGGTATAAATACCCTAGCAAGACAACATGTCTCCAAGCCTTGATAAAGGACAGAATCAGTCTGAAACGCGTTGGCGGAGGGGATTGATGTGCTTTGGACAGACCACCAGGACCGGGAGATCAAGCAGTATCCAGGGACGCCTGAAGTATCACCATCACACGCTGTTTGAGTCTGCTTTTGTTTAAGTAGACATCTCATTCTGGTGAGAGTCCAAAACATTTATCCCATTTTCATGTTGTATATTTTAAATTTTGTGTGTCTTCAATAAAACGGTATTTCACCATATGGAGATATCTTCTTGTATATCCTCTACTCACGGGAGAAATATGGAGAAATAAGGAGGACCGCATTTGAAGACCTGTTTGCCTATATACTAACCACATGCGCAGATTGTCTACTTATTTAGTGGACAATTGAATCGGGTACGGTTCCCATCTTAATACACCTTGGGATAGATTTATTTCTATATTTTAAGGTTTTACACTATATCCCTGTCTTTTCCTTACATGTTTCATGAATAACCCTTTGAAATACATGTGAAGGAGGGACACAAGGAAGGAGCGCCTGAAAGAACTGTCGGTATCTTGTTTGTTTTTGGTATCTGTTAAGTGTGTTTGGTGACACATTTGCCGTGCAGGTCAGGCTGCTCCACAGCGCAGCATTCTGTCCCAAAAAAACCTATTGTATTTCTTGATGTTACAGAGTCTATGCCCGACACTATTGGGCGTCCTGGGAGGGGTGGTCTGGTTCTTATGTATTTTGGGTAGTTGGTATATGATTGCGATTCTGGGACGTTGGTTCCACATATATTCATATTCTGCCTTGCATAGAATTCTATTCTTTAAACCCATAGACAATAAATTTTTCAGTACAGTTAGATATTCATCAGTCGAATCTTTTAACAGTTTTTTATAAGATACTTCATCATTTAACTGTCTATACATTTTATTTACATAATCAGTTCTATTGAGTATGACCAGACCACCCCCTTTATCAGCTTGTTTGATAACCAAGCTGGGATCATCTACCAGTTCTTTCAGTGCTTTGGTTACTTTCTGATTTAAGTTCTTATTTTTATGGGGTATAACTTCCTCTATTTTATCAAAGTCTCCCTTCACGAGTTGAAAGAATAACTCCAGGTTTGCACCTTTTGATTCAATAGGATAAAATGTGCTTGGTCGTTTTAGACCTGATGAGTTGGATTCTCTCAAGGAATTATTTTGTTCCCAATTTTTTAGGACTGCCCCTGACTTGATTTCATTTTTCATAAAATGGCGCTTCAGCGTCATTTTTCTAATGTACAGGTTGAAATCCATATACGATGCAAATTTATTCACCCCCATGGTAGGTGCAAAAGACAACCCCTTTTGTAGTAGGGAAGTCTGTGCATCTGTTAATTTAACATACGATAGATTAAAAATGCCCTTAACTGTAGTTTTATTTAATTGAGAGTCCGTCGCTTGAAAAACGGGACTCTTTCTCCTACCGCCTCTTTTGCCCCAATTGGTTATGTATTATCCTTCATTTTGCAATGATATTGGAAGATTGGTAAGTGCTCTTATTTGGATACTCTTTATATTTGGCTGTACCCCCTGGAATTTAGCGCCTAAGACATGCAACCCAGCAGTTGGACATGAGGGTCGTGTGTGCCAGCTCCATCTATCTTTATATATTTATATATATATATATATATATATATATATATATATATATATATATATATATATATATATATATATATATATATATATATATATATATACAAATGGAGACCCAGACTGGGCACAGCCACAGTTTCACAGAATAGAAGTGCGTCCTTAATCAGGATGTACTGCAGCTCTCTCCACAAAGCCAGACCGTAGCTTTAGATATCCCAATCACATGTAAAAGAAATTGGAAAAGAAGTGCAAATATGAGCAATAAGTAAAACAAATTTTAGTAAAAGTGCAGACTCACATACATCATAGAAAACAGCAAACAGCTTGCCACAATGAAATCCACCACGGTGCACTAACGACTGGAATAGCCGAGACCAGCTTTTTCACCGCCGCCGAGGCCTCCATGAACGTCAGGAACGTCAAGACACAGCGTCGTAGGTTTAGGCCACGCCCATGGCGTTTCATCATCTAGGGACTTCCAGTCGTTAGTGCACCGTGGTGGATTTCATTGTGGCAAGCTGTTTGCTGTTTTCTATGATGTATGTGAGCATGCACTTTTAGTAAAATTTGTTTTACTTATTGCTCATATTTGCGCTTCTTCTCCAATTTTTTACATATATATATATTTTTATATATATATATATATGTGTATGTATGTCTACTCTCCATTTGTGTGTCTCTGAAACACTGCCATCTGATGCAATCACAAGGCAGCAGACTAACTTTCGAGGCATTTACTTTGAGCAGGCTTACTAGTATTAGTATATAAGGTGTTGCAGTGCAATAAGGCTGGTGATATAACACACAATGTCAGTGCCAAGATAAGAATAAGCATTTAGAATTTGCAAGATATCACATTAAGGGCATACAGTTCACTATTAAATGTTCAATAGACTAGAAGTAATAATTACTGTGAGTTATAATGCTGTTGGCAGAAACAAGTTTCCAAAGAATCAAAGCTTCATGCATTTACAATAAAACTACAGATAACCTATTTGGCAATAACCTCCACAACTGTTTTTGTCCCTAGGTTACTAAATCACATAAATTGAACTACATAATGTTTATAGATGGCCAGGTGCAGACAACCTAATCTTATCTGCCATTTGTTTTAGGGCAGCTGCAACAGTTGTTCTCTGTTAATAAGTTACTATATTCCATTTTATGTTTGATGTTAGTATTAAATATATAGAGAGAGAATATTCCAAAAAGACAGGCACCCTCCTGCAGCTTCATCATCTACCACGGAGCTCAAGCCCAATATAAATATAACACTTCAGTGGGTGCTCGCCACTAGAATGCCATCATTAGCTTTATCTTATAGTAGATATTTACTATTTCGAAGGTGGCAAGAAATCTTTGTATAGGAGCATATGCTTATAATCATTTGAACTGCTTTCTATTTAAAACAAATCTGACATGTACATTGAGCAAATAAAGCCATATATTCCATGTAAATTGGTATTGAAGAAATGTGTTAAATAGGAAGGGTGGCTGTAACTAGAGTGATCAGAATAAATCATTATTATGTAAGTGTAAAGGTCACTAAATCTTTGGTGGATATTATGTGTCTCTGTGCCTCATAGCTTGTGAAGAGTTGAGTTATGGTAGGCAGAATGTGATGCTAATGAAAAGGTCACAGGTGGTGGTCAATTGGCACCAATTCAGGTGATATGAAAGTGCAAGGAGAGATGCCCAATTCAGACCTGATCGCTAGGCAGCATATAGGCAAGCGCACGCCCCCTTGCTGATCGAATCCCCGCATCACGATGCGAGCGGTTGTGTGCACTTACACATACAGTATGCTCGCATGCCCCCACACAGAGGACAAATCATTAGATGGTTACTCACAATTGAATGATTTCTCCTCTCTTCGCAGATAACAGTAAGCCTGTACTTACCTTTATCCTGGACGGTGTTGTTTGATTGGCGGTGGGAGCTCTTGTCATGTGACATCATCCGCCTTCCCCAAGCAGGCAGGGACATGCCTGCGTTCGCATGTGTCCGCCCAGTGTTTCCATGGACACGCCCACCATTTTTGTAAGACTGCCCATAAAACATTGAGTGGACCCCAGCGGCCGCCCCCTGCCTGTCAATCAGTTTGAAAACTCATCAAAGGCGTTAGCTCCAGGGGTTAGCGCATGAGCTACTATGCACATGTACACGCCCCTACCATCAGAGACTGGGATTAATTCACTGCTCAAGGTGCAGGTCTGAATCAGCCCCAAAGTCAAAGCATAATTTCAAGCATTTTTTTTTTTTTAAACTCCACTCCATTTTTTGGGGGGTGGAACTTATCCTCCTCTAAGAACCTTGTTTAGATGAGTTACTAAATTAAATTACATGTACTGTAAAAATTATTTTCCTATAAATTAGGCAAAAAAATTAATTATTTAGCCAGTCACAAGACAAGCAAGTCACTATTCTTAGATGCATTCTCTAAAACCAATTTAACTTTTCACTTGGAGAATCGCAGAGTGGTGACAAGACAGATACATGGCCAGAAGTAGAAGGAACAGATGGTGAAATAATTTGTATACTTTCCCATGGAACTCGACTGAATATTATCAACTGATAACTGTATAGCCCTAATTCTGGTTCACTCGCAAAGGCAAATTCCTTCTCAAATGGCCAGAACCATGTGCACTGCAGATGGGGGCAGATTTAACTTGTGCATAGAGAATTAGATTTGGGTGAGTTATTTTGTTTCTGTGCAGGGAAAATACTGAATGCTTTATTGTTACACTGCAATATTGATCTCACTTTGAAGTAAAACCCCACCCAAATCTAATTCTCTGCACGTGTTACATCTGGCCGCATTCCCCCCCCCCCCTGCAGTGCACATGGTTTTGTACATTTGAGAAGGAATTTTCCTTTGCGAGTGAACAAGTATAAGGGCCTATATGTAGCAAGTAATACTGAAATTCAATTGAACACTTGCTAAAACCTGTGTTTACAGAGGTCCATCTTTTAACATTATTTGTATGTCTTTCTTCATCAAAATGTGTTTGATCCATTCCACAGGATTTGAAACAAAAGTGCACATCTTTCTTTTTCAGTCATAGTATCTAGACATAAATTGCATATTTGTTGTTCGAATATTAAGAAAATCTGTATTTAATGTATGATTTTTTTTTTAACATTAACCTACCCATTAAATATTGTGTTTTCACCATCAAAAATAGTTACTTGTATTCTAGGTATATTTATTTATTTACAGTTTCTTGTATAGCGCAGCAGATTCCGTTGCGCTTTACAATAGTAGACAGTGATAAGACAAACTGGGTAACAACAGACAGACTTGGAGGTAGGAGGGCCCTGCTGCAAGCTTACAATCTATAGGGATATAGGGGGGAAACATAAGGACAGGCACCAGTAATAGCAGTTACAAGTCCAGAAGGGAAGCTATATAATACATAAGTGTCTCAGAGGGTTATGCATGTAGAACTTAAATATGATAGGCTTATATATATATATATAAGAAAAATAAACTTTTAACAGTTACATACTTGACTCTGCAATATTTTTCCCAGAAAAAAAGAGGAATGTTTCATCACTAAATACATATCCAGTACTCATGACAGCCAGAATGGTTTGAGATTTGTTTGGGGATATTTGGAGTAATAGAAGGACAACTTTATATACACCGCTCAAAAAAATAAAGGGAACACTTAAACAACACACTGTAACTCCGTCAATCACACTTCTGTGAAATCAAACTGTCCACTTAGGAAGTAACACTGATTGATAATCAATTTCACAAACTGTTGTGCAAATGGAATAGACAACAGGTGGAAATTATAGGCAATTAGCAAGACACCCCCAATAAAGGAGTTGTTCTGTAGGTGGTGACCACAGACCAATTCTCAGCTTCTATGCTTTCTGGCTGATGTTTTAGTCAATTTTGAAAGCTGGCGGTGCTATCACTCTAGTGGAAGGATGAGACAGAGTCTACAACCTACACAAGTGGCTCAGGTAGTGCAGCTCATCCAGGATGGCACATCAATACGAGCTGTGGCAAGAAGGTTTGCTGTGTCTGTCAGCGTAGTGTCCAGAGCATGGAGGCGCTACCAGGAGACAGGCTAATACATCAGGAGATGTGGAGGAGGCCATAGGAGGGCAAAAATGCAGCAGCAGGCCTTTGTGCAAGGAGGAACAGGAGGAGCACTACAAGAGCCCTGCAAAATGACCTACAGCAGGCCACAAATGTGCATGTGTCTACTCAAATGGTCAGAAACAGACTCCATGAGGGTGGTATGAGGGCCCGATGTCCACAGGTGGGGGTTGTGCTTACAGCCCAACACTGTGCAGGACATTTGGCAGAGAACACCAAGATAGGCAAATTCGCCACTAGCACCCTGTGCTCTTCACAGATGAAAGCAGGTTCACACTGAGCACATGTGACAGACATGAGAGAGTCTGGAGACACCAAGGAGAATGTTCTGCTGCCTGCAAAATCCTCCAGCATGACCGGTTTGGCAGTGGGTCAGTAATGGTGTGGGGTGGCATTTCCGCCGCACAGCCCTTCATGTGCTCGCCAGTGGTAGCCTGACTGCCATTAGGTACCGAGGTGAGATCCTCAGACCCCTTGTGAAGACCATATGCCTGTGCGGTTGGCCCTGGGTTCCTCCTAATGCAAGACAATGCTAGACCTCATGTGGCTGAAGTGTGTCAGCAGTTCCTGCAAGAAGGAGGCATTGACTGGCCCGCCCGTTCCCCAGACATGAATCCAATTGAGCACATCTGGGACATCGTGTCTCGCTCCATCCACCAACGCCACGTTGCACCACAGACTGTCCAGGAGTTGGCGGATGCTTTAGTCCAGGTCTGGGAGGAGATCCCTCAGGAGATCATCAAGCACCTCATCAGGAGTATGCCCAGGCCTTGTAGGGAGGTCATACAGGCATGTGGAGGCCACACACACTACTGAGCCTCATTTTGACTTGTTTTAAGGACATTAATTGTTTTAAGGACATAAGTTGGATCAGCCTGTAGTGTGTTTTTCCATTTTAATTTTGAGTGTGACTCAAATTCCAGACCTCCATGGGTTAATAAATTTGATTTCCATTTATAATTTTTGTGTGATTTTGGGGGTTATTCTGGTTGGTTCGGGCGGACCATGTTCTCACGGTCTGGAGGTTTTTTCTTCTGCGCCTGGGTATCATTCGCTATGCGCATGTGCGGCGTCAGCAAACCGCTGATGAACGGACTGTCCCGAGCAAAAATCCTATCCGCAATCACATGGTGACAGTGGGCGTGATGTGGGCATTTTTAGGGGAGAGCCTAGAAAACTGGGCGTATACCTGGGCGTACACTGGTGTGTGCACTCAAACTGCATGGAGGGACAACCGCCTCGTTCGGCGAGCTTAATGTGCATTTTGGGCCAAAAACAGTCGGACGCCAAAGAGTGCTCAATACCACTCTTAGAGTTTACTCCTGAGTGCGGCCGCTCTGGTCTGCTTATTAACGCCAATTACAATTAAATTGCATACACCGGACTGCAATATTAAGCAATGCTGCAGGCTATTAAGTGAAATGCCTCATTTCAGTACCTGCAAGCCACACAAAGCCCAGAAATACATAGGAAGGTTCTCTTTCTACACTTCTCAGTATTAATGCAAATACACGTTTCAATATGTCCAGGTAGTTATTTTTTAACCATCTACACCCTTAGTGAAAGTGTGTTTTACATCTTTACAAAGCAGAATACACAATTCATCGGAGTGGACATGTGTCAACTTTTTCACTGCAACACAAACATACAAGTCTAATGTATTTTTTAAACACATCTATCACGTCTAACACCAACAATGTGTTTTTGGGTCACCATTTCTACTTGCAATGTTTGTTAAATGTCATATGCTCATGGACACTATTTTGCACACAATCTCACTAATATTTACCTTGGACATAAATTTCACGATCGGGGAGACACGCTGAGTCTCCGAGCGAAAAAGGCTGAGATCCATCCCTTGCACATTGGCGTACGCTCATATGTACGCCAGGTGTCGGTGGGAGAGGGCTGAGATCCATCCGTGCACGGTGGCGTATGCTCAAATGTACGCCACTCCCCTTTGTCGGGGTCTGTGACCGTCCGTGTGCGGCTGTTCTGGGGGCCGACTCACGCTCGCCCGAAAGAATGCGGTATTTGCTCGAAAGGACCGTACGTACGGCGGTCCGCCCGCACCAACCAGAATAAGGCCCTTTGTCCTCAGCACATTCAACTATATAAAGAACAAAGTATTTAATAATAATATTTCATTCATTCAGATCTAGGATGTGCGATTTTAGTGTTCCCTTTATTTTTTTAGCAGTGTATTTTGTAAATACTAATGTAGAGAATATATTAAGGGGTTTGTGATGTTCCCTAGGCTGCTACTTTTTGTTTATTTATTTTATTACTCCCCAGGTGATGATGCATCTCACCCATAGTGATATGTATTAAATCTTCACCTTTATTTGTATATCCACTAAAATATGGAAGAAGGAAAAAAAAATTTTCAATTCAATTAAATGTACATATGTATGAGAACAACACAGTTATACAAGGCTGTGTTTGCAATAAATTAATCAATTGGCAAGTTCATTTCCCAGGCATATGGACATATGTATGGTTATCATGTATATTTATTTTCATGATATGTGAATATTCTTAAATAAATTTAACCGTTTATTTTGGACTCTATTTGGCACATAATTAACATAAAAACATAGAATTTGACGGCAGATAAGAACCACTTGGCCCATCTAGTCTGCCCCTTTTTTTAAACAATTGAAAAGGAATACTCTAAATTAATTTGTTTATTAATGTGCTCCAGTCCATTCTCAATACATATATTCTTCTAATACTACACAAGTTGCTTGGCTAGTTTGCCAGGTATTGTTACAAAATAACAATACCTCAAAAGTCATTATGAGTATGCAACAAATAGTAAGAATTTAGGGCCTAATTCAGAGTTGATCACTGAGGTGCAAATTTGCAGATTGAACGATTATTGAATGACTGCCCATGCCTATGCAAGCGCAAGGCCTAATAGCAACAGAAATTGATTATGGATCGTAAACACAACTTGGCCAGAGGTTGACTGTCCGGAAGTCAGAATCTAGAGGTGGACACCTGCTGTTTTCTGAAAATGTCAGGAAAAAATTCAGAAAAAAAAAACAATGCGTATCTATAGGCGCTGTCTTATCTGCTGCTCAGGAGGGAATTGTGGAAGCCCTCTATAAATATCAAAGTAGTAGAAAGAGGGGGGTTTGAGCAGCACTGGGTTTCACTGAAAGAACCACTGATATCCGAATAAAATTAACAATTTATTTATGTAGATTAATAAAAGCAATGATCAATGCTGAAAAGAATCAGTCTTTATTGAGGCCTCTGGATTCCCCTGTCCCTATTGGTATAGGTTGGGTGACTTAGGTGTTTAGCCTTTAAATAAGTATAGTTCCGGAATAATACCCAGCTGAAAATATTGGTTACCCTTGATCATTGCTTTTATTATTTTATTTTTAATATCACAATACTAATTATTGTACATTTATAATTTGTTTAATTTTATTTGGATATCAGTGGTTCTTTCAGTGAAACCCTGCGCTGCTCAAACCCCACTTTTTCTACGGTCAGGAAAACATGCAGGTGTGCCAAGCCTTTTAAGGAAGGGTCTGTGGCGTCAGCACCGGCCTCGATCAGCCTGTCTCTGTCGCAGATTACCAATAGGTTCAGACTTACTCACATTTGCACGGACTGCAAAAAATATTCAATGGTTCAGGTATTGCGTATGGATTTGCGAGTGGTAGCGATCAACGATAATTAGCAATTCTTTCGCAGATTTACACGGGGCAGGTTTTATTTCTGTCTGGGTGGCGGCTATATACTCAGTCATCTGCAACTTTGCAGATTAGCGATCAGGTCCGAATCAGGCCCTTAGAGCAGTTGACAACTTGATGACAGTACCTACAGTATATGAATATATAATGATTGGGGGTAAATGCAATATACATCATAAACATATAGGGGGACATTTACCAAAATGGATTCGTAGAAAAAAGGTGTATTCGTAGGCAGAAATACACCTTTTTTTTACGAATTTGTATTTTTGGGATTTACAATCCCAAAAATACAACAATTCGTAGTCCTAAAGATGAAACATTCGTTTTTGTATTTACAAATACGAATGTCTACACCATCGATAGGATACGACAGAAATCACCATTCAAAAGAATGGTGGTTTCTGATTTACTAAGCAGCCGTACTGACAATACGGCTGCTTAGTGGTGTGAAACACCCACGCAAATAGAACACCATTTTCCTGTTCTATTTGCGTTTTAGCCTGCACGGATCAGTCAGATCCGTGCAGGCTGCAGTGTAAAAAAATAGAAAAATAAATAAATTAAAAAAAAACCGGCGTGGGGTCCCCCCCACAGCTGAAACCAGCACCAGGCTGAAGGAGCCGGGGCCGGTAATTAAAAATCAGGGAACCCGACAAATAGGGGTTCCCCGATTTTTAACAACCTGCCCCAGGCTCCAGGTCCGGGGCTGGTTCCCAAAATACGGGGGACAAAATGACTAGGGGTCCCCCGTATTTCAAGAACCAGTCCCAGGCACAACCAGCCGGCAGGGTAATGCCACAGCCGGGGGGAGACTTTTTATGCAAGTCCCCCCGGCCAAAGCATTAACCCTACCGACCAGTCAGCCTGGCCAGGGGCCCTGGGGGAGTGGGGACCCCCCCAATGAAGGGGTCCCCCCCCTCCAGGACTTACCTGACCAGGCTGAAGCCTGGTACTGTCCCCGATGCCCCTGGGCGGTGGGCATCGGGCTGATTATGGTGTAAAAATAAGGTTAAACTATTGTTTTTTACTGTGGCACTACAAGTGCCAGCAAGCCTCCCCAGCAAGCTGGGACTTGGAGAACCACAAGTCCCAGCCTGCTGGGCATTAAAGGGCCCGCTGGCACTTGTAGTTCCACAGTTAAAAAAATAGTGCACAAAACACACTGACACACTTTTAAAATAAAATTGTATTACATACAAAGCCCACACATACTAATACTTACCTATCTTCTTCCCATAGGTCGCCCTGGTCCTGTGTCGTCGTGTTCTGGTCCTGTGTCGTCTTCTTCCTCCATGTCGACCGTCGCTGTCGCCGTCCGGATCCGACGAAATCCATTTGGGAAGCTGTGGAAGGAAACCATACTCACCTGTCCCAGCGCGACGTAGTCCAGGTAAGTGTCTTGGCAAAAAAACAAACCGACACCCGAAACCAAGCGGACACGACGGAGACGCACGGTGTGTACATCGTGCGGCTCCGCCTCCCGAATGCCGCTATTGGCTGCCTTGCGGCCTAGCGGCTCCTGATTGGCCGCTAGGCCGCAAGGCGGCCAATAGCGGCATTCGGGAGGCGGAGCCGCACGATGTAAACAAACACCGTGCGTCTCCGTCGTGTCCGCTTGGATTCGGGTGTCGGTTTGTTTTTTTGCCAAGACACTTACCTGGACTACGTCGCGCTGGGACAGGTGAGTATGGTTTCCTTCCACAGCTTCCCAAATGGATTTCGTCGGATCCGGACGGCGACAGCGACGGTCGACATGGAGGAAGAAGACGACACAGGACCAGAAGACGACGACACAGGACCAGGGCGACCTATGGGAAGAAGATAGGTAAGTATTAGTATGTGTGGGCTTTGTATGTAATAAAATTTTATTTTAAAAGTGTGTCAGTGTGTTTTGTGCACTATTTTTTTAACTGTGGAACTACAAGTGCCAGCGGGCCCTTTAATGCCCAGCAGGCTGGGACTTGTGGTTCTCCAAGTCCCAGCTTGCTGGGGAGGCTTGCTGGCACTTGTAGTGCCACAGTAAAAAACAATAGTTTAACCTTATTTTTACACCATAATCAGCCCGATGCCCACCACCCAGGGGCATCGGGGACAGTACCAGGCTTCAGCCTGGTCAGGTAAGTCCTGGAGGGGGGGGACCCCTTCATTGGGGGGGTCCCCACTCCCCCAGGGCCCCTGGCCAGGCTGACTGGTCGGTAGGGTTAATGCTTTGGCCTTGCATAAAAAGTCTCCCCCCGGCTGTGGCATTACCCTGCCGGCTGGTTGTGCCTGGGACTGGTTCTTGAAATACGGGGGACCCCTAGTCATTTTGTCCCCCGTATTTTGGGAACCAGCCCTGGAGCCTGGGGCTGGTTGTTAAAAATCGGGGAACCCCTATTTGTCGGGTTCCCTGATTTTTAATTACCGGCCCCGGCTCCTTCAGCCTGGTGCTGGTTTCAGCTGTGGGGGGGACCCCACGCCGGTTTTTTATTTATTTATTTTTTCTATTTTTTTTTACACCTTGCAGCCTGCACGGATCTGACTGATCCGTGCAGACTGCTAGAAATAATTCGTATTAGCGGCCGTATATACGGCCGCTAATACGAATCATTACACCATCGGAGGGTTACAAAGCAGTCGTATCTGACTGCTTTGTAACTGATCCTCCGGAACACGAGTTTGCATACGACTTAAACAGTCGTATGCAACCGTAGGGAAAATACGAATACGAAAAACATGGTTTTTCATATTGGTAAATTTCCCCCATAATGTATACTTCAAAAACAAGTATTTTAACTAAAAAATTATAAGATATATCTGCATAGTGTGTGGAACATATCATGTTGCCTGAAACTGACAGCAGCAGCTGGGATCATCCGGCTCAAGTCTGACCATGAAGTTTAATAAAGCAAACAAAACATTCTGAACTGGTTTAGTCAAAACAGACACAGTGGTGCAAACATCATGATACAGCAATAACCAATTTCTAGAAAGTTACATATACTGTATATACTACCAGTAACATTAGATTGAGGCAAATTGACTTGGCTGATTTGATTATGAATCAGATAAGCAAGTGGGACACATGGTATGAGCAAGCTACTGGAAACCTATAACACCCTTAAAGGAAGTCAGTTTAACAAAACACATTGGGTAATAAGTGCAGGACTGACCACTACTGGAAACACATGCTGTCAAGAGCACACATGCTGAATGTGGCAGGACAGTATTTAGGCATTTATCAATATTACGGATTGGACTGCAAGGAATGTGTGTCGAGTAAGGACATTTTCTAGATTTATAAATTTGCTATAGAAAACTTTGCACAGTACTGGGAATCTGTTTAGTAACTTTTACAGTTATCTCTGGTATGATTGTCTCATAAGATCCAACAAGTGATTCTGCTATCCCTCCTTATAGATGAGATAAAGGAAATGCATGATAAATAAATGTGTGTACTCTATCAGCCAATCAATGTCCTGCAATTGCTATGTAAGCCTTTCCTGAATGTCATGTGATGGCCAGAGCAATAAGTCCCATCCTGATTTCAAGGCTGCTGTATGCAGTAGGCTATCTTGCTCTCCCAGTTCTGTTTCCCATGGCTCTCTGCATTGCTGGGTATCCTTCATGTGAATCTTTCCTACCTGAGGATCCAGAGCTTAAAACTTGACTATCTTCCTTCAGCCTCATTTAAGACCTTGTGGTAGGTGTGCAATGTCCTGCCACTATTTCTGATGTGGAAAATAGCGGCGGGACCCTATTCAATGCTGTTTTTAGCGACAGCATTGAAAAGGGATCACGGCACAACGAGACCAACTTTAGAAGCTGTCGGGCCTGTTCTGCCGATAATGCCCGTGGATTGTCACGATCCTGGCCACAGATCGCCAATCCACAGCCATTTTCACAGCCACGTCCCCTTTTTGCCGGTCAGCAGGCGGGACATTGAATCCCGCCTGCAGATCTGCTGTCGGTCAAACCGCAAACGTGCCAGGATCACGGCTATCAAGAGGGATCGACAGCCGTGATCCTGGATTGCATACCCCCCTGTGACTGGAGTGGAACACCTGTCCCACTCTAGCAAAGGTGTCCTAAAGTGAGCTCTGTGAGCAGAGAAGGTATCACTGAGCAGAAGGGCAAAAGGCTTGGTTTAGAGGAGGATTATCAATAGATCAAATACTACAGATATGAACAGAATGGATTTAAATGTTTTAAAAAGTTGGATTTTCTAAATAATACAGAATAAACTACACAGGTTAGGGGGTAGATAATATAAATGGTGAGCTATATGTTGTAACAAAAAGGCAGCATTTAAAGCTGGAAGAAAAGGATATGATACAGCGCTCAGGTTTATCTGAATTTATTACAATTTTAAAATTTTAAAGCATGACAATACAATGTATATGAGAATTCTCAAATATAAAAAATGAAAAAATGAGTAAAAATGATTAAAAGGGTCTGCTACAAGCACTCAATATTGGAGCCAATTTGAATGTTCTGAATAAACACTGGGGTGTATAGTTACCATACGTGGTGGATGGCTTTATAGGAATTTGAGAAGTAAAATAGTCCCGGAGATTTCCCAGTGAAGGATTCCTGTGTTTCTCACAATGGAGGCGATGGTATGGCAGTCCTTAAGGTACAGCTGGTACCAAATAAAAACGGCTGCTGGTTCCAGGAAATCCGCAATGATGTGAGACAAAACTGGTCCGGGTAAGACGTCCTCTACGCTTGTAGGGAAATAATATGGAGCTGTATAGTAGCTGGGTGGCTATCCAATATGATGCTGGAGCAAGGATATGGGCTCAACGCGTTTCAGCGTGTTCACACGCCTTCATCAGGAGCTGGAATGATTTGTCACTGTCAGGGTTCACCCTTTTATTCCCTGAGATTGATTAGGGAACTGAATTCAGGTGTGGAAGGGGCTTCATGGGAAATCCCATGAAAACATATAAAAATAAACAAACGTTAAAAAAACCCTAATGAGTTTAATATGAATGCACAGAAGGATTGATTTCTAAACGATTATGAATCGTGTAGATAGCATAAAAACACATTAATGTCAAAACATATGTGAATAAAGTTTTGCAATGGTGTGGTCACGTGACCTCCGTGAGTCACGTGATCCGGAAATGCAAATGCATGATCCGATATACAAGCACAGAATAGCAAGATTTATAATAGGGAGTTTGGATGGAAGCACATGTATAAGTGGTATAGATGGACCAGATCTTAAGACTGAAAACCGCTTGGTTTAAAACTGCTCCGTTCTCTGTAACGGAGTGTTAGCTTAAATGCTCAGTGTGGGCGGAAGTGACGTCGCGCCCTGTATGCGTTTGGGCGGAAGTGACTGGAGGGAGTCACTCAATGTGTTGTACGATCTAAAAGGGGCGGAAGTAGCGTCACGCCCAGTGCTAGTGCTGGCGGATGTGGTAATGGTCCGCCGTTTGGGGACATCTATATGTCGGAAAAACGGACATGACGCCCAAATTCCGATATAACGGAGCTGATCATGGAGGGCGGAACTAAGTGTCTATTATTACATATGGTTGGCAAAATTCATGTGCTTCACATCCAATGTAAATACATTTAGTATTGATTATTCTTAGTACATATGCTGGATCTCAACATGGAGGAGGAAATTGTTATACATATATGAGTAAAAAATAATGATAATAAATAAATAAAAATAGATAAATAAATAAATAAACAAACAAATAAATCAAACAAAGAGGCAATGGAATTGTGGGGATCTAGATCATACATCAATATGCTGGTGTCTCAGTCTCCAAGGAAAATATTGGAGAGAGGTATACAATAGAAATACAAATAACAACAATAACAGCAACATTAGGATGTAAAAGTCTATAGATAGGGTAAGAATTTGTAAATTTTATGAGAGATAAAATTTAAAGATGATAATAATGATTTGACAAAAAATGAGAAGACGTAGAGAAATTGAACTTAGTTATTACTTGATTTTTGTATCTTTAGATTATATCAAAAGGTACTAGCAAAGAATCTACATAACTTGCTGAGGGAGGGTAATTAGCAGAGAATACACATATCATGCTAAAGGAGGTTGGCAAGGACTAGGGAGAGAGTTGATGGTATTGAAGTGATACATTGTAAGATGTTATTTAATACATATTTTCAGGGGAATATATCGGAAAAGAGGAGGGTTATATGTACCAGGGGTTGCCAGAGGGGGGGGGGGGTTATCATAGGACGCTATTAAGCTCTAATGCCTCATTCAATCCCTCCGGATGGAGGCAATTTAGCTTAAAAGTCCAAAAGACTTCTTGTCGGCAGAGTGTTTTGTATCTGTCACCTCCTCTTAGAGAGTGAGGAATATGTTCAAGACCTGTTATTTGAATGTATTTGGGATCCTTTTCGTGGACATGCAGAAAATGTCTGGAGACACTATGACAAATAAGTCCCTTAAGTATGTTTCGGCGATGTTCGAGAAAACGTACTTTTAGTGGGCGCGTGGTGCGTCCCACGTATCTCAAACCACAACTACAAATTAAAAGGTAGATAACATAACTGGTATCGCAGTTGATGAAATTTTTGATCATTATTTGTTCGCCTTCTGCATTAACACTTATGGTCTTCTTTGTGGTGTATTGGCACATAGTGCATCGGTTTTTTCCACATTTGTGGGAGCCAGGAACTGGCACTCAAAGTATTGGAGGGTTCTTCAATTTTTTTCAGATAACTAGGGGCTAAATAGGATTTAAGGGACCGATTCTTTTTGTATATAACTACCGGTTTATTTGGTATCAGGTCTTTAAGAATTTTGTCCTGTCTGAGGATGTTGTAATTTTTATTGATGATCCGTTTAATTTGTACGTGTGCATTATTATATTTACATATAAAGGCCATCTCATATTCTTTATTGTTTGTTTTTTTGGAATTCTGTTTTAACAGTACTTCCCTGTCCATTATTTGTACTTCTCTTAGAGCTTTTTGTAGGAGGGGGTCTGGGTATCCTCTAGATCTAAAGGAGGATATCATATCTGAAGCTTGAAGATTAAAAGTGTCCAGGGAGGAGCAATTGCGGCGTATTCGCATGAGTTGTCCCTTCGGTATATTAACTTTCCAGGACTGATGGTGTGAGCTATTGAAATGCAGATATGACTGCGTATCTACTGTTTTAGTGAAATTTGCTGTGGTGATTTTAGAATCTACTATGTGTAGGGAGATGTCTAAAAAATCAATGTGAGTAGAATCAAAATGGGAAGTGAATGATAAATTAAAAGAATTTTGATTAAGCGTAGTGACAAATTGTTGTGCAGTGAAGTGATCACCATCCCAAATAAAAAAAAAAGGTCATCAATGTAACGACCATAGAACACCAGGTACGCACCAAAGCCGCCGCCCCACACATGGGTGTCTTCAAATTCACCCATGTATAGGTTGGCATAGCTAGGCGCGAACCTGGTGCCCATGGCCGTCCCCATCACCTGAAGATAATGAGTGTTGGAGAACAAAAAATTATTGTGGGTGAGAATAAAGAATATAGAGGAGATAATAAAGGATTGTTGTTCCTGTGTCAGGTCACTATCTCTATTTAATTTGTTGGTGAGATGTTTAATACCCAAATTGTGTGGTATGTTGGTATATAAAGATTTGACATCAAGTGTCATGAAGGCATATGTCTCTTTCCAAGTGATGCCCTCAATTTTCTGAAGGAAATGTGTTGTGTCCTTCAAATGTGACCTGAGCACAGGAACAAGAGGTTGTAAATAAAAATCCACATAATGTGATAGATTAGTGGTAAGTGAACCAATACCAGAAATAATAGGGCGACCGGGAGGTGAAGTGAGTGATTTGTGAATTTTGGGGAGGTGATAATAGGTGGGCGTGATGGGGTGGGGAGTAAACAAAAATTGCCATGTTTCTTTCGAGATTATATTTTTGGTTAAAGCGTCATCAATTAAAGACTTAAATTCAGCTAAAAATGAAGGGGTGGGATCAGATTTGAGTGTTTTGTAGAAAGTGCAATCATTAAGTTGGTTATAAGCTTCACGTAAATACTCCTCTCTGTCCTGGACGACCAGACCCCCCCCTTTGTCAGCCTCTTTGATTATTATAGATGTATCTTTTGTCAATAATTTTAAGGCTCTTTTTTCCGCTCTGGATAAATTGGAAGATCTGCTATGTTTTTGTTTACATAGCTCTCTAAAGTCTTCTAAAGTAACTTTGTAGAATGTTTCGACAATGGCACTTTTAGCTGATATAGGAAAAAATTCCGATTTTCGTTTAAAGGTCCCAGCTGTGATATCATAGATCTTTTTATATTGGGGTGAAATTTGTGCACTTTCTGTTGCAAGTTCCTGTAAGGCTATTAGAGCTGGGTCATCTGATGAGTCTAGTACAATAGGATAATCGGGATCTGTTTGTTCTGTGATACTTTTATTAGCAAAATATCTCTTCCTGCATAGAGTGCGTATGAAGCGATTTAGCTCTACAAACAATTCAAAAATGTTCGGATCATCAGAGGGTACATATTTTAAGCCTTTAGCTAATAGGGATAATTCATTCGTGTCAAGTTTTTTTGATGAAATATTAAACACATTTTTATAACTGTTATTTGTCGGATTGTCCTTTAGTTCGTTCTGGTGGTTTTTCTTTGAGTGTACCCCTCCTCTGGAGCCTCTTGGCTTTTTTCCCTTTGCCTTTTTGGGGTTCCTACATATTGCAGGGGATGTGGGTTTTCCCAATGATTGGGGCGGGGACGGTCCATCTGAAAATCCCGTTGAGGTGATCTATTGCTCCCCCTTCTGTTATAATGCTGTCTCTCTTTGGGTCTTGCTCCTTCCTCTCTAGGGTGGTAACTATTACGAGGAGCTGTATCTCTATGTTGATGTTCCTGTCTATTCTGGAAGAAAACCTTATTATCCCTTGAAGTTTCTCCTAGGTTCTTGTGTCCTATTATTGTTGTTATATTGGTGTCTGGACCTGGATCTTGGGCGTCTGGTGTCAATTCTAGTTTTATTGATGGTTTTATATGTTCGAACTGCATCATTCTGATAATCATCTAAGTCCCTCCTAAATTTCTTCTGTTTTGTTTCTAAAAGTCCTCTCTCATATTTCTCTATACGTTCATTTATCAACATATCCTTTTCTTTATAGTCTTTACGGCTAGAGAACACCTCTAATTTAGTTTTGATTGTCTCTATTTCCTTTTCTAATTGGTTAGTTCTCATAGTTCTATATTTGATGATTAATTTTAACATATTGGTGGAACAGTCATCTAGAAGTTTGTCCCAATCCTTCTGGAAGTCTGAATCTTCCTGAAAGATGGATGGTTTCATGAGTCTTAGACCTCGTGGTATCATCTTTTTATCTACATAATGTTGTAGATTCACACTATCTAGCCAATTCTTTGATTCCTCCCGAAGGAGATCCTCTAAACGGTATAAATCCCGAAACATGTCAGGTTCATTAATTGTATTTGTAGTTTCTCTACTACCATTATCTTCCCATTGGGAAAAATACATTTTCCTTCTGTGCATTCTTTCAGAAAAACCACTCATAGTCACAATCGGGGTAAATTACACAACAAAAGAGAGAAGAAAAGGGTAACCACCGATGTGACTAAAGCTGCTGTATCAGGAGGGTGTAAAGCTCCCAAAAATATACAAAGTATGAAGAAAAGGATATGATACAGCGCTCAGGTTTATCTGAATTTATTACAATTTTAAAATTTTAAAGCATGACAATACAATGTATATGAGAATTCTCAAATATAAAAAATGAAAAAATGAGTAAAAATGATTAAAAGGGTCTGCTACAAGCACTCAATATTGGAGCCAATTTGAATGTTCTGAATAAACACTGGGGTGTATAGTTACCATACGTGGTGGATGGCTTTATAGGAATTTGAGAAGTCAAATAGTCCCGGAGATTTCCCAGTGAAGGATTCCTGTGTTTCTCATAAAATTTACAAATTCTTACCCTATCTATAGACTTTTACATCCTAATGTTGCTGTTATTGTTGTTATTTGTATTTCTATTGTATACCTCTCTCCAATATTTTCCTTGGAGACTGAGACACCAGCATATTGATGTATGATCTAGATCCCCACAATTCCATTGCCTCTTTGTTTGATTTATTTGTTTGTTTATTTATTTATTTATCTATTTTTATTTATTTATTTATTATCATTATTTTTTACTCATATATGTATAACAATTTCCTCCTCCATGTTGAGATCCAGCATATGTACTAAGAATAATCAATACTAAATGTATTTACATTGGATGTGATCGTACAACACATTGAGTGACTCCCTCCAGTCACTTCCGCCCAAACGCATACAGGGCGCGACGTCACTTCCGCCCACACTGAGCATTTAAGCTAACACTCCGTTACAGAGAACGGAGCAGTTTTAAACCAAGCGGTTTTCAGTCTTAAGATCTGGTCCATCTATACCACTTATACATGTGCTTCCATCCAAACTCCCTATTATAAATCTTGCTATTCTGTGCTTGTATATCGGATCATGCATTTGCATTTCCGGATCACGTGACTCACGGAGGTCACGTGACCACACCATTGCAAAACTTTATTCACATATGTTTTGACATTAATGTGTTTTTATGCTATCTACACGATTCATAATCGTTTAGAAATCAATCCTTCTGTGCATTCATATTAAACTCATTAGGGTTTTTTTAATGTTTGTTTATTTTTATATGTTTTCATGGGATTTCCCATGAAGCCCCTTCCACACCTGAATTCAGTTCCCTAATCAATCTCAGGGAATAAAAGGGTGAACCCTGACAGTGACAAATCATTCCAGCTCCTGATGAAGGCGTGTGAACACGCT
The DNA here is from genome assembly GCF_055691185.1 of Crinia signifera. NCBI lineage: Eukaryota > Metazoa > Chordata > Amphibia > Anura > Myobatrachidae > Crinia > Crinia signifera. The sequence goes on from NC_139221.1 coordinate 110,462,015, forward strand.
GAAACGCGTTGAGCCCATATCCTTGCTCCAGCATCATATTGGATAGCCACCCAGCTACTATACAGCTCCATATTATTTCCCTACAAGCGTAGAGGACGTCTTACCCGGACCAGTTTTGTCTCACATCATTGCGGATTTCCTGGAACCAGCAGCCGTTTTTATTTGGTACCAGCTGTACCTTAAGGACTGCCATACCATCGCCTCCATTGTGAGAAACACAGGAATCCTTCACTGGGAAATCTCCGGGACTATTTTACTTCTCAAATTCCTATAAAGCCATCCACCACGTATGGTAACTATACACCCCAGTGTTTATTCAGAACATTCAAATTGGCTCCAATATTGAGTGCTTGTAGCAGACCCTTTTAATCATTTTTACTCATTTTTTCATTTTTTATATTTGAGAATTCTCATATACATTGTATTGTCATGCTTTAAAATTTTAAAATTGTAATAAATTCAGATAAACCTGAGCGCTGTATCATATCCTTTTCTTCATACTTTGTATATTTTTGGGAGCTTTACACCCTCCTGATACAGCAGCTTTAGTCACATCGGTGGTTACCCTTTTCTTCTCTCTTTTGTTGTGTAATTTACCCCCATTGTGACTATGAGTGGTTTTTCTGAAAGAATGCACAGAAGGAAAATGTATTTTTCCCAATGGGAAGATAATGGTAGTAGAGAAACTACAAATACAATTAATGAACCTGACATGTTTCGGGATTTATACCGTTTAGAGGATCTCCTTCGGGAGGAATCAAAGAATTGGCTAGATAGTGTGAATCTACAACATTATGTAGATAAAAAGATGATACCACGAGGTCTAAGACTCATGAAACCATCCATCTTTCAGGAAGATTCAGACTTCCAGAAGGATTGGGACAAACTTCTAGATGACTGTTCCACCAATATGTTAAAATTAATCATCAAATATAGAACTATGAGAACTAACCAATTAGAAAAGGAAATAGAGACAATCAAAACTAAATTAGAGGTGTTCTCTAGCCGTAAAGACTATAAAGAAAAGGATATGTTGATAAATGAACGTATAGAGAAATATGAGAGAGGACTTTTAGAAACAAAACAGAAGAAATTTAGGAGGGACTTAGATGATTATCAGAATGATGCAGTTCGAACATATAAAACCATCAATAAAACTAGAATTGACACCAGACGCCCAAGATCCAGGTCCAGACACCAATATAACAACAATAATAGGACACAAGAACCTAGGAGAAACTTCTCAAGGGATAATAAGGTTTTCTTCCAGAATAGACAGGAACATCAACATAGAGATACAGCTCCTCGTAATAGTTACCACCCTAGAGAGGAAGGAGCAAGACCCAAAGAGAGACAGCATTATAACAGAAGGGGGAGCAATAGATCACCTCAACGGGATTTTCAGATGGACCGTCCCCGCCCCAATCATTGGGAAAACCCACATCCCCTGCAATATGTAGGAACCCCAAAAAGGCAAAGGGAAAAAAGCCAAGAGGCTCCAGAGGAGGGGTACACTCAAAGAAAAACCACCAGAACGAACTAAAGGACAATCCGACAAATAACAGTTATAAAAATGTGTTTAATATTTCATCAAAAAAACTTGACACGAATGAATTATCCCTATTAGCTAAAGGCTTAAAATATGTACCCTCTGATGATCCGAACATTTTTGAATTGTTTGTAGAGCTAAATCGCTTCATACGCACTCTATGCAGGAAGAGATATTTTGCTAATAAAAGTATCACAGAACAAACAGATCCCGATTATCCTATTGTACTAGACTCATCAGATGACCCAGCTCTAATAGCCTTACAGGAACTTGCAACAGAAAGTGCACAAATTTCACCCCAATATAAAAAGATCTATGATATCACAGCTGGGACCTTTAAACGAAAATCGGAATTTTTTCCTATATCAGCTAAAAGTGCCATTGTCGAAACATTCTACAAAGTTACTTTAGAAGACTTTAGAGAGCTATGTAAACAAAAACATAGCAGATCTTCCAATTTATCCAGAGCGGAAAAAAGAGCCTTAAAATTATTGACAAAAGATACATCTATAATAATCAAAGAGGCTGACAAAGGGGGGGGTCTGGTCGTCCAGGACAGAGAGGAGTATTTACGTGAAGCTTATAACCAACTTAATGATTGCACTTTCTACAAAACACTCAAATCTGATCCCACCCCTTCATTTTTAGCTGAATTTAAGTCTTTAATTGATGACGCTTTAACCAAAAATATAATCTCGAAAGAAACATGGCAATTTTTGTTTACTCCCCACCCCATCACGCCCACCTATTATCACCTCCCCAAAATTCACAAATCACTCACTTCACCTCCCGGTCGCCCTATTATTTCTGGTATTGGTTCACTTACCACTAATCTATCACATTATGTGGATTTTTATTTACAACCTCTTGTTCCTGTGCTCAGGTCACATTTGAAGGACACAACACATTTCCTTCAGAAAATTGAGGGCATCACTTGGAAAGAGACATATGCCTTCATGACACTTGATGTCAAATCTTTATATACCAACATACCACACAATTTGGGTATTAAACATCTCACCAACAAATTAAATAGAGATAGTGACCTGACACAGGAACAACAATCCTTTATTATCTCCTCTATATTCTTTATTCTCACCCACAATAATTTTTTGTTCTCCAACACTCATTATCTTCAGGTGATGGGGACGGCCATGGGCACCAGGTTCGCGCCTAGCTATGCCAACCTATACATGGGTGAATTTGAAGACACCCATGTGTGGGGCGGCGGCTTTGGTGCGAACCTGGTGTTCTATGGTCGTTACATTGATGACCTTTTTTTTATTTGGGATGGTGATCACTTCACTGCACAACAATTTGTCACTACGCTTAATCAAAATTCTTTTAATTTATCATTCACTTCCCATTTTGATTCTACTCACATTGATTTTTTAGACATCTCCCTACACATAGTAGATTCTAAAATCACCACAGCAAATTTCACTAAAACAGTAGATACGCAGTCATATCTGCATTTCAATAGCTCACACCATCAGTCCTGGAAAGTTAATATACCGAAGGGACAACTCATGCGAATACGCCGCAATTGCTCCTCCCTGGACACTTTTAATCTTCAAGCTTCAGATATGATATCCTCCTTTAGATCTAGAGGATACCCAGACCCCCTCCTACAAAAAGCTCTAAGAGAAGTACAAATAATGGACAGGGAAGTACTGTTAAAACAGAATTCCAAAAAAACAAACAATAAAGAATATGAGATGGCCTTTATATGTAAATATAATAATGCACACGTACAAATTAAACGGATCATCAATAAAAATTACAACATCCTCAGACAGGGCAAAATTCTTAAAGACCTGATACCAAATAAACCGGTAGTTATATACAAAAAGAATCGGTCCCTTAAATCCTATTTAGCCCCTAGTTATCTGAAAAAAATTGAAGAACCCTCCAATACTTTGAGTGCCAGTTCCTGGCTCCCACAAAGACCTCCAGGATTCCACAAATGTGGAAAAAACCGATGCACTATGTGCCAATACACCACAAAGAAGACCATAAGTGTTAATGCAGAAGGCGAACAAATAATGATCAAAAATTTCATCAACTGCGATACCAGTTATGTTATCTACCTTTTAATTTGTAGTTGTGGTTTGAGATACGTGGGACGCACCACGCGCCCACTAAAAGTACGTTTTCTCGAACATCGCCGAAACATACTTAAGGGACTTATTTGTCATAGTGTCTCCAGACATTTTCTGCATGTCCACGAAAAGGATCCCAAATACATTCAAATAACAGGTCTTGAACATATTCCTCACTCTCTAAGAGGAGGTGACAGATACAAAACACTCTGCCGACAAGAAGTCTTTTGGACTTTTAAGCTAAATTGCCTCCATCCGGAGGGATTGAATGAGGCATTAGAGCTTAATAGCGTCCTATGATAACCCCCCCCCCCCCCCCCCTCTGGCAACCCCTGGTACATATAACCCTCCTCTTTTCCGATATATTCCCCTGAAAATATGTATTAAATAACATCTTACAATGTATCACTTCAATACCATCAACTCTCTCCCTAGTCCTTGCCAACCTCCTTTAGCATGATATGTGTATTCTCTGCTAATTACCCTCCCTCAGCAAGTTATGTAGATTCTTTGCTAGTACCTTTTGATATAATCTAAAGATACAAAAATCAAGTAATAACTAAGTTCAATTTCTCTACGTCTTCTCATTTTTTGTCAAATCATTATTATCATCTTTAAATTTTATCTCTCATAAAATTTACAAATTCTTACCCTATCTATAGACTTTTACATCCTAATGTTGCTGTTATTGTTGTTATTTGTATTTCTATTGTATACCTCTCTCCAATATTTTCCTTGGAGACTGAGACACCAGCATATTGATGTATGATCTAGATCCCCACAATTCCATTGCCTCTTTGTTTGATTTATTTGTTTGTTTATTTATTTATTTATCTATTTTTATTTATTTATTATCATTATTTTTTACTCATATATGTATAACAATTTCCTCCTCCATGTTGAGATCCAGCATATGTACTAAGAATAATCAATACTAAATGTATTTACATTGGATGTGAAGCACATGAATTTTGCCAACCATATGTAATAATAGACACTTAGTTCCGCCCTCCATGATCAGCTCCGTTATATCGGAATTTGGGCGTCATGTCCGTTTTTCCGACATATAGATGTCCCCAAACGGTGGACCATTACCACATCCGCCAGCACTAGCACTGGGCGTGACGCTACTTCCGCCCCTTTTAGATCGTACAACACATTGAGTGACTCCCTCCAGTCACTTCCGCCCAAACGCATACAGGGCGCGACGTCACTTCCGCCCACACTGAGCATTTAAGCTAACACTCCGTTACAGAGAACGGAGCAGTTTTAAACCAAGCGGTTTTCAGTCTTAAGATCTGGTCCATCTATACCACTTATACATGTGCTTCCATCCAAACTCCCTATTATAAATCTTGCTATTCTGTGCTTGTATATCGGATCATGCATTTGCATTTCCGGATCACGTGACTCACGGAGGTCACGTGACCACACCATTGCAAAACTTTATTCACATATGTTTTGACATTAATGTGTTTTTATGCTATCTACACGATTCATAATCGTTTAGAAATCAATCCTTCTGTGCATTCATATTAAACTCATTAGGGTTTTTTTAATGTTTGTTTATTTTTATATGTTTTCATGGGATTTCCCATGAAGCCCCTTCCACACCTGAATTCAGTTCCCTAATCAATCTCAGGGAATAAAAGGGTGAACCCTGACAGTGACAAATCATTCCAGCTCCTGATGAAGGCGTGTGAACACGCTGAAACGCGTTGAGCCCATATCCTTGCTCCAGCATCATATTGGATAGCCACCCAGCTACTATACAGCTCCATATTATTTCCCTACAAGCGTAGAGGACGTCTTACCCGGACCAGTTTTGTCTCACATCATTGCGGATTTCCTGGAACCAGCAGCCGTTTTTATTTGGTACCAGCTGTACCTTAAGGACTGCCATACCATCGCCTCCATTGTGAGAAACACAGGAATCCTTCACTGGGAAATCTCCGGGACTATTTGACTTCTCAAATTCCTATAAAGCCATCCACCACGTATGGTAACTATACACCCCAGTGTTTATTCAGAACATTCAAATTGGCTCCAATATTGAGTGCTTGTAGCAGACCCTTTTAATCATTTTTACTCATTTTTTCATTTTTTATATTTGAGAATTCTCATATACATTGTATTGTCATGCTTTAAAATTTTAAAATTGTAATAAATTCAGATAAACCTGAGCGCTGTATCATATCCTTTTCTTCATACTTTGTATATTTTTGGGAGCTTTACACCCTCCTGATACAGCAGCTTTAGTCACATCGGTGGTTACCCTTTTCTTCCAGCATTTAAAGCTGGGGAGTAATTAAACACTGAATGACCAATGGAATTCGTTTAAAAGAACAGGCACATTTGCCAGCCTTGGACATGAGCACTGAAGAAGTGATTGGGGTAGAGTCAATTTGGCAATTGGAGGCAAAGTGGAGAGGGCAGGTGGAAGTGTAGATAGTGCAGGTTAGCAATGTAGTGGGTGGGCTGGTTTAGGACTTTACTATGCAGGAGTGTGAGGAGTCTGAAAGTTGTTTCACTGGCTCCCAGTCCCCTTTAAAGGGAAAGGCAGACATGGTACATTGTAACAAAAAGCAAGGTGGAGCGCTATAAATTGGATCAATTTATTGAATTGGTAAAAAACAATATGTGTTATTTATTAGTTCATTAGTATAATGCAATAAAATATACAGTTAACGGTATAAAAAACATATATATAGGACAATTAATTGCAATTCAATATAATGCAGGTAATAAAAAATAATAATACTTAAAAAAAATGGTGGGTTTAATACTTATTGGTCCGAAGTCCCGTTTGTAGTCCTTTATTGGAAAACACTTGCACGGGTTTGTTTTTCCTTTAGGTGGGTCCGTCCTATAGCTGATTTTGTTAGGGGTCCATTAACCTTGCCGGATTGAAAACATGCTGGAGGATAGATGTATACCCCAGTTGGATGATGGGGGATCCTCAACGATTATGCAGAGTTGTATTCCTCAATTTGCAGGTGGTGGTATCCCATAGAGTTGTTTCATCTAGTGGCCCAAGTTGTCATAAGTGGCAAGAAGGGTCTCCAAAATGGGAAGTCCAATTCAGACCAGTATAACCCAATTAGATTAGCAGGTGCTTCCTAACATGTTTCGCCGTCCAACTGACTTGCTTTTTGTTACCTGTATATTCTTCAGGGGTTTGACTCCCCCTAGTAGGAGCAGCTGAGGGAGAAGCCAGAGTTTATGAGGTTACATTAGTTTAGGTAAGTAATAATAAGTACCTAGATTAGATGTGTTTTGTGGTATCAAGCAGAAGAATTCTGGTAATTTCATAGTAGCAGATGTGGCAGGATTGAGAGATGACCTGAATGTTGGAAGTGAAAGAGAGCAGAGAGGCTGACAGTGAGGCAGTTACCTGGGGGACAGGGTTGATGTGATCCCCAGAGAAAGATTGGGGGAAAAGGTGGAGTGACGCTGCAAAAAGGAAGAATAATGAGTTTGATCTTGGCATATTAAATATCAGGAAGTACTTGAGGGTGGAAATTTACAAAGGATCACTTTACCTGCAATCTCAAATTGACCCTTATTAGAATATTTTGCAACTGTTGTCTTAGTCTTTTTCTGTTGTCTTGTTAAGTTTTTTTTTGTCCTGTGTCATTTATAGTTTTGTCTTGTCATTATTTGTGTCTATTGTGTGTTAGAGTGTCAAATGTGTGTGAAGTGATGCATGAGTTTTTTTTTTCGTGTTTTGAGTGGGCCCTAAGGTCCATACACACTGGGCGATTTTGCCCAGCATGTATGCACAGCGTTGATGTGAAAATCACTGGCCTGAAAATCATTCAGTGCATACACATACATACATTTTCCACCTGGCCAGGGAATTTTACAGGGGGTGAATGGCTTTCCATAGAGAGATGCTATGAAAAGCTGTTTAGTCTGCTGGTAAAACCAGAAGACAAACGGGAACATGCTTCAGCGCTCATCACCTGCCCATACACACTGGGTGGCTTTTGAGCTGAAAGCAGCTCAAATGACAAACTGAGCTGCTTTCAGCTCAGAATCGGCCAGTGTGTATGGGCCTTTACAGTGGCGTAGCTACCGTCAGGCAGACCCCATGGCGGCTTGGGGGAGCTGCATCAGCAGGGTCTGTGGTGGGCGCCGGCACACTGACATTAGGCAACGGTGCCTGTGTGCTGCAGGAAGTTGTGCTGCTGGCCAGGGCATTGACACTGTGACTGAGTCAGAGACTGTGTGTTCGGCAGGCGTTTTGTGCCAGACTAGAGGCCGCTGCAGCTGCTCTCTCCAAGTGCCGGGTGCTGAGCTCACTGAGATTTTGTCACCAGCAAGCACCCGGCGGCTCCTTTACAGGAAGAGCAGTGTGTGTATAGGGATAGCCATCGACCATCGATGATTCGAAATCATTGATGGTTCATGGCCGATGTCGAATACTTTTGCCATCAATGAGGGAGAACCAGATGGTTTCCCTCCATTGATGTAATAGTAAAATGATGTTATGCTCTTATTTTTTTTTTTTTTCAAAGTGCCGGGACATGGAGCATAGCTCCGCCCCTGACACCCGCGAAGCCCCACCCCCTGTGTTTTGATTGGCCCACAGGCCAATCAAATACAATGGATGACCATCCATATGTAAATATTGCATCAATGGCCAGTTGCAGAATTGCCATCAATGGCAATGGCAACGATGGCCATCCCTATGTGTGTATGCTGCGCAGGGACGCTGGAGGGAGGGTGACACAGAGCTCATCCTGCCAGCGCCGCAGAAAGTCTGATGGCCGTGCCGCTGGAAGTGTATGACAGCCAGCTTCCCCTGCCCATGTGTGAGTGTGCAACCCCCCATACTGTAAGTGTCAGCCTGCCTCTCACCTGCATGTGTCTGTTGATCCCCCACCTGTGACAGCCTGCCCACCTTTCCCACCGAAACATTCCCCCCACAAGTGACAAGCTTCCCCGCCCTCTTGTGTGTGTGTGTGTTTGCAGGGCCCCTCCTATATATTATTTGGTCCCACTTACATTTTCAGATTTAATATTCATATTATATTGTCAATCTTGCCCTAGATATATGTATTGTCCACATTTGCCCCCCTTTCCATCTATGTACCCATGTGGTGCTCTGTCAATCCGTTTGTCCCTCTATGCCCTCACCCTCGTCCGTCCATCTGTTTGTCCATCTATGCCCTAATATGGTGCTCTGTCCATCCATGCCCCCCCTCCCAATCTGTCCCCCTCTCTCTCCCTGACACACAGTTTTCTCTTTATTGCTTTCTGACACTCTCCCTATCTCACCCTAACACTCTAGCTTTCCAATACTCTCTCCCCCCTGACACATACATTATAACATTATGTAAAAATTTGGCTGAATTCGTGTGGCAAAACTTGAATTTTTCTCAATCCATGTGGCATGACCTGAATTTTGGCTCAATTCGGGTGACATGATCTGAATTTTAGCTCAATCTGGGTGGCATGACGCGAATTTTGCCTTAATCTGTGTGGCATGATGTGAATTTTGGCTCAATCCCAGTGGCATGATGTGAATTTTAGTTCAATCCGGGTGGCATGACATGAATTTTGATTCAATCCGGGTTGCATGACGTGAATTTTAGTTCAATCCGGGTGGCATGGTGTAAATTTTTAATTCAATCCGGGTGGCATGATGAGAATTTTGGTTCAATCTGGGTGGTATGATGTGAATTTTGAGTTATTCTCTGCGAATTTTGGTTCATTTAGCGGGTATTATGCATCATTCCATGTGTATATTACACATTATACATTACACCTAAGGACATGCCCCATTTTCTGGAGCGCGCAAACACACACATTACCCCACTTTGTTGGAACTCCGGGAGGCAATCGAGTCATTGTCCTCTCCCCTGTTACCATTGGGTCCCCGCCAGATGGCGGCTCTCCCCCCTGCTGCTGGATACTCGCCACATGTAGTGTGCCTGGCCGTCTCTCCCCTGCTGCCACAAGATCAGTGGCGTCACGTGGGCGGTGCGGGCGGGGGGGGGGGTCCCACAAACTTTTTTGGCAGGGGGAGCAAAATTTATAGTTATGCCACTGGGCCTTTAGTGTAAGGAGGGTGTTGATGATGGCTCTGCTGCTGGAGTCAAGGTCAAGAGTGCCTACAATGTTCAGTTTATCCATGAGGAGAATGTGGCTCTTTCAATGCAGTTTCACTTCATCATGACCACTTGTTTTGCTGTTACTCCTCCAGGATGAGCAACCCAGAAAAAACACTAATCTGTCAAAAACTACACTGAAGTGCAGTCTGGAGATGGCTAAAAAAGATTAAAGGACCTCAATTCGAGGTATGTCATAACTGGCAGAGTGGCACTGGCTTCCAGTTTTAGCAAGGTGGTTGAAGTACGAAGAGCCACATTAATCCCAGGTACTACAAATCCAATAAACAGATTTCCTGCCCAAACAGGGTGAATAATATCCTAATACTAACTTTTGTTATATACGTTTAATTTGTTCTTTGTGACATAATGTTAGGTTATGTTTTTGTTAAACTATACTTTTATCCAAATAAGCTTTGAAAATAAGAATTATTGTTAGCAAATATAAGTCCGTAAAACCATTATATTCTTGTTACCCATGTTCTCTCTGTTTAGGAAAACACACAAAATACGGATGCAGCGCCTCTCAACCAGCCCAGGGAATTACCAGATTCCCTGAGCTGGTGATTGCTGGCGGAGAGGCGCTGCATCTGACGGGGACGTGCAAGTGTCTCATATGCATGTGCAAGTGTCTCATATACACACGTGTCCCCTTCACTCAGTGGTGGATGGTGGAATCCATGCCCGTCTCTGCTTCAGGGAAGAGGGGTGCGGGCAGTGGCAGGGATGCGGCGGGCTTTATCAGAATGGGGCATGCAAGCATCTCGTACACACGTGCCCCCTTCTGGCGGCTGGCAAAAGGCGTCAGATGGCGATAGAATCCTCTAATGAGAGCTGATCCATCTGTATGGACCTTTTTAATGAGAAAAACTGTGTTGCCATATGCAAAAAATAGACACTAAGCACAGTTGCTTGTCTGCCTAACTAATGGTTAGGCCATTGGATTTCTTTCATTGATTTGTACAAATGTCCATGCTTGTGTTGGCAAGTTTGTTTTTGCTTTTTTTTTTGTAAAAACAATGTGTCCAGGCCACCGCAAAGCCAGCATGATGAGCAGCCAGGTAAGTATAGTTGTAGATTGTGTTTTGGTAAGTGACACAAAATATTGTTGCCTCCCAAATTTCAAAAAGCCAAAACTGCCCCTGCCTTCTTCTGGAAAAGCCTTAGCATGTCATCTTTCAGACAAATGTGTGTTTTTGCACTTTGTTTACATGCCTTAAGTCAGGGGTAGCCAAGTCCAGTCCTCGAGAGCTACCAACAGTTCACAATTTCCAGACCACTTAGCTGCTTCACAGGTGCACTTATTACTCACTGACACATTCCACAGGTGGAGCTAATTACTTCAGTTGTGATTCTGAGAGGTGACCTAGAAAACATTAACTGTTGGTAGCTCTCGAGGACTGGAGTTGGCTACCCCTGCCTTAAGCAAACTAATTATAATTGTGTCTAATTATCTTGAGAAATGGGTCAACCAATGCTGTGCACACGTTGCGATTCAGGGTCAAGTTCTATTCGATTTGGATTATATAGTCCAAATCAAATAGAAAGGGACCCTGAATCACAGTCAGCTAAATTTGATTTACACTGCTTCCTGATTTGCGGCCCTGTGACATCGGGATTCAAAGCAGAAAAAGATTGTGCAGGCACATCTATTTCTGCAGAACAAAACTACATGCATATTGAAGTGCAACTTTTTTTATGGGGGGGGGGGGGCTTTATTACTAAGTATTTTTCGGCCAGGCTCCACAATTGGTCATTGTGCTATGTGTACCTTTGTCTTTCCTCCATTCACTCATACTAACCTAATGTGCTCCTTTTGTCCCACATAATCAGGAGTCCCTGCCCCCTACAATTTAGCCACATTAACCCTTTCAGGTCCAACATCTAGTCAAGCTCGACAGCCCTAGCGCTAGTAGCAGATCCAATGGGGAGCCACTTTCAAATTAGAACATTAACATCATTCAACATTCAGTATAGACCATGTTTGAATAAAAAAAAATACCATTAATTTAAACCAGAATTGAGTATGAATTGCAAAAAAAATTGGGCTGCAAAAGTGTAATATTCTGAGAAAACAGACGAAGGCACAGACACTTTACACAGTTATCCAGTCATACTACCATGTCCGCAAACACCAAGGCTAATTGCCCCAGACTTGCAGGAGCCTGAAACACACTAATAGGTGCTCATTGCTGCCTCTGCCTCCTATCCTCCATGGCTGCATTCCATGAGCATCATGTGGCACTATTAAACTCAACATATGACACTTGTCTCCAATTTTTAAGCATATGCGAAAATGTCTATCTGCCGTTAATACAAATTTCATGCCAAACATCAGAATGTCACTACTAACTACTATTTGTACTTCTAGAATACTAGAAGCACAAACATATGCCATGGTATTTCATGGATTTAAAAAGAAAACGTATCAAACATAAAAACAATATATTTAGGGACATGAATCAAAATAAAATATAACTGTGAAAACAAATTGTTGGTCACCTCCCTGAAGCCTCAAGTTCTGTACTAGTCAACCCCTTACCTGCACCAACACCACCCAGGCACGTGGCCCACACTAGAGGTGGTGCTGCTTGTCCTTACCACTCAGTCACCTAAAATGAGAAGATCGCAATAAATCGGCAATAGATGATAGTAAGTATATATTTTTTTAATTTATTTTATAAGTATGGTATATTGTTTTGGATAAAAAGACAAATCGTATTTTTAAAGACTTATGCTGGGGGAAAAGGCATATGTATTTTCATTGTTATGCTAAAATAAGCAATTAACAAAGTTATATACAGTATTTCTGTTTTTTATACTTTTGAAAAAATATGTATTATATTCTAATTTGTTTTTGTATGCTGAAAATAAGTTTATATGTTTAATTTAATTTACTATTCTGAGATAAAAGCACAGATCTTGACATTTGGCATTGTGACCACTTTAAGGTTCTGTCTGTTACAACTTTATATTCTGCTGTGGATGAAAAAAAAAGTTTATATGTTTATAACCTGTTTTGTCATTGTTTTGAAATTACATGGAAATACCTTATTTCACCCAATTTTTAACTGACCTTAAAATAAAGAAAAACTGATTATTGTATACTTTTTATTGGTAAAAATATGGTAACTCACTGACATTTAGGGGTGTATTTAATGGTGCTGGCGAGCTGTGACAGCGAGCAACGCTGCCTGCTCGCTCTGACAGCTCGCTGTGACAGCTCGCAGGGTCAGTATTCAACTGAGCCCCTGGCATACGCTGATTTCCCCTCACTCCATTTTTGGAGCAAGGAGGAATCGGCGTATGCGTCTGGTAAAACAGTGTGACTCGCGTCTAAATGCAGCGGGCTCCCTGCATTAGCCACAAGCTTCGCTGTTTGGGGGAATCCTCGCCGTCCTGTGACAGCGAGGCTTCCCCCGGAAGGCAGAACAGGGTGAGTGGCCGGCACGGGGTTAAATGGGAGGATCACTTGTTTTCTGCGATCCCCGCCCTTTAACCCCCTCACCGGCCATATTGAATACAGGCTATACAAGTAGTCACGTTTTTAAAGAAGAAATACATAGAAATGCTATGTAATATACTTTGTATGAAGTAGTTGGCTATCACCAATAACCTAACCTACCAACCACTCTAACCGAATGAAACAAGTAGCCCTGCCTGCTCACTGTGCATTTTATAATCCAGCATGGGTGGTTCCTTAAGGCACAGATTGTGCAATGCAGAGCACAAAATCACAGATGTGTGGGGTCCTGAGGACCAAGTTTGAGAACCTGTGCAATAGAGAAATGATAGACAGAATCAGATTGGTTGCTATTGGCGACATCACCTCTTTAATTTTTAGACGCTTTAGTAAATTTACCCCATATAGCCCAAACATACATTCTGGTACAGATCTAGTGACTTATGTGTTAAGTACTTGTGCTTAGCAGGTCTATCGGGAAGCAACAATGGAGTCTGAAGCCAGGAGAAACATCCATAAGGCAAATAAAGAAATGTATTTGAAGGTTAACATGGACACATTTTTAGATGTGTAATGTGAAATCAAGCAAAGGAATGTGTATTTATCAGTTATCCCTCCTGCATTTGGCAAGCCTTAAACTTAGAACACTGGGATGACTGACTGAGCATGAAGAAATCATGGCATGAACCTGGAAAGCTAACCACTATGCTTAGGATTCTTTATTTTGAATCACAGACTACCTGTGCATTGGTAGAACTGCTGTGGTTTCTATTAACCCTTTGCAGTCCAATTTTTTTTGCAATTCAAACAGTCTGGGTTAAATGTTTAAATCAATTTTATTTTTTTATTATTCAAAAATGGTCTACATTGAATGTTGAAGGATGTTAATGTTCTTATTTAAAGTGGCTCAGCATTGGATCTACTACTAGCGCTAGGGCGGTTGAGCCTGACTAAACGATGGACCTGAACTGTTAAGGAAGACATAGGCTTGCAACCAAGGTGGTCTCAGCTCAATGTGCATGCAGGCTCTAGCACCCAGGACATTTGTCATTCCTGCAATTCTATAAATTGGGTTTTGTCAAACATTAAAGTGTTATAATTGAGTCATGTATTCATCATCAGATAGTGCATTGAGGTTTATCCACCTACATAAGAACCTAGGTTTTTCTAGGCGCTGTGGTGCCCATACCCTTCAAATCTTCTGCTCTGTTTCTTTATCCTGGAACCTTACAGTCACCAGGTGCAAAGCACATGAAGTAACAGCTTGGTAACACAGCAAGCCAAACTCACTCTTCAGCCATGTTTAAAAGAAAAATGATATGCTTCAGGTGGCTTGGTGGGTTTTTATAACTACACTAGTAAGCCAGCTCGAAGCAAAAGCTAGTCTGCTACCTTCTTAGTTTGTGCATGTGTAAGCAAGAGTTGCAGTTTCATTCTCTGCCAGCAGTTGTCAGTGTTTTGGAAACTCGCGAACACTAGACATATGTATAGATGATGATTGGTTTTGAGGTATTTAAAATGGTTTTCCCATTAAAGTTTTAGTAATTGCAAATGCAGGAGGTGGTATACACCTTCTTCTGCATTTGCATAGTTAAGGATCGCATTTGCTAAGCTGCTGCGACCAGCTCAGCATATACGGTCCAACCTCAATTAGGACCAGCCACTTAGTATGTCAAAAATGGACTTATACTCGCAAATATGTATCAGCCTATGTCATCTGCTTTATTACATTAAGGTTAATAATTTTGACATACTGGGGGAAATTTACTAAAGGAAATTTGTAAAAATGAGGTGTATTTGTATCCAGAAATACACTTATTTTTGACATTTACTATCCCGAAAATATTGATAGAACATCAATACGACTACGAATTGCCGTATTTTCGGGATAGTAAATGTCAAAAATAAGTGTATTTCTGGATACAAATACACCTATTTTTTTACAAATTTCCTTTAGTAAATTTCCCCCACAGTATGTTAACTCCACCAACATGAAATTATGTCATGGTGTACTCCATAATGTCTAATATGTAGGTTTAAAGCAAAACATGGTGAACCAGTAACTGCTTAAAGCACAGAGACCCTCTTCCATGATCTGATATTATGTAAATTACTGCAAGTTTTAAATATAGTCTTTATTCTTGAATAAAATATTTCCACTGTTTCATTTTCTATTGATGTTTGTTTAAACATAATTTCTTTTTAACTAAGTTCTACTATATCTATTTATAAAAAATTGTTCAAATATGGGTTGTTTTCAGAAAACTTTTGATTAAATTTCAACATATTCTAGGTATTTGCTGCATTGAGTATTTTAATGAAATGTAATTTAAAATACCATGGGTTTTACTACTGGAACTTGGATATTCTAATGCAATGAAAGTCATATCTTTATTTATTTACAGTGGCTTATCCTGCATCCAATACCTTTTTTCATTATTATAGACTTAATCATTATGACTGCAAGTTGCATCTTTTAGAAATTATAGTTCCAGAGAAGTATAAAAGTACAATAATATTGATTTATTCAATAGCACCATTTTTAGAGGTAAGTTCTTATATCATATTTTATTGCTTTCATTCTTCTAAACATAAATTGGTTTAGCCCAACCAATTTTATTCCTTAGATTAGAAGATTACTCATGCATGGTTTATAGCTACATAAACTTAATTTGCATAAACAGTATTTAATGTATTTTAAGAAATGCGCCTGTGCCTTTTGAAATGCTTTAAAGGGGGGGTGAAATTAAATCTGATATTGCAATTTCATTCATGCTTTGATGTTATCTACCCACAATAATGAAAACAAGTATTGCCTGAATGACCATAATCATGACTAATATATTTAAATTTATATATCCTTCAATTTTAGCATATAAAACAATACTTCACTAATAGCCATTATATAGTTTGCATCTTTTAAAAATAATATTGTCTGCTTTTTTTCTGTTTTTTTTTTTTTACTAGGAACAAGTATTTTTATGACACAGAAAATTGATTTAACGTAAAACTTTTTCTAATGGCATACAGTAGTAAATCCTTAAATTCACATGATAAATAAAATCACATAACATTTCAAACTTTGTTATTGAGAACTGACAATATACAACACCCTTTTGTGGCATTAATGTTTACATCAGCAAACCCCTTATTTAATACCCAAGAAAATATTGTAGCAGACCAAGGGCCAGATGCACTAAACTTCAAAAGTGATAAAATGGAGAGTGATAAACAGCCAGCCAATCAGCTCCTACCTGCCATGTCACAGACTGTGTTTTAAAAATTTCAGGCAGGAGCTGATTGGCTGGTGGTTTATCACTCTCCATTTCATCACTTTTGAAGCTTAGTGCATCTGGCCCCAAATAATGATAATTTACTGGCATTTGTTTAATGATAGCTGGAAACATGCTGGCTATTTAGCCTGGCTAACTAGTGTAGTCCATGGTTAAGACTTCTGCAGCAAAGCAGAGCTTACAAGGCTACTTTCATCCTGTCACTTACCTTCACTACCATGGACATGGGAAACTATGTTTAGACCCAAGTAAATATCCAGATAAATAATAAATTAATTTTTTTACAAAAAAAAACACCAACGGTAGTATACAATTTTAAGCATGCTCTATTTTTATTCCACTGTACTACAGTGGTAGCAACAATAACACATATGGTAAACATGACGACTATAAAGAGATATACTGACATTGTAGTCATCAACATTGGGTGTGGTATAGCACACCGACAGTTGGGATTCCGGCAGTCATTAGTCCGACGTTGGAAACCCAACTGCCGGGACTCAGACAGTGGAGCAAGCGCAAAGAAGCCCCTTGAGGGCTTCCCCTTAAGGGAGTAGTACATGTCGTTGTAGGAAATGTCCAGTTTCTTGGCAACTTCTCGCACGAAATAGCCTTTATTTCAAAGAACAAGGATAGACTGTCGAGTTTAACATGAAAGTTCTCTTTTTCTGAACTAGAAGCTATGCTAACATTTTCAGCTGTGCTAACATTTTTAAGGCTTTTCTAATCATCCATTGGTCTTCTAATGCGATTAGCAAACACAATGTACCATTAGAACACTGGAGTAATGGTTGCTGGAAATGGGCCTCTCTCCCCCTTAATAGATATTCCTTTAAAAAACATATGTTTGCAGCTAGTAAAGTCATTTACCTCATTAACAATATATATCTGATTCATTTAATGTTATCTTCATTGAAAAAAATCAATCAGTGCTTTTCTTTCAGAATAAGGACATTTCTAAGTGACTCCAAACATGAACGGTAGTATATTAAATTGCTCATACATTTCAGTGTTGTCTTTCTGTTGAGAACAGTTACTACACTGTATGTACACAAGATTTAGTACATATATTTTTAAACTTGCTTTGATATTCTTTGTGACAGCTGCTCAATATACAAATAAATGACCTATTTCATGGCATTATTTAGTGACCTTGTAAAATGTAATTAGGTTAGCTCTGTTGTGAACATAATGTACATGAAAACATCATTACGGAATGCAATGTTTTCACGTGAAAGATATAATGAAAATGATGAGTAATACAAGTAGTTGGAAACAGTACGGGTCACTGCGATTGCCGTGCTGCTCTGATTCAATAATGTTCAAACAACATCTCTCTGCACGTACAGCCAATTCTTCCTACTATGTATTACACATTAATTATGTTACTTTAGAGCTATTAATGTGATGAGTTCAGACAGCAGTCTCGTTCACTAAATGGGCCTCAGTTTAGTCAAAACTTTAATGACAGTCCTGAGATGTAAATGGTATGGAATTGTCAGCATAATTGGCTAAAAGCATGCAAAATCCTTTGCTTTCAGCTTGAAACAACAGTTGGGAAAATAAACCAACATTAACCATAGAAATAGAAGAAGACACTGATATATGTCAACCATTTTTATCGTTATTATTTCATAAATTAAATTCAACTGTACAGTCGAAATTTACATTAATTTGGTATTTTGGTGACAGGAATAAAATCGATGTTTGTACAGTGGCCCATATAAGTAAATATATAAGCTGTTTTTTAACATTTATCATAATGCAGCTCTTATTTGAACAATAAAACAGTTTGGTCTAGACATTGTCGAACTATTGACCTGTCAAACTAACGACCTTTCGACCTATAACCATGTCGACCTTTTTCCATGTCGACCTAGACTTAGGTCAACCTAATGGTGTCGACCATCATGCTGTAGACCAAATGATCCCAACCCTTTATAATTCCCTTAGAGTAACAGCATTATAGATATCCACTATATGTATCACCATATTTAGCTTTTCTACTGCAGTTAATCCACAACAGAACCAATACCTAAATAAAACACACACACAATGTAATAAATTATAAGTTTACTACATGCACACAAACATATACACACATACCTACTTACCTTTAGAGTCCCCCGTAGGCCTGTCCTCTTCTCCAGTAGAATCCATAAGGTATTTGTGAAAACAGTCATACTCCCCAGGCTCTTGGCCCAGTCCTGGTTCCCAAAATACAGGGGACAAAAGGAGTACGGGGGTCTGCCGCAATTTGGAAACCGATTCAACTTCTCTTACATAAGAAATATGTACAAGCATGATTTGTGATTTTGAAACATATGCTTTAATTTTGAATTACAATATTGATCTTGTAATGTATTTACCACCTATACTGTTTGTTACTATGCATATGCTTCAATAAAATATGTTTACAAAAAATAGAGTTAATGTAACCAAAGAAGAAAGGCATTTGATCAAATCCTTGCAAAACAAAAAAAATATGCACCTGAAACTGACAGAAGAAAAATCTGAACAGATAAATAAAACAATTAGAGGTTCTTTTAGCTCTATATACTTCTTAAAATATATTTACAGAAAACTTGGTTAACCATCAATACCAGTTTCATATATCTTTCCCAAAATTCATAAAAATGTTAAAATCTCTTGATGTACATAAAGTGACAATTCCATCATGTCAAATTTATTAAATTTGGTACTTTTTTCCTTGCACCCATCGCATCGTATACCATAACACTAAATAAGGTATGCGATGCAACGCGATGTTGTACAATAAAATATCGCATCTCATCGTATGCCCTACGATGCGATCGTATACGATTTTTGATTGTACAAGCACCCTGATGGGTCCTTACATTGTGAAATGGCCCCCCATAGTCAACGCCACCCCCAGGATCAACGGCAACCCAAAGCGTGGCGAGCCCGCGAGGGGCGGCAGTACGCATCCTCCAACCTTTTCCGAAGCATGGCGAGCGCAGCGTGCCCCGCGTGGGGGATACGCAATACATGTAAAGTAATACGTGTCTCCTCGCCACGCTTCGGGCTCGGTGGCTCTCTGCGCTCGCCACACTATCTAAAATCAACTCCACGCCGACGTGGATAGTGGGGGTATGAAAAGGTCGGAGGACGCGTACTGCCGCCACTCGCCACGCTTCGGGTTGGCGTTGATCCTGGGGGGTGGCGTTGATAATGGGGGGGGGGGATTTAACATTGTAAGGACCCCTCAGGGTGGTTGTACAATAAAAAATCGTATACCATCACATCACATGCATCGTATGCGGCTATATGGCATGCGATGCGATCGCATAAGATGCCATAAGATGAAAATATTGGGCGCTGTGCTAGGAAACAAGTACCTTAAATTTTATAGCTCATATACTAAAATTCTTGCTAGATAAAACTCTACCTACTTAAAAGATTTTTGTAATGAATAAATGATCTGAAATTACCTGGGTACCAGGGTATTTTTTGGTTACAGACAGCGGCGTAACTATAGCACCGCAGCCACCGCGGGGGGGCGCTGTGCATGTGGGGGCGCCGGGGGCTGTGGTGCTATAGTTAAACCCAACCCTCAATCCCCGCAGACTTACCTATCGCGCTGGTCCCGGCGGCTCCGTTCTTCTGCTGAGGACCACCACAAAATGGCCGCCCCCATATAGCACACAGTTCTCTGAAACTGTCTGCTCTATGGGGGCGGCCATTTTCTGGTGGTCCTCAGCAGAAGAACGGAGCCAGCGGGACCAGCGCGATAGGTAAGGCTGTGGGGGATTGAGGGGGGGTTGGCGGGGCGGCGACGGGGGGGGCGCCCCCCCCCCCCTAACGGCGGGGGGCGCCCAAAACGTAGCTACGCCACTGGTTACAGAAGACCCAGCAACTCATATTGTATACAATTATAGATCATGATCTAGGTCTAATGGTGCCCACACATGGTGAAATGTGTGCTAGATGCGATTTGAGCCTATACAACTTGTACTGTACACACTGTGCTATTTGAACTACATGATATTTGAATTGCACCTGATTTTGACTACGTACTGTAGTAAAAAGCATGTGATGTGGTACAAAAATACCTGCATGCAGATACTATTTTGCCTTGCGATATTGAGTATTAGGGAGCACTCATCACAAGGGGAAAATAAACATTGTGCTATTTGAACTAAAAGATCAAATCGGATGCAGTGTGTGGCACCATAAAGGCTGTTTTTAATAGACAAGGAACAAATGATTATTTGGAGGGTGTTTCTTTTAATTTGCATAATAATAATTAATTCTGTTTGATGATTATGCTATTTTGAGTGCACTGAAAGGCCTAAACTACAGTATGTTGGGTGAATATTACCATCAGGGCCACCAACAGGGGGTGCCCTGGGTACAGCTGGCCTCTGGAGGGGCCCGGGAAGCTGCCCACAGTGGCACGGTGCCACCTGCAACGCACCTGCACAACGCCTCCCCCACCTGGCGGCCAGGCACACACAATACACAGTGCAGCCTGCAGAGTGCAAAGCTTGGCGCTCTGCAGGCTGCACTCTGCAGTGTGTGCTCCAGGCCTGACCGTGGAGGCTGGAGGGCGATTCCGCGACGCGGCAAATGTCCCGGGCCCCAACATTTCTAGTGGTGGCCCTGATTACCATAGTGTGAATCTGGTGCCATGGACAAAATATATTGGTTATATGCTCATAATATAGAATGAATACTTTTTAATAGGAATGCTTCAGCTGTTCATTTCCTTGAGATTATGATTTATATAGAAGATAGTCAGTAATTTACCTCCTTTATTGGAGGTAAAATAAATTATTATCTTCTATCAAATCCATTGATTTGTAAAAGTTGAGATGTGTCACGGTCACTCTTGGCGGCGGCCGGTGGGTTTGCTATTCACCTGCTCTGCGGCGGCTCTCCTTGCGCTGGATGGGATTCTGAAGCCTTGCTGGAGGTTGGTGGTCTCAGCACTGCAGGTGTTTTGTGTTGTAGTTTCTGGTCGGCGTGGGGAGGCTGGCGCCACCATCTTGGATATGGTCAAATGTGCCATTGGCCAGTCTGCACTCCTTTCCTTTACTTCCTGACTCTCTGCCTATGGAAAGTTAGCCCTAGGTTTATAGCCTGGCCTTTCTGACCAAGAAGCTGTCAGTCCAAAGTGTCTCTTCATCTGTTAATTACCTGGAGCTTGCAGGTTCCCTAAGCCTATTCTGGTTACTCTGCTCAGCCTGCCATTTCTAAGGTCCAATTCTGGCAACCTGTTGATGACACCTTTTACACCTATCGATGCTAGTAACCATCTGCACAAGTGGACGACCCAGTGCTAACTCCGTCCTTTTGGCTCATCTATCTGTGTCATTCTTCAAGTCGCCTGGATTAAGCTAAGTCCAAGCAATCACAGTATGTTATATTTCAAAGTCCAGGTATTTATCAAAGACTGTCGTTCTTCTAAGTTCAAGTCTAAAAAGTCATTGCTATTGTCACTATTATTCAAAGTCTGATTGTTGTTATGGGTTGGTTGGAAAAAGCCCATCCAAAAAAGTAGAAAACTTTTTGCAATGCTAGCATCACCGTTTTTTGAGGAATGAAAACAGTCTGTGCTTTTCCTTCTCTTACATAAATCACCTCTGATGACACAGAATTCTGTGGTTCTCTGCCACCCTGATACTTATTTCAGTGTCGTCTCTGATGCTGCTATGATGCTGCTATGTTTATATACCCTGTACTTGTCCTCCATTGTATTCAACTGTAAGTCACGGCTTTCTTATTGGTTTGTGTACTCTAAAAATTGTGCTTCCCTTGTGGCTAAAAAAATAAATTTACCTGCAGACTCGAAAATAAATCTGCATTAAATTTTCTGATCTCAGGTGCCACAAACATGTTAACCCATAGGTCTGGGAAGGTATCCCTGATACTATGGGTTCGTGTGAATTACCAGGGTAAATTACTGGATTAGAAAAGAGGCTATAATTGAATACAACGATCTTCCTTCCCAGAATGTAACTATAAATGTAATTTCAATCCCTGGCCATAGTAGAAACCCAAACGTTCTACCTTAAATCTAAATGAAAAATGTGCTCATTTTCTAATTTTTTGTTTTATCCAATTTAGAAACTCTTAAAGTAAAACTGTTGTTTTTGGGAAGTTTGCTTTGCCTGCCAAACTCTTGATATTCGGGGCTAATATAATAGCTCACAGTGATGATCGTGAGTAATTGAATACTCGCCATAGACATTTAACCATTTTTAATAAAACTAATAAATAAAAATAAGTTATTCTAAAGCTGCTGTAATGTCATAAAGCACTGGTACATGTCTAAAAGATAACTTTCATTTCTGCAGTTAGGCCCTTTTGTTATACTTCACAGTTAGCTTGAAACCTTAGATCTTTTTCTTAGTTCATTAACAGGGCCTTTTCTTTGCCATGGTGGAAGGTAGAATTGAAGCTCTGTGAAATCGAGTGTATTATTAATTGGATACTCTACAGTATATTATAAGGAAAGGTATTTACGTTCACATCAGATAACAGTATCATTTGCACTACATAATGCATAAGATTTTTGTGCATTTCCTGGAGACAGTCTACAGAAAGCTTGTACTTGCATTCTTGTTCTTTAGTGCCATATAATGTCATATGAGAAAATAATCTGCTGTTTCTAGGCTGTGGAGCCTTCAAGAATGTGTTGGCACTCTAGCAGTCTTATGTTACTAGGTTTCCAAATAAAATGGGCTGTTAATGACATTAGCTTTTAAAATGGCCTGAAGAGTTTTGGAGGAAAAAAAGCTATTGGCATCCCGAGATATAAAGTTGAATAAGCATACATGCACTTTTTTCAATACTAAAGGTCCCATACACTGGGCGATTCACATACAGTTTGGTCTCTATTCCTGCGATCAATGTGGCGATCAATCGCATGAAAAGCATCAAAATATTATGTGGTCGACAGCAGGTCCGATGCGGTGCTCCGTTCTGTGCACGTCGCACTGGAGCCTGTGAGTCGCCTGTGAGCCGGGCAGGCATGGCAATATATTGCATGCAGTATATTGGAATTGCAGACGATATATTACTTGCAAATCGTCCTGCAGCACGGAGATATATATATATATATATATATATATATATCAGTAACTCCGATGTGCCCATCCCCGCCATGATTTGATCACAACTGAGTCCATCTGGTAATCACTTAGTATCCCGACCATTGTGAGCACCACTACCAGAAGTGCGCGTCCTCCACTTCTGCTCAGTGAGCTGCATAACTTCTGGCATATGGACCGCACATGCTGGGCTTCATAGCGGTATTTGTAATTAGTGTGAATATCCATGCGGCCTCCTCGTCACTCGCATTCATATGAATTTGGGGATTTATGTTTGCTTGTTTCCACTTGTAAAATTTCAATGACATTTCTGGCATTGTATAGCAATGATATTTAGCATTTATGCCTAGGCTGCATTAGATAGATAATTTACCTTTTTAGGGGTACACCCACAATCCTGGGCTTTCCAGGTTTTTAATAAGGTCCAGGTATAATACCTGGTTAGTTACTCACCCTCTACACCAGGCATTCCCAACCACGGTCCTCAAGGCACACCAACAGTGCAGGTTTTAGTGATATCCAGGCTTCAGCACAGATGGTTTAATCAGAATCCCTCAGATACTAATTAAGTCACCTGTGCTCAAGCCTGGATATCTACAAAACCTGCACTGTTGGTGTGCCTTGAGGACCGTGGTTGGGAATGCCTGCTCTACACCTTCAAAAAGGGCTTTTACAGCCAGAAACATGTTAATGAGTGGAGGGGCACCTTAGTCTGTTGAGGGCTTATCATATTTTCCATCTGGCACTGCTTCTTTTCTGATGGAGGAGATGGCAGTTTTGTCCCAACAGGCTTGATGTGATTTTATTTTTTATGTCTGTTTTTAACATTGTATTTTGCTGATACACTGTATCCTTTTTATTTTGTCTGGAATAAACCATTTTTCTATGGATGTACATTTAATATCTGTTTCTCCGGTACTTGTTTTCTAGCACGGCGCCATCGAATTTAATTGTATGAAATCGGGTCACAAAAATCAGGTTGATCGCGTCGCATGCGACCAAATCGCATGCGATGCGACCGACCCGATTTTTACATTGGAACCAATGTTAAATGGTCCCTGAGACTATCCACGTCGGTGTGGAGTTGATTTTATATAGTGTGGCGAGCGCAGCGAACCACCACGCCCGAAGCGTGGCAAGCGCAGCGCATTACTTCAGACGTATTACGCGTCCACTCGCCACGCTTTGGGCTCGGTGGCTCGTAACACTTGCCACACTATATAAAATCATCTCCACGCCGACGTGGATAGTGGGGGTATGAAAAGGTTGGTATGCGATGGGACCCGACGGGTGCCGTGCTAGGAAACAAGTACCGTTTCTTCAATTGGGAAGGAGCCATAAAGAAACCTTTTGAGGCATACAGGGCCTCATATAGAGATGAGTTATTGTGTAAGTAAGTAAGTGAGTTTGGTACTTGTGTAGTTTCATGGCGCCAGCTACTTCCGGGTTCTACGCTCGCCACAAACTATGTAAAAAAAAGTAACTTAACTCCATGCCAACATGGATAGTTCATACCCCCACTATCCATGTTGGCATGGAGTAGATTTTAAATAGCGTGGCGAGCGTAGCGAGCCACCGAGCCCGCAGCGTGGGCGAGCGAAGCGAGCCCCGCAAGGGGACTCAGACGCACAGCGCCATACTGGCGCCGTGAAACTACACAAGTACCGTGAGTTTGAATTAAAATTGCAGGGATTGATGCTATCGTATTGCACTGAGAATACAAAGTGAGAGAAGATCGATTTTCCCCCCCAAAAAGAAATATTTATGTTAAATTGGGCCCATTTTTTAGGTCGGTATCTGCACATAAAGAATGAGGTGCAATCTGGAATTTATTAGCCTATGAAGGGGAGAAAGTGTTCCTACTGGTTAAAGAACCTTTTGATGTGAACATAGGGTATTTCTAAAAGGTCAGTGTGGTGACTAGGGAAGCCAAATTGAATCGGAAGAACTCTTTGACAACTTCATCTTATCAACAGGAAGCCCGTGACTTATTTTGTATACACATTGTTAAGGGTTCTAGACAGCGCCTACATGAGAAAAGAGGGAAAGAACAGAGACTTATATGGTGATCTCTAAGGACCTTTCTATTGGGACTCCACTGAGAAAAAAAACCATACTGTTTAAAAATTAACTTTTATTTAAATTCCCCTAAAAGAGATGTGGGGAGAGATAAAAAAAAAAAAACAGTAAAAAATAAAAATAAATTGTGTAATAATACAGTCAGGAAAGCCCTGCTCATGAGCTTACAATCTATAAGAAAATAGGCATTGATACACAATGATAGGTGCTATCTGTTGCATAATGGTCCACCAGATAACAAATGGTCTTGGTGGGCTGTATGATATGGTAATCCAGCAATGTTGGTGTGGGGTCAGGAGAATGGGAAACTGAAGAAGGGAATAATATGAGAGGATAGATCTGATCAGATCAATCTGATGCACATATGTTACATCAGATGTATCTGATGCAATATTTAAATATAATAGGCTGGGCTACTATGGGGTGTATATGAAGCAGGGGCCACAGTAAAAATGTCAGTAAAGGGTTAAGGTGGCCATACACTGCTCCGACTTTTCGAGCTATCTGGGACCTTCCCGGCTTGAAGGATAGCATGTGGTCCTTCTGCATGGGACATATGGCATACAATTCCATTCCCCTGCTGCCGGGAGGGGGGCCAGGTTGGAGGATGGACGTGCAGCAGGTCTGACCTCTGATGCGCATGGCTTTGCACATTAGAGTAGATGTCAAACACATCCGATTTGCCCACTTTTCACCCGATACGTAGGAATCGGGTGAAAAGTGGCCGAATCAATCCTGTGTATGGACACCTTAAATTGGTAAATACCACAGCATCACCCCTCTCCCAACTAGTCACCCCTGGAGAGGTTCTCTGGGGGAGAGGGGACCCCCCTTCAGGGCACCCAAGGGCCAGGGGTGAAGCCCAGGGCTGTCCACGGCACCCCTGGGCTGTGGGTGCGGGGCTGATAGCCAATTTAGTGTAAAGAAATAATATCTTTGGATGTGGAACAACAAGTCCAAGCAAGCCTGCCCCACATCCTGGCACTTTGTGAATCACAAGTGCCAGCATGCGGGGATTAAAGGCTGCTGGGACTTGTAGTTCCTCAGCCAAAGAAATAGGGAGAAGCCCCCCCACACCACCACCCTTAGTGACCGCCTAGAGATGCACCCACGAGAGGAGGAGCTTAGCGGTGTGGTGGCTGCTGCTTTGGGGGCAGCAGCCACCAAAGCAGCAGCCACCAGATGTATTACATCTGAAGTACACAAAACCCATCTATGTGCCCCAGATGGTTTCAGAGCAAAACCAAGGATCTATCGATCAGACCCATCTGGAGCAGCGACGCACATTGGAACAGAGGGAGCTTCGATTTGGCCTGTTTTCATCAGATTGGTCTCACAGATCCAACTGAATCTGAAGAAAACAGGCCAAATCGGACTAGTGGTTTTGGGCCTTACACATTCTGCTCCAGTTACTCCTCCTAAATGGATGGAATCATTAGTAGATGCCTTCTCACAGGTGATTTGGACGGATCTCTGTTCATGGATGCACTAGCAAGGTTTTATATACAGTACATGCACAGATACAAATTATGCATTTTTGCATACTTCCATTGCATTGTCTTTCCATGACATTGGATGTTTTAGGAAGGAAGCATCTAACCACCCTGTACCTGTACGAGTGTCATGGGTGTGTAAATAAAGTTCCATATGAGTCTGAGTTGTGTGTATAGAAAAGGGAAGCCTGTCTAACCTTTGTCAATGTCTAACTAATGCATGTCTAACTTTTGGTGTTGACCTTTTCATTGTCTGACTAGACATTGTCTGTGAGCTATATCACACCCCTGTAGACTGGAAGCCATGCTAGCTGAGATATACAGTCATTTGAGTGAGCAGAATAAAGGGTGCACTAGAGGCAGCGACAAATCAGACAACATAAGAGACAGTGAAATGCAGGGAGACCGCTCTTAATTGATAAAGCAAACAAAGCTAAAATGTGATATGGAACACAAGTTCAGCTCCAGACAGTGCCTGGCGACCCCTTCAGGTTCAGCTCTAGAGTTAAATCAGAGCATATTTCTATATGCCTTTTCTCTCACATGCATATATGTACATATATATACTGTGTGTGTGTATATATATATATGTAATAAGCGACTGATAGATGATAATATAATAGAAAATTAAGGAGATTATTTGACATCAGACTTCTTTTATAATATGATCTTTGGAAGGTGATTTCATCTCTCCGTACCATCCATTTATGAAAAACATGAGTGTGTCTGATATTCTGGGAAATGTATATATTAGTAGAATTTATAGCTACCTGTTTTACTGTATGTTTTGCTCATAGCTTGTGAAATGAACACTTTCAGGCACAGTATGGTGTTTTGTGGAGAAGACTTTGTGTAAAATGAGATTTTGTAACACCATAGGAATTTATATCTGTATATATATACGTAAGATTAACAACATATACCGCCTTCTGCTCAATACAATAATAACCACTCTTGCATATTCCATTTAATAAACAACTTCACAGTTATCATCGCGCAGCAACAAAAGCTTTTTTGTTACCAAAAAAAAAAAAAAAAAGAAGATGCCTAATCTTACGTCAGCATGTCTGAGATTTCAGACAGTCAGCTAGCTTCATGTGGCCAGAGTTCCTGTGAGCAAAACTGCACGCGTTGCACTTGGAGTGACTTTCAGGTGTTCACACAGACAAGTCAGACTTGCTTTTCCACTGTTATTTTACATTTTTGAATGCCAGGTCTTCTCCGCAGTGCCTTTTTTTCTCCGAAAATTGGCCTTTTTTTTTTGGATAGAGGACATTGAATGATAACACTACAAGTCAGCTGACTGCTGTGTCACAGAGCTGCTGCTTTCTACATTTCCACAACTGCAAGAGCTCTTTCTACTGCAGTTTTCTGGTCGCAGTGCGGCAATACAGACGCATAGGACGGGATACAAAACGGCTTAATATGTTTTCTTTCAGCGAGTAAACCTTATGTCTATTTCAGATACAAGAAGGATTGCTGTTTTTTTGGATAACAGCTAGTAAGTAGCTTGGATAAAAACGGTGATATGAACTTATGGCGTTTTTCAACTAAACAAGCACTGCTCTGAGACTGGGATCCAAAATGCTTCCGAACGACGAAGAAACATCTGTTTTCTCACCTTGTATAATAGTTTTCTTCGCCACGCTAGTGTACCTGCAAAGAATAGGAACCTTAAGACAAAGGATCTGATGCTTCATGGTGTCTATATCTGGGGCCTTTGCATTTATTCTACAGCTGAAGCTTTATCATATACATCCTCGGTTACGTACAGTGCTGGTAAATCAGTAAAATGCTATTTAGTTTTCGCATGAGGAAGAAACAGGCTACAAAAAGAGTGGCCAGACTTGCTGACCTAAATCAGTTCCAATCCTTCTTTGGATACAGGGCAGCAGCCGTCTAGCAGTGACACAACCAGCCATCATGTGGAGAATTTGTAGGATTGCAATGTCTGTTGGATGGAGCTTTACTGATTGAAACACATTACTTTTCTCTCCTGTTTTATTATTTGGCTTTTGGATCACTGTTTACCTGCTGCCGGCTTATTGCGATTCCTCCTTTTGCAGCAATGAGGTGTCTGGTCTAAGTGCATATTCATGTGGATTAGTCTGTCTGCAACGCAGTCCTTATCTGCTCCTGCTGGAAACCAGGGCACTAAGTCAGCCTGCTTTAACAGTTGTTTTGCGTGATGCTATGCAGCTAGGATGCCTTGCACGCTGACAACAAAGGAGAAAGCACAAAGCATCACTTTATCTTCTGGGTTCTTATAGGAGAATAAGTCTTCTTCGTATGATGCATCATTCTTTTTCCTTCATTTCCTTCTTTTGTTTCTAAATCATCTAATGGAAGAATGTAACAGATATCGTCATGGATGTGTGTGGGGTTTTTTAATGATTTGGGGGAAAAATACAGCCTATGAAGACTGCAGCGCATTTTAGGCTATTGCCAATTTGAAATACTTGGTTTGCTGAAGCTGAGCCCTAAGGGACAAGCACAGTTCCTGAGAAAAGAGATCGTAGATAAAGAAATAAAAATGACAAGCGTAATGGAGGCTGTGGAAAAGACACTGTCAGAGAATCAGTTCATGGGTAACAGTTTTTCCAGTATGAATCTGAATAATTCATAGATTGAAATTACCCTGCTTTCACCTTTCCATTTAAAGCGACATGATCTGAATCTCTAATAAATTTTCCGGATAAAGTAAAATGGCAATTTGAATCTGAAGTGCTTTTGAAACCAGATGCTGAATCCTGAATCTTTCGATATCTTTCACAATTATCCGGTGAGAAATCCCCTTCATCGTGAAGCAGCTTTCCCAAGGAAAATTACTGTGATTACAACAGCGACAAAAGAATGCCATTAAATGATCTCTAATTTTCTTAATGTTCGAAGACTGACAATCTTGCTTGAATGGTCATTACAACACCAAGCATTACAGTCCTGGATCAATATTCTCATAAAGTAAAATTGTTTTCCTTTTTAAACTTTCTTTGCTTTTTAAACAACAACAAAAAAAGCATAATAATTTGGTTGTGATGAAAACACAACGTAAAATAGATCTGGCTTGCTAAGTACCTTTGTTTTTGCTCACTATGTGTTCTTAAGTCGGCATGTCATTCCGTAAATGTTCAATTTACGCTTTACTAAGATACAGTGCTGTACAGGTAAATGTCTTTTTTTTTATGCCGGCGTGCACAATGGCCACTGTATGTTGTGTACTTATGGTTAAATAGTCTGTACAATGTGATCTCCACACTGATCATTTGTCTCTTTGTGGAGTAACTTTCAGTAAGTGGCTCAGACAATCTGCGTTTGAGCACCTGCTGCAGAAAAGATACATACAGTATGAGGCTTGTCATGCTCCTGTATACAAGTTCAATATACTTCTTTCACAAAAGATCCAGACACAAAGACTTTGGAACTGCACATAACCTGCCTACAGTATGTAAGTATGCGAACAAGAATGAAATTAGAATGCGCTGCTACAGCTATTGTAGCTCCCTGCTTCATTTTTTGGGGGGGGATTAAATGGCGTATAAATGACTTGGACCATTGTAAACTATTTTACATATTTCACAGATCCACATTGTAATCATGAATATTTCATGAGAGTGTATGTAACATATTGCTACAAACATTTTGTCATATTTTATTAAATTATTATATGCTGTTTACCTGACTGACTACACTTCTGTTCTATTCTGTAATTGCAATTAGACACCTTATTTTTGTGTCATTACTGTGAAATAAACATGTGTGGGGTGTTAAATTTAAGTGGGAAGTAGTCTACCTTGCCATAACAAAAAAAATGCTAAATATCGGTTTTATATGTACATAATAAAATGCAGCTGTTAAATATATATAATACACACAGGCACACAGACATTTAGTTGAGACTCTTTCCTTCCACAGCAAATGTATGCAATGATGATTATATACCAAAGATCTGGATAACAGTGTATTATTGTTTTCAGGTGAAAATGAGTCTTTTTGTGGCATAGTACAATAAGATATCTTTGTGTTAATTCTGTCTGCTAATAAGATATGTACTAATGTGTCTAACAGCTCATATGTTGTAAATAACATCACAACTACTTGTGTGCCGGGATAAAAGCCTTTTAGTTATGCATATATATAATATGTTCATCGTTTTTTATATATACCGAGAAACAAAAACTGAATGCAATGTACTGTAAGCCCCGCTGGAACGGAAAGAGTTAAAGTGAATATGTAGACTTGACTCAGAGGGACTGGATGTCTGAACACATTAACGCTTAGGAGATAATTGTGAAACAAACACAAAATCATCCTTTTCAAATGTTTACAGATGTGTTCTATACAATTAGGCTGAAAGAGATGAGTTGGTATATTGGGATCATACAGTGAATTGCTGTGCTCTGCTGCTGCAGCTGTGCTACAAATACCAATATAATGTTGGAATAACTGTTGTTCATGTTGACCTAGATATGCTTTACTTTTTCTTTCATCCCCTTGGAAAATGTCACACTCAGACAGTCATTCATTTTGATATGGTAAGACTGCTCTCCTTCCCATGGGCTATATACCTAATGTTGTGTATTTTCAGGTTCATGTAGCATAAACGGTGACTCAGCCATGTTTCGGTCAGTACATGAATACATTGCACTTAGCCTGTACCATAGAGTTTACCAGTAATAATCATAGAATTTCTCAGAAGAAAGGGAAAATAACATTCTTTGTTATATGTTCCTGATTGTAAGATAAGGTTTCTTAGGAGAATGATGTTACAGGGTTATATTCTCACAAAGCTTATTCTTCCACACCAGTACATAAGTGTTATAGTTCAGCAGTCTGGCACCTATGCAGGCCCATCAGCCATGTCTGTCTACTCATGAAGCATGGATGGATGAAACCTACTGCCAACGCACATTTTTTATTACGTTCTATATTACGTTATTTGGGCCAAGTGAGTTGCATAAATAAAGTGATATGTACCAATTGTACATGTAATTACTACAAAAATGTTAGATATGGACAGAAGAGAAAGATACTGTACAATATATAAAAAGATGACACGATGCGAATATTACAGTATGTTATCAAATAAAGACCAGTGGCAATTATAACTTATTTCTGTGTGACTCATTTAAACTACAGATTCTAGACTTCATGGTTTCTTGAAATATTATTTAAATAGAAACACAAAACAATGTATAAGACTTGTTATACATATTGTATGATATTGCTTTAGTTGGTAAGTGGTTTCAGTGCTGGACGAGTGTGTGAAGTTCAATGTCAGTACTACTGTACTGTATAGCATACTGTATATCACTAATGTTTCTCAATGGTTAGTGCCTGATGCTTGGTCGTACGCAGTACTATTTTTCTGGAAAAATAGGTCCAGGAACTCCAGGTCTGGGGGTGGATCGATTAAATAAAACTTATTTTATTGAAAGTATATTTTGGCCCAGAACAGGTTCAGGAGCTCAGTTCCTGATGATGTCATATTTGATTAGAGGTTCAGGAACTGAGGGGCAGATTTATTAAGCTTGGAGAAGAGATAAACTGGAGAAAAGGTAAAAGGAGATAAAGCACCAGCCAATCAGCTGTGTTTGAAAAAGACAGTTGGGAGTTGATTGGCTGTGCTTTATCTCCTTTTACCTTTTCTCTGCTTTATCTCCAGTTTATCTCTTCTCCAAGCTTAATAAATCTGCCCCTGAGTTCCTGCTGGTTCCTTCTGAAAAATAGCACTGGTCGTACGTATAGTACTTTTCTGCATAACCTTTTTGAGTTTTATCTGGATTACAATTTTAGATAATTGCTATAAAAATAACATTATCACCCTGACAGATTGCAAGGAGGTATTAATGTGTCTTGTTGTGATTTCTGTATTATTATAGTCACTGTTACATTATTAGCAGAAGCTTTGTGATACCAGTTTTTGACCGCAAAGCCGGCTGACCCCGGGATCTCGATTCTGGGTCCAATCGGGCTGCAATGCTTTCACATCAAATCCGGTCGCCCATTATACAGATGGCGACCAGCGTTTAACCTTTCTTATACCAGGTTGATCAACTCAGGTTATAAGCTTTGGTGATTTACCATCACACTTTGATCTGGCTGAACACGCCAGCAACCCAGCAATTGCCCGGGTCCAAGGTGCGATGTAAAAAGGTTATGAAAAAGTTTATAGTAATGTAAGTGTGTGCATGTGCAAGCCAATGTCTGTGTATGTGTATAAATATAAACTGTATCACCATTGTCATTGTAATCCATTCATATGAACTGAACAAATTCTTTATGTATAAGCAACTACTAGTGTACACAAAAGGTCTGCATTTATCAGTACAATATTGTATAATCTGTATAAAATAAATGCATTTATGTGTATTTAGGTAAAGTGATTGACAGGATATGAGCAGACTTTGCAGTTATCACAGCATTGCTTTATAATCACACATTTATATGCTGTGTGTTCATTTGTTAAGGTCTATGTTGACAGTCAATAGGTCTACATGGGGTTTTTAACTGTTTTTTGACCCGACATGTGCCGATAGGCGGTATTTCATGCCCTACCATCCACTAGGGCGTGGTGGGAGAATAAAATAGTGTGCCCGAAGCATGGCAAGCACATGTTTAAGTACTGTATATGAAATTATGTTAGTGTTCTAGTATGCCCTATTATACTACTATTGTTATACACAATACATTACAGATTCAGTGGATTATATTTGTATCTATCATATGGGCTAGAGCATTTTACAACAATGAATTTAAACATACCTAGTTATCAACATTGCTTTATTTATATGTATGGACTCTGTAGTGCTGAGTAGAGCTACTTACTGCTCAGTGTAACTATACATATTTCGGGTGTGGTATAGAGTTCCGACAGTCGGGATCCCGACAGTCATAGACGTTGGGATCCCCACTGGCCGGACTCAGACAGCATGGTGAGCGCTACAAAACTCCTTGTGGGCTCGCTGCGCTCGCCATGCTGCGGGCACGGTGGCTCGCTGCGCTCGCCACTTATTCTATTCTCTCTCTTATTCTATTCTCTCCCACGAGGGAGAATAGCCGCTGGCCGTCGGGACCCCGTGTGTCTGGGTTTTGACTGTCTGGATCCCAACATCGGGTAAATGACTGTTGGGATCCTGTCCGGCACCCCATATGTCAAGGTCTAGCACTAGTTCTTAACTTATTGATTAGAAATCTTGCACTATTTATAGCAGTAAATTCTATTACTTACTTATTTACCATTGTTGAATGAGATTGCCTTCTGCTCCACGGGAGGTTTCTGTCCTCCCTGAGCTCGCCTGTCCTCCCTGAGCTCGCCTTAGGAAACCTGCGTTACAGTTTGACAGGTGTACCGCCCCAGTCAAACTCCCAACCTGCCACTAATAAATGATAATACTAATATTAATAACATACTTATGCATACATATAAATATATAATCTATATTATTATTATTTGTCTTAATTCATAAAGGAGTCAGCATATTACAGAGTGCTGTATAAGAAGACAACCTTCCCCAAAGATCCTAATATATAAGAACCTTCCCCCCCTTCTCGCATGCCTGGTTCGTTTGCACGGCTGCGAATGGATGTTTAACATAAACCTCAATTTCCCGCCTATGGGAGGGAACACCCACATCATTCGTTGCTCACCAACCATCGAATGATGTGGATGGTGCACGCATATCTAAGTGACGCTCACTTAATTTTGTGCACACAAGCAACATGAAATGGGCAGGCAGCTGACACCACCGCACCCGCATCACCACCTGATTTCCATGGGAACACCCAGCATTTTCATGGGAATGCCCATGGGCGAATCCCACGGCCCGCTTCCCCATGCCTCCTGTTTGCAAACATGTTTGAACGAATTAGAATAATCCCCAAAAAGTAGCAGAAAGACAGTTGCAGCTTTTGATGAGAAAAGAGACTAAAGGCCTATTTCAGGTTGGCTCGCAAAAGCAAAATTTCTCTTTAATGGGTAAACCATGTGCACTGCAGATGGGGCAGATGTAACAGATGTAACATGTGCAGAGATAGTGACATTTGGGTGGGGTATGTTCAAACGGAAATCTAAATTACAGTGTAAAACAAATCAGCCAGTATTTACTCTGCACAGAAACACAATTGACCTTATTCTGGTCCATTCGGTAGTGGGTGTTCGTTTGCATGGGACCGATTTTTTTTAATGCGTATGCGCATTTCTGCACATGTGCATGCGCTGTGTGCCTGCAGCCACGTGGATCAGATTGTTCACCAGGTGCAACTACGCAACCTTGCGGCCGGTGGGCGGGGGTGGCATTGCGGCAGGGGTACCCACCCATGGGAGCATCCAGCATTTCATGAGCGCTCGCATGAAATCGCTGGGCATTTCCATGGTAAACACCCGGGGACGTGGGCGCCGGGGGCGACCAGCAGACATCACAGACTGTCAGCTGCCCGCCCATTTCTGCGAGAACGTACACGCATATAAAAGTGATCTGAGAGTGGGCAACCATCGAAAGATCTGGGAAACCTACCCAGACCTACTGTACTATACAGTGCATATATTGACTGTCAGTGTTCTTAGTGAATAGAGTGTCTTTTTTAGCATTTTTCTTTCTCCTGTATGCTACAATGCATACTGTGCCATAATATCCCTTTATTTCTAGATACTACACAGGTTATGTGACTGATAAGTTGAAGTTTTCATTTCATCTGGTGTCAATCAGCCATAGAACCTGTGTAAAACATAGGCATTTTGAATTTATGTGTTGTACTAAACAATTCAACAGTTCAGGTACTACACAAGAATTGAAAGATTGTATAGCACTATAAAAAGTTTATAGCATCAAATCAGGGAAAAATCTGTAAGATCAGGAAAATTTATTTTAAGGAATTAATACCTGGAAAGGGTAAAATCAGAAAACAAAACATTGGGGTATGAATGTAAATATACTTCCACAACTGGGGGTTGGTGTATCAAGCAGCGAAAAGAGCAAGAAGTGGACCAGTGGAGAATTATGCACAATCTATAAATTGATAGTTAGATGCTGATTGTGTGCTATGGGTAACTTCTCAACTTGTTATTTTCTCCATTCTTTTCACTGCTTGATATATCAAACCCTTATGCTGGGTATATACTATGGCTCTTATTTAGGTTCATTCGCACAGACACACATTCGCAGGCTTCCCACTCGCACGCGGCCGGCGAAGGCATGATTCTAAGCCACATGAACCCATTTGTCTGCATCCAAAGACAAAGGGTAGTGGCAGTCCACTACACGTACTCTAAAGTGTCTGCATGTTACTCAGCCTCTTCGCTCGGACATCAAGTAGTTGGCGGGTGTTTCACAGGCTGCAACACGAATGCGCTCCCAAGTCATTAGCAATCCATTAACCAATTACCCTGATTTCATAATGTTTATTGGTTTCAATTAATGAATAGCCTCCCCAATTTGAACTAGTAATGAACAGGTATTACCTGTCTGTTTCAATGTACTGTATGTGTCCCACAAATGTGTTGAAAAGGATTTATCACTCTCATAAGTGTTAATATTTTTGATAAATTGTTGTGGCTAAATCCTGATGCTGATCCTGGATTGTTTGCATGTTTGTCTGAGAGTTGACACATGTTGACTTGTTGTAATTGTGTCTACTATTAGGGAAATGTGACAGGCACAATTGTGTTTTGAGGTTTGACATTTTAAACTAGCACATAAAAGCAGCTAAGAATACTAGTGCAGTTGTGACTAAAACAATGAAATATATTAGAGAGATGAATGGCGAGAAGTATAAATGTCTAAACTGCAAAAGTGTGCTTCCCGTGTGGCTGCCATGTAGGTAGGTAGTTAATTAACGAGCGAAACTTGTATGCTGCATGGTTGTGTATTATTATTTATTTATTTGGTACTTGTGTATTATAGCGGCGCCCCCGATGTACATCGTACGATGAACGCATCGCATGCCATGTACCCGATGGCATGCGATGCGACACGATTTTGACCCCCTATACGATTAAAAATCGTATAAGCACCCTAAAGGGTGCTTTTGAGCACCCTAATGGGTGCTTACAATGTTAAATGCACCCCCACGCCACCCCCCCACTATAAACGCGAACCCGAAGCGTGGCGAGCGTCGGCGGTAAGCGTCCTACGACCTTTTCATACCCCCACTATCCACGTCGGCATGGAGTTGAGAATAGATTAGTGTGGCGAGCGCAGCGAGCCACCGAGCCCGAAGAGTGGCGAGCGCAGCGGATACCTTCACAGGTAAACGCGTCCCTTCGCGGGCTTCACAGGTATCCGCGTCCACTCGGTGGCTTGCTGCGCTCGCCACACTAATCTATTCTCAACTCCACGCCGACGTGGATAGTGGGGGTATGAAAAGGTCGTAGGACGCGTACCGCCGCCGCTCGCCACGCTTTGGGTTCACGTTTATAGTGGGGGGGTGGCGTGGGGGTGCAGTTAACATTGTATGGGTGCTTAACATTGTATAAGCACCCATTAGGGTGCTTATACAATGTTTAATCGCATCGCATTGCATCGTATGGCATTGTATGCCATGTACAATGGCATACAATTTGAAAATTGTATGCCATCGTACACTAACCAACGAAGTCGCATCGCATACCATCGCATGCGTTATGGTATACGATGCGATAGGCGCCGCCAAAATACACAAGTACCATTTATTTATTAACAGTTACTTATAGATCGCAGCATATTCCATTGCGCTTTACAAAGGAGACAGTGATACAACAAACAGGGTATTTACAGACAGTGAAAATGTAGGAGGGCCCTGCTCGTAAGCTTACAATCTAAAGGGAAATAGGCATTGATACATAAGGATAGATACTGTAATCTTTATTGCATCGATTCCACCAGAATGCAAGGTTCTATGATTGGTTCTGGAATTTGATAAGCTTGCCTGAAGAGATGCGTTTTTAGGGAACGCTTATAGGTTTGTAGACTGGAGGAGAGTCTTATTGTGCTTTGGAGGGCATTCTACAGAGTGGGTGCAGCCCGAAGAAAGTCCTGCAGTCGGGAATGGGAGTGAGCAATGAGTGTGGATGAGAGACGCAGATCTTGGGAGGAGTGTAGAGGTGAGGTTGGATGATATTTTGAGTTAAGAGAAGTAATGTATGTTGGTGTAGTTTGGTTTATGGCTTTGTGTGTAAGTATTGTGTGCAGGTGCATGTATTTTAGCAATTGTGCATGTTGATTGCCCGTTCAAATGTGTGTCCAAGAAACGGCTGGCCTGCGAGCCGTGAGACTTACTTTTGCCGAGCACTTTTAGTCACCACCCCAGTATACGCCCTGGTTTCTGCCTAGTTTTGCGGCCGCACCCATCCATACGCCCACATAAGCCTACTTTGCATGAGCTCCTTTACTAGTGTATTTCTACTCGTAAGGACGCAAGCGTGCAAGGTTGTCCAAACCTGCACATGCACTTTGCGAATGGTACGCTTGTGTACTATAGTAGGCTAAGATATGCGCTCAAAACGAATTTGCGTTTGAGCGTGGCAATCAGAATAAGGCCTTATGAGTAGCTGGCTGAGAAATGTATCTTCTCCAGGGGTGGAGTTACAATATCAGGTGACTGAAATACACTGCGAGGGTCCCAGATCTCTGCAGTGTCAGATGAAATGTGGGTCAGTCTGATGGCATTTTATCTGTGTATGCCCAGCATTAGTTTTAAAGGTACATCAACAGTTAGGGAGACAGTGGAGTCCTAAATATCTCCATTACCTGTCTGGAGCTGGGAGGATGTTCTATTCTGCGTGGCTAGGATCTCTTTTGTATGTAATGCACATAAATAACTTAATTTGTTTAATTAATAACAGAACATAAATTGACTTAAATATAGCCTTCATGTGAAATAAAAATGACTAAAGGTAGATGTATTTATTTATTAATAACATAATACTATTCATGATAATGTTTTCATGAATATAGTGCTTATGTCCAATAGGACTCAAGGCATGTTACAGATACCTGATTACAACTTGTATGGTATTACACAGCACAGGGATGCGGCTGTGCAATACTGTGCAACTCAAATGCCAATGCAGCAGATATAAATAGCATGAACCTCCAATACAAGTACAGAATCCAAAGGCACAGCATTGAATCAAGCTAGACCAGGAATTCCCAACCACGGTCCTCAAGGCTCACCAACAGTGCAGGTTTTAGTAATATCCAGGCTTCAGCACAGATGGTTTATCAGAATCCCTCAGATACTAATTAAGTCACCTGTGCTCAAGCCTGGATATCTACAAAACCTGCACTGTTGGTGTGCCTTGAGGACTGTGGTTGGGAAAGCCTGAGCTAGACCAATGCTGCAGTGGTTGCAGCCCTTGATCTGTCTATGTCATATGTTCTCAAAGTCAGTCCTCGGGACCCCACAGTGCATGTTTTTCAGGTCTGCTCACAGAATCAAGTTAAATAATTATCTCCAGCTGTGGAATGGATAAATGCAATGGGGATTTACAGAGAAAAAAATATACAGCAGGTTGAAGTGAAAGTGGGATTGGTAAGAAGGGGGACAGCGGGAATGGTATACCAATATAGGGGGAAATGCAAATCATTGCGTTGCCGACAGAAGTCAATGTAAAATCGATTAGTAAACAGAAGTCCATAATGCAAAATGTGTTTGTGCCCCACAAAATCCAGTCCTAATAAAGTTTAAATTCCAGTTATATCTCTATCCTTGGAATAACATAGAATGCATCCTTCACAATGCCGGACTAAGGCCTATTTGCAGGTCTTTTAAATTATGCTCATAAGTACTACATAAAATATCAGCAGGTAGAGGCAGAGGGTGTGTCTGAACAGTATGTTCGGAAGTCTAAGTAACTGTGGTGGTGTTGCGTTGAATCTAAGATCCCCATTGCAGACAGAAACACTCTCTTGAGGTGTGAAGAGTCTAGCCAGATATAAAGGAAATCTCAGATACATAAGATGAAGATTGAATACCTGCTTGACAAAAGAACAGAATTTCATCTCAAGTCTAGGGTACCACTGACACTTAACTGAACATATTTTCTGTAATCCAGGTAAGAGCTTGATGCGGAGAAGTCTGCTGATCAGCAGACAGATCCTTGAAGTGCATTGTGGGCACTCCATGACACTTCTGATACCCTCAATTCCAGCTTCAGTTAATCTTTGATATCATCTAAACACTAGACATTGATGATTTATCCTTTTGGCTGCACAGACAAAGTGACTAGGCTGGAGCTAAGAATATGAACTTGATATTCCCTACTCTACCAGTGTTCCCACTCTACGCAGTTCCCATTCCCACATCATCCACTCATGGGACAAGAGTATGCTTACCAACTAGGATGTCTTTGAGAAGCTGTTACATTGAAATGTATTTATTATTTATTAACAGTTTCTTATATGGCGCACACATATTCCGCAGCACTTTACAGAGTATAGTTGAACATTCACATCAGTCCCTGCCCCAGTGGAGCTTACAATCTATATTCCCTACCACATGTACATGCACACACAGACATTCTAGGGTTAATCTTGTTGAGAGCCAATTAACCTACCAGCATATTTTTTGGATTGTGAGAGGAAACCAGAGAACCTGGTGGAAACCCATGCAAGTATGGGGAGAATATACAACCTCTGCACAGTTAGAGACATGGTGGGAATCAAACCCATGGCCTCAGTGCTGTGAGGCAGTAATGCTAACCATTACACGTACTGCCCAGAAATTGTGACATGAGATATGAAGAGTCCCCAGCTCAGCCATAACAGATAGTAACCGGATGCTGCCCACTCAGTCTAGCATGTCACTGGATACTGTGAGCCAGGGAACAGGTTTATTAACATTGTTTCACATATAATACATATATATTATTATGTAGTAGCATAGAGCAATCTTACCTCACTGTCCTAAAAATGTTGCAGTCTAATAATGATTATCTTTATCCAGATGGAGCCGGCCTCTTTCTTGCAGGGGCTGGCGATTCTATCGGCAGCTCCCGCCAGCGGCCGGCTCTTGTCAGGGGCGTGCACGCACAAGACGCTTGTGCGCGCCCTGTGGCTACTGAGCTTTCTCTGCCGCCTCCCCTGCTGCCCCTCGCCACCCCGCCATCCCCCTATACCTGCCCATCTCCCTGAAGTGGAGACGGGCGGGAACCGCAGCAGAGCCACCCGGAAACTGGGACGCATGTGCGTGTGAGTCCCAGTCAGATGGAGCGCCTCTGCACCGGCGATCAACAGCGCAGGCATGCTGGCAATCCCCGGGCAAAAACTAGAGGTGCTCCATCTGTATATATATAAAGAGAGAGAGAGAGAACAGACCCTTGTTTCGCGCCACACAATTAATAATTGTTATGTCTGGGCTGCCTAATTTACAAAATCCCCTGTTGGATGTGGAAAGGAAGTATATGGATAGCAATTGTAAGATGGCGCCCTTTATAGTGACCTTTGTAATTAGATCAGTATAGCCTTGTAATAGTTTTTAGAGCAAGCAAAGTAAAGTCATGAGCTCATTCTGACAGAGCCTTTTTACCAGTGCACATCCCCAGAAAGGTACCTCAGAATTCTTTACAAGGATCTATTAAATCACTCTATTGTGGATATACTCCATGTGTGAAGGCTGTTGGAAGTAACGGTTATGTTATC
The DNA here is from genome assembly GCF_055691185.1 of Crinia signifera. Lineage (NCBI taxonomy): Eukaryota > Metazoa > Chordata > Amphibia > Anura > Myobatrachidae > Crinia > Crinia signifera. The sequence goes on from NC_139221.1 coordinate 110,503,801, forward strand.
TGCGAACCCCTGATGAAGTCCCGCGTAGGGACGAAACGCGTTGGAAAACTTGTTTGCTATTTTGAAGTATCTGAACCTTATAACGGTCTGGAACAGCCGTTGACATTGTGTGGATAAAGAGACTTTTAATAAACGTTTGAAATTTATGGACTTTACTTTGCTTGTTCTAAAAACGATTACAAGGCTATACTGATTTAATTACAAAGGTCACTATAAAGGGTGCCATCTTACAATTGCTATCCATATATATATATATATATATATATATATATATATATATGTGTTTTTTAAATATGTAAAACAGATAAGTATATGTTAATAATAATTCCACAGATGAGAATATATTTTGTAAGCTTAACTATGTTAATCAATGCTTTCTTTACTATCCTGCAATATCTTTACCAACACCATCTGAACTAAAACCGAAGATTACAGTAGCAATCCCATGTATGACCAACTTTGAGGGGGACTGGTGTATTGTGACCAGCTACATGACATGGGTAATGGCCATCAAAATACTAACCACCAATTTCCAACAGCTTCATGTGGTGACCTAGATGCTTGGTACAGTATAACCAAGTAAATGTGGTCTGTATAACATGCTTCATTGGTGATTCCCATGTAACCTCAGCCTAATAAAAGCTGGCATGTAAGATATTATTAGTTCCATGACACTGAGGGGGAATTTTACTAAGATGTGTATTCTATTTGACATGTGATGTTGCTATGGGCAACCAATCAGATCCTGTCTACTATCTTCTAGAGCAGGGCTGGGCAACACCGGCCCTCCAGATGTTGATGAACTACACATCCCAGCATGCCTTGCCTCAGTTTCAGCATGGCCACATAGCAAAACTAATGCAAAGCATCCTGGGATGTGTACATCAACATCTGGAGGGCCGGGGTTGCCCAGCCCTGTTCTAGAGGGTGCTAAATAAATAAGAAGTAGATTATGATTGGTTGCCCATAGCAACATCAGTAAAGTAGAATACACATCTTAGTAAATCCCCCCCCCCCCTGAATCTTTTAGGGTTGACAACAAATAAAAGATATCAGGGTCACCCCTGCCTCAAAAAAATATCAATATTAAATTAATCAAAAACAAACAAATATTGTGTCATTAATGGTGCAGTATATCTTAAGCTGTGTGAACACGGTACAGTTTTGGCTTGCGATTTTGACTAGATACTAAAATTCTTATTATAAGTTAGCCAACATTGCACACTGTTAACCTTGCATGCGATGCCAGGGTGCGGCCCCACGAGGTCGGCATCGCAAGTAGAGAGAAACTGTGCAAACAAGACAATTTATATAATGTATAATTCTACAGTATGTTATAGGCCAAACAGCACACAATCAAAATTGTAAGGGAAGATAGTGAAAATCGGGCATGACTGAGCCAGAATCGCACGATGTGTTACATACCTTTACCAAAAATTTTAAAAAGATTTGCTTCATTCTTTTAATCAGCTTTATCTTAAACATTAACCTCTGACAAGTAAAACATTGAGAAGCTGTAACTGTTAAAATATTTGTTTAAGCCTCTGGAAATTTGAAAACCATTGTGTAGAAGTCATATTGTAGCATATAGGGTCTTATTCTGGTTCACTCCTTCTTGCAAATTCCTTCTTAGATGGACAAAACATGCTAACTGCAGTACCTCCTATATGTCCCAATCATAGTGGGACAGTCCCACTATATAGATAATGTCCCCCTGTCCCACCCACAGGTGGCAGGGGGAAGATTGGGAGAGCCTGTGATCACCGCCGTTCTGCTCTGCAAAGCAGGCAGTAATCACTGAATAGATGTCATGCAAGGAATTCAGCCAGGGAGGATGCTCAGCTACTCAGGGAGTGCTGGGCTTCCCCAAAAAAATAATGATAACACCACTGCACTTGAAGCCCCAACCCTGTGTTATTACCCTTGAAAGTTGGGAGGTATGAAATTGTAGCATTTGCTTTAAGCTTCAATTGTGTGCAAGGAATTACAAGTTGGTGTCCCATGCCTGCAGTGGTGGCTCCACAGTAAGGGGGTGAGGAGTTGCAGCACAGTTTAAAATTCATATAGGGGGCGGAGTGGGCTGTGTTGGGGGCATTTCCTCCCGATACACCAATACCACCAGATAGCAAAAAAATGATGCTGATAATCTCAGCCGTAGCCCGTAAAAGCATTCTACATCAGTGGATTCACGCGGACCCTCCATCCATTCAACTATTCAGGCTAAACTCTATCATGTCTTTCACATGGAATGGATGGAGGCATCCCTCCAGTAGGAAGACCACACAGAGAAGTTCTTTCAAATATGGGAGGGTTTTATTGATTCCTTGTCAACTGATATTAAAATACAGATCGATAGATGTTTCAGATCTACACAATGGTATGAAACTAGAATTCTTTTAGGAGACGCTCCTATAGATCTTCCAACAGGTCAACGGTCATCTTGAGACCGGGAAGACCTCTAGACTGCATTCATTCATGTCAATATTGTCTGTGTACAAGGAACAGAACGAAAAATCACACTATGGGCCTTATTCTGGTCGATGCGTAAATTTCTGAATTCTTTCGGATGCCGTATTTTAGCCGTCTGCGCATGCGTGGGCAACGCTATGCGCATGTGCCACGCACGGTCTCCGTACTCGTTCTCACTAATACCATACAGAAATGTGCACCGCATTCACTCGGGAAATATGGGCGTAATATGGGCGTCATTCGGAAGTACACAGGGGCGTAGTTTCAAAGTGGGCTAAACATGGGCGTACACGAGGGAGTGCACTAATTCTGGTAGGCGTGCATTTGGACAGAACACCGACTGCAAACGAACCAAAAGGCAGAAAATATGCGGTCTCCATAAACAAGTATTGCTTTGCGGACACCACTCGGTCATGTGCTAGGCATTCGGATCGCCCAATTAGTATGCCCGCACCTGAACCAATGTCAGCTGAACACAATACAATCCACTCCTCTACTCATTACTCATTAATTACACTCTTTTCATTGCTTCAATTGGAACCATTGCAGCTTAAATGGACCATTACAAAACACACAAATATATGCTGAAAGCACGGCTGCATTTTTTACACACATTTACACTGCAAGCAATGGACAGAACTTGGTATCACTAATATAAATATAGATGTCACTTTTACATTCAGCAATAGATAATAGTCATGAGTTTTGCGGAAATACACCGCATCGATGCGTACGGGCAGCTTCCAGTCCGTTCAGACGCTGTAAGACCGTGCAGAATATGTATGTGTCCACCGCACATGCACGGTTTGGATGTTGTCCGTAAACACACCCTCTTTTTAGAGAGCGAGTCCGTCCAAATGCGGAGGACCTGTGGGCGTTTCTTCTTACAATATCTGCACAGCGTGGCGTTCGGTCCGCACCGAAAGAATTCGAAAAGTTCCGCACCAACCAGAATAACCTCCTATGCTTCATTGTGACCTACTTACATTATCTTTTTGATTGTAACAAATACAAATTTACTTTACTGAATGTTGTAACTTAATGCTCAATCCTGAATAAAAATAATTAAAAAAAAAAAAAAAATTCATATAGGGGAGCCATACTTTCAATGCAGTATACTATCATACTATCCTGCAATACCCTTACCAACACCATCTGTACTAAAACCGAAGTTTACAGTAGCAATCTCATGTGTCGCATCTAAGACTAATCTTGTGACTCCCCTATCTGAATCTTGAACTGAACTGCAGCTCCCCCCATTATATTATGTAGTATTTGTCTTGCATTATGTATGTTTAAAACAATTTTTTATCTCCCTTTGTATTCTACCAGTGTATCTTTCATTGACAGTTTTCCACCTAAAGAAACATTTTTTTTTCTTCTGTCTTGTAGGAGTCTTGTGAGAAGGAGATGTAGCTGCTGCTGCTGCTGCTGCTGCTTGTATTGCATTGTCATACAGTAGACTCAAAGGAGGCTAGAACCATTTAGATTTTCCTCATATAGTTGCCACTGTTGAAATTAAAGTTGAGCTCAATATTTTGTGAAAAATAGAAGGCGGTCCCACTGCTCCAATAAGCTATAATATTTCCAGATCCATTATGTGTCATATACCAGACAAGGTAAATGCTGTGTTTGTTGGAAAAAAAAGTAAAAAAATTGTGTTAGTTGCTTGTCATTTGATAATATTTTTATGCAAATGTTTTCCCCAAAATTATTTGCTCCAAAATGATGGAAAACAGACTAAAGCAATTGCTTGGAAACATTTGTTATATCAGATTTAACCAATATGTCAGTTTTCCAGCATTTGGGAGCATATTTGTGATTGTCATTTGCTCCCATACATTTCCAGGTTTTTTCCCCGCCAGATAGATTGGACAGATAAAACTGTAGGTGTATGCCCTGATTTAGACATTATTAAAATAGTTTCTATCCTATAAAAGCCGTTAAATTTAAGGGATTGGAATGATGGCACTTTATTACAGTAAAGACCCCCCCATATATTTGTGCGACTTATCTTGAGGGCAATTGTGATTTTCCTTGAGCTCCCCCGGCAGCTCCCCAGGAGGGGTACGATTTTGATTTTACCCGATTTCTCAGCCCGATCCATCGGAACTGGATGAAATCGGGCCAAACCGCACTAGTGTATGGGGCCTCTACTCGTGCAGGCTGCCCAAAATTGTGAACATGTGAAACCAGAAATGGACAGATAAACTAATAACAAGACTAAACTGTAAATAATGATTATCATTTTGTGTGGCACTAATGATAACACAGCAAAAAAAAAATCTGTGTCCATTTTCATGCTGGTTATTTATTCTGCAGCGACGTTAACTAAATATATTTTTTTTCCCCCAGAACAGTGCTTTTAGCAAATGTAGTGATAGATCAAGGTAAAGATGGAGTAGAGTAGGGAGAGTTCAATTATGGACACGTCATCCTCTATATACATTTCTGTTACTCACTCACCCCCAATGTAGAACCTTCAATCATGTTCTGTGCAGTCCAGTCACTTACACAATCATACAACCTACTAGTGAAATACTGCTCTGATGCAAAACTGCAGGCTTAAATAATTATTACTTCAGCTGATATATCTGATGCTCAGCTACATAAGGATGAGAAGAAGGTATTACACTAATAAATTCCTTCCGCCATAGGAGTTTACCTTTTATGTTGAGTTTTGAGGAATGGCAATGTCAACATATTTAATCTATGACAATAAAGGATTTTCATGTGTTTCATGTTTTCAGGGATAATTGGTTATAATTGTAAGAGCTAAAGTTAAACATGAGGATGTACAGTATGCTTGTGCCTGACTTAGGATAAGAATACTTGTGTTTTTTGAGTTAAGATGTTATATATATATGCAGTGTTGGCTTGGGCATGTTGAGGGGTGTGACCAGTCTCCAGTTGGGGTGTGGCCAGATAGCATAGAGAATCCAACTCTACATCAGCTTCAATATATTTACTTATTGTCTCTCTCATGGGCATTCACACACAAAAAAGCTAATATGGTACTTGTTCCCTAGCACGGCACCCATCGCATACCATACTTAGTGGTGTGCGATGTGATGCGATATTCATGTTAAATTAACAGGAGTGCTTGTACAATTAAATATCGCATAGCAAATGGCATGCGATGCGATTTTTAATTGTACAAGCTTCCTGATGGGTGCTTTCAATATTAAATGCACCCCCATTGGCAAAGCCACCCCCACTATCAACGCCAACCCGAAGCCTGGCGAGTGGAGCGAGGGGCGGCGATATGTGTCCTCCGACCTTTTCATAGCCCCACTATCCACGTCGGCGAGGAGTTGAGTGTAGATAGTGTGGCGAGCGGCCGCGGAATACGAGCCCGAAGCTTGGTGAGCGCAGCGAGCCCCGCGCGGGGACGCAGAATACATCTAAAGTAATCCGTGTCCCCTCGCCACACTATCTAAAATCAGCTCCACACCGACGTGGATAGTGGGGCTATGAAAAGGTCGGAGGACACATACCGCCGCCCCTCGCTCCACTCGCCAGGCTTCGGGTTGGCGTTGATAGTGGGGGTGGCTTTGCCAATGGGGGTGCATTTAATATTGAAAGCACCCATCAGGCTTGCTGCGTTCGCCACACTTCGGGTTGGCGTTGAGTTGGTGGGGGTGGCATTGCCAATGGGGGTGCATTTAACATTGAAAGCACCCATTAGGGTGCTTGTACAATTAAAAATTGAATCGCATCGCATGCCACTATATTGCATGCGATGCGATTGTATAAGATGTACTACGATCAAAATATTGGGCGACATGCTAGGAAACAAGTACCGCTAATATAAAGTGGGACACATGAACTCATAGAAGCACATAAAAAATGTATATTTATGTGCACATTGCCAGTACAGCAGAGCAAAAACTGGGCACAAATGCGCCTGTAACGGTTCCACAAACTAAGCGTGTTACTTCATTATGATGCACAGAGGGGGTGGGGCCAGCAATACTGGTAAGTATAGTGCTAACCGTGGAGTCCTGTGGATAGCTCCACAGACTGCAGTTCAGAAGTATTCATAGGATGGTCCGCTTAGCTGGAATCATGGATCATGAGGCAGCAACAATGATACCCACAGAGTCCTTGCACTCGTTATTAGCATATCCTCCAACATTTCAAGGGCAGCAATCGGTACAAATCCAGAAAGGGGCGTGGTCACAGGTAAATGGGGCATGGCCATAGCACCTTTCAGAATTTGTCCCGGGGGGGGCATCTATGGGGGGATGGAGGTGGCGGGACTAATGGGCATATGAGTACAAGCCTGAGATTCACCCTGTCCCCTGCTGAGCATGCACTAGACAATCCCTGCCAGTCCTTGTACCTAACAGCTGCTGCTTGCCTCCTCCGTCTGGTGCTTGGGGCCTCCGGTTCTCCTACAACAGTCCCAGCACAGTGTGGCTTCCCAGGCTGCCTGCCACATGCATCTGTGGCTGTACATACTCCTGGTTCTCATCCCGCAGCATGGCCTGCGACATCGCGAACACTTGCTCCTGGCGTGTGAGGCAGGGAAGGATGCATCACTCCATAATGGATAATTGCGGGGCACAGTCCAGCACAGGACACCCGATGCATAAATCATACTTCCTGTTCACGTACTGCTGCCGCACTCCCCTAATTAGTATGCGCTGCAGCAGCTACAGAGGTTTCAGTCTTCTCAGTTCATGTAGCCCGCCTTGTGACTACTGAATACAGCCAATGGCAGCATAGTGCGGGCAGGGACAAAAAAAGATCAAAAGGCGAAGCTCCATTAGTGGATAAACTGTGCAGCCTAGAAATCAGTACATTGGATGAGTATGCATTATTATTATGTATTGTTTTACTTGAACATAGCACAGTACTTCTCCAGTAGAAATTATTCTGGAGCAATCTTTAGCTTGTAAAAAAATGTTTAATGTGTACTTTTACTGCTCAATTTTATTTAGCAATGATAATTATTATTGTTATTATGCTTTATTTTTATGGCGCCACAAGGGATCTGCTGCTCGCAATTAGAGTACATAAGTGAATAAGAAAATCAATGACTTACAGTTGAATACAGTAGAGGACAAGTACAGGGTACATAACCATAGCTGCATCAGCAGAGGACACTGGAATAAGGATCAGCGTGGCACAAAACCACAGTAGTTAGTGCCATAAAAGTAAGAGAAGGAAAAGCACATTAGGGAAGAGGGCCCTGCTCGTGAGAGCTTACATTCGATAGAGGAGGTGCAGACAGACAGGGGTGACAATAATAATAGTTATTTAGATATGTCTATTGTGCACTAATGATTTAGGTGTATAAAACAGTGGATTCACTGACATTTCTAAAACAATCTCCAGTGTGGGATTTAAGTTCAACTCAGGTAAATTGTGAATACTTTCATTGAAAATGTAAGTACCATTTAAGTACTTTTAATAAGAAATGTTTTCAATGCCTGTTTTTTTTTTTCTTTCATTTTGTATTACTATTTTATTAAATAGTAATACAAAATGTAAAAAATTAAAATAGGCATGGAAAATATTTCTTATTAAAAGTACTTAAATGGTATGCTATATCACGTATTTTTTTATTAAACAAAAAATTATTATATATATTTTTGAAGCCTTGGTTATACATTCAGTTGTAATGCAATTGGGACAAATGTACATAGACTACCATAAGGCTAGATAATGCTGTAGGTAGCAATCATCATCTTCATCATATTGTTGAACCAGTCTTCTAAGAGACATAGGGGGTTATTCTGGTTGACCGGCAAAGCTGTGAAATTCAGAGCTTTGAATGTCATATACAGTATACCCATCCCCAAATGCCCATCCCCATTAGCATAAACATCCATTTGCAGCCTTGCGTGCGGCGACAAAATCATTCAATGGTCGCCGACCATTGAATGATTTTGCAAGCGCTCGCAGATCTAAGACACCTCTCTGGTGTCAGACCTGCGGGCTCCCTGTACGGGAAGTGGGTCGGCAGCTGACATCCACTGATGTCAGCTGCCCACCCCCCGCACCCACGTCACCGGCGCATTTGCATGGGAACGTCCAGCATTTTCATGGGGATGCCCATGAAACACTCGTTGATCCCATGGGCGAAGCCCTCGCCACCGCCCCATGCTAGGTGCAAATGGGATGGCCAATAATCAATTTGCTGTGCCCGCTCGCACCAAGCGGCTGCACATGTACATACATGTGTATGTGCATGCGCAGTCACAAACCATCGCTCTCCTGTGCTAATGCGCAGGGGAGCATATGGACTAGAATTAGGTCCATAGGGTGTAATACAGACCTGATCGAAGGTCAAATTTGTTCTCAAAATAGGCAAAACCATGTGCACTGTAGGTGGGGTAAATGTAATATGTGCAGAGGGAGTTAGATTTAGATGGGGTGTGTTGAAACTGAAATCTAAATTGGAGTGTAAAAATAAAGCAGTCAAAAATAAAGCAGCCTGCACAGAAATGTATATATAAGACAGGCCCATTGAGCTTTATTAAATAGTCTTGCAATATACAATACTAAAAAAAAAAAAAAACTATTGAGTATCAAACCACAGTGGAATCTTCCATTGTTCTGTCCAGCCTACCTTTGTAGAAAGGTATATTCTAATCTGAATACTGTACTATGCCTAAACTGAGTAAAGGGGGGTGTCTGCAAGGGGCAGACCAAAAGACAAATGTGCCTTTTTGGGCGCACTCTTTGTTGTATAAATTTGATATGGTTGCTACATTAAAACATAACTTTTAATAGGCTTCTTACACTAAAATACTGGGAGCATTCATTAATTTACAATCAGTCTTTTGATGCATGTTCAATTGACTGTGCATCAGACATCAAAATCCACATATAACATTGAGACAAGACATAGACAAACATATATTCAAATGCAAGCTGTACCATTCGCTTGTCTTGATGTGCAACACAATCTCTAGTTGCACTCTGAGAATTGATAACCTCAGCAAGATATCAATTTATCTATAGTGCCAAAAAATTTTGAATATCAATTGCCTCGGCAAAATATCAACTGATGGCTCAGCCGCTTCAGCTCTGACCATCTCTTATGCTCTTCAATTGTACTGTAGAGCCAGTTACTGCCACTTGTGATCAGGTGGAAAGGAGAGAGACCCTGTATAGTGTTTAGAAATAAAGGAGAATGACCCCCGTGAGCAGTACTCCTACAACCGGTGGCTCCTGTGCATCTACTGTTGATTCACCCGTCTGAGTTACCAACCAGTCAGTTCGCCAAGAGTCTCCTCTCTGGCTGGTGAACTGGCCCCCTCCAGACTATGCTGGATTTTGGCCTATAGGGGGGGATTTAGGTAACCTATTTGACTGAGTGTCGAGTAAAAGTGCCAGGTTGGTTGTAAAAAGGGAGTTATGGTATAGTGCACTTCTGCTTTCCAATTCAGCTTCGTGAGTCACCCTGGTGCTTTGCAGTATTGCAGGGAGACACTCCGGGCTGAATGGATGAGAGAGTGTTTTCGAAAAAAGTGAATACCAGTGACAGATTGTCAGTTTACCATTGGATGGGACTTCTACTTTCAGAGATCTGCAAGCATCGAATCACTGATGAGAGAGTCCCAGACACATGGATACCTTACTGACATGAATAGATAGATTTGGATACAATACAAGTAGGAAAATAGGAGAAAAAGAGGATGGAGATTGGATTAGACAATCATATTACCCTCCCGGTAATTTATAATGGAGGACTTAAATCTAACATCACTCTGGATGTACCAGTGTGTATCAAAGTACATCCAATCAATTGGTGATCCCTTAATAAGGTAGATTGTCCCCACCAAGGAGAAAGGAGGGGGGGGGGGGGTTTGCAACAAGTTTGTATTAGTGATATGCAGGGCAGTCAATTACTTCAATGTTAAATCACTGCTGACATTTGCTATGTAGCTTTTATCTAAAATGGATACAGTATGGACTATGTGCATGTATTCAAACAATAGTCACAGTTATATTGGATATTGTAACACTTGTGCTGTTATTGACACTCTGTATTTTGGTCCACCTTGACTGTTTGGTGGGAGGTCAATTAATACACATTATTACATCATCCAAAAATAGCATATACATATATCTGACATTATAAATCCAACTGTAACCACACAAATTTAAGCGTGAAAAATGGTCTAAGCTGCTATCAAATGAACGCATCAAGGGGCTACTAGTAATAAAGCATGAGAGTGACTCATAAGCCGTGTTTGCTAAGAAAATGAGGAGTTAAGCTGCCTACAACCACACCGGAGCTGTAATGGGGATGACCGTGTTAACAAGCATGGATTTGACCAATTCACGATAATAACCTGAGTTTATAAAAATTTGTTAACCTGGTTTTGCCATTCGAGTCTGTTCATTTAAAGGTGCAGAACGCTGCCTGGCTACGACACATGTGAATTTAATAAATCAAAGAATTGACATACACCCAGCCTGCACAAGCTCATAGATCGTGTAAGTACACTTTAGCCGATTAAGAATCTATAGACAGGGTCATGCTATGGTTAGGTATACAGTGAGGCATGAGGTAACTCCATAAAGCAGTGCATACACACTAAGTGTGAGCCTGCAATGTCTGCCGCTCGCAAACTCAGCTGAGCTGCGGCGGGGTTTACCTCCTGTCTGTGCTCGTGTTCCCCAGCCAGGAACAGCGTTTACTGGATGCGGCAGCGGTAGTGGATCCTCTGCTTCTGCTGATGGTATGTGAGTCAGGAGATGGTCAGAGCGCGAGCAGCTGGCGATAGCGGGGACGCGTTTCGCCTGTGGCTTCCTCAGTCCGCCATCTTGCTTGTGGGCTCTTGCCCACTTCTTATCTCATGTCTACAATCGGCCATTGGTTAAAACTTTTGATTGGCATTTTTGAGAGCCTGTGTGTTTGCGGCTCTACAGGTAGATTGGCCTATCATATAGGAAGTGCTCCCAATCAGTGCAGTGACATTGTTGCGTTTATACTATAGCTACATATCTGTAGCTATTAATTAGTTAAACTCCGGCTCAAAGTACTCGAAAAATCAGCCCTTTTGTGGGTGGTCACAATAAGTAAACTCAGGCACCGTGGTGAATGATGTTGTGACGTTAGTATAAAGGAACATTACAAGCTGTGATGCTTGCCCATATATAGCTCATGCCTGTGTAGTGATTTTATGTCGACATGTGAGGTGTTGACATTATTATTGTCGGCAATGCTCGATATCATACGATGACCTAAAGGGGCAGAATAGATGTTTGGTAACTGTGGAATGAAATCCAACCTTGAAATGGTCTATTTGATCGGGTCATGGCTAAATTTCAGGGATTATATGCAGTAGCTGGCGTCATTACTGAAGAAACGGATCTAAAGGGATTGTAAATGTTATAGAAAATTTTTTATATACGAGAATGAAGATATGAATACATAAAATAAGAGGGGATTTTATTACTGGGTTGAAAATTATTACTGAGATACATATTTAGGCGGTACTCAGACCCAAAAATACAAAAATGAAAGAATTGAAAAAATTATGCAATGACTCCATTTTTAAGAGATGATGGAATTAATTTATTCCAGTAGCGTGGCTGGGTCAAATAGATTAGTGACACAACCGTGACCTAGTGAAATGTGTGCTGATAGAAAATTATGTGGATAGAGTGAAGATTGCAAGTCAAGAGCTGAAGTGACAATAAGAGTAAACAAAAAAAATTTTTGTAATAAGAAAAAATAAGGGAGAATAGCTTTAACAGTGACATAGAAGGTTGACCTGAAAAACAGGTGAACCATAAGTGAGAATGGGACTGTCATTGCAGTGCCATCCTTAAGCTGGTGTGAGTGAATAATGAGTTATGTTTATAATAATCACAGTATATCAAACTGTAATATTAATAAAGTGACTGTTAATTCCGTGACTCTGTATCCTTAAGGATACAATGTGGCCCAAGCTGTGATATGATAGTTGTCTAATAAGATACATTATGGTGATATGATAGGACTGTGACAGTCCATTCATATATTGGAGTGAATGGTGCAAAAAACAATAAACATGAAAAGCAAATCACAAAGTGACACGGCAAAGTGAAAACTAGTGAAAATTAGACTACACAGAGGACTAAATTAAACAAAAAGAAGGAAAAAAGGTGAATACCTGTAGGAAGATATGTATATAGTACCAAAACTGTAAATTTGTTATATAAACCCAATTTCTAGCATTGGAGTGTTGTTACATGAATGAATGGGGTGGAGATCAGGGATGGATTTCGGATCACTGTTTTAGGAAGGCTGCATAGTTGATATAGTCATTCAAACCTCCTGGTGTCAGGGACCCCAAAAGAAAGATCCACCTGCTCTCTTTCTTTAGGAGTGCTTGCGTGAGGTCTCCTCCTCTTAGACCCAATTTGACCTGTTCCAGGCCCCAAATCCGAAAACCAGTTGGTTTGCCTGAATGTTTGTGCAGGAAATGGTGTGCCACTGTAGTTATTTTCCTCATTTTAGTCTGGTCTGTGGTGGCGTTTCTAATGTTGCCAAGATGTTCCAAGGCTCTTTGTTTTAACATACGTGACGTCATTCCCACATACTTCAGGTCGCAGCTACATGTAATGCAATAGATCACATTCTTGCTCTTGCAATTAAAGTAATCCCTGATTGGCATGTTATTGCCATATTTATCCACCATTTCAGTTGTTCTACTTATGAATGGACAAACTTTGCATCCTCCACATGGATAGCTGCCTACTGTTTTTTTGGATATTTTGGTGGTTGGTGCATTGGTGAAATGACTTTGAACCAACTGGTCCTTCAGACTGGGGGCCCTCCTCCAACTTATATTGACCTTGGGTCCCAGTTTTCCCGCAAGGTCCTCGTCATTCAGCAGAATCGACCAGTGTTTTTGCACTATCTGTTTGATTTCCTTCCACTCAGAACAAAAGTTGCCTACAAATCTAATGGAGTTTTGTTCTTTGCTACTGGAGAGATCTTTGGATTTATAGAGAATTCGTTCTCTAGTTGTAGTTGAGACTGTTTGTCTTGCCCTTTTAATTGATCTCATCGAATAACCTCGCTCTTTTAATCTTAGCGTTAGATCCTCACAATTAGATTTGTAGGTGGCGTCTTCCGAACAGTTCCGTCTCAGGCGCAGAAATTCCCCTTTAGGGATATTGGCCATTGTTGGAGGGAAGTGTCCACTTGTCCTGTGAAGAAGACTATTCGTAGATGTTGTTTTACGGAATAATTCTGTTGCGATTCTGTCCCTACTGTCCCTATATATTCGAAGGTCCAGGAAGGGTATACTGGAGATGTTATATTCAAAAGTAAATTTTAAATTGAGATTGTTGTTGTTTAACCCCTCTATGAATTTACACAGCTGTTCTTCAGTGCCATTCCAGATGATGAACACGTCATCAATGTAACGCATCCAAGTAGTGATGCAGTCCACAAATTGATGATTAGTCTCGCTAAATACAACCTCTCGTTCCCACCATCCAAGGAAGAGGTTGGCATACGTGGGGGCACATGCTGCCCCCATTGCCGTCCCCCTTCCTTGGATGTAGAAGTAATTATTGAACAGGAAGTAGTTCCTGTGTAGGACGAAATTTAACAGGTCCAGGAGAAAATGCTGGAAATCACCTAGTCCTTCCATAGAGAGGAAGTATTTAACGGCTTGGACTCCCAGATCATGCCTGATGCTGGTGTACAGAGCCTCAACATCCAGACTCACAAGTAGTTCATTCTTGTCCAGGTATACAGTACATCGTTTATTTTCTTAAGGACATCTGCAGTGTCCTTTATGTAAGATGGTAAGGACAGTACGTGGTGCCGAAGATGTGTGTCAAGGAATACACAGGCATTTTCTATCAGGGCACCATTGCCTGACACAATGGGACGTCCTGGGGGTTCTTGCAGATTTTTGTGGACTTTTGGCAACATATAAAAAGTTGCTGTTCTGGGGTTGGGGACCTGTAGGAATTGATGTTCTGTTTTAGTGATGGTATTATCACGTAATGCCCCATCAATGATCCTCTCATATTGGGTCTTAAAGTTCATCGTCAATACATACAGTATTTAACAAGGTTGTTTCAACAACCTGCAAACAAGAGCATGAACAGACAAAATGTTGCTTCCTTTAAATATCTGTTGTACAGGAATGCACCTAGGGTGGGACATATAGGGCAAGAGCCTCTGGTGATGAAGGGATAATGTTGGGGCTAATCAATAATTGAGAGTAATTGTTGTTAAGGTTATAATTATATTAAAGTAAATGGGGATGAAGTAGTTAGTGATTTTGAGGAACAGCTGATTATTGATGAGGAAATTATATTGATAGGTTATCAAAAATCCTCTCTGTTCTGTATTGCAGCCACAATCATCTGTAATATATGAGGGTTACTAATGCTCTCTGTATTATAAGGTGGTTTATGATACTATTTTTATTATGTGATGGTCACTGATGCTCTCTCTACTATATGGTCATATAGTTATGGCCACAGAGAGCCAGGCAAGGTACTGTATAGGAGTGGTCTAATCATGCAGGCATGGCATGCTTTCACCCCCAAAAAATAATAATAAAGGAATAAAACAGTATGCATAGCTGCCCATGATGCACAGGGGCATGTCAGGGTGGAGGGGTTTAGAATGATCAGACTCTCCAAACATCACATTAGAGTAGACATTTTGACAGCTAATGTAGAAGGAAATGGTAGATTCGCTTTTCTGGACATAAGATCCACCCCCTTGCACCAATATTCAGTATTTTCTTTGACTACTAAAAACATGCAATTGTCAGAAACTATTATAACCTTTAGGGGTATATTCAATTAGAGTCAGAAACTGCTGCTTGTTTCCGACTTTTTTTTTTAGTCGAATCCACGATTTCACCAATTTTTTGATAGCTGCCATTCCGCGTGCTTTTGTCAGAAACGGGGCCAAATTCTACTGATTTTGGCACGTTTCCAACAATATCAATCCAACTTAAAAAAAGTCAGATTGAGGAGATGAGGCAGGGAGAACGGTGCTGCAGCTGTTCACCTGACGCAAGCTTCCTGTCCACCGTCCTCCTGCCTCCCGATGCTGTCCTCTTGTCCACAGTCCTCCCGGAATTGTCCTCCCATTGCTCACCCAGTCCCGGCACCGGGCGGGTGAGCAGCAAGAGTTGGATTTAGCCACATTGAATAGGTATTGTCGGACCCATTCTTTCAAATGTATTAGACTCTAATTGAATATACCCCTAATAGTCCTATAACCTTTTAATAATATTCGAATGTCTGCTATTATTTCTTTTGTCAAACAATATTTTTTTAGACTTTTTTATTTTTATTCACAGAGTGATGGCGTGATGTTTTCAGGAGAAATTTGCTAAATGACAAGACAATACATATACCGCAATACATATACCGTAGTAAATTTGAGTCTGCTGCTGTCACTATCAAGGGAATACTCCTCCCCTTGTAGAAAGGACAAAGCGAAAAAAGAAATTAGTGATAGCGCTGACTCAGATTTTACAAATATATCAAAATTTATTAAAAATAATTTATATCTTTTGAAATATAACAAGTAATCACCGGCCGGTGGTGCACAATGTACAATTTTTTAAAAAACAACAATTGCTAAAAAAAAAAATTTTATGGGTGGATTAATTAGGGGGTAATTCCTTTATGGGTGCCAAAGAGATTAGTTAGCCCAACTTGTAATAAAGTGCTGGCAGTTTTAATGTTAGCCTGTGAGTGGCCAAAAACAGTCCAATTTAAACAGTAGGTAGCTCTCTCACAGCTCCTATTTGTTAAGGATTAGTTTGCATGCAGTAACCAGTTTAGTAAGGTTAGTAGTTATGGTGTTAACCTGTATTTTTGCCGGTTAGTCCAATTCACACTGGGTGGCTCTCTCACAGCTCCTGTGAGTGAGTGGGTGTTTGCATGTATTAGCCAGTTAGTAATGTTAATATTGATAAGCTTGGTAACTTGCCAGGTTCCGGGTTCTTTTCAGCTGCAGATTCCCTGCAAGTGCAGTGCAGCCAGGCGGACTCGTCCACACTCCCGGGGTTTTTAAAGCAGTCACTCAAAGGGCTTGGTTGTGGCAGTAGGGGGTACCGGTACCGGTGAAAAGGCTCCTTAAAATCCTTATATTTCAAAAGATATAAATTATTTTTAATAAATTTTGATATATTTGTAAAATTTGAAATTTGCTAAATGTCTGCTCACAGTGTAAAAGCAGCTCTGGACCCACATTACTGTATAGTACAGTATGTTTCAATTCTGCATATGCTCCAAGGTTCTTGCCACCCTGTTTAATGACAAAAGAATGTGCCTCTAAAGAAGCTAAAGGACTGAAGTCAGTAAGTACTATAATGAGTAGATTTACTACATTTTGCTAAATGGTGCAGAAAGAAGATGATGGAGTGAGTATGTTGAAATAAGGTAAGGAAGAGATAAATTTTTCAGGACACTGAAATAGGTGTGTACGGTACATCCTGTTTAATTCTGCAATTTAGAAGTCTCAGATCAAAGCTGGCAATCTTCACAGCCTCACTTCTCATTTATCAGTTTTTCATCTTATAGAATAAAATTATATTTGCCCAGAACAATGATTTTTGATGATAATCCACTGTGCAATAACAGGCCAGTAATGCCTAAATATGTTTAGGCATTCACATGGGGGCAGCTTTAGTCCAAATCTAAAGCTGCCCATATGTGAATGCTGGTCCTTCTGATAGTCATGAGTGCAGGGTACCAGTTACATGGATGTTTATACGCTAACTGAAAGGTGTCTCTTGTCATCATACTAAGGCAGGTATTTAAAATAAATAACATTTACTTGAAATTAATTTAATTTTAAGTAATTTGTTACAGGTGAAAAATGGAGGTAGCCTCGGGCTTTAACGCCAGCACGATCCAATTGAACTCCTAATTTCTCCCTATAGTCGTGTTAATGTCCATTAAAGTAGCGTGCTAATGGGCATTAACATGGGTTAACAAGATTTAACACACAGAATCTGTGCAAAAGTTCAGGGATTCATGCATTAAAAGGGTCCCAGCAACCGTTAACCCACTGGTTATTATGGATTTTCATCTCCTGGCCCCTGGTTTTGGGGCTAATTGGTTAAACCTGTGGGATCAATTATCACACAGTAATCTACCACAGCCAATTGTAACCCACCCTCTACACCAATATATTATTTTATTAAACTGCAACATACTACTTTCCAACCAGGTGAACATTGCCCAGTTTTATTAAAAAAGAATGCCATGTGAGTTGCATTCATAAAACAAGCCTAAAGACAATACATTTATTTACCGAAACTGTATAGAACCCTCAGCTTTAAATATGTAACCATGATGTCTATGTAGTGTTCATTCTAGCACCCGCTATTTTTGAAATACCATGCAGTTCCTCTTCAACTGCCTGGGGTGTCGCTGTCTGCTGTGGTGCTTCTAGCACAGTGTGGTCTGTATATCAGCACTGATATGCAAACCAGACCTGTGCTAGAAACACCACAGCAGACAGCGACACCCCAGGCAGGGAACAGGAACTGCATGGGTTTTCAAAGATAGCGGGTGCTAGAATGAACACTATCTGTGGTACTATCCACTTTAGCCAAACTTTTATTATTTGAATTAGGAAAACTAACATATATATCTGATGTTACGTTTTTTTCATAATAATAATATATGTTGAGTATCCCTTGTCCGTATATCCCAAAACCTGTAGGTTTTCAGAATATTTAATTCCCCCGCACTTTTTTTATACTCAGCTCATGGCAGCCATTGGAATCCTCTTCAGTGGCATCCCCGGTCCCAAGGATGTATGGTGACGTCACCCGCGCACATGTGAAATGCATGCTTGGGACTGGGGATGCCATTGAAGACAAATCCGATGGTCACCGTGGAAGCCAGGAGACACCGTGGACGTTGGGGGGCCGCCAGGGGACCAGGAGAGTATGTAAAAAAAACTTTTTTTTTTACAGAATAATCCCTTATACAAAATGCTCATGGTCTCAAGCATTTTGAATAAGGAATACTCAACCTGTAATAATATAAATAATATTATTATTAATATTATATATAATGTTATTAGAAGGTATTCATTAAAATCATTAAAATCCTTTATAATTATTACAGGCACATGCCGTTTGCTCTTGAATGTCCAACTAAATAGTATTTTAATGTTCAGTCTTGTGATTTAATGATGCCTTGTATTATTCGACAGCTGCGCTACTGAAAAAGAAGTTTACCACAATACAACAACCCCCAAACAGTGGTGAAATAGCTGGTGAGTATTCATAATATGTAAAATATAAAACAGATCAATTGGTTCAAAACTCGCAACCTACAGCAGCCAAGAAAAGTATTAATCAATTAAAAGGTACAACCCGTATATACAAGAATGTTGGAAGGGCTGTGTAAATACATAATCGTTTTCATGTATGTGAGTGTATCAAAAAAGCACATGTATCATATTGGGTAAGCGCCATTATATCTGGGGCCAAATGTAATAGGGTGTTAGAATTAGAAAGTGGGAGATTTTGGGAGAGTTTTATTTTATTTTTTTTATTTTTTTACGGAAATCGATTACATGGCAAAATCAACATGATTTTTCAGTGTAAATGACTGCCACTTTATAAAAATGCAAAAACTCTCACAAGATCTACCACTTTCTGATTCCCACACCCTATTATATTTGGACCCTGGCTTTCACAATGATTTTGTCGTTTTTATTTTAAATTGTTCTTTTATTGAAGCACATCTATAAACAAATTATTATCGTTTATGTATATGGTGACACACAAGTGTTCTGCAGTGCCAATACATAGATGATCAAAAGAACAAAACAAGAAAATAGTGATTTACAGTACAAATGCAAATTAGGACAAGTACATGGACAGTTGCAGCAGCGGACACTGAGGCAATTATAACAGTGGCAGAGATATATTCTTAGAAAATCACATGAGGAGAGAGTGCCCTCCTCGTTGTAGCTTACATTCTAAAGGGAAGGGGCAGACAAACTGGGGTGACACAGCAGGGATAGAAGTGAGCATAAACAGAGGGTTAGGATGAGAAATGGTTAGATTTAATGAAGAGGTGGGTCTTGAGAACCCATTTAAAGTCTGTATGGGAGGGGTAGAAAATTCCAGAGATCTTGGTGGCTAGAGGAGATCGTTATAGATCGTTATAGATAGTGAAATTGTGGGAGGTGAGGTTATGTGGGAGGGCGGAAAGATGATCAGCTCAGTCTTGGGGCAAGATGTATCAAACGGAAAATGCGGTAAAACCCCGGTTTTACCACATTTTCCAATGTATCAAAAATGATACCGCATTGAAGGGTATCGCCTTTGGGTGGCGATACCCTATAGAAGCCTATGGCCGACGCAAACCCGCCGCCGCGCCGACCCCCCCCCCCCCTCCGGCTTACCTTCCTAGTGAAGCAGCCGGACATCCTTCCGGCTGCAGGGGGGGGGGAGGCGCCGGGGACAGCCTGCTTAGCTGTCCCCTGCATGAGGGGAGAGCCAGGCGGCAGGGAGGTGATGGAGACCCGCGGCACACCAGAGTACAGGTATCGCGGGGGGGCTCCGTCACCGCACCGCGATGCCAGCTGCATATGTTAGTACATCTGTGTTCCTTTTAGATAAACAAATATCACCTTTTAGATAAACAAATATCAAAAATAATTATAATTTTTTTGAATAATAATAACTGATGTCCACTTTTCTCAAATAATATTAATAATACACTTCCTTTAGTTATATATAATAATAATGTACCCCTTTAGTCAAAAAATAATATCTTTCAGTTGACTAATACCACTTTTACATGGAAATCCGGGATTTTCCCTGTTTACACTGCGGAGCCGACCCAGAATATTCCCGGGCCGGCACCGTTTACTCTGCAACAGGTGCAGGGGACATGATCTCTCAGCACCGGGATCGCCAAACGATGTACCGGGACCAGCGACCACCGTGCTGGGGGTAAGCCCAGCACCAATGTAATCTGCTGGGCTGCCCCCAGCTCCGTGAACCTCTAGCCCCCATCTGCAAGTTGAATGGATGCCTCATACAGGCATCCATTCATCTCCCCCCTGACTCCGCTTCTGTCTACACAGTACAGTAGCGGAGGCTGTGTGCGCTCCCCGCCCAACCTCCATACTGACCGCAGGATGCTGCGGCTGGGAGGTTGAGCTCCCCATTCATGTAAACGGGCCCTGGGTCAAGTGAACCGGGATACCCGTTTACACTGCCCTACCACCCGGGTAGTAGTACGTTTATTTATAAGGTGCCACAAAGTGTTGGTATCGCCTTACATAGCAAATAAAAAACAAATTACAAGGTAACGTACAGGGTGTGTTTGATAAAATACAGCATAAATAGGGGTATAGCTGGTAGAACTAAAATCAGCATCAGTGAGCAATTTTAGACCAGATCAAGCTGGATGAGGATAGAGAAGAGGCCTTTGGATTTAACCGATAGTAGATCGTTAGTGACTTTGGTCAGGGCAGTTTCAGTGGAATGTAGAATGGAGTTAGCAGTAAGGTGGCTTAGGAGACGATTATAGGCCAGATGTTCTAGGAGCTTGGAGGCAAAAGGGAGGAGGGAGATGGGCCTGTAGTTGGACGGAGAGTTGGGGTCCAGATTTGTTTTTTTTGAGAATTGGGGAGACAGGAGCGTGTTTGAAGGACTAAGGGAAGATCCCAGAGGATAGGGAAAGATTAAAGAGGTGAGCCAGGTGAGAGCAGACTGATGGACTGAGACGACGGATAATATTGGAGGGGATAGGATCGAGCGGACAGGTGGAGGGAGAAGCGGATTGAAGTATAGAGTGGACTTCAGCGGCAGTGGTGGGGTAAAATGAGGACAGGGGTGGGAAGGAGGGGAGTGGAGATGTAGGAGAGGAGAGGGTGAGGTCATGGCAGCAGTGATGGCAGTCCTGAGAGAGGAGATTTTGGTTGTAAAGTAGGTCGCAAAATCAGAGGCTATGATGGAGGACGGAAGAGCTGGAGGAGGGGGGGAGAGCAAGGAGTTGAAGGTGGTGAAGAGCCTGCGGGGGTTGGATGATTGGGAAAGGATGAGTGACTTAAAGTAGGATTCCTTGGCCAGAGCAAAGGCAGAGCTGAAGGAGATAAGAATGAATTTGAAATTGAGATAATCCACGAGGGAGCGTGATTTCTTCCAGAAGCGCTCAGTAGTGCGAGAGCACTTTTTAAGGAATCGGATGATAGGCGAGTGCCACGGTTGGGGGTTGGAGCATCGAAGGGGGATAGAGAAGGGAGGCCAGGCAGAGTCCAATGCTGAAGATAGGGTGTCATTATAGAGGGAGGCGGCGAGGTTCAGGCAGGACATGACGGCGATTGGGGCGAGAAGAGGACACAGCGTGTTTGAGAAGGCAGCAAGATCTAGTGTGTTGACGTTATGCCGTGAGACAATGCGCTTGGGAGGGGGGTGGGAGAGGGGGAAGCAGTGAAGGAGATGAGGTGATGGTCAGAAAGAGGAAAAGCCGAGATAGTGTAGTCAGTAAGGGAACAAAAGCGAGAGAAGACGAGATCGAGGGAGTGTCCTTGGATGTGGGAGGGAGAGGTAGTCCACTGAGATAGGCCAAGAGAGGAGCAGAGAGAGAGGAGTTTGGAGGTGCCAGATGAGCGGGGTTATCCAAGGGGATGTTAAAGTCACCAAGAATGACAGATGGCAGGTCAGAGGAGAGGAAGTGTGGAAGCCAGGTGGCGAAGTTGTCAAGAAATTGGGAGATAGGGCCAGGGGGGCGGTAGATTGCAGCGACACGGAGGTGGTAGGGGTACTACAGATGAATGGAGTGAGACTCAAAGGAGGAGAAGAGGAGAGAGGGTTCAGGGTGAATGACACTGTAGGTGCAGGAGGCCGAGAGGAGAAAACCCACACCGCCACCTTGGCGACCTTTAGGCCTGGGAGTGTGAGAGAAAGAGAGGCCACAATGAGAGAGAGCAGCTGGAGAGACAGAATCAGAGGTGGAGAGACAGAATCAGAGGTGGAGAGCCAGGTCTCAGTGATAGCAAGGAGGTGGAATGCACTAGAGTTGAATAGGTCATGGATGGCAGGGAGTTTGATGCATATGGATCTGGCGTTCCATAGGTCACAGGAAAGAGGGGAGGTGGGTTGTGTATTTATGTGGATAAGGTTTTTGGGATTGCAGAAGCGAGGGGGGGTCGTTGGGAGGGTGGGGGTGTGGAGGCGAGTGGTCAGGATAGGTATGGGAAGGAGTGGTAGGAGAAAGGAGCGGGAGGTCTTCCCCGGGTTCTACCCTGGTCAGGATCTGGATAGGATTCCTGGGAAAATGGTACCTCATTTACACCGCCACTGACACAGGTCAACGAGGCAAAAACCCGGGTTGTTTTCAGTGTTGTTGCAGGGGTATAACAATAATCTGTGACTCATGTAGACAAATAATAATACTAATATTCTTCTTTTATAGAATAAAAATAATAATTTGTCACTTTAAATTGAATAATTCTAATAAAAATCATTATCATGTACTCTCTGATAATAACAACATTTACAATAATGTGCCCCCTTTAGTCAAATAATAATAATCTTGGCACCTTTTAGTTGAATAAAACAAGGGAAATTAACTTACAAGGTGTGGTTTTGCCTTGTGAGTTAATTCCCCTTAAAAAAAATGTCAGAGTTTGGCGGACATCTCTGCCGCTGAACTCGGGTGGTATTAACTTCCACCCAATGTTTGTTCCCATCAGTAGTATAATATAATGTCCAATTTAGTATATTAATAAAAAAAAGTTCCACCTTTCTATTGTATTTCTTTATTTGTTATAATAATACATTTTTTGGTATTTATTTTCTTTAGTGTAGTGATTCCCAACCAACATTAGTGGCACTTTAAATAGGATAGGATATATATCTATCTGCGCTTTAGATAGCAGCCTGATGTCAAAAAGAGATTTAAGAGGTGTCACCACACCTTCAAAGAAGTACGGATATGCAAGAAAAGAAAATCTCTATGTCACTGACAGTGGCGCTTATAAATAAATAAAGGGTATTTTCTTACTCCCCTGTAAATGTCTTTTGGGGTCCCTCCTCCTCTCGTATGATATCTCAGTAGAATATATGAAAGATAAAAGGGAACAACACGCACATGTCCTCGTGTAATACTGAATGGTAACTTTAAAATGGTTTCTTTATTAGTAAAATTTTTCTAGTACACATAGATAAAAAAGGTGATGGGTGTACTTAGCTTCAAAGGGTTGGTCAGGTATTTTTTCAAGATGTTGAATTCAGGAAAAATTCGGGGGCCCAATGTCCTTTCCGTCCCAGTGAAAGCCAGTCCCCACCACTGCAATAGCAACAGAAGAGTCCCCACCAACGCGTTTCAATCTGTTATAGATCTTTATCAAGGTGTCTTGAAAAATTTTACTAATAAAGAAACCATTTTAAAGTACCTACTACAGCATCTGCTTCTCTATGGGTATTTTACTCTAGAATTGGATTGCCAATAAAGGAGTGGAGTGGAGCGGAAAAAAGAGCCCCCAGATATGCTGTTTTTTCATTGATATCCTGTGAGAAATTGGTGTAGGAGGGCGTCCTCCGCATTATAATACATTTGACTGGTGGATTATACATTTGAATCTATCCCCAAATACTTACATGCCTGTGAAAGTTACCATTCAGTATTACACGAGGACATGTGCGTGTTGTTCCCTTTTATCTTTCATATATTCTACTGAGATATCATACGAGAGGAGGAGGGACCCCAAAAGACATTTACAGGGGAGTAAGAAAATACCCTTTATTTATTTATAAGCGCCACTGTCAGTGACATAGAGATTTTCTTTTCTTGCATATTAGTGGCACTTTGCCTAGTTAAAGATGGCCTAACTCTTCACAATGGCATTTAATTTTGAACTGTCAAATGGCATAAGTTCCCTCAAGCATTGTGCAAAGCATCATGTAATGGCTCCTTCCACCTTCCTGCAAATTCCTAATGACTCCACACTACTCCTGGTTATTACAGCAAGATGTCTGTGCCCCATTTCCTGCCAACCGCCACCTACAGTATAACTACAGTTCTGAAGCAGTGGAGTCCACCAGGGATTTCCCGCTGCCCAAGTTGGCACTGCATGCTGCTTATTTTTTATGATTGTAAAAATGAATTAGAGTAAAAGGGGATCTAGACTAGGGGTGGCTTATAATTTGTAAAAAAAAGTTCTTTATTGCAGATTTATATACATTTTAAGTCTGGGCACCTATCAAAAAATGCCAACATTCTGGCTGCCCTCCTGCCAGGTCGCCACAGCAGGGAGCGTGGTCAGCAGTGTGGTGGTAGTTATGGTGAGGGATGTGAGGCGGAATAGGGACAAAATTGAGTGAGTGGTAACATACCCACATCATTGAGGTCCCTTCCCCACTACACAATGACAAGATTACCGGCCTTGTGATGCAGGAGGTGGGCCATAAGGATGTGATTCGCACTGTTGCTACCCCAATTCCACCCCTATTCAGAATTACATCCTTTGTTCTTGGACCACCCCTGGACCGGGACTACTGTGTGAGGGCTAATGATCATCTGGTCATGTCATTGTCCTACACCAGTGGTTCCCAACCCTGGTCCTCAAGAACCCCCAACAGTGCACGTTTTCCAGGTCACCCAGCAGGTGCACTCATTATTCAGACATATTTGAAAAGATCCACAGGTGGAGCTAATTATGTCACTTGTGATTCTGTGTGGAGACCTGCTAAACATGCACTGTTGGGGGTACTTGAGGACCAGGGTTGGGAACCACTGTCTTACACACCACATAAAATGTGTAGGAGGCATTTATATTTTGATTGTAGTGTTACTACATTTACAGTAAAGACAGGGAATTATGTGTTCTGTAAAGTGTTATTTTATTGAACAGTGAACAAAGTCAAGAGCTTCAGATAAATTAGAACATTAACAAAGAAGATTTTGCATGTCATATTGGTCAAGGCCACATAACTAAAATGAAAAGAGAAAAACAAAGATACATGTACAAAAGTATCTCTGTTCCTTGACTCAATTCAATGCATACAGTATTTTATTTTTTTTGAAACAAGATTATATCCATATGGTGAAAACCATCATAACTCCTCTAGAGTACTGCTAGAGCAGCCCCTCAGGCCCTTACATGTCAGCACAGTGCAGTCACTAAGCTGACTGTAAATGCTTTTAGTGTTTTAGCCTGGTAATGGACTGATTGTCAGTAAATAGATTTCTATAATTGTACACTGTGACTCTGCTTACAGCATAAAGCACTTAGGGTTTCATCTTAGACGATATTGATATGAAACAAAAAGGCCTTGATACAATTACAAGTCATTGTGACTCAATTATTCATTGCTGATTGCCTAAATTACCTCTGTATTGTGTTTTTGATATGTGCTTGCTCTGCATTATGGCATACATTTAAAGGGGTACTATCTAACCAAATAACCAGGGCAGCTTTTCCCCCAAAAGTGTCCAGACACATTTGTGTGTGGCTTGTGCTTTGGCAGATCTGACACAAGGGCTGCCAGATAAGAAAACACAAATCTGCTACATGCGTTATATCAAATATCACAAGGCAATATATATATATATATATATATATATATATATATATATATATATATATATTGATAAAAAGTGGCTCTCAGATGTCTTGCATTCAAAGTGTACAGATGGTAAGTTTATTCCAACATGTTTCGGTATCCACAGGTGAGCTCTACATCCTGAGCATGCCCATTGCATGTAATTTGAATACCTGATTATTGACACCTGATCTTGAATTTGGGGGATTGGTGAAGGCAGTTTCCTTGTCTGTATATGTGTATGTATATAACTATGCACTTTAATGTTTATCCCTGATGACGGGTATGACCTGAAACATGTTGGAATAAACTTACCATCTGTACACTTTGAATGCAAGACTCCTGAGTGCCACTTCTCATCGACTTTTATATTTGGGCTGTCCTAAGCTCTAAGGAGGCACCTGAGCAATACACCTGGATGATCACAGGGAGTGCCAAGAACAATGGAAATATATTTATTTATTAACAGTTTCTTATATAGCACATACATATTCCGTAGCTGCCCCAGTGGAGCTTACAATCTATATTCCCTAATACATGTACATGCAAACAGGGTTACTTTTGTTATAAGCCAATTGACTTACCAGTGTATTTTTTAATTGTGGGGGCAAACTGGAGGATCCAGAGTAAACCCACTCAAGCACAGAGAGAATATACAAACTCTGCACAGTTAGGGACATGCTGGGTATCAAACCCATGACCCTAGCAGTAATGCTAGCCATTAGCCGGTACTCAGTGTTAGAGGGTAACTTGCCTGGTGCTTTCAGAATGCATAGGCATCGTCAATACATATGATGTCAGTGGCACTGTGTGTAGTAGAGAAAAAAAACTCAAGGGAGCACCTGCTGATCTTATTTGGGCAACTTTGGTCTGAATCCCACCCCTTTCCTTACTACAAATTTGGAGACCGATTCCACCTCTGCAATACCTGGGTTAAACAGCTGCATTATCCATTCGAGAACCACCACCTGCACAATAAGGATTACAAATTCTGCACCATTGTTGAGGATTCCCCGCACTCCAACAGGGGCTTTACCATCATCCTCCAGCAAGGTACATGGACCCTTTCAATTTCCAGCTATATATGGACTGACCCAAGGACTGCTCCATTCCCACAAAACGTCTCCCACCTCTGGGTGAAACGGGACTCCAGACCTCTAAGTATAAGACCCATCCTTAATGTACATTTTTTAATGTTCTTTATTATTGTATATTTTGTGCAACAAACTGTGTTATATATGCATTAATTTTATACCCTATCCAGTGCAACCGCACACCTAACTAGCAATTTTATCCTACAGAAAGAAATGTTTTTCATGTTGATATAAACCTATTGTAAACCAATTACCAATTAATTTTAGCGCTCCACCCACCCTCCTTTTTCCAGAGAAAAAAAACTCAACTCATATCAACCTGTGCCTTGAGTTTTTATTTCTCTACTAAACACATCCTGGAGTGCCGTTGACATTGTGTATGTATGTATATAAGGAACTTTTTTAAAGATTATTTTTGTGAAAGAGATTACCTCAATGTGTACATATATTGATGCACACCTGCAAATGCATTTTTTGAAAAGGGTAGAAATACGACCTAAAGCAAGATTTATTGCAAGATGGACCAGCTATACAAAATCTATTGGGTATGTAAGAAAATAAATCAAACCATTGGTTTTTATTGAATGAATGTGAATAAATTATACATTTATATATCCCCCCCCATTTCTCTTCTGTACCATCCCCAGTTCTTACCCCTGATGAAGTCTTAGAGACAAAACGCGTCGGGTTTTTTCTTCACCAATAAAATTACTATTTACCCAGAAATGGACTGAGCCTAATCATTGGGAACATCCTCAAATACAAGAACACTAATTCAGAAATGTGTATTTTGATTTGAAATTAATATTGGGAGGTACAGTTTCTCTACTAGGTAGCGCACCCCAATCACCCCCCCCCCTTCTTGATTACTACACCGTTCCTCACTAACAGGAGGAATTTTGGTGGTGCTGCACATACAACCCAGCGCAACGAGTCAAAACCCTTTCTTCTATATACATATATATATATATATATATATATATATATATATATAGTAGAGAAAAAAGGCACTCACCATTGTAGTAAAATTTCAACAGATTTTTATTCCATGACGGCAAATATGAACTGACATACCGACGTTTCGGTCCGGGATGGACCATCATCAGGATATTGTACAGCCACAATTGAAATTACATCAGACAACCAACCTATTGGATAAAAACAGTTATTGGATAAAAACATCCAGGGGTACTAATAAGAATCATATTCTGTCTTTTACAAGGGATAAGCTATTAAAACCTAGGTTGAACTCGATGGACGCAAGTCTTTATTCAGCCTTATCTACTATGTAACTATGTAACAAGGGATGAAGATGAAGATGCAGTGACTTATTGCTCAAAGTTCTGGGTGTTAGCAGTGCTCAACTGCACTCATAAAATCACAAACAGTGAACGTTGGTGACAAAGAGAAAAAAAAGGGAATTGTATATGCGCCTACACACTAGGAGATTTACGTGGCAATATTTTAACTATAAGCAGTGAGGAGTGAATGTATAAAAAATTAATTGTTACAATAATAAAATATGAATAAGAAAAAGATGTAAAAACAAGTAAAAATGCTTATATTTTGGTGAAGCAGGAAGGCTTGAGATGTCCAATGCGTTTCGCCGTTCTGACTTTATCAAGGGATAAATCTATATACATTTAACACAGTGCACTTTCTGTAAAGTGATCAATATTTAGCTATAACTCTTTTATCAAATAAAATTAATCTTTAAAAAAAAACATAAAAAATAATATCGATGGCTTCCTAATGGCGCTTTTTCCATCTGATGTTCTTGGCGTACAGAATAAAGTCCTCTTTGTTCGATTCTCTGTCTTCCTGCTCTCTCCTTGTCCTCCAGTAGGTATATGGGTACTCTTTACCTAGAAGGGCTCCCACGATTTTGATCGTGGGCATCGTAAGAAAAAAAAATCGCGTCGGTCGCATCGCATGAGGCCAAATAGGCACCCTGAAGTGGGAAATGGGCCCCCCAATTGTTAACGCCACCCCACGATCAACGTCAACCCGAAGCGTGGCGAGCGCAGCGGCGGTACGCGTCCTACGACCTTTTCATACCCCCACTATCCACGTCGGCGTGGAGTTGAGAATAGAAAGTGTGGTGAGCGCAGCGAGCCACCGTGCCCGAAGCGTGGCGAGCGGACGCGGACACCTTCACAGGTATACGCGTCCCCTCGCGGGCTTCACAGGTGTCCGCGTCCCCTCGCCACGCTTCGGGCTCGCCACACTTTCTATTCTCAACTCCACGCCGACGTGGCTAGTGGGGGTATGAAAAGGTCGGAGGACGCGTACCGCCGCCGCTCGACACGCTTCGGGTTGACGTTGATCGTGGGGTGGCGTTAACAATTGGGGGGGCCATTTCACACTTCAGGGTGCCTATTTGGCCTCTGTGGGCCTTTTAACATTGTTCCCTATGGAAAATCGGGTCAATTGGGACATTTAACATTGTTCCCTATGGGAAATCGCGGTAATCGCGTCGGTCGCATCGCATGCGATTTTTTGGTACATGTGATGCCCGCGATGGGCGCCCTTCTAGGTAAAGAGTACCGCCATTTTTGCTAGGTTTTCTGTAGAGCCTGCCGTCCGCACAGGTCTCCAGAGGTGTAAGTAGTAAAGAAATAGGTGCAGTATTTGTGTTGTGGTCCTTCTGGGACTCGGGGGCTCAAGTGCACATATACACTACACTCATTATAAATATGCCAGTGTAGGTGGCTCATAAGCATGAGGAGGCTATTGTAATAGAAAAAATAAAGGTATTAAATAAACATATTTCTTGGTGGTATTGGTCAGGTGGTATATTTGAAATAGATTTATGTTTATTTTTATGTCCTTTTGTCATTTTAAATATTGTTATGGCTATTTAGTTTTATACCTGAAAACTTTTGGGCTGACCTGAGCTGCTGGTGCGAGCTCTCTCAGAAACTTTCTGGCCATGCAACTGATGAGTAGGTGTGCATCAATGGTGCCTCCAGTAGTGCACCACCATCTGGTAGCACTGTGCCCCTTCCCTTTCCCCATCGCTCACCCCATTATACACCTACGATCACTCAATGTCACCCAGAGGCCCAAACACACAAATACCTGAGCACCCCCAAACTTCCTGAGCAGCCCCAAACACCCGATGCTGGCAGGAACTGCCACAGCACAGATGACCAACTGCAGCCCCTTCAGTGGTGAGTATTTCTAGGGCAGAACAAACCTGCCTTGGGAGGTTTATTTTGCCCCAGTAAAATCAAACAATCTGTGCCAACTATTTTGTGAACACAATAGAAGAGGTAAAATTGGATAAAGAACCAAATGGATAAAGTGCTAAATACTCTTTATTAATCCTCTGGTGGCAAATGTTGGTGAGTGAAGCGCAGAATTGCTCATTAAGGGGAAATTCAATTAGTCTTTAGGTTTAATTCACAGCTAATTGAACATTGAGTACTATCTGGTTCTCTGTGACACTAAAGGCCTTATTCTAGTTCACTCTTTCTGACAAAATCCTTCTTAGATGGACAAAACCATGTGCACGCAGGTGGGGCAGATGTAAAATGTGTAGAGAGAATTAGATTTGGGTGAGTTATTTTGTTTTTGTGCAGGGTAAATACTGGCTGCTTTATTTTTACACTGCAATATAGATCTCACTTTGAAGTAAAACCCCACCCAAATCTAATTCTCTCTGCACAAGTAACATCTGCTCCACCTGCAGTGCACATGGTTTTGTCCATCTAAGAAGGATTTTGTCAGAGTGAACTAGAATAAGGCCCTAAATCAGGGAGAGTAGATTTTTCCTTGCAGCCTCAGGAACTGCATTTAAATCCAGATTCTGCATTTAATGCACTGGGAAACCCATAGATTCCAGAACTTTGCATGAAATCTGCGGGTTAGCATGAGTTTACATGGTTTACTATGCAGGGGAAATGCTCTTTAATGAAATAGTTCTGTAAGTGAAACCCCACACCTAATTGAATTTTCCCTTAAAGAGCGTTCATTAACAAAGTCTAAAGTAACATCAACTGTCAAGGAATTCCTGTTCCTGACCCATGATTTAATTTAAAGCAAATTAAAAGTTGGGTACAATATTTTTTTTTATTATTATTATAAAAGCTCTTTTATTATAATAATAATAATAAAAAAATAATAATAATTGCATTGTATAATTGCTGTGACAGCTTTGTCAGAGCACTAATACATTGTATTATCTTGGGTATTATTCCCATTTGTAAGGCGAACAGCAACAATAAACATACATAATAGTTTATTTGTTATTCAATTTCTAGTTTTAAATTTAAGAAATCCTATATAATTCTAATAAAGTAATGTATGGAAATGTTGCATCACATTCCACTAATTTGATACCACCTTAGTGGGGAAAAGTTCAAAGAGGGGGGGGGGGGGGGTGGATTAAATAAATATGCTATTACTGAACCTTGCCCCTTGCAGCAAAATGCAGCAATGGCTGGGTCTATTGGGAGGGGCTACAATGAAACAATTGTGACGGAATATATTGGCATTGTAATATCGTGCTTGCTTTCTCTCTTCTGTAAGGGGGGTTTCGTAGTACTCAGAAATCCCGCTGTGTGTACTACTGCAGGCCACCCTTCTTTTCGACTTTTGAGATCTCATTACTGATGATAAAGGTTTACAGTACTCTTGCAGGGGCAAATGCCGAATTTCTAAAGGGGGGTTTCCAGATGCGATGCGGCTAGGATGCCGGCGTTCACTATACCAACATCGGCATTCCAACTTCCATTAAAACACAGGTGCCAGAACTTTAAGGAGATGCCAAAATACCAACAGCTGTCATCCCAAGCCTAGGAATGCCAGACGGTTTAGTGTCAGGCCGGGGGGTCAGGTGTAGGCACAATTGGGGGATGGGACTTAAAGCCAGGCTGCATATTGGGGGGAGGGGCAGGTTTCGGCAGCAGGATAGAGGGCTTAGATTTAGGCGCTAGTGGGGAGTGTTACACACTGGGTGACTGAGCTGAAAGCAGTTCCTTTTTACCCAGTGTGTACGGGGCAACAATGGGCGCTGATGGTATTATCAGCAGATAAGCAGCAAGGTGGATGGCTTTCTATAGCCCCCTGCTATGGAAAGCCAACCAACCCTTGGAAAATCACTCAAAAGGGTAAACAACACTCAGTGTGTATGCACTGGGTGATTTTCAGCCCAATGATTTTCCCCATCATCGGTCAGCATACACAGGGTAAAATCGCCCAGTGTGTATGGACATAAAACAGCACCAACGCGTTTCGACATAACAATGTCTTTTTCCACCTTGAAAAATACATTGTTATGTCAAAACGCATTGGTGCTGATTTGTGTTTTTAAGAAAGTCCACATATACAGTCCAGGTTTTGCTTAAGCCAGGAGGAGTCATTTAAAGAAACCTTGGTAGGAGGAGATACGACAAGTTGATGTAAGCGATTGTGTGAACACCTCTTTATGATCTTTGTATGAGGTGTATGCGAGTAATAGAAAGATACCTTTATAAGCTTGTGAATGCCAGAATTGAATGTAAGCTTCGTATAAGCCACCTCTCAAGTCTACACACTGTGGTGATCCTTAAAAGGAAAAACTCAACACTACCCATAGGGGAGGACTTATATTGTTTATTGAATATCTCTGTTTGGACGTATAGAGTCTCTCCACTCTTATTGTTTTCATATACCGGTACTCTTTACCTAGAAGGGCGCCCATCGCGGTTATCGCGGGCATCGCATGTACCAAAAAATCGCATGCGATGCGACCGACGCGATTGCCGCGATTTCCCATAGGGAACAATGTTAAATGTCCCAATTGACCCGATTTTCCATAGGGAACAATGTTAAAAGGCCCACAGAGGCCAAATAGGCACCCTGGAGTGTGAAATGGCCCCCCCAATTGTTAACGCCACCCCACGATCAACGTCAACCCGAAGCGTGGCGAGCGCAGCGAGCCCGCGTGGGGCGGCGGTACGCGTCCTCCGACCTTTTCATACCCCCACTATCCACGTCGGCGTGGAGTTGAGAATAGAAAGTGTGGCGAGCGCATAGAGCCACCGAGCCCGAAGCGTGGCGAGCGCAGCGAGCCCCGCGGACACCTGTGAAGCCCGCGAGGGGACGCGTATACCTGTGAAGGTGTCCGTGTCCGCTCGCCACGCTTTCTATTCTCAACTCCACGCCGACGTGGATAGTGGGGGTATGAAAAGGTCATAGGACGCTTACCACCGCCCCTCGCAGGCTCGCCACGCTTCGGGTTGACGTTGATCGAGCGGTTGCGTTAACAATTGGGGGGCCCATTTCACACTTCAGGGTGCCTATTTGGCCTCTGTGGGCCATTTAACATTGTTCCCTATGGCAAATCGGGTCAATTGGGACATTTAACATTGTTCCCTATGGGAAATCGCGGTAATCGTGTTGGTCGCATCGCATGCTATTTTTTGGTCGCATGCGATGCGACCGACGCGATTTTTTTTTCCTTACGATGCCCACGATCAAAATCGTGGGCACCCTTCTAGGTAAAGAGTACCAAAATGGCCATTACACCATTTTCCCAGAGATCTGCACATGCACATAATAGTATGAGGAGCAGATGTATTAAGGGGCACATTAATCACTCAATATTTCGGGGGTTAGCCGCAAATTTTAAGTATCCTACAAATGTAAGTAGAAGGTACCACAGCAGGTATCAGAGATCCCTCCTGTCCTGTATGCAGCTGCTGTTAGGTACCGTCGTCCGGGTGCCGGGGAGACAGACGGCAGTGCGGGGTCACCTCAGCAGTGCCAGGGACGCTGCCAGGCGGCCTTCCAGCTTCTATAGTCGCCGTCCGGATGCCGGGGATTTCGGACGGTCGGCAGTGGGCGGTCAGTGCAGCAGGGCTGGGGACGTTGCCAGGCAACGTTCCAGACCGCAATCTGACGCCGGGCGTCGGGACGTTGCTAGGCAACATGCCTGGACTTCCGCCCGGCAGCTGACGACGTCAGACGCCGGCGTCATTCAGGGGGCACCAGATTCAAATAAAAGGCCGTCTTCTGCACACTGATGCCGGTGATAGCTCTGCCAAGCTGTTTCTGGTCCCCTGGTTTTCAGTTCTTTGGAGCCTCTTGCTGAGGTTCTCCAGCGGTCCTGCTGCTCGCCCTGGTTATCTGCTTCCAGACACTGTTCCAGGTCTGTGCCTCTTGGCACCTTCGTGACCCTGCTGACAGCTTCAGGTTCCATCATCTGTCCCATGTCACGTAAGTGCTCCAGTGGAGCCTGGTGTTATTGCCTTTATTTACCGGCAGCCAGCCGGCCAGTGTTACCATCTTTTTGGCTACTAGTCTGTTTTTTTTTATTTGAGGGCACAGGCCTCCACCCCTCCGTGAGTCCAGCCTGTCTCCCTCTCTGGTGGTTACCAGTTCCTTATTTCTGTCCTCTTTACCCTTCCTTAGTCCTTTGGGGTAGGCAGGGCGTTCCTGTTTATTCTGGTTATTTGTTTTGGGGATTTGCTTCCAGCCCTTGTTGATTCCTCTCTTGTGTCTGCGACTGGGTCGCACTCCTGTCCTTGGCCTGGTGCCGGCAGATAGGGGTCATTACCAGCATAGGCCCATTAGCTAGTCATTCCTCTTGAGCCAACCTCTGACGATTTTAAGCTCTTTGTCCCCTCATAGACCTAGCTGCATCGGGGTTGGAGCGGACATAACTCGCTCCTTCGGACGCGGCGGCAACAGGTGAAGACTAGCATTCGCAGGGGTTTGTCATCTGCCCGAGGTGCTCAAAAGAGAGATTGTAGGGTTCGCCGTGGCTGTCCTAAACAGCGGTCACGGTTACGGGCTCACGCCTGACTCCTTGTTCCCTGGTGCAATAGTGCACAACCCTCAGTCATTCATAACAGCTGCATCCCCCATATATTTCTCCGGGGGATGTGATGCTGCTAGATTGACCAATATCCGCAGCACAAACCATTCCAGATTATTGCCCGTTGCTTCCGCCATCTCTGTATGGTAGTCCATTGCAGCCTACAAGCTACTCACCGCACAGCCAGCCACTATGCAATGTGTTTAATACAACTGCCACTGAGCCCTTTAGCACTCAGGGTAGATTTATTATAGTGGCTCTAAACGTGTCGCTATAACAGTTCCTGCTTTGCCTCATTAGCGAGGCGAAGCAGGAGGGGACACTGACAAGATATGTCAATATCTTTCCGGCCGAAGCGGGGGAGCATTAACTCCCCCCTCTCCTTCCCCCCGGCCGGCGCACTGCACATGAGCGGGATCTCGCTACTCTCACGAGATCTCCAGTGCAGGTCAGAGCCAGCAGCAGGGACAGCGCTGTCCCTGCTGTGGACATAGGGCATCGCCGCCTGCAGCTGTCTTAGTCGATAGCTGCAGGCGGCCGAACCGTCAGCGATGCTGACCGTTCATAAATGAGGTAGGAGGCAGGTGCGCAGCACAAAATATCGTAGCTGCGCTATGCCTCCTGCCCCACACCGCCGCACGCTAGACACTCGCTCATCGGGTGTCATAGATCAGGGGAAGCGCTATCCCCTGCCATAAGGCACAGGGATAGCGCATATTCCCCTTATCGTCAGTTAATAAATCTACCCCTCAGTATCTATAGCTCTCCACTCTTAAAACCACCCTGGCCACCAAGTTCATTTTGTGTATTAGTTTTTATAGAGGAGTAGCATTACTATTTTTAATGGCGGCCAGCACTGGAGTCATGGAGGAAATATACAGCAGGTGCCATCATCTTATTTGTGTGTATTGGTTTTATTCCCTGACTGAAAAAAGTCCTTGCGCTGCTGAATATATTGTATGACTCGAGCAAAGATGTTATATATTTACTTTCAAAAGATTTTTTCTTTTGTTCAGAACCACATTCAAAAGCTGTGGTATTAAATCAACACATGTAGTTGAAAGTAGTGGTACACACAGGATAACAAAGTAATGGTTATCCTTCGGTTCTTTGTGCGTTACTAAAAAAAAATAAGAATAAACCATTCGCAGAACTGCGTTAGCTAAGACTACAGTTTACGGGCAAAACAAAGCAATAGTCTTGAGCTGTGCAGGGTTTTTCTGTCTCCTGGCAACTGTATGAAAGGTGAATGTTGTCTGTTGTCTGGTAGGTCCGCATTTTTAATACAATGAAGTAAAAAAAAAATAGCTATATATTAATTTGTATTTCTTTGTGGTGTTTGTAAATGGTTTTTGTTTTGTATGTGTGCTTTTGTTAATTGTATACTGTAACCCATATTACCGTGCCCAGTTCAGATTATACTTTATTACAGTGCCCCTTTAACATCACACTCCTCTCACTGAAAATGACATGTTCTCTGATCCAGTTTGGGCAATTTAAATGGTAAATCAGACCTGGTTTAAAAAGCTGTTGTTGAACTCCACGTCCCAGCATGCCCTGCTACAGTTTTGCTATTTGGCCATGCAAAATCTGTTACATGCCATGCTGGGGATGTGTAGTTCAACAACAGCTGGAGGACCAAAGGTTCCCCATCCCTAATCTAAGGGCTAACTCATAGAGGGAAATTTACTAAAATGGGAGTTCTAGTTCACATGAGATGTTGCTATGGGCAACCAATCAGACACTATCTAGTGCTAAGTTTCTGATTGGTTGCTCATAGCAACATCCCACAGTCTATTATATTTGGGATGGTAGGTATTCCTTGATGTGTATTGCAAATCAGTAGAACTCTCAGTGCCCTACCTCTCTACCTTTCACAGATAAATATGCTAATCAGCTCATATTAGGGAGGTCTGTCCAGGAGCAGCATTGCTGAAGCTGGGTAGAAAAATAACCTATCAGTTTAAAACATCAGAAAAGAGACATTATCATTAGTGGCATCATTATGGGAGTGCAGGGGTTGCAGGCTATACTCAGGTCTCACCCGCCAAGAGGTGACACCAAAATGCAGGAGCCGGGGGCTGCACTGACATTATATGCAGCACCCAGTTCCTGTCAAAGTGTATAAACTGGCACTGCAGCCACAGCAGTCTCCAGAAACAGCCAACATATGCTGCACTGTAACATTATATGCAGCACCCGGTTCTTGTCAAAGTGTTTAAACTGGCACTGCAGTTACAGGAGTCTCCAGAAAAAGCCCACATATGCTGAAACCTTGGAGTGAAAAAATCATGGGTTCCTCCATGCCCCTGCCTCTGAAATCAAACCTTCCCCCGATCCGTGAAGCTACAAGACCACAGCCCTCATTTGTTGACTTAGGAACATCATGGTCTCCTGCATAATGTGTCACCAATGGTAAGGATGTCACCGATTATCACATAAACCTCACACAGGCAACTGCATTCATCCTCACTTAAACCACTTATCTAAAAATAAAGACACGGACACCATAGCTGGGCTTAACCCCTTCACGACATATGACGTATATATACGTCATATGTCGGTTGCGGGGGAATCAAGCCAGCTCACGGAGTGAGCTGGCTTGAAAGAGAGCAGGTAATGGCTGTATATTACAGCCAGGTCCCTGCTCTCACGGCCACGAGCGGCGAGTTCGCCGATCGTGGCCGTTTAACCCTTTAAGCACCGCGGGCAAAGCGCCCGCAGTGCTTAAATAGCTGATCGGAGGGGGGGCGGCCCCCTCCGGCGCCGATCGGGGCCCCCCGCAGCGAGATCGGAGGGTGCCGATCGGTTGCCATGGTAGCCAGGGGTCTAATGTAGACCCCTGTGCTGGCCGTGTATGCATACCTATTACATCCTGCCTCAGGCAGGATGTAATAGGAAGTGCATAAAATCACTACGTTCAGCCATAGAGCTCTATGGCTGAACCTAGTACAGGCGATCGCGCCCCCTAGTGGTCAAGTACACTAGGGGGCCTTGTAGTAAAAGTAAAAAAAAAAAAAAAAAAAAAAGTTTAAAAAAAAAAAAAAAAAATATTAAAAGTTCAAATCACCCCCCTTTCCCCATTTCCCAAATAAAAATAAATAAAAAATAAAAAAAATAAACATATTTGGTATCGCCGCGTTCCTAAAAGTCCGATCTATTAAAATATAACATTAGTTATCCCGCACGGTTAAAGGCGTAAACGGAAAATAATCCCCAACGCCAAAACTACGTTTTTTGGTCGCATCGCGTACCCAAAAAAAAATAACTAAAAGAGATCAGAAAGTCGCCCATATCCCATAATGGTATTAATTAAAAAGTACACTTCAGCCCGCAAAAAATGAGCCCTCACCCAGGTCCGTAGGTGGAAAAATAAAAAAGTTATAAGCCGCAGAACATGGCGACGCAACGCAAATTAGAAAAACCGTAAAAGTTGCGATTTTTTTTTTTAGTGGTAAAACATAACGAAAACTATATAAGTTTGGTATCACCAGAATCGTAACGACCCATAGAATAAAGATAACCCATCATTTTAAACGAACTATGGACTCCAAAAAAACCGTAACCAGTGCAAAATTGTGCAATGGCGTTTTTTTTTTTTTTTACCCCACATTGAATTATTTCCTGATTCCCCAGAATATTATACGGTATAGTAAATGGTACTATTACAAAGTACAACTTGTCCCGCAAAAAAAAAGCCCTCATGTGTCTATATAGCCGGAAAATTAAAAAAGTTACGCTTATTTGAACGCAAGGAGGAAAAAAAAAAATAAAAATTACCTTAAAAGGCAATGTCGTGAAGGGGTTAAATGGGATGGCTCATTTATTTAAAGCAGGGCGGCCTATTTACATCTATCTAAATTATTTACCTCCCTGCTCTAAAACTAAGGTGGCGGGTAAGAACGGTGATCAGCAATTTATATTGTAAAATAACAAAATAATGAAAATAAGGTACTTGTTTCCTAGCACGGCCACACCGATTTACATCGGGGTGGTCGTGTCGGAAAAATCGGGTCGATCGCATCGCATGCGATTTGGTCGCATGCGATGCGATCGACGCGACCGACCGATTTTGGACCCGATTTTTTTTTTTAATGAAATGTAAATCGGGTCCCTGGGACCCGATTTTACATTGGATTCAATGTAAAATATTCCCAACCCCCCCAAATTTAACGGCGTACACCGCACCCCACGATAGACGCCAACCCGAAGCGTGGCGAGCGCAGCGAGCCCGCGAGGGGCGGCGGTGCGCGTCCTCCGACCTTTTCATTCCCCTACTATCCACGTCGGCGTGGAGTTGAGAATAGAATAGTGTGGCGAGCGCAGCGAGCCACCGAGCCCGAAGCGTGGCGAGCGCAGCGAGCCCCACGAGGGGACGCGTATACCTGTGAAGTTATACGCGTCCCCTCGCGGGGCGCGCTGCGCTCGCCACGCTTCGGGCTCGGTGGCTCGCTGCGCTCGCCACACTATTCTATTCTCACCTCCACGCCGACGTGGATAGTAGGGGAATGAAAAGGTCGGAGGACGCGCACCGCCGCCCCTCGCGGGCTCGCCACGCTTCGGGTTGGCGTCTATCGTGGGGTGACGACGGGGACATCTATAATGTGAAATGGGTCATATTGGCCCATTTCACATTTTTCACATTTTCTCACTATTTCAATGTTAAAAAATATTTTAACATTGAAGCCTATGGAAAAATCGGGGGCATCGCGTCGGGACCATTGTTAATGGTCCCGACCGACGCGATGCCCCCGATATTTTACCTTTCCCGACACAATTTCAATGTTAAAATATTTTTTAACATTGAAGCCTATGGGGAAATCGGGGGCATCGCGTCGGTCGCGTCGTGACCATTGTTAATGGTCCCGACCGACGCGATGCCCCCGATATTTTGTCCTAGCCGGCCAAATGGACCTGATTTCAAAGGAAATCGGGTCCATCGTATGGATCGTGTACCTTAACTTAAAGGTACACGATCCATACGATTGTGGCCGTGCTAGGAAACAAGTACCGAAAATAACAAACGGTGAGAATAAGGGCCAACCGCCAGCATCTTCGGCAACCGAACTCCTCCAAATTTTGAATGCAAAGAGGGGCTACCTGCCCCTAACGTCAGGGGTTGACCATCTGCCTTTGCCCCTGACCCTAACTACCACATAAAGGCAAAGCTGAACTCCACCCTTACACTTCAAAAATTGGGCCACCTGCCCTTATACAACAGCTACACCTAACAACGGTCTGTCACTAAACTAGAACTTACTGCTAAGGACAAAACGTGGACCCACCTGGATCGGTGATGCCCACTACTGTTAAACCACAAACTGTGACCGCTTAAAACAATTCACCGTTCTCCGGCCACCAATAAGCCGCCAATAAGTGTTCCTTGTAAACCAACAATCCTTATACAACCAACTAAAAACTAAAAGGGACGGGAGGGTGGGCAAAGTCTCCAAACAGAAAGAGGCAGAAACTTCCAGAAACAGAGCAGTCAATCCCTTCAAGCTCCTCCTAACCTCCCAAGGCCAACCAGATTACAGTATGCAAATCGACCACCCGCCCCTCCAAACAAGCCGTCACTCCCACCCAGCTCCTTCGTGGCAAGCTAAGGATTCCTGCACCAACTGGTGAGTTTATGCTGCATTTGGCCAGACAAGCTGTCCTCTGCAGTCTTTATTTTGTGTCATGCATCATTTAAATAAGTGGATTTTAATAAAATGTTTTATAAATGATAAAATGATTCATTTACATTCACACACTAATTGTAGTTTATTACATATATCAGGGGTTCCCAATCTTTTTCTAATCACGGCACCCTAGAGTATCCGATTTTTTCCAAGGCCTCAAAAAATATATATCAAATTAAGTAGATTGTGTTTATATGTGCTTCTTAGGTGCAGTTATGTGGTAAAGAGCAAGATTTGGTTCTGATTGTACACATTTTATGATTGGCAGCCACCAGCACTGGTTTTGTCCAGAAATAATTGATCATAAATAATTTGAATTGGTCCTGGACCACCAACCCAAGGCACCCCTGCAAGTGTCCCGAGGCACCCCAGGGAGCCTAGAGCCTAAGTGCACACTTTGGGAACCACTGACATACATAAGAAAATAGTTTATTAATAGAGTATCACATATATAATAAAATAGTTTATTATTAGAGTAAAAGCATGTATTTATTTGACTGTGAGGTGGCATTGTATATAAGATTGCATATCTTCCTCTTAGGAAAAAAAAAAAAAGTTTCACAAGAATTGCTATCTTCTTCAGACAGTATATTACATTGCAACAACCTTAATTAATTTCTATTAAAGATTTTCATATAAAATCTTTACATGTTGCAAAAACATCACTGGCCCCCAACTTTTATTGAATTATTCCTCAAATGAATCTACTCTCGATGTCAAATTGTTAACTTTTCCATACAGTATATAAACCACAATTTTCCTGGAAGGCTTGAAGACAAAGGTAAAGATACAATAACCTCTTATTTTGTGACTTGCAATTCTCCAAGTGCCAGCATATTCCCACACCCATCAAAATAAGAAAAAATAGCCTGGTACACGGGCGGTGGTAGTTTTCTGCTGAGCGATCTGTCACTGCCCGTGTTCTTAATAGAGGGAACATGGGCGATGAATAGATTTATACTGCATGCAGTCAAAATCTAGTCAGATCGTTAAGAAATGGGGCTGAAATTGCCCTGTGTGTATGCCCATTAACAAAGATTGTTTAGACCTGTATTTCTCCAGCAAATATATAAATAAATAAATACATGCTTTTACTCTATTAATAAACTATTTTATTTTACAATGCCATCTCACAGTCTTGTTGGATGAGCAGTCATGGTATCAGCTTGGGGCTATTTTTTCTAGTGGAGGTCTACAATATTTTTGCAGGCCTAAACTCCCTAGGCAATACATCCCTATGCTGACTGGACAATGGCTGGTTTGGCAGAATGAAAATGGGAGACCTTGTGTGTTTCTCTGCAAGAGTGCCAGACACCCTGGCTGGCCAAACCTAGCACTGGTACAAGCTTTTTCTGCGGACTATAAAAATTGACTCCAAATGTTGCTGCTACCAGCCCATACTTACACCGATAGTGCCTGGGGAAGGTACACGCACACATTTTTCCGCCCAAGAATGAGCTAACACAAACACTGAGAATAAGCCAAGAAACCAGCAATGTGTGGGTTTTAAACACCTCACACATAATTGGCAGCTTAGCTTCTGTCCTCCATATCTATGAATATGAATACCATAAATATTTGGATAAAATGACAAATTAAGCAGATAAGTGGAACATTATATTCAGTAAACAGATTGATGTAAGTAATTCAGCTTTGTCTACTCTTAAAATGACTTACAACTGTTTGGACAACTCGCAGGTGGACATAGAGAAGGTTCCAAAGTAAGCCATCTCAAATAAAGGGAATGGCAAGAGTTAATCCTTTGAAGTAGCCTTATTAATATGTGCATCCAGATTAGAAGATTTATCTAATTAACTTTACTTCCAAAGAACAATATCAGGGGGTCATTATTTGAGCATAGTGATACATAAAATGTATTGTTATGCAACATAGGAAGCCGGCCAAGAGACATCTGTTCCATGTAAATGCAATGGCGTGCACAGTGAACCTTTTTTTTAACAGAAGAGCATCTGTGTGCAATACAGTAAGATGTACAGTATGTGTTGAGGCTTAGACATTGCTTTGAAATACTACATGTAGCATTCTGCCAATGACCAGCATCACAGTGTTCTTACAGTCTTCTCTGCAGTTGTCCTGTCAAGCACGTAAATCTGATAAACTAAATTTCCAAGATTATACTTTGTTCTCTGTGGCAAAGATTTGTCATGGAAGGAATCCAGGCATTGGCATTTATTCTATATATAGACCACTGAGCTCACATTATAAACTATCTATATTTACAAAGCTGCAAAATAATTGCACATAGTAAGGAAGGCTAATATAGCATGATCAAGGAGACCACACCAGCCCTGCCCCTGCTTCTTTCCTCTCCCGCTGTGTCCAGCCAGCAACAGCATTTCCCCATTGGTCACCTGACCAGACTCACGACCAATTATAGCTGGCTGCAGACAAAGACTCGCAAGATGATGCAATCATCATCTCACAAGAGCGTCTGTAGTTCTGCAACAGAATAGTGATTGAATGCACAGGCAGTCACATTGCTATACAGCCCGATAACCCCCCCCCCCTCCCCCTCACGTCTGATGACACCTCATGACCCGGAGATTGCCCACACAGCCAGTAGGCTGGGCAGTGGCAACGCCACAGTGGGCGGCTCACATGAGGGAAGAGGGCCCTGCTCATGAGATTTTACATTCTAAAGGGGACGGGCAGACAAATACTGTTTCATTATTATTGTATGAGCATTTATTTGTTTATGTGTCAATTAAAATGTATCAGTATTACATGATTGTATCTCTTTCTCTTGTATATAGTGACAACATATGGGGTGAAATGTAATAGGATAAAAGAGTCAGACAGTGAGAGATTTGGTAAGAAATCTCCAGTTTTTTTAAAGCGGCAATCATTTACACAGCAAATTCAAACTGGTTTTGCAGCGTAAATGATTGCCCCTTTTAATAAAAAAAACGTACCAAATCTCTCAGTTTCTGATTCTATCACCCGATTACATTTCACCCTAGGTGTTGCAGGTGTTAATGGAATAATCTCAGTAAAAGATGGATTTATGGACGAGTGCTGCTACTATCAAGTTTACCTGTTTGATGACATACTGC
Source organism: Crinia signifera (assembly GCF_055691185.1). Taxonomy (NCBI): domain Eukaryota; kingdom Metazoa; phylum Chordata; class Amphibia; order Anura; family Myobatrachidae; genus Crinia; species Crinia signifera. The sequence continues at coordinate 110,547,454 of NC_139221.1, forward strand.
ACTAGGAGGTGCCACTTCTTACTATATATAATATAATAAGTTTGTCAGTGCTGCCCAGAGGCAAGATAAAAGTTGGTGCCACCCTCTATGGAGAGTGATTCCAGGTAATCACTACTCCCAACACCAACACTAAGCAGCAAATGTTTGAATTTTTTTTGTCTGATCATGCATTGCGATCATAACTCTGCCCTCGCCCTCTTACTGAATTATTCTCTGCCCACTTGCGGCAATATTTTATTTTTCCTGGGGTGGGGGGGGGGGGGGGTTGGGGGATCTTATGGGCCAGTGCTCTGGACTTGCCCCCTAGGCTAAAAGTTGCCAGCCAGCCCCTGCCAATGCTGTTGGCTGGGTGGTTAGAGCTGCTGTCATTTGGGAGGCCCTGTCAATGCTGCCGTTTCCATGGTGCTGCTGCTAGGAAGGGGCTGTTTCTCCTCTCCTGTAACTGCCACTGGTAGGTACCACACTGCTGCTGGTATGGGAGCCCTGTCACTGTCACCGGTGCTTCCGGCATTCATGGCAGATCCTGCCACCAGCATGCTGCTGCTTGGCGGAGGGGGCTTGTCACTGCCATCAGTGGAACAGTACAGCCAGAAGACACCACGCTGCTGCCTGGGGGGTACTGTCACTGTGACCGGTGCTACACTGCCGTCAGCACTGCTGCTGGTCGGTTTCTGCCTTGGCTTGTGCCCACACTTTCCTCAGCCTGGACCCACAGTGGAAGTGTAAAGAAAAAAGCGGCTGCTGAGGGGGCCCCAGGGATACCTGCTCCCTGAGCCAGCCAGCATTGTGAAGGAGCAGAAGTGCCCCTTCAGGGCTTAGTGCCCTGGTGGTGATAGCCTCCATTGCCTCCAATAGTGTTAGGACCTGCAGAAAAGTGGGGTCCCGTTAAGGGGGCTGCAGGCTTAAATGCATTGATCAATTCATGAACTAAATCTCCACTATTTATTAACATCAGTTAATTTATTGAAAGCAGAGCACCTACAATTTCTGTTTAAAGAATGTGGTCTCCAAGCCATAGGGCACCCCAAAACTAGGAATGGTGAGTGCCGATGTTTGGTGTATGTATATATATATATATACATATATATAGACTCACACTCACCCAATCCACGGCAGCAGCAGATAGAGCAAAAACGAATCAGCACTCAAGTTCAAGTGAAACAAAGATTAAGTGTATTTACAATACAGGCATCTTAAAGTAACAGTGCAGACAGCTGTCCCAACAGCTGTTTCAACCGGGGTGTCCCGGTTTTCATCAGGGGACACCCCGGTTGAAACAGCTGTTGGGACAGCTGTCTGCACTGTTACTTTAACATGCCTGTATTGTAAATACACTTCATCTTTGTTTCACTTGAACTTGAGTGCTGATTCGTTTTTGCTCTATCTGCTGCTGCTGTGGATTGGGTGAGTGTGAGTCTACATACCTCCTTATGGATCCTGCACCAACCTCTCTTCAAAAAAAGTGAGTGCCCTCCTGCCGTTTGTATTATACATATATATATATATATATATATATATATATATATATATATATATATAAATGGAGATAGTTGGCGGCACTCACGTGTAAGTGAAGAAATTCAGACTGAGCCCAAATAGCTTAACGTTTCAATTCATTATAATTTTCATCAGAAGCTTCTGATAAAAATTTGAATGAATTGAAACGTTAACCTATTTGGGCTCAGTCTCAATTTCTTCACTTACCTGTGAGTGCCGCCAACTACAGTATCTCTATTTATCCACACGCATGCCAAGGAAGGAACCCGGGACCAATTTAACTCATATAGGAGTGAGTGCCGAATCTCCTGAACTTTATGTATATATATATATATATATATATATATATATATATATATATATATATATATATATATTAGAGATGTGCAGGTTCTGATTTACACTGATCTCAAAGCAGGATCTTATTGGCTATCCTAAATCACAGTAGCCCAACGGCCTAGTGTAGTCAGCATAGTGTCCCCGTCATGCAGCTAGTCACCGTACTATCCCCGGGAGCTGTAGCTCTGTCCCCGGCATCCCTGGCAAGCCTTTTGAGCACCTCTTACACAGAGCCGGTAACCACCAGATCCCCTGCGCTGGCGAATGCCGGTGGCGAGGGGATCATGCGGGCGCTGGCGGAGAGGCGCTCCATCTGTCTGAGATGCAGGAGCGGTACGCGTCCTCCCAACTTTTTCATAGCCCGACTATCCACATCAGTGTGTAGCTGACTATATTAAGTGTGGCGAGCGCAGCGAGCCACTGAGCCCGAAGCGTGGCGAGCCCGCGAGGGGAAGCGGATTACTTGACGTGTATTCCGCATGCGGTCACCACGCTTCGGGCTCGGTGGCGAGCTGCGCTCACCACACTTTATAAATTCACCGCCAGGCCGACGTGGATAGTGAGGGTATGAAAACGTCGGGAGGACGCGTCCACTCGCCACGCTTCAGGCTGCCGTGGATAGTGGGGGTGTTTCAGGAACACATTCACACCTGTCATGTCAGGCTGGTTAAAATGGTCAATGGTTCCCTCACAATGAAATAAGCTCTGACTGACGACGCTAACTGCGTAATGCTGACTGACTATGCTAACTACGTAAGCTCCGGCTAGCCGCGAACGGGCGGGAACTACGCTGATACTGACAGCGATGCTACACTAACAAAGTACCTGCCGCCTTGAATCTACACAAGTACCGATAACTTTAATGGGGTATTATTTTATAATTGGGTATTGACCAATAATATCAAAAGATGATATGGTACTCTTTACTTAGAAGGGCGCCCATCTCGGCCATCTCGGGCATTGAATGCACTAAAAAATCAGGTGCGATGCGACAGACGAGATGCCCGAGATTTCCCATAGGGAACAATGTTAAATGTCTCAATTGACCCGATTTTCCTGTTCAATGCCTCAATTGACCCAATTTTTCCATAGGAAACAATGTTAAATGGGCCACAGAGGCCAAATAGGCACCCTGAAGTGAATAATGGCCACCCGAATTGTTAACGCCACCCCACGATCAACGTCAACCCGAACCGTGGCGAGCGCAGCGAGCCCGCAAGGGGCGGCGGTACGCGTCCTACGACCTTTTCATACCCCCACTATCCACGTCGGCGTGGAGTTGAGAATAGAAAGTGTGGCGAGCGCAGCGAGCCACCGAGCCCGAAGCGTGGCGAGCGCAGCGAGCCCCGCGAGGGGACGCGGATACCTTCACAGGTATCCGCGTCCCCTCGCGGGCTTCACAGCTGTCCGCGTACCCTCGCGGGGCTCGCTGCGCTCGCCACGCTTCGGGCTCGGTGGCTCGCTGCGCTCGCCACACTTTCTATTCTCAACTCCACGCCGACGTGGATAGTGGGGGTATGAAAAGGTCGTAGGACGCGTACCGCCGCCCCTCGCGGGCTCGCTGCGCTCGCCACGCATCGGGTTGACGTTGATCGTGGGGTGGCGTTAACAATTCGGGTGGCCATTATACACTTCAGGGTGCCTATTTGGCCTCTGTGGCCCATTTAACATTGTTTCCTATGGAAAAATCGGGTCAATTGAGGCATTGAACAGGAAAATGGAAAATCTCGGGCATCTCGTCGGTTGATCGCACCCGATTTTTTAGTGCATTCAATGCCCGAGATGCCCGAGATTTTTTACTAACGATGCCCACGATCAAAATCGTGGGCGCCCTTCTAAGTAAAGAGTACCGATGATATTATTGGTCAAAAGATCCAATGGAGGCCTATAACCAATTATGTATTAATGGGCATTATATTGTAAGCGTGTTTGCTATCTATTAAAATATCAATCTAGTGAATGCTAATTCCAATGGATGATGATTGAAGACCAAGTCTTCAAGGGGGTGAGATATAAAAGGAAGTGCTAGTCTCTTACATTTATGTGGTGACCTGTCCTATTTATTTTTATTTATTTGTTTGGTACTTGTTTCTTAGCACGGCGCCCCCAATTTTGATCGTAGTACATCTTATACAATCGCATCGCATTGCATGCAATATAGCGGCATGCGTTGCATGCGATGCAATTTGATTTTTAATTGTACAAGCACCCTGATGCGTGCTTTCAATGTTAAATGCACCCCCATTGGCAACGCCACCCCCACTATCAACGCCAACCCGAAGCGTGGCTAATGTAGCGACCCCGCGAGGGGCGGCGTATGTGTCCTCCGACCTTTTCATACCCCCACTATCCACGTCGGCATGGAGCTGATTTTAGATAGTGTGGCGAGCACAGCGAGCCACCGAGCTTGAAGCGGGGCAAGCGTAGCGAGCCCCACGAGGGGACACGGATTACTTTACATGTATTTCGCATCCCCTCACTGCGCTCACCACGCTTCGGGCTTGTATTCCGCTGCGTTCGCCACGATTCGGGCTCGGTGTCTCGCTGCGCTTGCCACACTGTCTAACATCAACTCCACGCCGACGTGGATAGAGGGGGTATGAAAAGGTCGGAGGACGCGTACCGCCACGCTTTGGGTTGGCGTTGATAGTGTGGGTGACGTTGACAATGGGGGTGCATTTAACATTGTAAGCACCCATCAGGGTGCTTGTACAATTAAAAATCGCATCGCATGCCATTTGCTGGCATGCAATGCTATGCGATATTTCATTGTACAAGCACTCCTGTTAATTTAACATGAATATCGCATCACATCGCACACCACTAAGTATGGTATGCGATGGGCGCCGTGCTAGGAAACAAGTACCATTTGTTTTATTCTTAAATAATTATTTCATGTAAATTTTAATTTTTTATATTATTTCCGTAATATTTTTATTTTAATTTTATTTTATTTGTGTTTCCAATGGCAAATAAGGGTGATCATGCTACGAAGTGAATATCATTGAAAATATGAAATATAGGGTATAGTATACTGAGAAAAATAAAATATAAGATGAAAAACAAATAAATAAACAATGTATTACTGTATATATAAAATGAAATACTACAACAATGGAAAAAAATTAAAATCACGGTGTATGGTACAACAGGTCCGCTTTCTTTGTCTCCAATGCTGCTGTGATGGAATTACGATGGTTTGCCATCCTCTATCCGAACTTCCTGGTTGTCATCCCAATGTATGCTAAGCCACAGGGGCAGTTCAATAGGTAGATGACATGATCCATCTGGCAGTGAAGGCGAAATCGGATCTTTATAGGCTTCCCGGAGTGAGGATAGGGGAAAGTAGTGCCTGGGAGCATGCTGTTGCATGTGGTGCATCCAGCACAATGGAAGCATCCAGGTCTTTTAGAGTGGAGCCATGTGGTCTTGCTTTCTATATCAGGGTAATTGGTGGGTCTCATTAAGATCTGTTTGAGGTTGGGTCCCCTCTTGTAGGCGATCATTGGTGGACCATATTGTTGTAGTTTCAATGAAGCGTCGGATGACACTATAGGCCAGTGTTTTTTTCAAACTCTTCTGGATCCTTGGTGATACGTGGTCATAGGTGCTGATGAACACCATTCGTTGAGATTCCTTTCTGTCCTCTGGTTCAAATCGTTCGGGTGACATGTTTCTTTTGGCTTTTTTTATGCAGCGATCCAGGGTAGTCGTAGAGTACCCCCTCTGAGAGAATCTATCCATCATCTCCATCAGTTGTCGTTCCATGGTTGCTGATTCTGTGTTATTGCGAATAACGCGCATAAACGGCGATATCGGTAGATGCTCCTTCAGTGCTGCCGGATGTTGACTTGTAGTGGCAAGTAATGTGTTGCGGTCAGTTTGTTTACGGAACAAACTCGTCTGTATTCTGCCATCACAGATGGTGGCGTTGATGTCAAGGAAGTCAATCATGTTCTTGTGAATGAGATGTGTAAATCTAATGGGGCAGTCCAGTTGATTGAGATCTGTTGTCATCTGGGTGAACTGTTCCTCAGTCCCGGACCAGATGAGAAATACGTTGTCTATAAAACGTTTGTAGAATTTAATGTGTTGGGTGTATCTCGGTAGTATGTGAGTATTTTCATACTCTAGCATATAGAGTCCCGTGTAGCATGGCGCTAAATTCGAACCCATCGCGGTGCCGGATACCTGGACATAGTATTTTTGATAGTGCATAAAGTGATTGCAGGTAAGTATCAATTCTGCCATACATACATACATACATACAGTACATACATACATACATACATACATACATACATACACAAACACACAATATAAGTGTATTAGATATACAACTCTTGGGTGTGCACACAACCACCAATGGTAGGCATACTTCAGACCATGGCCAAACACCAAAGAGTGGTATATAGTTCTTATAAAATGATCCTTGTGACAAAGTAGTTCTATGTGGAGATAGAATAGAAATAAATAAAAGTTAAGACATAATGGAAAGAAATAAAAGTTCAGCATAGACATTTTAGTGATGTGCTTCACTGTGAGACACTTGTGGAGTGATACAGCTGAGGCTTTGGGATGTTTTGGTCACAGTAGGAAGTAGACCAGGCCTGGTCATTATGATCTTATGTGATCTTTTGTGTCCCATAATGCTGGTGAATACTTTTTCAATATATCTGTGTGTGTGGTCTATGGCAGTTTTGTTTACTGTTTTGAACTAGCATACTTGGATGTCCTTATTATTGGAAGATGTGTACATGATTTTATTCTGCAAAACTTGACCCCTTTTCAGTTTACATCCCTACGACATTTCATTACCTGTGCAGGCGGAGGTGGCTTAACTGTTCTCACTCACGCTAATAGATATAATGTAGTTATGACTCGAGTTGATGTCTCAAATGACTGAAACCCAGATGTTTTACTGAATATTTATACAAGAATGGAAATAAACATATATATATATATATATATATATATATATATATATATATATATATATATATATATATATATATATATATATATATATATATAAATAGTAAGGGATTAGCTAATGAGTGCCTTTTATGGCACCCATACACTTAAGTGACTTCTCTGAGGTTAGAAGTCGCATAAGATTTCCCTTGAACTCCTTGGTAGTTCCAGGGCGACAGCATCACATACAATACATTGTATGCCGTTTTTCTGCATATGATGTATTGTATGCAGTCCCAACCAATGATGAGAAGGAATTGGGCGAAAGGGGACCAAATCGCAGCAGCATATCTTTAGTTTGGTTTTGGAACCTGTATAAGTGCTGTCAATACTAATAAAAAAAATATTTATTAGCTGTCAGTGTTGTCACAATCAGGAATTGCTTTTATTGTTCATAGTCTTATTTGTAGTTAATTTACGTCATATCAGTTTTTCTTAGGTTGAAATAACTGTTATACTAGCATGAATAGCTGGAATTTATACATTACATATTGCGAGCCAGAAAACGCTTGTTTAAACATATAGTTTCTTTAGAAATAGACTTTCAAGTGGTGTTAACAGTGCTAAAGAGATATGAGTGACTTCTTTAACATGCCAATTTGACAGGAGCCTCCCAAAGGCAGCACCTCTTTTCTCAATCCACTTTTATAATTGGAATCAGTAACTGCATGCGTTTGTCATGCTGAAACTCTTATGAAAGCTCACTGTCATTATTCTCTTCTGTCTCGTATGTGCCGGTCTCCAGCAGGGATAGCAAGCTTCTCCCGTGTGGTGCTCGCAAAGTAACCAGATAGAAGTTGCACATTAAACAATGAAGACAGCTTGAAAATAGGGGATCTTAATTGAGTGTGACATGAATGTCATTGAACAGATGGCAAGATGATTTAAGCCACCAAAGGTTTGAGTAACACTACAGACATGATAAAATATAGATTCAGGAGCAGAAACAAATGACTTAACATTAAAGTACTTTCCAGTTACTATTTTCATTGGCTATTGAATTCTTCATCACCTGTATCAATGTCTTAGTTGAACGACAATAACAGATTTGTAAAATTGTTTATTGTTTTATATACATATATATATATATATATGCACACACACCTACAATGAAATTCGTGACAAAAAACATGAGAAACTCATGTCGACCTTTTGACTATCGACATTCTCAAAATAGACCATACATTAGGTCGACCTTCCTACAGTCAACCCTATGACACAAACTGTTTGTGATCCTGTGGTGCTGTAAAAGAGGCTGACAATTTGATTGACATTTTGGGGGAAATTTACTAAAGGAAATTTGTAAAAAAATAGGTGTATTTGTGTCCAGAAATATACATATTTTTGACAATTACTATCCCGAAAATACGGCAATTCGTATTCGTATTGATAGCACATCAATACGAATACGAATTGCCGTATTTTCAGTATAGTAAATGTCAAAAATAAGTGTATTTCTGGATACAAATACATCTATTTTTTTTTTACAAATTTCCTTTAGTAAATTTCCCCCTTAAGGTATTCCTTTTGTATACTGTCTGATTATTTTTAGTACACAGTGCATTCATTTGCACGGTGAGGCAACTGCACAATCAGTAAATATTTTGTGTGATATCAGCAGTTCTTCATCCAGAAAAAAATAGATATTTTAACTGAGGTATTATTATTAGAGATCGCATATTTTTAAGGCATTGCAGAAAATGAATAATAATTTACACATCAACTTAGAAAAAGTAAGCAGAGCTCAGTACTTTTTCAGCTATTTCAATTAAATTGTGCTGCATGCCTATACAGTATTTAATATATATATTATGGCATATTTCCATTCAGAAGGGTTACAACCAGTAGTAATGTACTGAGCCTAGATGTCTGCCTGTGACTAATATATACTGTAGTTTGCTGCTGGTATCACCAATGTGCCACAGGCCCCTCGTCTCTTGACACTAATGGGGCCTACACATCTAGAACAGGGAACTGAGCAAATACAAATCCTCAAGTCGACGACCCTGACCAAATAAATATTGAGATTGGGCATTGTTAACATGCTGTTTTTCCCTGATCTACCAACGGATTGGCATTTATTGATGATCGCCAATTGAGACCATTGTACCTGACTTCTGTGACCACCATACTGGACAGTAATAGGAACATACAGTGGTAAGAGTTCCTAAATGTACATCTTCCCCCTGTTACCCTCATTGCCCAAGTGTGCCTCTACTTATCGCCATCCTCAAGTATGCTTCTGCCATCCCCACTAACAAAGTGTGCCTCTGCCCCGCACTATCCTCAAGTATGGCTTTGCCCCCCCCCCCCCAACCCAACCAAGCATTTATCTGCCCTCCTAAATCCCCAAGTGTGTTTCTGCAACCACCCCTCCCTAAGTGCGCTTTGATGCCCCTACCCAAGTGTGCCTCTGCCTCTCTTCCCAAGTGTGCCACGGCCTTCCTCCATCCCCAAATATGCCTCTAAGCCACCCTCCCCAAGTACTATGTTCATCTAACACCCCATTTACATGTGTGCTTCTGACCCCTGCGTCATTTCCCCATCTCTGACCTTGCAACCATCATTATTACAAATATTTTACAAGTCTCCCAGGCTGGTGCCTGCCAAGCAAAAGTGCAGATTTAGCACTCAGCTTTGCCACGGTAAGACCTAAACTTGACAAAGCTGGCTTTTCTAGTGCGCGTGTGACTATGATGCACACATGCAAATGCAAACACCCCTTATAAAAATACATTGGGCTTTGGCTTAGTCACAGACCATTGTATTAAGTTAAACCCTCAGCATAGTGCAGCATGAGTACCCCTGCGACCATGCCATCGGACGGCTGTAGCTGGCTACATCTGTAGCACGTGCTAGCACAGGCAAGATCATGTTCAATGTCATATATGACTGTACTTAATTTTCACAAAACTCAATACCTAACCATTTTGAAAATAAAGCTGTATTCCTTGAATAAAGAAGTACTGTCCTTAAAATATTCTAAAAAATGAAAAGAAAACTAACCGTTTTTTTACTGTTTTTCACAAATACTTTTGATTCATTTTGTAACTATCTAGAGATATAGATGCTAGAGATGTTCGTGGATCCCTGTGTTTTGATTCTAACTCATCATCATATTTTGGTTTTACCAAACACTTCAGATCCAGGGGTATATTCAATGCCTGGGCGAGCTATGACAGCGAGTCAACTGACATCCCACCGCCCCACCCCCACCCCCCCATTTTTGGAGTGAGGGGGAATCAACATATGCGGCCGCTGAAACAGCGAGACCCACAGCTAAATGTAGCAGGCTCCCTCCATTAGCCGCAAGTCTCACTGTTTAGGGGAATCTTCGCTGTCCTGTGACAGCAAGGATTTTCTCGGAACATAGAATAGGGTGAGCGGCCGATGAGGGGGTTAAATAGCGAGGATCGCTTGTTTTCGGCGATCCCCTCCATTTAACCCCTTCGCTGGCTGCATTGACTATGGGACTCAGAATTTGGTTCGTTAAAAAATCGTTATTGATCTTTTTTTTTAATTGATAAAACAACTAAAAATCATGTCATTTTTGCAATTCAAAACCGGGACCAGGAGAATTTTGGATAAGGTATTATTCCGCATTTTGGAATATTTTAATATTTCAATTATATAGTTTGATGTATCTTGCATTTATCAACCACATGACATACACACAAATATATTTTTTTTGTGCATAAAACAAGGTTTCAAAACATGAAACAAAATTTGTGTACTATCTCAGGCACTGAATTTGAATGCCAAGCAATCATTTTCTAGCACATATATAGTGCCAGTTACATATCATGTCCCACGTACTTTCAATCAATTAATAATTATTGCAGATACCAGAAATATGCTTTTTATTTCTACTGCAGTTTGCTATTGTTTTCAGTCTCAGTCCTGCTAAGGTATACCGCTGTTATACTAATGTCACAGTGACCTTATGTATAATTGTTGTAGTAAAGCGAATGCAACACATACCATACCAGGAAGTCAATTATATCACATCAACTAAATGATATATTGTGACAAGGAATCACATACTGTACACTGGATATAGATTAAATCTGGGTCTTTATTTTATAGCAGGTAAACAGCATACCCGGTTAACCGCTCAGCAAGCAAGATTACAGCATAGTAGGGTTTTCCTCATATTTTACAGTAACAGTACACTCTTCTGATAAAACTGCTGCACTCCGACAGCGGAGAAATGCGTTAAGTGATTGAGTATTGCACGACTTCTTTCAACTACATTTGCTAATTTGAGCACTCTCACTCCCTGACCTGTGAGCCTTTTATCCAGACAAACTGTTTACAGCATAGGTAAAGTAACGGATAGCTGGCTGGCAACATTCAGCCTGGGGGGGGCAACACAAGCAAGTGGCCCACCACCATCGCCATTGTTTCATCACCCTACCCTGTCGCTTCTCCCCTCTAGTATGCAGCAAGGATTAAACAATCATTCCCACACACACACATACACCAGAAACGGGGACAGTGCATGCCAACACTGTAATGCCCATTACATTACACATAAAGCCAACACCGTAATACCCATTAAACATAATGTCACACACCGTAATGCCCATCAAATATACTGCCACACCATAATGCCCAAATATAATGTCACACCGTAATGCCCATTACACATGCCATACCGTAATTCCCATTATACATGCCATAACATAATGCCCATTACACAATGCCAACACTGTAATGCCCATTACACATAATGCCACATACCGTAGTGCCCATTACACATTATGCCAGACACATAAAGTCCATTACATATTATGCTCCCAGTAGTGCCCTTTAAACAATTTCCACATTAGTGCCCCTTACAGACTTCCCATATTAGTGCCATATAAAAGGAGAAGAGATAGCTTACTGCAGCCCTGTGTGATGTGTGCTCAGGTTAGCTTTAAATATAGCGCAGGCTAGTGAGCAAATTAGAGCTTGCTGTCCGTCAGCCAATTGCTAACTGCGGCTGCCAGTCCGTGAGCTCTGATAGGCTGGTGGGCAGGAGCCATATTTCAAATGTCCCTCAGCTTTGGGTTAAGCTACAAAGCAGCCAAGAAGCTGAGCGCACACCACACAGACCCTTTGGTGGTGGCCAGTGAGTGCCCATATCTCCATCCCCGTCACCTCCGCATCTCTCTCCCTCCACCTCTCTATCCCCATCACCCCCGAATCTGACTCCCTCCTCCTCTCCGCCCCCATCACCCCTGCATCTCACACTCCCTCCACCTCTCCGTCCACATCACCCCTGTCACCTTTGAACCTCTCCATCCCACTGCACCTCTACGCCCGTTACCCCTGCACTTTGTCCCATTTGTCACCGCTGCACAGCCCACATACACCCCGTAACAGCTATCACCATACTCCTATACCCTTACACTACTCCTCCTGTCCTCCCACACACTACTACTGCCCATGTCTTCCCACATGTACCCCATACCCCTCTACCCCCAACATACCCTACCTCCTACAAACACTCTATATACCACTACCTTCAACACATCCTGCACATCAGTTCCTGTCCCCCAATATACACCCATAATAACTCTCTATCCTGGCCACAGACACATTCCACTGACTGTCCCCAACATACACATGCCCCCCCCCCCCCATATGACATTTGATAGCCACTGACAGTCCCTGACATTACTGTACACATCCCATAACACCCTCCTTTCCCCCTTTCTTCATGTAACACATTACCTCCTTTATCTTTGCTGGCCGTGGTCCCTTCTGGTTGCCACATTGTGGGAGCCGGGCAGGAGGAGGATAGCTGCGGTGCAGGCTGTACAATCACAGACAGCCCAGAAGTCAGCCGTCACAGCCCGCACTGCAACGGCGGCTTTGACTGGGCTGGGGGAGCAGTAGCAGTGCTGCGGATCCACAACAGAGATCCAATCTGCGTGCAGCTTTCCCAACGTCTGTCTTTGGCTGGCGCCGGGGGGGGGGGGGGGCGCCGCTGAACTTTAGTAAAAATAAAAAAAACCCTAACAAAAACGTTGGCTGCACCACCACTAGTTCCAAACCTGTGGCTAGGGGTTCCTTAAACAGCGCGCCAGCGCTAACCGAATCCGCACTTCCGAGTAGCGCTGGCTGCACTGACAGACACTAGAGGTATGGCAGTACCTCTAGTGTCTGCCTCCTCCATGTCGGCGGCCAATTTTGGAGGGGCTGTCGCCTTACAGAAGGCTTTCTGCGGCTGGACTGACCCGGAGGTGGCGGCGGCAAGATGCATTAAACACAACCGGCCCAGCCAGTAGATAACGGCCCGGGGGGCATTTGGCACTCTGCCCCCCGGCCCAGCCCGCCCCTGGATACTGCACCCTCGCACCATTTTTGTGGTGATTTCTGCACCGCTGCAGCTGTCTCCAGAGGGAAAGTATTTGAATAAATAGATGCCCATGTGCACCACACACACTGCACCCATTATAAATATACCAGTGCTGAGAAACGATATGAGCTGCAACATGGATAGACATGAAGCATTGGGGCAGATGTATTAAGCCTTAACAAGAGATAAATGCAAGTGTGATAAGGAGAGATAAAAATCGAGCAGCCAATCACCTGCTAACTGCCATGTTACAGGCCGTGTTTAAAAAAAGTCAGTAAGGAGTTGATTGGCTGGACATTTCTCTCTCCTTATCAAACTTGAATTTATCTCTTGTTAAGGCTTAATAAATCTGCCCCATTGTGCTTAATATGCAACTTATTTCAGCTCCATTGCCACAAAAAGTGCCAAGGACACTAAAAGAGAAACTTTGGAATGGATACAGTTAAGATGCTAAATGGCTACCCGTGGTGGAGCATCATGTGTCATGCAACTTGATCCAAGATTTAAATTTTTTGCACATGAGTAGTTGCAGAAAATTATTAAATTGCATGAACATCGTCGTTGTTTGTGAGAATGTCCACATGTTCTGAATGTCACCATAATGCGGACATGGACATTAGGTCAACATGTTGACATTATTTATTATGTTGAGTTTTAACACGTCATCACCAGAATGTCAATAGTGCATTTGTGTGTTATTTTTAGGTTCAGGGTTATACTTAAATATGCAAAATAAAATTGCAGGTCGACATTTTGGTATCAAGTTTATGACTGCATACATTTTGAATGTAAACTTTCCATTCAACACATTCTGATCGAAACAATTAATTGGAAAGTGAGATTTATGTAATTTATGTCATTTGTCCCAAAAAATACTCTCTCCAACCACCTTTCTATGTCATTAATACAATTTATTATATTTCACTTTACTCCTCTCCTCTGAACTATAAACATCTTGTGGACCATTCAGAAAGAGGAAACAGCTGTTATAATATAAAAGTGTTGCTGAAAACCTTTCAATTGATAATAAATAAAAGCAGTGGTGAGGGTGGGGCAGGGTGGAACAGAGTTCCACCACCTGTGATGCTAAAATAGTTCAACCTCCACCTTGTCCCTGCACAGTAATTCAAACAGAAAAGTAATATACAGTACAGTAGTTTGCAGGGGGTTTCAAAAACCTTACCACTGGCTCTGGCTCTGCCTAATGAGGGTGGAGATTAGGCGGCATAAGGAAATGAGGGGGGATTTATTAAATTCAGTGAAGTGGTAATGTGTCTGGTACTTTATCACCGGCCAATCAGCTCCTAACTGTGAAGTTACAGGCTTGGTTTGAAAAATGACAGGTAGGAGCTGATTGGCCGGTGATAAAGACCAGACACTTTATCACTTCACTGAGCTTAATAACTCTTCCCCTGAGTTCCCCCACCTCTCCAGGACCACTTTAAGCCCTGAATAAAACAGTACAAACGGTGCTAAGCGTTATAATGGTTAATGACTAATAAATACAAATTACTGTACATAACATACTGTATAACAATAAATCATTTGAATAGTGTCTTTCATACTATAAACTAGATAGCGGTAAGAGTGGAAAGATGGGATTATTGTAGAGGAGAGATCAGGATTGTCAGCCTGGGAGAACAATAGGGCATATTTTATCATACAATAATGGAACAGAACCATAGAAACCATCAATGTGAGTTCTTCCCCTGAATATATGTCAGATAGAAGGTATTATGTACTAGATTGATAACAATGTAAGTAAATAATGTTACAAGTAATACCATTTTCAAATGTCATGACTCTCAAAATGTGCATTAGATGAGGTCATATTATTAGCTTTAAAATGGATGTGAAGGTTTGTGTTCAACTATGATAAATAGTCTCATTGTCATAAATAACATTGCAATGTATTCATTTATATATTACACTGTTATTCAAACCCATAAGTTATGCTGTTGCGTTCATTTTTAAATTGTGTTTTACAGTTAAAGGAGCTCCATTTACTTATTAGATGTTCTATTTCTTGGCTTCAGGCTCTAGACTTAAAAACAAACTATTTAAATGTATAGAGGAAGATGTACTAAGCCTTGGAGAGTTATAAGTGGACAGGAATAAAGTACCAGTCAATTAGCTCCTAACTACCATGTTGCAGGCTGTGTTTGAAAAAGGACAGTAGCTGGATGGTTGGTAATTTTTCTCTCTCCACTTCATCACTCTCAAAGGCTTAGTACAACTATCCCATAATGTTGAAACAAGACAGAAAACATACCCTAGAGACTAAGAAAAGCTTGTGTGTTCCCTGGATATCTCTACTGCTCAGGGGTGCTTTAAGTGAGGAGTGGGCCCATGTGCAGGCTTCTATTAGGAGAACTCCTCTTTGGTGGTGCAGTAGGAGTAAACTTTAGCATTGTGCCAACACCACGTTCCCAAGGATACCTCTACAAATCACTATGGCAGCCATTTTTTCCAGTGATTTTTGAGAGATGAGTATTCTCAAATGGGTGCAAGGTGTGCAGAATGAGTGCCTCCCTTGAATGAGGGGCCCATGTGCACCACACGCCTTACAACCATTATAGATGTGGCAGTTTTACTGTTATACTGTATAACAACTTGTAGCCTAGGCTGGTAGCCAGTGATGGTTTTGCTATGTGCAATGAGACATGTAAAGTGTAGCATAAGATGTAATGTCAGGTAGATGCAGCTATTACCTGACCATTCTCCAAGATCACCATATTCATCCAATCAGAAGAGCCCTGTAAATGACATTTAAGATTCTGGGAAACACTACCATGGATTTTTCATGGGGTGGTAGATGTGTTGCTTCAATTTTCTTTGTTTCATGTTTCCATTTATTTGTTTAGATTTTTTTCTATAACCCTGTAACTCTTAATTACTTTCACTAAAAAGCTATTCTTTTCCAGCTATTCTCCTCTCAGCAAGGAAGTCTTGCCATTCATTAGGTCTTAGAACATAAAAAAAAATCTGGATTCTTGTATCGGGATACGGTCATTTGGTCACCAGCAAGTTTTTAGACAGTCATTAGGTCGACACCATTAGGTTGACATGTATTTAGGTCGACATGCAAAAAGTCATAGTAAGTCTAGGTCAACATGCAGGAAAGTCGACAGGGTCATTAGGTCATTGCCATGAGCTTTGAGCCAAATATATTTAATAAACCATCCCATAACAAAGACATATTTTCATGAGATATGACATAGCAAGTGTCTTAAACTTTTGGCTACTCTTTTTTTTTTTGGTCCCATGACAACTCCTGGGCATCACTAATATTATTCTTTTGCAAGTTGAACATTATACTGCATACAAAAAAATCCTACTCATTTCCCCAACTCAATTTACAGAGTATTTGATCCCTGATAAGCCACTCTTTTCCGCTCAGCTGTAATAAACAGGAATTGTAGAGGGAGTGGAGACCATAGACTATTTACCATAGGAATGGTAATCCCTGTTGGTTAACAGAGGGATTTCCTGTGCCTTAAAATACTTTGCACTGCTGAAGAAAAAATAGTATAGATGGTGAAAAGTGTTTATAGCATTCACAGATTCGTTAACCCAGCTGGCCTTTTGTTTTTTTGTTTGTTTGTTTGTTTGTTTTAGATCTTTACCATGGACTTAGGAAGTATTGTAATGGTAACATATGGCATACAGAGTTTCATTCCAAGATTATGTTTCTGGATAGCTCCTATTAAGCCAGTGAGAGTTGCCAAGACATCATGCGCCATGGAGGCTTCTTCTATCCTACATTAGTGTTGTCACGTTAAGCCACGGATAAACTGTAAGATTGTTGTCTGAAATAGTTTCTTGTCTGCTGTTTCAGTTCTGAACTTTAAATGAGCTACTTATATGGATACAAAGACACAAGAGAGATTTTTAGGAATCAAATCAACCTGACAATTAAATACTTCTTCAATTCTTGTAATGTATTGGTTACTACATGTTTCTTAATTGTGTTATTGTTGGCCAGTGGATTTTAATATAAAATTATTACCAACTGGTTCGTACTTTATTTTTCATTGTAGATGTTAGTCATCATTTATGTATATTCAATCCATGAATGTTATTACTGCAGTTTTACTATTTGTGCCCATAATACCTCTACCCTGCAGCACACATACATACAAACACACACACACACACACACAGATACACACTTTTCGCAACAGCAGCTACAACTGTTATTCCATTACTTTATGAAGCATAATAAGTTAGTTGTCCCCACATCTCTTATATTATTCTGAGTCATCCCATTGTATATAATATGAGTTTTTAAGAAAAGTATAACAATATTTCCTCATAGTCATACAACTGTGTTCACCATCATTTAGTTTCTGTGGATTAAATGGTCAATAGATGAGTAATACAAGAATATACACTCCCACTAGGAAGCATCTTTTACTTCTGTAATATTCTCCCAACTTTGCACACCTCTAATCAAGACTTATCGGGCACTTTTGGTCCAAGTCCCTCCCATATCATCTGGCCTCCTCGCCTCTTATTCTTCTTTGCCCTGTCCTCTTTTTTTCTGTTATAATTAACATTATTCATTAATATAACAACAGGTGTATTGTATGTGCTTCTATTGTATTGGTTCAACTAGTCTTATTTAGTGATCAGTTTTTGTTCCTTGCCTCCCATTTCTCCCTTTCTGGTAAAGCAATGGTGCAGGTGCATAGAGAACTAATTTGATTGACACTGTGGGAGAGCTTTGACTCTGAGAGTAGGAGATCATTACACTTGGCTCAGAGTATATTTAGTTTTCTGAAAGTAGCAAACATTACTCCAAAAAAATAATCATATATTTATATTTAATTCTCACCTTCATACATTTTCACCTGATCCTGTAGGCAGATGTTTACCAGCTTAGCTTTATAATTGCATAACACACCTGCCGTTAATATGTCAATAAACTTCTATAAATAAAATACCTTTGTTTAATGGTGCCTAGTGATGTCATATACAATGATTGGATGATGTCATTAACATTGCAACATTCATACAAAACACTAGTGTATAAAGATAATATTATCCCCTAATGTTAAATAATTGGAACATGAAATGTCACCACAGAATTACATTAGTACAAGATTATATTCTAGATTTATGTAATCAAATAAATTTAATATGATTTCAAACATATTTAGATTTTTTACTGTTGTACATTATGTACTATATGAAACAGAAATAATTTGACAGCTGTTACAAATCTACACGTGATGTGCATCTATTATTGTGTTTATATATCACAGCAAGATGGTGTAATTTGTGACAGTAGGGATGACAGAAGAATGTTTTCATGGTATAGCACAGAGTCTCGGATTTCTGGAAGCGGTAACAATTGTAAACTGTGTACAAACTACAGACTTGCAAAATTATTCGATGGTCGGCGACCCTTGAATGATTTTGTCCCCGCACGTAAGGCTTCAAATACAGTTACAGCCACAGGCAATGCTGCAAAATTTGCAGCATTGTGTGTGGACCAAAATAAGGTCCAAAATGATTGTGTTACAAAATATAAAATATGAAAAAGCAATTCCAATAATAAGATTATTTAAATTTTAGAGCTGTTGAACTGCAAGAAAAATGTAATGGGCTGTATATAATTCAGGAGTATGTTAGGTGTATAAAGAACAGAACATTTATGCCATTCCAAGACATTTCACACATGCCCACAACTCCAACCCAGCTGAACTCACATTCAAAGCAATTGAACATGTCCAACTGGGAGAAAGAGGAGGAGACCTGGCCAACAAGATATTGAAAAAAGAAATATTTAGAATTTTCCAGCTAGGAACACTACACCCGAACGGTCTCAATGAAAATTATGAGATCGCACCATTTTTGTGAGGTGCTGTAATCTAGCCTACCATCACACAAGCATAGTGCATGTCCAATATCCGGGGTACCTGGTATAACACTCTTGTTGTAGACATAAACTTAAGTTATACCACACTGGAAATGCCCAATTCCGTTTGATCTTGGCAGCCAAGCAGTGTTTTGGGAAGGAGACCACCTGAGTTACACAGGTTCTGTAGGGTTAAGTTCTATTGACTCCACAATATTGATTTGAATATGCCTTTTATACGTCACATATTTACTATCCACATAATTATTATTCACATAAGCACACTATGAATCACTATTGTATATATAAAAATAAACAAAATATAAAAAATACACAACATATTCTTATTATTCTCATTGTTTAAAAAATATTTTATATCACTATTTGTATATATTATCATTATCCTAATATTGATTCCTTTATTATTATTATTATTATTATTATTATTATTATTATTATTATGATATCAATATTTATTATTCTTATTATTATTATTATCATTATTATTATTATGTGGCTATATAACCTCCACATCTCTATCTCCTTTTGAAATACATTATCAACCATTGCCCAGATTACATCCAGAATCAGAACCCACAGGAAAATGACCACCGTTGTTTGAGAATAATGGCAGAAACCACATCAAAGATGGCTACCGAGTAGCACAGTTCGGGCTCCATGTCCTGAAAGCAGACAGACATGCGCAGAGTACAGCTGCGGGCACCAGACGTTGCCCACAGAAGTGCATCACCGCTCATCCCCAGATAAATGTGGAGGAAGTAGGAGATGAACATTGACACGTGCATGCACATAAAGACTATGAGGATGCCAGAAAGGAGGCGGAAGCACTGCTAATAAGTTGCACAGCGCTTTTCTGGATTCATGCCTCCAAAAAACCTTTTTTAAGTATTTTAATTATATCTCAGTGTATTGCGTCCATCTAGCCTAAGACATAGAGATCTGTTTTTAATAGTTTTGTAGAATATAGCAATAAACGCACACTCAAAACAGGAAGTGACATCATAAAAAAATTAATTTACGCTTTTTGTACAAATAAGATCCTGTCCCTCTCCTCCTCACCCCTTGAAGAAGTCTACCGGACGAAACGCGTTGGTTGCTACCTATGATCACCTCTACCTCTAAATTACGGTAAGCTAATTCAGCATTTTTTAATGATAATCAATTTATGATCATTTATTATGCTAATTTTTATGCTAATAATTGAGGTACTCTCATATCCTCTTTTTTTATTAGGATCATGCAAAATATGTAAACACTCCCCTCTATTTTATGCATTTCTACTAATTAATAAATTTCCTATTTGATATGTTGGGCCTTATTCTGCTTGGAGCGTCCGGGCCGTACGCGTACGTCCCGGGGTTTTTTACGATCTGCGCATGTGCAGATACGCTAATGCGCCGGCGCGAACACTCCACAACGCTTACGGCCGGGGTCTCAACGTGCGAAAAAACCTGTACGCGAGCGTACGGGTAATGGGGCGGCATAGGGGCGTGTTGATGGGAGCGGCCGAAATAATGAGGGAAAATGGGCGTAAATATGGACGTACACGGGGGTGTGCACCAAAAATGAGCGGTGCTACTACCGCACGATCGACTAAGGCACCGTTCGTTTCGGACACCAAACAGGCGGCCGCCAACCGCCAGCTAAAACCACCCCTACAGATACCGCATGCCAGCGTGCGCCTGAGTTGGCTAATTAACGCTGATTACTACTCAAACACATACACCTGAATGTAATCAGCAATGCTGCAGTCTATTAACTACAAACCATGATTTCACTGCCTGCAAGCCACACATGAAGCACGCAAACACATTGGAAGCTTATGTTTCTATACTTCTCCACATTTAAAGGTTTGTTTAATTTAAGGTAAGAATCTTTTTATACGCTAAGGTAGGTATTTGCTAAACAGACACATTCACTACCTGCTTTCATAGACTTTACGCAGTAGCACACTCAATCTACACAAGTCGACATGTGTCAACGTGTTCACTCTAATACTAACATAGGTTTTGTATTTAGGATACAATAACATAAACCACATCTAACACCTACAAAGGATGTTTCAGCAATGTTTGAAGCCCATGACCACTAAATGTTGTTTTATTAGGTCTTTATTAAGGTAGACAATTGAGTTAATAGAAAACAATAAGTGAATAACAAATAGATTAATTAATCAATTGTCAGATTAGTAGTTGAGAGGCAAGATTTGCAGGTCCATATATGTGAAGGGTATGCCAGCGTGCACGGACGTACGCTCACTCTCACGAGCGGTGACATAAGCTGAGTTTTCCATTGAAAACAATAGGGACCCGTCCGTGCAAACTGGTGTACGCTCAGATCTCCGCAAGAAGGCGGTGGGGAGACGGAGGAAAGACGGCCGTAGACGGCGCCGTACGCTCAGTTGTACGCCTGTTGTCGGAGTGCAAGGGCTGGCCCGTCCGCGTACGTTGCCGTACGCTCATTTGTACGGCACTCCCCTTCTACGGTATTTCTGGCCGTACGTAAGCGGCTGATTTGTGGGTGGACTTAACCCTAACGGCCGCGTACGGCTAGCGTGCGGTAATTGTGAACGTACGCACGTTTGGCCGCTCCGATCAGAATAAGGCCCAACTTGTCCTTCTCATATTATATAGTGATTTTAGTCGCTGAACCGCTATCTATTTGTATATATATATATATATATATATATATATATATATCGTTTCTGTTGTCATTATGATTTAAAAAGAGTAGACACAGTTGTTTGACAATAAATGGCTTCATCCAACCACTAACCATGAGTGAAGGAAAAGTTTGTGAGTTATCATTCATATTCTCTGTCAAATGACCAGAAAATCACAAATTCTGCTTGCAGTGTTTTTCAACCACTGTGCCGTGGCACACTAGTGTGCCTTGAGCTGTTCTCAAGTGTGCCCCCAGAGCTAGACATGCCCAAACCAGTTTACAGCCACTACCAGTTCAACTTTTATTGACTGGTTTCTTATTTTCACGTAAAGGGCCAATGTATTTTATTTGTGTTACCTGTGGGGACCAGTGTGGTTGTTTTTTATATGGGGTCCAATAGGTTTATTTGTTTTCCTCTGGGTGCCAATGTGTTTTGCCCTGTGGGGATCTCATGGTGTGCCTTGGCAATTTTAAAATCTTATTTAGTGTGCCGCAAGGTAAAAAGGTTGAAAATCACTGTGCTAGGATATATAAACTTATAAGCACAACTGTATATATATATATATATATATATATATATATATATATATGTGTGTGTGTGCTTATGTATGTATCTTCTGTTTAATTTCAGCTAATACAATTTTATGACTAGCAATGTGTGATTACAATGCCAATGAGAAAAAAAGTAGACACGCCACATTGTTCATCTAATTATTACATCATAAGCAACAAAGATTTTTTTAGAAAAAATTGTACAGTATATGCAACTGGCCCAGAATCAAGTGATAGAATATATTTCTTTAAATGGTAAATGTACGGAAGATGTTTCCAAACTCCACCATTACATTTCAGGATATCTATGCCTAAGCCAAGATGGTTACTAAAGTACTGATTAAGTCACCTGTGGTCAAGCATGGAAACATTTAAAACCTGAACTGTAATAGTAGAGTTTGGGAACCTCTGACATTCAGTGCTGTATGATGGCAGCTAATAAAACAACATGTAAAAGCTGTTTAATAAATGGACTGGATTCTCCCCACCACCCCATCATCAGAAGCACATTTTATAGACACAAGGGCAAAGATGGTGTAAGAGGTTTACTGCAAGTGGTTCTTCTACAAAATCTAGCACAGCACTATTTGTTTTAGGTTATTTGTGGCTACTATATTGTATAATCCTCATGGACTCTTGTATTATGCTCTGACTTTAATAACCACAGGTTCAGTCATTTTGACATTTTCTGAGCGAGAACTACAGAAAATTCCCCAACATCTCTGTGTGTAGGGGCATAGGGATGTGCAGCCCATTGGTCTATTGGCTATTGCCCTGGTGATTAATATCCAGTGCGCCGGAAATTAAGCTCTAATCTCTGGGCAGGGCCAGTGTTCTCAGCGGAGATCACTGGCCATGACATATCGCTCAGCACACATCGCTGACACATCTAGCATCACTCAGAACGCTTACACTGAGGAGTCTGTGCTTCTACCCACCAGCTCTCTGACCTTATTCCTTCGATAAAAAACAGTGTCCAACAAAGACTTTGAGATGCCTTTAAAATAATTCAAATCAGATTTAGGAACACCGCCTCCATGCACAAAGGCAAAATGATAAAAGAAGATTGATAATTCAGTAATGGTGGAAATGTAATCAATTCTAACCCACAATCCAATGATAAAACACAATATTAGATAAACATCTGCACAATAGACATATGTTGCCACAAATCTTCTGAACAAACTAAAATAAAAACACATTACTAAGGTTCTAATTAATTTACTGGGGAATGTTCCATTGTTTTCAGTACAAGTATTCTTCAGGAAGGTTAAGTTACCAGTAACATGGAAGGAATGCACTGTGACATATGCAATAATTGGTCAGTCTTTACCAAGTCCAAATACAACAAATGGTGATGCTATATTTGTGCAGGAAATGTACGACATTAATACCTTTAGCAAAATTCTTTTTTTTCCTTTTTATGTTAATATTTTTATGGTTACTAAACAGTTTAGAATATAATATATTATGACTTTTTATGTAACTTCATTGGTAGAAATCTGTTCTGTTTTATAGTGTCTGGTAGCCTATAATTTACAAAAGCAAAATAGTATACAGTCATACAGTAACGCAAACATTAACATTTAGTCATTTGAAAAATCAAATACATTGACTTTCCATCCTCTCTTCCCTTAACACTCCCCTTTACTTATACCTTTAACAATAGTGCTTGTCTCCTGAAAGTATTTCCTCTCTGCCATAACCACTGGTTCCCTCTCTCTTTGTCCACAGGTACACTTCCCCGGGATAACCAATTACTTTTTCCCATCCTCAGACACTGTCCTGTCTCATTTTATAGGATCCAGGCACTCTTTAATACATTCTTTCTAGTAGAGATGTTTGCCAATCCTCATGTTTTTGAAAAACCACCCTTGTTTTTGTGCAGAAACGGTGTTGGTTTTGAATTTTATAAAAATTTATAAAATGAACAGCTAAAATCATGTAATTTAGAATGTTTTTGTTCATAAAGTATTACTAACCTTAATAACATTAATGTAAAACAGACACTTTGTGAGTGTTAGAATTGTCACAACCCTCTTAGCAAAGGGGTACAAAGCAGGGAGGTGCCAGAATGGAAAAGCGCTCTCCAAGCTCTGAAACCCTGGTATCAGCTGTTGCTGCACATGTCACTGTATGACAGGTAGTGGTGCCGGCATCTTGATGCTACACCGGATCAGGGCTACTGTAAGTCAAAGGGGTGCCGTTTTTACACTGAAAACGGCACCCAAATAAATCCTAACTCGCACCCTTCACAGGGGCCAAATTGGCTGAAATATCCACAAATTTGGCGCGTCGCAAAATGCACTTGGCGAATCATCTGGACACATCGGAGTTAATAGGATCGACACCTTATGGAGAGAATGAGCTGCTACAGATCTGGCCAGCCAAACTGGAGCAAAGAAGAGTGTGTGTGGGCATTATGTTTATAAGTGGCATTGTTACTTTGGGCATATAAGCGGTACTGTTTCTGTCGGCATTTTGTATATGTGGGCATTATGTGAGTAAGCGGTGCTTACTGATCTTTATGTATTTAAGTGGTACTACTACTGTGGGCATTATTGTGTAACATAACGTGAACAATGGGTACTATTATTTGGTGTAATATGAATCAAGGGCACTATGTGCAGTGTAATGTGAATAAGATTGTGCTACTATATGGCATATTTTGAAATGGGGTTACGGTTGTGTTGCCACACTCCTTTCTCCCAGTGCATGCTGTCCCTTTTTAATGTATGTAGGGCACACATTTATAGCTGGCTGGTGGCACTGAATACTCTAGCACTGCCCCTGGTGAGTGTATCAATTTAATGCTGTGTTAAATGTAAAATAACCCTATTCAGAAAGTATTTAACTACCATAATATATTTATAGTGATAGCATCACCATTTAAAGCATGGGGTAGCATATTTACTGAGGATTGTGGTAGTACATGTATAGGGGAAAACCTTTTTTCCATTATTACCAATATCAATGATAAGGAGTTTAGGAGTTTTTTTTTCAACTTGTGAATGCTTTAAAAACATTTTATTATCATTGAATCTATTATTATTATTATTATTATTATTATTATTATTTTTAAAGTTTACCAAGTAGAATTGAAAGCTTAAGCATGGACTTTTATTTTCCTTACATACACATGGACCACCTAGCCAGGTCACACATGCATATTTCTCAAGATTGGCCCTGTGAAGCAGTAAATAGAGTCTCATGGATAAAGTATGGCTAATGCAGCAGAGTATTGCATAGTAGTATTGTTAAGAATTTATTGAAAAAGTTATGATAGGTGTCTTTCTATTGATGAAACCTTACAGCCTGATAAAAACATCTCTATTTTTATTGATCAGAATGGTTTCAAAAAAGTTTTATTATGTGTCTATTATTACATTTTCAGTTATCTTTTAACCACTTAACTGTCTTGGTCACATTTGATGTGACTGCAGCAAGCTGAGCTTTAGATGACATGGTTGCATCCAACATGGTTGCCTCATTCAACTGACACTGACTTTGATTCCACGGAAAATGCAGAGATAAACTGCAGCAGAGAGGACTGAACACAACCCCCTCTGACACACTCCACTGTGTACTGCAGGGCTGGATTAAGGGGGTGGCACAGGGGGTCAGCAACCCTGGGCCCCCCTATGGTTGGCATGTAGTTTAAAAAAAAAATATATATATATATATTTTTTTTAAGCTAAAGGGTTTGTGCATGGGAGTGGTGTAGTGCTGCAGCTTCACCTATCTGCCAATATGACAATGATTAATGGTGCTGAGCATCAAGAGCCAAGGCACACTGACTTCACAAGTGTGCAGTGCATAACTGGGAGTTGACTAATTCCCATGAGACTTTGCACAAGAGGTCAAAGGCTAAGAGGCTTGTGCTGAGCTCTGCTTGGTGGAGCTCATCATATGCTTCTTAGGCCCATGGAGGATACCAGCAGCAGCAGCCTTGTCATGGGAGGGTTTTTAATCAGAGACAGCGCTAAGCCTGGGAGACCGTTGATAACACATTACCAACTGGTGTAGGGGGCGCAGAAAATATGAGGAGCCTTGTCAAGCTGCAGTGTGAATAAAGGGTAAAATAAATAAATTGACAGCGCTAAGCCTGTCAGGGCTCCTACCGAGTAAGGTATAGAGGGACAAACACAGTCTTTTCATGTGGTATTATATATTTATTTATTTATATTTATTTTAATCACCCCCCTGCAGTTATCCATTGACCAATTTATACTGCCTTTACTCTGTGTTTTGACAGTGTAATATTTTACCATGTAGTTTGCGCCCAGTAATGACAAGTAGGAGGTGGACCCCCTGTCTACAGTGCCCCAGGCCCCCGAAGGCTTAATTCGGCCCTGGGTAGGGGTAATTCCCCATGGGGGAGGAGGGCTAATATCCCCCAAGAGAGAATTTGATGATTGGTGAGGGGTAAAAAATAACATAACAATTACACTGGGGATGTAAGGACGGTGGGGGGGGGGGGGGGGGGGCTTTTGATTCGTCTGTGATTGTGACAATGTACGGCCGTTATCAAAAATTGATAAAAAAATTTACCAGCTTTTAAACTCAGGCCCGTTCCATCGATCTTTCTCTTCAATGCTGTTCGACAAGACAGCATTGAATAGGCGCCTGCCGCTATTTCCCCCATCGGAAATAGCGGCAGAGATTAAATACCCCCCTAAGTCTCATGTCTATTTCTATAGTCTGTATATCTAGACTGAAACTAGAACATTTAAATATGTATTAAAAGAGTCACATTTTTTAACTTACTTTTTACCATACCAATATGCAACAGTATGTCAAGTTTTATAAAACTAATCAGCATTGTTTCTATTTTTGTTTGCTAACAGTACATAAGAATGCTTGCAGACTGACAGATTGAAGAGAAGAGAATGAAACCTGGAAAAGTCTGAGTGCACTTTTATTTGACTTAAAACATTCACTTTGTTCCTACATTAACAGGCACCCTATGGTGTTTAAAACTTTTGATATTCTTCCTTGAGCTGGATTTGATCAGATGAAAGAAATAAATGAATCGCTCAGAAAATAAACACTGTGTTTTTTTGCTAAAATCAGTTCAAATAAATTCAAACCGTTATACTTGTATATCTTGGCTAAAATGTCTAAAAGGGTCTATGTTTGCTTGGAATTTGACTTGGCAAAATAAACAATATATATTTTTATTAAACAAATATATGATCTGATCTTGTAGAATGACTTATTTGCTTTATACATCTACTTCATGACACTGGCAGTCATTCAGAGATGTACTGTTTGAAGTGTATTAGCTTTGGAGATAAATATTCCAATTACTTATTTTCTAAATAAGTCCAAAAATGTTTCTGTTTGTGTCACTTTGTGCCACGTGGTAGTCCTTACAATGAGAGCTAAAATAAGTTCTGAGGTGGGTTTGTATACTACGTACTGGATGAAGGTCTTCATTGAAGCTTCCAGTAACTCAAAATGACTACCAAGCATACTTGATTTGTGGGAGCACAAAGGAGTTACAGGGGGACAGGTCTGTACTTTACTGTACTGTGGATGATCAAGCTCCTGGATGCAATCATAGGCTATCAAATATACCACTTTGCTAAACTTGTGGGCATTGACAATTGTCATGAGGGAGAAGAGCCTATTGATTTTCTTGGATGTCCTTTGAAAAGGGCTTCCAGCACTTGTGGCAGGTGTTGACGTCCTTTGCCCCAGTGATGTTGCACTGCTTTAGGAGTTGTATGGCAGCTAAATGACCAGTCTTGGATACAAAAACAGACACCATATGCTGCATTATCAGTCCTGACTCAAGTCATGACTGATATGGCGGCACACCACTAACTGAGGTCCACTGAGGCCTAGTAGTACAGCACTAGTCTAATGCAAAATAAAATGAAGCTGTAAGGATGCATATTACAATATATAGCTATTTAGCTAAAGTTAACTAATTAGCTAGCTACATAAACTGACTGAGTAATTCACATGACAAAGAGTTGTTGCACAGCCGAAAGGCAAGTAAGGAAATCTAGGGCAAGATAAGAGGATGGATAAAACTGTATATAATGGAATTTATAGAATTAAAGATACCATAAAAAATCAATAACTCGAAAAATGTGGTGTCCTGACGAAAATCATATCGAATTTTTGTCTAGTCAATTTTAGTCACGACAACATGGACGAATATTTAGTCAACATTTTTATTATTAAAAAATTCCTATTTTCGTTATCGTCACATTTTAGTCACAGAAAAAACCTTTGTCCACGAATCATACATTTGCGCAAATATATGTAACCAATATCTATCTAGAATTCTATTATCATGTAGGGTTACAAATACCATTCAGTGAGCTGGGGGAAACCATGGATTTTTACGTACTCAGTATTACCCCTCCTTTTGATGCTCCTGAATGTAGGGCCGCCACTAGAATTGTTGCAGCCCCCAGCGGCACAGCACCCTACATTTCCGTCCATACTCCCCACGCGTGCCCCCCCCCCCCCCGCCCACCCGTGCCTGCCAGCACCCCACCTCCCCCTACCCCATTACTTACCATTACGTGGCATCGCTCCTTCAGCCTCCACCGTCGGTCAGGTCAGGTCCGGAGCGCAGTGCGCACACTGCACAGTGCAGCCTGCAGAGCGCCGAGCCCCTCTGTTTCCTAGGCTCGGTGCTCTGCAGGCTGCACTGTGCGTGCCTGGCTGGGGGGCCGCCGGGAGGGGAAGGCAGTGTGTGGGTGCCCAGGGGGAGGTTTGGCACCGCTGTCGGCAGCTGCCCGGGCCCCTCCAGAGGCCGGGGCCTGGGACAGCCGTACCCAGGGCACCCCCTTGTCGGCGGCCCTGCCTGAATGGTATTACTAAACTAATTGAACAAGCACCTGCCACTATCTATATGTATATACTCACAGTCATCTGCAAGTTTGTAGATCAGTGATCAACTCTGAATCAGGCCCTATACACGGTTCAGTTCCATGACATTTCGCAAGAGCTTTAGTCAAACATTACAGTTCACAACCAGATTGTGTCTATTCTGTCTATGCACTGCACATTTGGAAACTTATTGCACACCCCTCAAGTTTTCAATAATCAGGACATCACAACTTGTTTTTGCCATGAATTCACCAGATATTTAGCAATCTCAAAATAGAAATTTTGTTTTGAAAGTAGATTCTCCGGTCTCACTAAAAGTCTATGGTGTAAAAGCATAAATACACCAAAAACTCATCAAGTGCATAAAAGCAATGATGCACATTATATATATATATATATATATATATATATATATATATATATATATATATATATATATATATATATATATATATATATATAGGGATACAATACTGCCGGCACTCCAACTTCGATAGATCAACGTGCCCCGGTGCCAGAAAGAGGTAATATACAATCCAAATAATCCCATGCAGTGGGATAAGAACGGCACTCGGAGATATTCAACTTTTGAAAAAAGTGTATTCACAGCATCACAGGTACAGGTACAGGTAACGTTTCGGGGGACAAACCCCTTCCTCAGACCCTCCTACAGCAAGTTATACACATGAAAGGTACAGACTTTATACCTTACCTACAGCTGCCGCGCTCCCCAGCGTGTCCTCGCCGCATCAGACGCTCCCGGAAGTGGTCACAACACACTTCCGCCTCAGGACGCCCTGGGCGTTGCTTAGCAACGCTCAGTATGCGTTCCACTGGGCAGGAAGTGTGCGCTCCAATTACACAGGCAGCGAACCTAATCGGCACAGACACAGCGTGAGAAACCGCTGACAGCCAGGAAAAAAGCATAAACAAATACAAACGGCCAGCATCCATAGGACAATGTGAGCTGCTGGTTACCTTACATTGCGGCACCATCATAGACCAGTGTTTGGTACTCACCACAGGGGGACAACCAACCCCTGATCAAGATATGCCGCTCTGTTAGTCCCCGCAGATCCCATTCATCATGGATGATATGACCTAAAATAAAAGAAAAAAATTGATTAAGAAAAAATAGGAGTAAAAGATAAAGATACAATACACAATAAAGCAGAAAAGACAAGGCATAATGTAATACATCTAGGCAATCATGAGAGACAATCATATAAGACTGTTCAGGTTGATCTTCTCGTTGAGACCACCAGGCTGAATGGTCCCCAACCTGAAGATCCACCTAGATTCAAGTAATAATAACTTTTTGGCTCTATTACCGCCACGTAATGACTCAGGGACATGGTCAATCATGAAATACTTTAAGGAGCTCAAAGGGTGACCCATGCTTTTGAAATGGCGGGCCACCGGCTGATCCACTTCTTTACCCGCAATGGATAAACCAATGGCAGACCGGTGTAAGCCCATCCTTTCACGAAAGCTCCTGGTCGTTTGCCCTACATAATGCAAATTGCATGGGCAAAGGATGATATAAACCACATAGCTGGATTTACAATGAAGCACGTGCCTAATTTCAAACTGTTTGTTTGAATGTGGGTGTTTGAAGGTACGACACTTAATGAGGTGGTTACAGGTGGTACAGAAGAGACAGCTATAGCAGCCAGGGGGTTTAAAAGAGATATTAGTGGGTTTAGGTAAGCCTCGACCGGTAATATCCGTATGCATGAGGCGATCTTTTAAATTTGCACCCCTTTTGAATGCTGCTAGTGGCCTAAGTGAACGAAGGCCAGGCAAATCCTGGTCGGTCTTAACTATTGGCCACAATGCGTTAGTAGCATGTCTAATGACAGGACTGGCAGTAGAGAAGGTACTAGTCCATGGCAGGACAGATGATGTACCTCTCTCTTTGGGGACAAAAAGCTGGGTTCTCGGAAGGCGAAGAACCTTTTGCTTCTGCTCCTCCAGAGTCGTGGGATCATATCCTCGCTGAATAAATTTGAGGATAAGTACATCCAATCTATTTTCCAGATTATCTCTATCGCTCATGATACGCGATATGCGCATCATTTGAGACAGAGGCAAACCACGCTTGAGGGCAGCAGGATGATGGCTTGAAGCCATCAAAAATGTGTTTTTCTCGACATCCTTGGAGTAAACATCTGTGCTAATCACCCCACCATCAATTCTGACAGTGACATCAAGGTAGTTAGCCTCAGAAGAACTCCATGTAGCAGTGTATCGGATAGTCGACACCAAAGAGTTGACATGATCAACAAGCTCCTGTAATTTCTCTTCCCCACCGGTCCACATAATAAAAATATCATCAATATAGCGAGTATATAATAGAAGATACTCGCTAATACCAGGACAATTAAGGAAACATTTCTCCTCCTCGACGAACATAAAAACATTCGCAAACGAGGGGGCCACGGCAGAGCCCATGGCACACCCCCGTAATTGCAAGTAGTATGCTCCGTCGAAGAGGAAATAGTTCCGCTTAAGTGTTAGACTAAGCAGTTGAATAAACAAGACATGGTCAAACAATTGAGAGTCCAGGTGTGAGTCAATGAAGTTAGATACAGCCTCCAGTCCCCCCTCATGAGGAATGGAGGTATAGAGGCTGCATACGTCCAAGCAAACCAATAACGTCCCAGGCGGGACAACACCAATATCCCGCAATAGTAGCAAGAAACTGGTTGTGTCCTTAAGAAACGATTTTTTGAGGGGCAAAAGTGGTTGAAGTAAAGAGTCAAGCAGTTGGGCCACTGGTTGATACAGGGAGTCACAGGCCGCAATAATAGGCCTCCCGGGTGGTTTCTCACGACACTTATGCACCTTAGGTAAGGAGTACAGTGCCGGGACTTTAGGCCATTCAGACAACATAGCATTAGACACTTTAGTAGATAGTATACCACTTTTAACCGCTTCAGATAAGATATTTTTAAGTTCCAACTGGTACTGCTTGGTTGGATTGTAGCTCAACTTACGGTATACCTCGGTATCGGACAATTGAGCATAGAGTTCCTGTCGGTAATCCACGATGTCCATGACAACAATGGCCCCGCCCTTGTCGGCGGGCCTGATGACAATATCCTCATAACTGCTGAGGGATTTCAATGCTTGTATCTCAGCAGGTGTAAGATTCTTCCTTAGTTTTGCTGGTGCCATAGAGAATTTTTTAACAGACTCATCCAGGAGACGACCAAAAGTCCGAATTGAAGGATTCTGGGATGGAGGATCAAAGGTGGATGTTGATCGACTCATGAGAAATTTATCAAGCGGACCATCTCGATCTTGTTGCGGGTGTGCTTGGAAAAACTCCTTAAGTCTCATTTTACGGAGTAACTTGTGATGATCTAATTTCCAGAGGAAATCTGCCTGTGGAACAGCTGCCTGTGTAATTGGAGCGCACACTTCCTGCCCAGTGGAACGCATACTGAGCGTTGCTAAGCAACGCCCAGGGCGTCCTGAGGCGGAAGTGTGTTGTGACCACTTCCGGGAGCGTCTGATGCGGCGAGGACACGCTGGGGAGCGCGGCAGCTGTAGGTAAGGTATAAAGTCTGTACCTTTCATGTGTATAACTTGCTGTAGGAGGGTCTG
The DNA here is from genome assembly GCF_055691185.1 of Crinia signifera. NCBI lineage: Eukaryota > Metazoa > Chordata > Amphibia > Anura > Myobatrachidae > Crinia > Crinia signifera. The sequence continues at coordinate 110,580,177 of NC_139221.1, forward strand.
AGGAAGGGGTTTGTCCCCCGAAACGTTACCTGTACCTGTACCTGTGATGCTGTGAATACACTTTTTTCAAAAGTTGAATATCTCCGAGTGCCGTTCTTATCCCACTGCATGGGATTATTTGGATTGTATATATATATATATATATATCAGGAGGAAAGCACGCACCCACGGAGACTGAAATAAGGCTTCACAGACTCAAATAGCTGTCAAACGTTTTCGATGCTTTATTGCATCGTCATCAGGATAACGAGTGTCAGACAAAATCAGCGTATATATAGACAAACAAACAATGAACTCACCCCCCGTGCACCAGGTCACCAGCTTCCGGTCAGGTCCAGCACGCCCAGGCGATGACGCGAACAACCAGCTCCGGTTGCCAAGACAACTCTGCAACAAGCGCGCCGGCTATGACAGGCGTCTGCTCCCCGCTGCGTCATCATCTCGTCCAGCCAATAGGCGCGCACCACCCCTCCGGTAACCACGGAGACCTGGAATAAACAACAATACGTGTGTCACATAAAATACATAACAAAGTTTAAAAACAGTGCATCAATGTAAACGGAACATGCACGCAATATAGAAAATATGTAAGCATGGAAAACAATCTTAATAGCCTAATTCAGGCTGTAATAAACATGTGTACTAAAGTCAATATGCCTATAGAAGATGCCATGAGGCAATAGATGACCTAACAAAAAGCTGAACGTATAGCTACATAATCATAAGGCTGTCATAAGAAACAATGGAAGCCAGTGGCCTCGTTTAACCCATTAGGGGACAAAGTACCAAGTCGGTGTATCCACCTAGCCTCTCTTTGTAAGAGGCGTAGTGAACGGTCTCCCCTGCGTAAATTATCAGGTTCATGATCAATTATCATGTATTTTAGCATGGAGATGTTATGCCCATTAGTCACAAAATGCCTGGCGACAGGCTGGTCACTCCTGCCGCTGGCAAAAGCTGCTCTCAGGGTAGATTTGTGTCCTGCTATGCGTTCTCTCAGGGTACGGTCGGTTTTACCGACGTACCCGAGCCCACACGGACAAGTGATGAGATATATGATGTACTTAGTAGTACACGTGACCCTGTGTCTAATGGGGATCCTAACTTTGTTATGTATTTTATGTGACACACGTATTGTTGTTTATTCCAGGTCTCCGTGGTTACCGGAGGGGTGGTGCGCGCCTATTGGCTGGACGAGATGATGACGCAGCGGGGAGCAGACGCCTGTCATAGCCGGCGCGCTTGTTGCAGAGTTGTCTTGGCAACCGGAGCTGGTTGTTCGCGTCATCGCCTGGGCGTGCTGGACCTGACCGGAAGCTGGTGACCTGGTGCACGGGGGGTGAGTTCATTGTTTGTTTGTCTATATATACGCTGATTTTGTCTGACACTCGTTATCCTGATGACGATGCAATAAAGCATCGAAAACGTTTGACAGCTATTTGAGTCTGTGAAGCCTTATTTCAGTCTCCGTGGGTGCGTGCTTTCCTCCTGATATACAACGGCCGTTCGCGTCCTTTGGCACTGGCACCGGAGCAAGTTGCCCTTCTGGATTGGAGTGCCTTCCCTACAACCTCCTCTACTTTGCATCTGCACGCTGTGTGCACTATTGCTGGGAAGACGGCACCCACACCATTTACTACAGCACACTGTGAATCATCTTTTTGTGCTTTAATCTGTCCATAGCATGACAGAAACGGAACATGAGAATCTAGCACTCCTCACACAAGGAAGTTTGCTAACATTCTCAGAAGCAGAGGCTGAGGCCATATATTTTGACCAACAATTTGCGGATGATACTGAACCTGTCCCTTTAAGTTATTTGTACAAGGATTGGGTGCGTTTGAAACAAAAAGAGGTGGACTTCCTTTACCATGGGATCACTCTGAGTGGATACCACAAAGACAAGCGCATACCACGGGGGTTCAGGATAAAAAACTCTCCTACCATTGGCCACTTCAATTCCTTATTCTGTAAAAGGTGGATTGCGGTGCTTAATAAGTGCAGTTTTGACTTATTACTCCTCGTCATTGAGGAATCAGCCCGTGAGCTGAATATTGCACAAGAAAAAACCAAGGCGTTTGAGCAACAACACCTACCTACTTTTCAGCTTGACACTACACAGGATTGGGCCAATAAATTGGAGGCACAAATCAGCAAGTATAAAAGAGATTTGATGATCTTTAAGAAAGAAAAGCTCAATAAAGTTATCGCTGATTACGATCATAACAGGGTTTATCAGTGGGTCTCTAATAGTGAGCGACAGAGGGCACGTTACAGACGGCCTAGAGATTACAGACAATTATGGCAGTCTGACTCATCACAAGAGGCGGGGACTAATAGTGAATCTGAGAGTGTTCCGATTACCAACAGACAGGTTGACAGTGTGGCCCCTTTAGGGGTTGGTTCCCGTCGCAGACGCGGCGGACCCGTAGACGCACCCGCAGAGGAGGTGAAAGGGAAAGGCAGAGGCAGAGGAAGAGGACGGGTAGGGAGACCCCCACTCCGTCCGAGGACTTAATCTTCAATTTGTCTGATCATCCGCTTACGGCTATTGAGGAACAGGTACTCAGGAGAGGCATGTCTTTTGTTCCGACAGTCAGGCTGGATGACATGCAATGGTCCATTGAAAAATACAAACTTGGCCGACAGCTGAGACTTTATGAACATTTTAATGGAACAAAAGCCAATACATGCCCTGATCCTGATGATGATAATATACTGATTCCATCTGCAGTACAGAGCCTACAGAGAAAATCCCGTTTTGATCCTCTGTCCAACAACCCTTCTTTAAAGACCTTTAATCGCCTACTTGACCATCAGACTAAGAGGAATATCGACATACAGTGTCGACAGAGAACTGTATACAACAACATGAATCCTTCTGAACTGCGGGCGCTCAAGGACCTAGCTGGGTACACTGATATTGTGATACGCCCCGCTGACAAAGGCGGGGCAATTGTCATACAGAGTCTTATTGACTACACGGCTGAAATAAACAGGCAACTGAGTGATGGTAACGTGTATCGACGTTTGCCACAGGACCCGACGTTGATCTTTGCAAAACGATTGGAAACACGTTTACAACTGGCTGTATCTGATGGAGTTATCTCCAAGAAACACATGACAGCACTTATCAATGTGGCACCAGTGGTCCCTATTATCTACACGTTGCCTAAGATACACAAATCCACCAGCAATCCCCCAGGACGCCCGATAATATCGGCCCGTAATGGACTTTTTCACAAAGTATCTACATACCTGGACTCCATCTTACAACCGTGTATACAGAATCATCCTAGATACCTGCAGGATACGACCTCTTTTCTCAACAAACTTCTACAGATGAACACTATTCCTATTGGCTCCATCCTATGCAGTCTGGATATATCCAGTCTGTATACTGTGATCCCCAACTTGGAGGGCATGCAGGCTGTCGCAAGATTGATTAATGGTAGTACGCACTATACGGGCCCTGATGTGGACTTGGTTATTGATTTATTAGAAATGGTACTTACCTGCAACTATTTTCTATTTGACGGCATGTTTTTCCTACAGGCGTCAGGCTGTGCGATGGGGTCCAATGTGGCCCCATCGTACGCTAACGCCTACATGTTTAGCGTTGAGGATGACATCATGTTCAGTAATCATGTTTTCTCTACTAATGCATTAATGTATGAACGGTACATTGATGACCTGTTCTTGGTTTGGACAGGTGATCAATTGACATTGGAGGAGTTTATTAGATCACACAACGCTTCTGGACACCCGGTACAGTTTACTCACAACATGAGCACCAGCAGTGTTAACTACCTGGATGTACAGGTGACACTGAGTGAGGGTAAAATAGATACTGAAATCTATCGTAAAGATACTGACAGGAACACCACCCTACATGCGGCCAGTTTCCATCCTGAAAAACTTAAATATTCTCTGCCCTATTCCCAATTTTTAAGAGCTATAAGAATCTGCTCCAGTCGTGATATAGCTGTTAAACACATTGACAGGATGTACACTGATTTTCTAGCAAGGGGCTATAGACGCACTCAGCTTGATGCGTGTAAAAACAGGGCCTTAGCTTGTGATCGATCTGACACACTTAAGACCCGCAATAAAGCTTCCCTTACTAAACGGATACCATGGGTCAACCACTATAATACCTGTAGTGGGACCATACAGAAAACATCCAGAGAATTGTGGCCCACGGTCAGCACTGATCCCGACCTTAATCTTAAAAGCACCACCCTGATGTCTTGCTACACACGTGGCAAGAATATCAGGGATTGGGTGATGAAAACAGACATCACTGGCATGAAACAGGCTGATTCTGTACAGAACACCTTCTTACAGCTAAGAAAAGGATGCTTTAGGTGTCTCAACTGTGCAGTTTGTCGGGCACTCAATACTGGCGCTGATTTCCCACATCCCCACACGGGTGTTAGGATCCCCATTAGACACAGGGTCACGTGTACTACTAAGTACATCATATATCTCATCACTTGTCAGTGTGGGCTCGGGTACGTCGGTAAAACCGACCGTACCCTGAGAGAACGCATAGCAGGACACAAATCTACCCTGAGAGCAGCTTTTGCCAGCGGCAGGAGTGACCAGCCTGTCGCCAGGCATTTTGTGACTAATGGGCATAACATCTCCATGCTAAAATACATGATAATTGATCATGAACCTGATAATTTACGCAGGGGAGACCGTTCACTACGCCTCTTACAAAGAGAGGCTAGGTGGATACACCGACTTGGTACTTTGTCCCCTAATGGGTTAAACGAGGCCACTGGCTTCCATTGTTTCTTATGACAGCCTTATGATTATGTAGCTATACGTTCAGCTTTTTGTTAGGTCATCTATTGCCTCATGGCATCTTCTATAGGCATATTGACTTTAGTACACATGTTTATTACAGCCTGAATTAGGCTATTAAGATTGTTTTCCATGCTTACATATTTTCTATATTGCGTGCATGTTCCGTTTACATTGATGCACTGTTTTTAAACTTTGTTATGTATTTTATGTGACACACGTATTGTTGTTTATTCCAGGTCTCCGTGGTTACCGGAGGGGTGGTGCGCGCCTATTGGCTGGACGAGATGATGACGCAGCGGGGAGCAGACGCCTGTCATAGCCGGCGCGCTTGTTGCAGAGTTGTCTTGGCAACCGGAGCTGGTTGTTCGCGTCATCGCCTGGGCGTGCTGGACCTGACCGGAAGCTGGTGACCTGGTGCACGGGGGGTGAGTTCATTGTTTGTTTGTCTATATATACGCTGATTTTGTCTGACACTCGTTATCCTGATGATGATGCAATAAAGCATCGAAAACGTTTGACAGCTATTTGAGTCTGTGAAGCCTTATTTCAGTCTCCGTGGGTGCGTGCTTTCCTCCTGATATACAACGGCCGTTCGCGTCCTTTGGCACTGGCACCGGAGCAAGTTGCCCTTCTGGATTGGAGTGCCTTCCCTACAACCTCCTCTATATATATATATATATATATATATATATATATATATATATATATATATATATATATATATATATATAGTTCATCAAACTACATCAAATACATAAGGCAAAAAAATTGCTTATGTGAGTCACAGTGCACAGCAAAATGTTGTATGATCCCTAATAAGAATAGAAAAGAATAGCACAATACTTGATACATTCTAACAGCTTCTACTGTTTAACCATTTGCTTAGACAGTAAACAGATGATGAGAGAGCAGGAGAGCTAGTATTGATAGGAAAGTAAAGCTGTGTATCAATTTTGACTATATAGTCAAAATCGAATAGAAAATTAGTCGAAAACATACAGTATTCAGCCACAATCAATGTTGATGCGATCCCAATGCACACCCAAGTTTAGTCAGTATCGAATAGATAAATAGATTGTTCAGGCAAGTCTGTTTTGATTATCTCGTAAAATCACTAAATCATAAAATCAAATAACAATCCTTAATGATAAAAAGTCCAATTAGTATCAATTGGAGGAAGCACACAATTAAATAACAAATTTGTTCTAAAGCTCAGTCAAATAATCTCCCTAGGGTAGTGTACTCACAAGAAGTACGCTAAGTACAGGAGTACTTATCAACAAAATTCTTTGTCAAATGATTTTCTCCTTTCAATAGGATGATGCCAAGAATCTGCATGTTATTGACTTGTACTTAGTAAATCCAGACTGTTCTGTTGAGGTTTTTGGATGAAATTCCATATTACAGTACAAGGGAATAAAAACAAATTAATAGAATATGTTAGGAAACAAATGGGAATAACACCAGTTTAGCAGCAGATGATGTATGGAATGCAGGGGATAATGGAATGCCCATGATCAGGCTCTTTCCATTTGTTGTTTAATCTTTTATGATTTAGCACCAATGGTCCTCAGTGCACACTATATCAGCAGTAAACAAATAACAAGAATTTAGTACTTACTGATCATTCCTTTTCTCCGAGTTCACAGGGGACACTAAAGAATACTTACACTGGGGATAGAGTGAGTGTTAGCAAGAGTCAAAACTTTACATTTTTTTGAAGTGTGGCAGGCTCCTCCCCTCTATCCCCCCTCCCAGACTATAGTCTTAGAAAACTGTGCCGGAGAGGAGACCGAGACCAGGGAATCTCCCAAGGAGAGGAGGAGAAGACAGACAGAAGAAAAACAGCATACTGGCCAATCACACCATAACTTACCAAAGTTCACAGCGCTGGGTGGGCACTCAGTGTCCCCTGTGAACTCAGAGAAAAGGAATTATCGGTAAGTACCAAATTATTGTTTTCTCCTTCCTTCACAGGGGACACTGAAGGCTGCTTACTCTGGGGACGTCCCAAAGCTACCCCCACAGGTGGGAGAGTGCTGAGAGCTTTGCAACACCGCACAACCAAAATGAGATGAAGAGGTCACAAAGGTGTCCAACCTGTAAAATTGTATATGTTTTTGAGAGCTAGACCAAGTGGCTGTTCTACACAATTGGGTTATGGAGACCCCTCGCACAGCAGCCCAAGAAGGGCCTACTGATCTAGTAGAATGTGCAGAAATGGAAGATGGAGGCCTAGTCCTTAAAGTCAAATAGGCCTGTTTCACTGTAAAACATATCCACCGTGCCAAGGTCTGCTTAGACACTGGCCAGCCTTTTTTGTTGGCATCATAAAGGACAAACAGGGCATCCATTTTGCGCAAGTCCACTGTTGATTTGGAATCAACCCCCCCCCCCCCCCAATGCTGGTACCACAATGGGCTGATTCATGTGATATGCCGATACTACCTTGGGCAAAAAATCTAATCGAGTCTGAAGCTCCATCCTGTCTTCATGAAAGACCAAATCTGGAGAATGACAAGAGAGGGCACTGAGCTCAGATACTCTTCTAGCGGATGCCAAGGCCAGCAATAACACCATTTTCTAGGTTAGTAGACGCAAATCTACTGAATCCAACGGTTCAAATGTTTCAGACTGCAGAAACGATAACACCAGCGGAAGGTCCCAAGGTTCCGTAAGGGCCACACCTGATGGTTGAATATGCAGTACTCCCTTCAGGAAGGTCTTAACCTCCAGAAGCAAGGCCAACCTTCTATGAAAGAACACGGACAAGGCCAAGATTTGAACTTTTAGAGAACCGAGCCATAGCTTGGCGAGAAACCCAACTTGAAGGAATCTCAAGAGACGTGCCAGGCAGAAAACCATGGTGGGTAATTTTCTCTGTTGCGAGTAATCCCAAGGCGTAGAGAGGGCATCCACTGCTGCTGGATCTCTCGTGCGTGAGCAGTAACTTGGGAGTTTGTGATTTAACCTGGAGGCTATCAGGTCGATCTGTGGAATTCCTCAACATTGTGTGATCTGGTAAAACACGTGGAGAGACCACTCTATAATAATGATCACAGAGAAACCTTTTGCATGGCGCTCTGCCTATGGTAGAATTGGACGCACTTCGTGCATTGCCTTCCGGTTCCGAATGCCTCCCTGATTTCTGATGTACGCTACTATATGAGCGTTGTCCGATTTTTCTCTCACAGCCTTTCCTCTGAGGAGAGGGGTGGCCTGTACCAGAGCCAAACGTATGTCCCGCAATTCCAAAATGTTTATGGGAAGCTTGGACTCCTGATGAGACCATCTGCCATGGAACTGGTGGTCTAGAACCACCGCCCTCCATCCTCTGAGGCTGGCATCCATTGTTAGAATGGTCCAGTCCTGTGCTGCAAAACTGTGACCATCCAACAAATTTGTAGTATGTAGCCACCCCACCAACCCGATTGTTTAAGTGCAGATGAGACCCGGTCCACTGGCTTAATAGGTCTAATTGAAAAACCCAAGAATGAAAATGACCAAAAGGAATGGCCTCGAAAGAGGGTACCATTTTTCCTAGTAGCCAGATGGACTGAAACAGTCTGATTCTGTAGTACCTTCCTGTACAAGCTCTGAAGGGACTGTTTATTGTCTAGAGCAGGGCTGGGCAACACCGGCCCTCCAGATGTTAATGAACTACACATCCCAGGATGCTTTGCATTAGTTTTGCTATTTGGCCATGCTGAAACTGATGCAAGGCATGCTGGGATGTGTAGTTCATCAACATCTGGAGGGCCGGTGTTGCCCAGCCCTGGTCTAGAGGCAGAAATACCTTGTTCTGTGCTGTATCTAAAATAAGTCCTGGAAACACCAGCCTCTGAGACGGGTGCAGCTGAGACTTTTTGAAATTGAGTATCCAACAGTGCTGGATGAGGAATTGACAAGTCTGTTGGGTGTCCCTTTTTGAGCTGTTCTGAAGAAGTCACCTTTTGCAGTAGGTCATCTAAATATGGAATGATTGTGATTCCCTGCATGTTAAAGGCCTCCACCATGCAGGCCATTATTTTCGTAAAGACCCTTGGTGCTGATAAAAGGCCGAACGGAAGGGCTTAAAACTGAAAATGGAGATGTTGGATGGCAAACCTCAGATATTGTTGATCTTGCTCCCAAATGGGGACAAGTAGGTATGTGTCCTTTATATCGAGAGAAATTAAATATTGCAATGGCTCCAGACCTGCAATAACTGACCTAATCGATTCCATTTTAAATTTTTGATACAGGATGTCATTGTTGAGAGTCTTGAGGTTTAAGATTGGGCGTAAAGAACCGTCTGATTTTTGTAAGACAAATATATTGGAAAAGAATCCAAGTCCGTGTTGTCCCGGTAGAACTGGTATTATTACCCTGGATTGCAGAAGGGTATCTGTCGCCTGTTGAACACCTTCCCGTTTTTCCGGTTCGACCGGAAGACCTGTAGTAAATAAATGGTTTGGAGGTGGAAGAGCAAATTCTAATGCATACCCTCGGATCAAATAGTCCAAACCCAGTTGTCCTTGCAAGTCTGTAGCCACTGTTCCCGGAATTGTAGTAAGCGGCCACCCACTCTGGGGTCCCCCAGGTGGGCTGGAAACCCGTCATGCCAAGGGCTTGTCTGCGGATTTAGCTTCTGGACAGCTTGCGGCCATGGCGGAGGACAAGGAGAAGGTGGGCAGATCCTCTTTGTCTCCCCCTAAATCTGGAGGATCCTCGAAAGGACCAAAAGTATGGTCCAGAGAATGCCCTCTTAGGGGGTAGAGGTGCAGAGGGTAAGAAAGTGGATTTTCCTCCAGTGGCCTGGGTAATTAACTTGTCTAGCTCTTGGCCAAAGAGCGCTTCACCAGAAAAGGGCAAAGATTCTTCCGCCTTTTTTATTTCAGCCTCGGCTTGCCAAGACCTGAGCCACAGGGTGCGTCTTGCCGAGATGGAAGAAGCTGAGATTTTTGCAGCCAGCTCCGCTGCATCTTAAGATGCTTCACCAAGGTAAACTGTGGATTCCCTAATATGAATTCTGCTCTAGGGTGGTTTGTTTGAAGCCCTTTAGAAAGTTTATCCGCCCATACTTCCAATGCCCTGTTCACCCAAGAGCTTACCAGGGCAGGTCTTAGGAGAAAAACTGCTGTAGTTTAAATTGATTTCATGGTAGATTCTATCCTGCAGTCAGAAGGTTCTTTTAACGCCATAGCCGTAGGGACTGGTAAAGTCGCCTTCTTTGAAAGCCGAGATACTGACATTTCCGCTGGAGGAGTCGTCTCCAATTTTGAACTCGAATCCTGGGGAAAACATTGAATTGCTTTGATAGCTGGAATTTTTTATCAGGAGTATTCCATGCTTTTAACAAAGGAGACTCCTCCGAAATTGGAAAAATAACAGAGGATTTCTTCTTTCTACTAAACAAAGACACCTGAGCATAAAATTCTTTCTCTTCAACATTGAGGGTCATCCTCACGGCCTTAATGAGAGCCTCAATGCCCTGAGGATCATCCTCCTCCTGATTTTCTGTTACAAGAAACTCCTCATCTGGGTCCTGAATAAATTCCCCTTCTTCCAGAACTAAATCCTCCTCAGCGTCCTCATAGTCATCCTGCAATAAAGCAGGTACAGTTCTCTTTTTGGGCACCACTGCAGGTGAAGCTGTCTGTGGAGCTGGAACATGGACTAATCTAACTAAAGAATTCACTGAATGGACCAGCGCCCTGGCCCATGCAGGTTCAGTGGATGAGACAGTGGCTAGGTGATTATGAAAAACCTCCCTGTCTCTGCTGGACTCAGATAGTTCAGCAGCAAGTGCTGACATAATGGAGGCCATGTCTGTAGCTGGAGCAGCAGTGTCTGACTCCTGAACCCTAACCTGGGTAACTCCAGCTTGTGCATAACATGGTTCACAGACATTTACTCCTTTTATGTGCTGCGTAAACTTCGTCTCACAATGTTTACATATAAATAATATTTGTGAGCCCTTAGAAGTTGTGCCCTTGGAGGACATTGCAACAACACACACACACGCTAACAGACAATACAAAGATATATATAGAAAAATGGTAGATAGGGAAGAGGAGCCTCCAATCCCACAATATGCCCTGACCCCACTGTACAGCACTGCACCTCACTCCCACCTGCAGAAGAGTACGTTTAGCGGTGGGAAACCAGTGCGGGTCCTGAGAAAAGCTGCCGACAGCTTTGCCAGGCCTCCGGGAATCTGCCTCATGGGGAAGATGGAGCCTGTCAGTGCACCCGCTCAGCCTCCGGGTTCACATCCCGGTTGGCTGTACGCACGCTGCAGCAGCAGTGCAAAGTTTTAAAATAGCAGGCTCCCTCCACTGGTCAGAGCGCTAATCTGACCGGCACCACACATCGCTGATGCGTCCTAACTTAGCCTTGCCCCTGAGCGTGTGGTTGTGGCCACGGGCTCCGATGCTAGCTGCGTCCAGCTGCACCTGCTCCAGTGGCCTGGATCCCAGAAAAACACTGCATGCGGTGGTAACTGGACCATTCAGGGGGATCCCACGTAGCAGGCAGACAGCGGCTCCCTGTCTGTCTGAGCCTCTTGTTCAAATGAAATAACGAAAGTCTCATAAGCAGACCAACTCCTCCGCTACACTTTTCTAAGACTGGAGTCTGGGAAGGAGGATAGAGGGGAGGAGCCTGCCACTTTTCAAAAAAATGTAAAGTACCGACTCCTGCTAACACTCATCCCCAGAGTAAGCCTTAAGTGTCCCCTGTGAAGGAAGGAGAAACACCAGTATACCTAAACCACACCATGGCCAAACAAGCGGGATACATACAGATGACCGTCGGTGGGGATGCCAGCATTCTGAACACTGAAGCCAGTATCCCAATGGAGAGATTCCTGACAGGGGATAGGTAAGCAAACTTAACCCACCACTGCCCCCCAAATCCCTCTTACCTGCAGCCTAACCCAAACCTCCCAATAGTGCCTAACCCCCATTCCCTGCCACCTAAATCAAATCCCTAAGCACTGCAGTCTAACCCGAACACCCCTCTAAGTGCCTAAGCCTAAAGGTGCCCATACACGTTACAATTATTGTATACAATATCGCATCTTGGTTTTGCGATGAGATGAGATGAGATCTGTATGTGCTGCACATACTTTTTGTACTAGATCTCATCTCATCGCAAAACCAATATGCGATGAGATGCAATATTGTATACAATAATTGTAACGTGTATGGGCACCTTAACACTGATCCCGCCCCCACATGCAGCCTAATCGTTAGTTCCCTCCTACTGCCTATTCCTAACTGAATGCTTACAGTCAACATCCCAACACTCGGGATTCCTGTGCCGGCATCCTCATTGATATCAGGATTCTGGCGCCAGTCTCCTGGCATAGTTGGGATGCGGCATCAATATAGTGAATGCTGGCATCCACATTACCAGGATGCTGAACGCATCCCCATCCAAACAAAAGTGGGTGTCATTTTGCTACCACCAGTGTATCATAGAATTCAATATTCCGTGTCACAAATATGCATTAACTCTCTTCTTGTGATTTCTGTATTTCCGTTATACAAGTTGGTACCATTTTATTAGTTCCAGCTATTTCATTCATTGTAAAGTATATAGTCTAATGTAAATGTAGATTGTACAGTGGTCGCTCTTTGTAATACCAACCCAATATACATTTTGAATAGTTAGGGAATGTGTAAGGTATGGAAGAGAGCCCCCAGGTACGTATAATGAGCAGTTCATGCATTATCACATCCCTTCTTAAATGTCCACAAAAGTTACTATACACGCATACTCATAATTCATTATTTAAATGTATCAATAAATATATTTTTCACATGTACAATAACAACAATAAAATCAGCCAAGCACTTTCATATAATTATTTGAATGATGTTTGCTATCAACATAAATTCCCTCCCCATTTATGTTATAATATCTCTTTGCTTTGTAAGGGGGAAAAAAATATGATTTCTGCTTGTTGAAGTTGCAATTAATCTACTGGATTCATTACCACATATGCATTATTCTCCATTGTAAACTATTCTGTACATTCTTTACAAAGAAACAAACATGCTGCAAGATAGAAATGGTATTACATGGTTGAACGATTACACTCTATTTCAAGTTCAATATATCTTGCTAAGTGAGGCTGCTCCCTAAATGACCTCCGTTATATTTATGTTACTTATTTAACAATGAGTGATTGATCGTTCATATAATTATGTGCACACTCCACATGACTGCTTTGTTTGTGGAATAAAGAATTGACGTGATTCAGAGTGAAATCACAAATGCAACATTTTAAGCCAGTGTGAGAACAGTAACTATATTTCATGTAAAGCTCGCCAATGTAAAAGGCTCTCGTTTTTTTTTCCCAGTAATGATTTTAAACTACTAGAAATATTGCCAAACTCAATTTGAGTAAACAGAAAACAAATGTCTTCTGCGGTTTTTTAGACAAGATAACGGAATGAAGCACAGGACGTACTAACATAGTTGAGTAAATAAGTAGTAACACCAAGGCCTATACATACTGTATGCATATGATTAGAGAAAAACAGCTCGTTTAAAATTGCTATTGAGTGCCTGTGATGCTCCACTATAGCTTATTGGATACCAGAGACATCTCTCCCTCTCTTGCCTGCTGAGCATTGGCTGTCACTGTAGGCAGGCTGTTCTGATCTCAATCTGGTACAGGGAGTAGCCAGAGTATCAGGCTTCATGCACCTGGCTCCAGAGTTTCTATATTTCTGTTACAATTATAAGTATATGACCTGGCTTGCCCCTGATTCTTCTATTCTACCACCTCTTGGCAAATTTCTGACTCTCACGTTCATGAACCTGACTAGTATTCTGCCCATTCTAATATCTCTTGCTTTTGGTCATGATGTACCCATTTGCGACCTTAACCATCTTTGTGACTATTGTTATAATGCTAAATCTCTGTGACGAGGGAGGTCATTGGACCTTATTCAGGTCCGTTTGCTGGTGCCGTTCTTTTGCACAGGGACCGTTGTATAGTCACTGCGGATGCGAATGCTCATTTCTGCGCATGTGCATACGCAGGGTGTGTGCACCCACTGCAGATAGTCGTATCGCTGGGTGCACGCAACCAGGATAGCTGGCGGGTGGCGGAAAGGGGAGTGGGGCGGCCCCACTAGCATATGTGAATGCCCAGTGTTTCATGGGTGTTCCCATGAGAATGCTGAGCGTTCTCATGCTAATGAGGCCCCAACGAGGGCAGTCGACATCACCAAATGTCAGCTGCCCGCCCACTTCTGAATGTGCACGCATATGTAAGGGTGCCTCAGAGCTCCTTTACATATCGCTGCACATTTCACATCATTTGATGGTTGCCGACCATCAAATGAAGTGGGTGTTCCCCTGCATGCTGCCAATGGATGTTTATGTACCATCATTTGCATGGTGAGGTTATGTGGACTCGCAAGGATGCAAATTCACATCCGAGCGAATCAACCAGAATATTCCCCAATGTGGGGAGGGGGGGGAGGGGTTTGGTAACTAGGACCCCTACTGTTTGTAACTCTCCCATCACTACACTAAGCTTAAGTGACCATTGATGGTCTATTGCCTTTGGCAACCATGGGAGGGTGTGTGACATCAGTTCTGTCCTGCATTAGCCTGTTTCTATTGCACTGGCCGAGCAGTTCCTGGGTTACGCATAGCCTGCACACTGGAAAGATAATTAGATGGGGAGCAGTTGTAAAAGGATGTACAGCTAATCACAGTTGGGCGGTGATTATCCAATTACAGGGCTCTAGAAATTAGCAGGACAGTGATCAGATCTGAATAACCCCCTAGTCACTACAGCTGTGCTCTATTTACTGCTTGCAGTATGAGGTGCATATAGTTGTATCAGAGGGTTACCTGTTCTAGTCCCTTTTCTACAGGCCAGTGATTTTCAAGTTCCCTCAACTCGCAGCACACCAAACTAGATTATAAAATTGTCAAGGCACACCATCAGATATACACAGGGAAAACACAATGGCCCCCACAAGAAAAAAAAATTAACCCATTGGCCCCCATATGCAAACACTGGTCCCCACAGGTAATACAAATAAAATACATTGACATGAAACAAATATCACATTGGTCCCCACATAAAAAACAATCAATCGCATTGTCCCACATGGAACACAAAAAGAAAACACATTGACCCCCAGATGAACACAGTACAAGAACACAAGAGAGACCTTGGGCGAAATTTAATAGGGGCGATTTTTAGGCATGTTTTAAAATCTCTCAAAATCGCATTTTTAAAATCGCATTATTGGGCAGATTTTCGCATATTTAATGAAATGCAAATTTGCTGCAAAATAGCGCTATAAAATGCGATATAGAGCAATTTTTCAGTCAGGAAAATGTGCGATTTTCAGTCATAAAAATCGACACATTTTCAGAAATGTGCGATTTTGGTTTAACCAAAAAGTGAAAAAAAAAATGCGTGGGGTCCCCCCTCCAGAGCATAACCAGCCCCGGGCTCAAAGAGCTGATCCTGGTTTCATAAAATCACGGGGCAGAACAAATAGAGTTCTCCTGGATTTTACAAAACCAGCACAAGGCTCAAGGGCCGGTCCTGGTTCCCAAAATACGGGGGACAAAATGAGTAGGGGTCCCCCGTATTTCAAGAACCAGCACCGGGCCTAACCAGCCAGCAGGGTAATGCCACAGCCGGGGGGAGACTTTTTATACAAGTCCCCCCGGCCAAAGCATTCAGCCTTCTGACCGGTCAGCATGGGCAGGGGTAATGGGGGAGTGGGGACCCCCCTAAAGAAGGGGTCCCCCCCTCCAGAACTTACCTGCCCATGCTGAAGCCCGGGGCTGTCCTCGATGCCCCTGGGCGGTGGGCATTAAGCTGATACTGGTGTAAAAAAATAGATGAAAAACTATTATCTTATACCATGGAACTATGAGTCCCAAGCAAGCCTCCCCCGCATGCTGGGACTTGGAGAACCACAAGTCCCAGCATGCGAGGCATTAAAGGGCCCGCTGGCACTTGTAGTTCCACAGTAAAATAAATAGTTAAATAAACACACTGACACCCATTTAAAATAAAACTTTAAAACATACAAAGCCCATTCATACTGATACTTACCTATCTTGAGCCCGTCAATAGGTCCCTACTAGGGAGCTAGTGGGGGCAGTATAACAGCAAGACACATGAGCAGCTCCTCACCCAGCTCCCTGTGATGCCATCGTCTCTAAATCAGATCCATGCCCTATGCAGCTTCTTAAGCAACAAGCCCTTGAAACAGAACTGATATGGACACCATTGATGTGAGATGTGTCAACCAATGAGGATTAGCGGAAGAAAATTGGAGGAGGTGCCAGCAGCCAGATCTGGACCCACTGACATCTAAAACGGGTGATCCCATATGCCCAGAATACAGTGACAGGACTGGAGTAAAAAGAGACCAGTGAATAGAAGTTGAACTGGTGGCAGTGGCTGTAAACTGGTGTGGACATCTCTAGCTCTTGTGGCACACTTGAAAACAGCTCAAGGCTCACAAGTGTGCCATGGCACAGTGGGTCTGATTCAGGTTTGCTTGGTAAGCTGCAAACATCACAGCCTACCGTGCGCCCACTTCCCTGCCGCCGCCGATTCCCTGCCATAACATGCGAGGGGATGTGTAATGAAAACACAGCCCCTTGCATGCCTCTGCTGCAGGAGAAATCATACGATGGTCACCGCACAATGAGCTGCCCTCTCAAATAGAAGTCAGTGAAAACTGACTTTTATTTTCATGCGGCTGGACGAAGACAGGGCAGGTGGCTGACATCCTGTGACATCAGCTACCTGCCCCCTGTCCACATACCCATGGGAATGCCCAGCGTTTTCATGGGGATGCCCATAAAACACTGGGCGTTCCCATGGGCGCCCCATTCCCGCTGCCTTCTGCCCCCTAATTGCCCCAATGCTTGCAAATGGCTTGGCAACTATATAGGACAAAAAAGGTTGGTGATACACCCACTGGCGAAATGAAATCACACTTACAACAAATTTTTTGGATTTGTATGAGTCCAGATTAAATGATCTAAAGTAACTCAGAGACAAAAGCAATAGAACAAAACCATAGTGTGATATTGTATGGTATTTCAAGTGGTTTGTATTTTACACAATACACTCACAAAAGTAGATCATAAATGTGCATGTCAGGGGTCTTTAGATGAAATCTGGTTTTCTCTCCTCCTCAAATTCCCCAAACCTGTAGGGCTGGTAGAAGAACTGAATAGTGCAATACCGTTTTGTTTAAGGTATAACAAATTTTTAATGTTGCACTCACATAATAAAAAAGATAAAAACACATATCACCCAGTCCTGGGTAGAACGAAATCCGGCCGGTCTGACCACAGTTACAGCAGAAGATTTTCCAAGCATTCAGCAGTGGCACCCCCAGGTCCGGTCCGTTCGGTGATGTTTTAAAGCTTTTTCGGTGGAAGCTTTTTTGGTGTCACCCTGGGCAGAAGTGTGTTTTGCGCTGTGGAGATCAGTTTATTTTTCTGGCTTGGCAACTATGTAAGTCACTGAAGCCAATTGCAAAGGGGAGCTGCACTTGCACATATTAGACCATGCGCAGTCCCCAAAACATTGAGACGGGGCAAACTCGCTATTTAGTGAGTGGACCTGAATCACCCACAGTGTTTGTAAAATGATGCTATAGGGATATGTGCAGAGTATTTGAACAATGGAGTTGTCTGTCCCCTATTCTCACAGCTACAGTCAGGTCCATAAATATTGAAACATTGACACAATTCTCATATTTTGGGCACCACCACCACCAGCTCCTCTGTACTTCTAAAAAATACAATAGTTTCCGCCTATGTATTGAGTATTGAGATTTAAAAAGGGGGATTAGTGCAAGACACCTTTATCACCAGAGATGGACAATTTGAGTACTTTCAATGCACATCTGAAAAGAGAAATCTGGAAGAGGTTTTAACATGCCTGTAGCCAAATTTTGCAAGATCAAGAAATGTTTGTTAGAGCAAACTCACTTGCCCACAGGGTCATGATTGAGATCTTAGTGGTCGTGAACCTAATCTGGACCTAGTCAAGCGTTGGTTTCGTCCAAATTGGTCCAACAGTGTCTGAATGCATACCAGACAAACAAACAAGACAAATAACAGAAAACAAATATGTAAGAGATAAATAAATATGGCGAATATGTGAGAAACACACAGCATTAGAGCCGGATTGTGACTCCACAAGGCCTTAACCAGTATACCACCTCAGGGCCCCATATTGTATATATAAATACATATAATATAGATAGTACAATAATGTGCAAATGTTTTATGCAGATGGGGAAACAATGCTGCAAAGTAAGAATAAAGGAGTTAGTCGTTTATTGTGAATAATTAACAAAATGTGAAAGAAGAGAAATCCAAATCAAATAATTTTTTTTTTTTTACATCTTTATTTATAATCTTTCCCATATACACCAAAAAAGAACTCAAACGTACATAGCAAAGTGTTAATGTCAGACAGGAATAAACAATATTATGTCAGTACATAAAATACCCCAAAAAAGTTTAAAAAAATGAACCGTCTGAATATAGGGATCCACCTATAGTTTAAGAGTGAATAGGTCGCCATGATGACAGGAAACCCAACCCGGCGCGCCCAGCCAACACATTGAAAGTGGAAATGCCAAGGATACATATAATATACAGTATAAGGTATTTAGTCAAGTAATCAGATGAAAATAAAGAGCAAGAAATAGATAAATATATAAGTTATACAGTATAGGAAAAGTAAAAAAAAAAAAAAAAAAAAACTGTATTACAGTGAGGAGATAGTCGGGGGAAAGAGAGGCCTAGTACAGGCGATGCAAAAAAAATATATGTAGATCATTTATTGCAGGCATCTCCTCCAGTTGCTGTCAAACCACACATCCCAGCATGCCTTGCCATAGTTTTAGCATTCCCTTATAGCAAAACTGTGACAAGGCATGATTATGTCTAGTAAAAATCTTGTGCCTAAATTTCTAGATCTAGTAGTAATTATTTCTTGCCCATTTCCATTAGAAGCCCCTCCATAAAACTTCTAAGGAAATCCTTTTCATACGAGCCATATAAAGAAATCTTTCTCGGCATTTAAAACGATTAAAAGACCTATGAGGTATGTGTGTTCATATATATCCCTATCTCAACATGGATTTACACATGTAGTATATCAGCATTTGCATATTTTTATATTTTTTTATTTTTATTTTCTATATATGTAAAAATGTCAAATAAGTATGATTTTCATTGTTCGAAAAATCTGTAATTACAATCAATGTTAGATCTTCTGTACCCATTCTATATCCATCTGTTCAAGTCCAATTGGACCATTAATGATACTGTTGTTTTACATATAATGTTTTAAAATAACTTAAATACTCATTGATACATTCTGTTCCTGTAGATTTATATAATAACTATACCTCTGATGAAGTCTCGCTGAGACGAAACACATTGGGTAAATCAAGAACTGATGGTAATTTTTTTTTTATTTGTAGAATACAAATTTTTGAATACATTTTTTTATATATGTCAAAAATATTGGATTTCTTAAGGAGTTGAAAAAAACTGAAATTATCTAACTAATCACCATATTGGGGTGCTCAAATAATGGTTTGCAGGATGGCACTCTAAATAGAAAAAATCCCGGTGCCAGGAACATAAAGTTTTAGAACATGAAAAGCACTTACCCCCCTTGGTTGTAGAAGGATAGGAACCGGCACACGGGTGGATGGTGAAGAAAAGTTGATTTATTGTACAAACATGATTGCACACAACGACAGCTGTACACCTGACAGCTGTTTCAACCGAAATAAACGAAAATAAACCTCTGATGAAAACCGTTTATTTCGGTTGAAACAGCTGTCAGGTATACAGCTGTCATTGTGTGCAATCATGTTTGTACAATAAATCAACTTTTCTTCACCATCCACCCGTGTGCCGGTTCCTATCCTTCTACAACCAAGGGGTGTAAGTGCTTTTTATAGATATATAGATATATAGATATATATATATATATATATATATATATATATATATATATATATATATATATATAGACAGCACTTACCTATCCTGGGAACCAGGTTAGGAAACAGACCAGCACTCACGTAGTTTGAGTTGAAGAAAAAAAGGTGTAACGGCTGAGTTCATCCAGTTGAAACGGCTGTTGGGTCAGCCTTGCTGCACTACACTTTGTATAATGTTTTGAAAATACACCTTTTTTTTCTTCAACTCAAACTACGTGAGTGCTGGTCTGTTTCCTAACCTGGTTCCCAGGATAGGTAAGTGCTTTCTATCATTATCCCTCTTGGACCCTGCACCGCATCATTCCTTAAACATCTGAGTGCCGTTTTGCTTCTCTCTCTCTCTCTCTCTCTCTCTCTCTATATATATATATATATATATATATATATATATATATATATATATATATATATATATATACCGACCTGCAGTTTGGTCTACCTTTTGCCTGCTGAGCTCTGTTTTTGAGGAACCTGTCTATACCATATGAAACGGTTCGTTTGAATTCCTTCCGGAGTTTCCTCCTTTTTTAAAAAAAAAGGGTCACATATGGAAATTGATCTCGTTTTAGATGTGGTTACGCATCAAGATTAATATCTTTAAAGGATCTTTTCTTATACCCTTTGCATATTGGGTCAAGAAACTTTTGACATCTGGAGTAAAAAATACACCCACATTCAAGGTTAAGTTGCCTACGTTGGGTTTTTCCCTGCATTTGACTGGATTGAATCAATGTCTCCACACAGATGAAAAAGTGTTTTATTGTTTTTTAACAAAATTGTATTAAATTGTTGTACAGTAATTTGGCTGCTGTTTTTGGATATTTGGTGGTTGATACTTCCAATTAGGGGCGCACCCTGTTTCATGCTACCTATTTTCTTCTTCATTCCCCCACTAACAGGGGGGACTGACAACTTGGCTGCCCGCCCATAACTTCTAGCGCACTGAAAGGGTATTTCTTCTTGAGATATATATATATATATATATATATATATATATATACAGACAGATTTTTCTATCTATGTATTAAAGCATAAAACTATTACAATTTGTATGAACTGAGATTTTGATTATGTTCTCTACAACTAAGTATTACAGCTGTTATATAATGTAGCTCATTAAAAATAAAAACCCCATTAACATTGGTTTGCAAAAACAACTTTTGAAATCTGTTTTATCTCAAGAGTTTTTGTTACTTTTTATACTATTAAAAAAAAGTATACGGCTTGCAAGGAAAAAAAAATAATATTTCAAGAAAATTGCAGAATATTTTTCTGACTTTAAATTAATATCCTTGAAAATGGTTGTTATGAATTCATAAGAAACACTTTACAATATTCTTTAGTGCATTAGCACTTCGGAAAATTGAAAAACTGTCCAAATCATGTCATTGCAACATCACACGTAAGTAGTGGTTGTGTTTTTGTGGCAGCTGCTATTGATAACTTCATTTAATGATATCTTGAATCAAAAAAGTCCAGTAACTGTAATTGAATGAGTGCATATTTACACATTTATAAATGTATTGCAGTTCCAGTTAAAATGTTATGTATTGAAATGGTATGTATGGTTATATAGAAATGCATTATAAGCAGTTCTGAATTTTACTTATGGGCTACCCCAAACCACCACCCCCTAAATTCTGTCACCTGCAGGAACTTCCTAATTGTGACAGTGACTTCCTTTGGCAGCGCACCCTGCTAATCACGGCCAGACAGACAGTCAGAGTTCGAGGTGTTTTCTCTCCCTGACACTGACAATCTGCTTGTGATAGCAAAGAGTTTCACTGGGGAAGCCACTCTCCTGCTCTAAAGGCCCCCATACACTATGCAATTTTCGGCCGATTTCAGCCCTTTGGGCCGATAAATCGGGTGAAATCGGACCAAAATCGCATGTGTTTGACATCTGATCTGATGCGCGGTCCCGCGTGCATCGGATCGGATCACGGTGTCGGACCTGCTTTTTAGCACCCACGATGTTCAGATCCGATATATCTTTATATACAGCTAGCAGCGCCCCCCCCCTGCATTGACGGCTCCCGGCGGAGGTAGTGCAGGCGGGGACCGCAGGCGTCGTAGAGCAGAGACCGTCGGCGCGGCGGGAGAATAGAAAGAAATCCTATTCAAAAGACCGGGCAGCCGCTCAGCAGCCGCCCAGTCTTTTGAATAAGATTTCTTTCTTATTCAAAAGGTGCTCCGGTGCCTTGCACCGGCCCTGCATGTACTTCTGAATCAGCCCCACAGTGTGATTACAGCACAATATTATGCTCCACAAAAATGACTTTCGATATCACAGCCCATGGCCCAGGCTTGCTGGGGGGGCCCGGCGATGGTCCTGGTCTGACCCCCTCCATCCCTCCTGGACGGCAGAAGCAGCACACACGTACAACATGACAGCAGGCGAAGCATGAGTGTCTCACTGACAGCGTGAGAGCTCATGCTGAGCCTGCGCTCCACAGCACACACACTGTAGGTGTGCCCCTGCTGCTGCTGCTGAAGGTGCGTGGGAATAAAATTACACCCAACCCCCCCCCCCCCCCCCCCCTGACATTAGAGGGTTTCAAAATTTGTGGGGCATGGCCTAATTGCGGGAGGTGCCCATGCCTCCTGCAATTAGGCCACACCCCCAATTTTACCCGGGCCCGGCATTCCTCTTGGCTGCCCTGGCTAGAGGTGCAAACAGAAATGATCTACCTGCTGCCTCAGAACTGATATTGGGTGGCTGTAGTTGAATAGCATCATTCATACACTTTACTTATGAGCACAGATTGTACAACTCAATCTTTGGCTAATAGAATCTGCTCCAGAGTATCACTATGGGCCTTATTCTGGTTCACTCTCAGAGGTAAATTCCTTCTCAAATGGACAAAACCATGTGCACTGCAGGTGGGGCTGATTTAACATGTGCAGATAGAATTAGATTTGGGTGGGGTTTTTCTTTAAAGTGAGATCTATATTGCAGTGTAGAAATAAAGCAGTCAGTATTTACCCTGCACAGAAACAAAATAACTCACCCAAATCTAATTCTCTCTGCACATTTTATATCTGCCCCCCCCCCCCCCCTGCAGTGCACATGGTTTTGTCTATTTGAGATGGAATTTGCCTCTGAGAGTGAACCAGAATAAAGCCCTGCATTTTTGGAATGCAGGAGGAAATCAGGACACATAGAGGACACCCATAAGACTGGAGAGAGACTATACAGATAGTGCCTAGATCAGACTCAGCACTGTGAGGCAGCCAGGGCTTAAAGTGGTCCTGGAGAGGTGGTAGAACTCTGTTCCCCAAACAATGACCACCACCCACCCCCCTCCTCCCCATTAGGCAGAGCCTAGACCAGTGCCAGGGAATTTGAGCCCTACCACCCATAAAGGGATAATGGTATCACAATCATATACACATTACACCACATGTAGCGTCCTTGATTCATAATAAACCACATAGTATTGCCCCTTATACACATAATGTCCACAGTTGTTCATCTTAACTTTACATTACATACGCCGTACCAGAAGAAGAAGCCGCTGGGACAGGCTTTTCTGTTGGAATTACTTTTCAGGACTGTGGTAGAGGTGGAACTCAGTTCCCCCTACCATTAGAGGTGGTGGAACTCAGTTCCACCACGTTCCCACTCACTTTAACCACTGGAGGCAGCCATTCCCAGATAGATCACTGGTTGTCTGAAGATATTCGTAGTGTACAGAAAGATTTGAATGTTGTATCAATTCATGGATAATAGCAAAATAAAGTAACACATTATTATTTCTCCTTCTATGCAATACATGGGTCACTTCCTGTATGCCATTTATAAATAGCTGCTAGCTACATTTGCCTACAGTGGCCTGACAAATGTCATTTTAATAGACAAATGTAGTCTCAAAATTGACACATTGAGGATTTGCACGTGGAGGGGACAGCACACAACAATTTGGTACAATGCTCCAATGATTATATATAATAAGCCTAATTGTTTCTGCCATCAAAGTATAAATATAACAAATCACATGAAGGCTTTTACAGTCACAGTATCACCACAATTCACCCAATCCTCACTCCCATTGATTAAATGTCATATTTGAGAACTCTTTTCATTCTTTTCTTTTTACCATCATAGTCACACATATTGACTTTTCCTTCTGGGTAATACGCATAAAATGTATACATTTTGCTGCCTCTCCATTTGTAAAATGCTCTTTCCCCATATTTATTGCTGCAGACTTTCGCCTAACAGTTATGCTTTGTATTCTTAAATGCTTAATATTGTGTTTTATTATTCTTTATTTGTATCAAATCAACATACTCGGCAGTATTGCATATTGTATATTCTATAATGCTGTAAACAAGCAAAAGACTGGCGAGTATGTTGATTTGATACAAATAAAGAATAATAAAACACAATATTAGCGGACTGATTATGTATAGATGGTCGACCACTGATGGTCGATAGTAAGTAGGTCATCACCTAAGAATGGTAATTATGCACTAGGTTGACATTGACAGAAGGTCGGCTCAAGTAAAAGGTCAACATGAACATGGTAGACACAGGAAAAGGTGAACACTAACAGGTGCAGTGTGAAAGGCAAATGCCAGGTTATTTGACCAAATTCATGCCTAAAAGGTCACTGATTGGTAGACTCAGGCTTAGAATTGATTTTTTTTGCTAATTCCTCTTAATTGTTAGTAGATTAATAGATTTTAGTTCACAATTTAGTTCTACTCTTTACCATATGGCTGACACACACAGGGCCGTCATCAAGGGGGGTACAGGGGATGCATCAGTAACGGGTTGAAGGGTAGACTAGTAGGTACTGCTGGAGACAGGAGAGAGGAGCAGCAGAACAATGATCACACAGGATCTTCAGTATCTACGCTGGTGTGCACTGACCCATAGCATGTTGCTGCTGTTACTTGTAAGGGTTAAGGTGCCCACACACGCACCGATCCCGACAGTGCAATGCTATACTATGGGGTGCGCGCTCCAGCGGCACCCCATCGCACAGTACAAAAAGTATGTGCTGCACATACTTTTTGTACTAGCTTTTTCTAGCATAGGATCGCATCGCATGCACATCGTATGCACAAGGCATACTGTGCTATGTGTGCTAGTTAAGCCCACAATGCACGCCGGGATCGGTGCGTGTGTGGGTACCTTAAGAATTCTTGTTATCAATCTTTCTTTAGTAAAACACATTTGTGTAACCAGAGAATCTGGAGTCTGTAATGGTTTGGTTAATGTTATAATATTATGGAAAAAACACCACATTCAATAAATATAGGTGGGGCCTAAAAGTTGTAGAGTCTAGTATTCACAATAAAATAACAATTAATATACCAAAAACATACTTATGGATACATTCACAAAATTGCATTTGGAATTTATTTCATAGGCATCACATCAATTATGTACTGTATTATACTGAGAAGGAAAGATAAGTAACAGCAAATGTATAGTTGCAAACAAGAAACCACATATTGCACATACTGTAGCAATGTTAGGAACAAAACTTTCCAAAAGATATTGTTACTAATGTTATATAGAGATATCTCGCAATAACAAGTATTTAAGCATAGACCAACCCATATGTGAACCTAGACATACCATTTAAGCAGAGGGCAACACACACCTTTGACAGCATGTGCTTCGCATGGGGTATCCTACTGTAATCTCTCTCATTCTAGATTTTAATAGTAGGCAAGTATTCTCTGTCTCCGGGCCTGCACACCATTCCCAATAATGTACACGAATGTACACCTAAATCACAAAGTTACATGCAAGAAGCTGGTGAAACGACTTGATACTACTAGTACACGTCAGCACAATCGTTTTCAGACAATGAGCCTGTTTCTGGTTCACTTGCAAAAGCAAATTCACTCTCTATTGGACAAAACCATGTGCACTGCAGGTGGGGCAGATGTAACGTGGAGAGAGTTAGATTTGGGTGTTATTTTGTTTCTGTGCAGAGTAAATACTAGCTTCTTCATTTTTACACTGCAATATAGATCTCAGTACAAACCCCATCCAAATCTAACTCTCTCTGCACATGTTACATCTGCCCCATCTGCAGTGCGCATGGTTTTGTCCATTAACCATTGAACCAGAATCATGCCCAATATGTGGACCTCAGCTGCTGTTATATTTTAAGGACATACTGTGGAGCGATACACAGGGGAGGCGTGGCCTGGAGGAGCATGGAGTAGCAGCTGCACACGCTAAGCTGCAGCTCCCACAGACCATCCTAGGATGATATCCTGAGCCCTAGAGAATAAAGATAAACTCCCCCATCAGGGAACCAGAAGGCACGGATACCTGCGGGAGTGCTGCTGGCGCTGTGACGTGGAGCGGTGAGGCGGCCGCTTGAGAGGAAGCCGGCGGAGATAACGCTGGGAACCAGTGCCCCAGTCCCTGAGTGTGGGGAATAAAGATACAGGCGGACCTGAGCATCCGGTGACGCCGTAGCTGTACTTCCGGCCGCTACACGTTGTGGAGACGGAGGGACAGAGTATCTACTGAGGCTGCAGAACGCTGCTGTGATCCCTGCCACTAGCCGCTCGAGGTGGAGGAAAAGAGTAGGGGAGGAGGCGTAAGCAAGGACTGAATCCTCTGTCGGATAGTGCAGTGGACGTGCTGCAGAGCAGAGGATAAGGAGACTATTGTGCCCCGGCTACACACTGACTGCAGCCTGTGGATGTGTGGAACTTAAAGTGTGAACAACCTTACCTCAAAGAGTTGCTGTATATTGCTGAGTATATACTGGTTGAAACATCTTCTCTTGATACACCTGGCTCATTACCTAGGTTGCATGCCTCTGACTTGTCTATCTGCAGTAGAGGATATGGAGGATTATTGCTCCCCGGTTAAATACTGACTGTACTCTGTGGATGTGTGAAACCCAAGGTGTATGCATCCTGTCTTCTAAGAGCTGCTGTATATTATAGTGTACACACGGGTGAAACATCTTTACCCGAGATATTTAGGCTCCATACCTGGGCTGCATGCCTTTGATTTGTCCATCCGCAACAGAGGACCAGGAGCTATTTCTCCCCGGCTATATACTGACTGCACGTGGTGGATGTGTGAAACTCAAAGTGTGTGCACATTGATTTCTAAGTGCTGCTGTACATGCTGTGTACATACTGGTTGTACTCTACTGGGCATACCCAGGTTCCAGAGGGCGCAGTGCACCTAACGGTATATGAAAATTCTGTAAACCGTATATAAGTCCCACTAGCAGTATTGTGCAATATATTAACAGACTAAGGGAACACTGTTAATTGAATATCCTCACCTCCACCTCACTCCTTAATGAGAGGAAGTACAAACTTTGCATAAACCATCCGGTCCATTCTGAATGATGGTGAAAAAAACCGCAGCGGAGGCGGCGGCGGCAGCTAAACTTGAAAAGTACGCACGCAACACCCAGACCTCCAAAATGGCGTCCCAGAGTGTACCTAGCTCACCCTCCTCTCGAACAGAGCTAGAGGACTCAAATACAGAACCAGTGCAATCGACACAACAGATCTTACAAGCAATTAATGCCTCAGAGCAACGTGTAACAGAAAAGATCGGCCAGGTCCAAGTAGATGTTTCTCTGCTGAGACAAGACATACAAAATATCAGGGAAAGGGTGCAAGAAACAGAACACCGTATCTCACAAGTAGAAGATACTACCGCTCCCTTAATGAAAAGGGTAGAGACCCTTCCCCAACAAATGGTGAGCATCCAGTCTAAGATGTCGGATATGGAAGGGAGAGCCAGACGGAATAATATCCGCATTGTCGGACTCCCGGAGAGGACGGAGGGGTCCGACCCAGAAAAATTCATTGAACAATGGCTCATGAAAATATTCCTAAAAGAATCGTTCACGCAGCAATTCGCTATTGAAAGAGCGCATAGGATACCATTGAGACCATTACCTCCAGGAGCTCCGGCAAGAACTCTAATAGCCAGATTACTGCACTATAAAGATAGGGACACCATCATGAGACTGGCACGAGAGAAGGGTACAGTCATGTATGACAACCATAAAGTAGCATTCTACCCAGACTTTGCTACGGATGTACAAAAAAGTAGAGCCGGCTTCATACAGATTAAGAGACACATGCGAGATCTGGACATAAAATACTCAATGGTATTCCCGGCAAGACTGCGAGTAATCCATGAAAATGAAACTCACTTTTTCTTAAATCCAAAAGACGCCGAGGACTGGCTTGAGAAAAAAAATATAAGAAAGCCTGATGCCCGAAATTAAAATCTGATGGGGGAGGAAGTCTGAGAAAGGAGAGAAAACGGCATAATTTTTTTTTTTTTTTTTGCCGTTAAGAAATAATAGGGAAGACATGGATACAAATGTGGGAGCCTCCTTGTGCTAATATAGCCATGGGAACTAGTAGGTTCCTTTACTCCCGAAGGGGAATATAGCTTGGTGTATGTTGAGTGTAATGGGAACTAGGTATACCTTAAGGGTTGAGGCTATACAGGGTGGGCTAGGGTGGGGGGATGGGTTGTTATATGTATTGTATTGGTATGTAAAAATGTTTTTGTGTAAAACAGGTCAATTGAAAATAATTTCTAACAATGTGCATAGGGTGACCGACATAAAATGGGATAAATCAGTCCATGTTTGGAGGGGTTATTATGTGCCTAGTAAATGCTGTAAAATGTATGAAATATGGTGGGTGGAACAGACAGGAGTGTATATATGGCTGAGCAGCTAAAAGGGATAGGTTTCCGGAGCTGGAACGTCAGGGGACTGAACAATAAAATAAAAAGAAATCTAGTGATGTCGCAGCTCAGGAAATATAAAGCAGATGTTGTATGCCTCTTAGAAACACACTTGTATGGGGATAAAACCAAGTCACTTAATAAATCATGGGTGGGTACATCGCTCCACTCTACATTTACCAACAATGCTAGAGGTGTAACGGTGCTTATAAGGAAATCCATAAAATGTCAAATAGAAACTAGTGTTATTGACCCCCAGGGTAGATTTGTCTTCCTAAAAGCTATCATAAATTTTAAACCTCTAAATATTTTGGCAATTTATATTCCCCCCCTTATAATAATGAGGTAATGAGGCAGATAATGTCATTTATTGCAGGATCCCCCGACACACCAGTAATATGCATGGGTGACTATAATAACATAATGAGCAATGAACTTGATAGGTGGAAGGCTAATAGAAGTCAAATGAAACCCCCAGATAAAATCCAAATGACTGCATTCTCGAAATTAACACAAGAAATGGGCCTAGTAGACATATGGAGGGTCAGGAACCCAGATGTCCTTCAGTTTACATGTTATTCCCCTACGCATAACACCTTCTCCCGAATAGACCTATTTCTGATATCTCCCTCCCTTGCCCCTGCTATAATTAAAGTAGAACATCTATCTAAAGGAATATCGGATCACTCCCCTATATGTCTCACCATTGATCTGAATCAGGAACGGGGTAAAACAACGTGGAAATTAAATCCATATTGGCTAGAGGTAATAGACAAAAATAAAGAAATGCAGACAGAATGGGAAAATTATATGGAGGATAATAAGATGCATTATAACCTAGGAATACGCCATGATGCTCTGAAAGCTGTACTAAGAGGCTCCTGTATTAAAAAAATAGCAGAAATTAAGATAAATAGCAGAAAAAAAGAGAAAGACCTAGAAACTAAATTCCAGCAGTTGGAAGCCGCCTATATTAACTCTAGGACATTGGGTAACAAGACAGAAATGATAGATGCAAAAGAGGAGTGGGTAGAATATTTGTTTAATAAATCTAAAAGGAAAATGCAATTCAGCAGGCACTGTCAGTACTATCAATCGGAAATAGGGGGCAGTCAACTAGCCTACCTTGCTAAAGATGGAAAAAGCTGTAATGTAATTTCTAGCATTAAAAACCAGCAGGGCAATATATGCTACACAGGGAAAGAGATAGCAGAGGTGTTCCGCAAGTACTATGCTGACCTATATGGATCTAGAGAGAAATGTACATATACGGAACTTCAGGAATATCTAAAGCACATTATAATGCCCTCTCTGACGATAGAAGATGCGGGTATGTTAGAAGCTCCATACACCAAAGAGGAAGTGGCGGAGGCCATCTCCTCCCTTCCCAATGCGAAAGCACCGGGGAGGGATGGTATTCCCACAGAAATATATAAAAAGTATGCAGACTTTTTTGTACCATATTTGACAGATTTATTTAACTCATTGTTAGAATGGGGCTCCCTTCCCCCTACGATGTTGGAAGCGGTTATTATTTTGATATTGAAGAAGGAAAAGGATCCTATCTTTCCAGATTCATATAGGCCAATATCGCTATTAAATACAGACGCAAAGATATTGGCCAAGATAATAGCCATTAGATTAAATAGGGTGATTGAGTCCATAGTGCATATGGATCAGGCTGGTTTTATGCCAGGTAGAACCACTACCCAAAATCTGCGTCGTCTGTTCTGCCACCTACAAGGGGAGCAGAGCGGAGAGACGGAGGCCTTGGTTGTGTCTCTGGACGCAGCCAAGGCCTTCGATACGGTAGACTGGGACTACTTATGGGCAGTTCTACAGAAACTGGGATTTGGGCCTCGATTCATCAAATATATCCAGATGCTGTATACATCCCCACACGCAATGATGTCGGTAAACGGATATATTTCAGAATCCTTTGAACTCAGGAGAGGAACTCGGCAGGGATGCCCGCTATCCCCCGCCCTGTTTGCCATGGCAATCGAGCCATTGGCAAGTAAAATAAGGTCAGACCCAGATATCAGGGGAATCTCGATAGGTGAAAAGGTAGATGTTATAGCACTTTACGCCGATGACATGCTAATCTTCTTGCAAGAACCAGGGAAGTCTCTCCAAACAATGCTAGATCAAGTAAAAGGGTTTGGGAGAGCATCAGGGTTGTGTATTAACTGGGACAAGTCGAGCATGCTCCCAATATCAGGGAGGATACCTGAGGAGTATCGCGACCTGTACCTGTTGAAATGGACCCTTAAATTCAAGTATTTGGGCATTTGGATAACCCCAAAAATGCATATGTTTGCTCAGTTAAATGTAGAGCCAATTACAGCTTGGTTTAAGGAAAAGGTACACATATGGAAAAAACTCCCAATTACAGTTACTGGGTGCATAAATATGATCAAGATGGCAGTACAGCCAAAATATCTATATGTCTGTCAAAATTCACCTATATATATCTCCAAGGCAGTATTTACACATATAGAAAAAACCATACTCTCATTTATCTGGAAAGATAAACAAGCCCGTGTTGCAATCAGAACCCTATATAAACCAAAAGAAAAAGGAGGATTATCATTGCCAAACTTTAGGAACTATTATATGGCTTCACAATTGGCACATGCCCAGGGATGGGTTAATAATAACTTGGACCAAACTACCCAGGCCCTCTTTGAAAAGCAGATGGGTCAGTGGGAATCTCCAGTTCACTTCTTGCTGTCCGGATGCCCCCTAAAAGGGATTCATCCAATGCTTCGACAGCTGGCATTGATCTGGAGACAGGTGCATGAGATGGGGGAATGGAGGGGAATAGAAGCCCAATGTCCCATATGGTTTAATAGGAAATATAAAGAGCTTGTAAAAATATCAGTAGATAATATATGGAAAAAGTGTGGTATAGTGGAAATGGGACAATTGTATGATAATGATCAATTTAAACCATTTAGTCAATTAAGTATTGAATTTAATATACCAAATAAACAATTTTTTAGATATCTCCAGCTGCGACATGCCATATATAAGCAATTCGGAGGATACACTTTAGAGACCTACACATCTCCCATTAAAAAAATGTTACAAACTATGAATAGGAGGTCGCAGGTTTCAAAACTATATGCTAACATAAACTCGAATCAACACTCTGAGATATTAGAAAAATTAAAGAACAAATGGGAAATGGATATAGGCCGCTTGTCAACAGAAAACTGGAAAAGCATACTGAGGTCAATTAAATACGCCACAAGTAGCATTAGATACCAGCAGATATATTTTTATGTCCTCCACAGGGTATATCGTACCCCAATGATGCTATATAAGGCAGGTATAAGGGACAATACTAGATGCCCAAAATGCACCATGGAAGGAGCAGGGTTCTGGCACCTTATATGGGAATGCTCTAGAGTACAGATGTTTTGGGAGGAGGTATGGAATGATATCAGACTTACTGCCCCAAATATAGTACAGTGTGGCCCCAGGGCATGTCTTTTTGGACTAGAGCTAGGAGGAAGCAATGAAACACAATTATATCAGTATATTATCACTTTGACGACCTTGGCAAAAGTGATCATTGCACGAACTTGGTTCGCAGCGAATCAACCGGATATAGTAAAATGGAGAGCCTTGGTGAGAGATGTGATTAGACACGAGAACCATATGCATTATACAAGAAATACGATGACTAGGTTTCATGATAAATGGGATAGATGGCGGAACTCCAGACTACATAAAATAAATGATGAAGAAGAAGAACAGCGATATGATGGGCATTGACTCATTCAACATAAGAACAGGGGTAAGGAAAGAGGGAGGGGGGAGGGAGCGGTAAAATGGAAAATAATACATGCTCACAAAGTATATATATATAAAAAAAAAAAAAAAGTGCACAAAAATTACATATGTCAAATATGTTTAAGATGGTTTTTACACATTAAATGCACAGACTAATAAATAAAATTAAATTAATAGAAATGAATTTATACACGAGTAAACACTAAAGTAAATAGGTACAAAATTTAAATATATAAATAAAGTCTTTTTCACAAGTAAATGCACTTGAAAATTACACTATAAAACCTGGTATATAAAGGGTTAGTAATTGATTTAATAATAATGTGTTGCATGAATCAATGCCTAATTTAAAAACGAATTTAAAGGAAAGGAAAGAAGGAAAGGGGAGGAAAGGAGAAAAAAAGGAAAAAAAAGGAGAAAGAAAATAAAAATCCCGAAATAATGATAAAAAGTGGACTGTATCAATAAAGAATGCTAGGAGGAGTATGCGCGGTGAAATAATGTATTGTAATTGATCAATGACCTGTAATTGTTATTGTCTAAATGTACGTTAGTCATGTAAATGTAGGAATTGTGATTTGTAAGTGTATGTTTGTGATATTATTTATGTCTTTCTTTTTGTATTTGCTTTTTTTTTTTATATACAAAACCAAATAAAGAATTTTAAATTTAAAAAAGGACATACTGTAATGAAGATAACATTGACAACGGCATGAGAAATCTCTTTGCATAAAACCAGAATTACAGTATTTAAGTAGGGATTTAATACAACAAATAAATCAATTCTGTACATACAGAAAATGCAAACCTTTATAGTAAATGTTATGAAAAATACATACTGTACATTGGAATTGAAATAAGTGTCTCAAAAGCAGGAAGCAGCATTGTGGATAAGATAAGAAAAAGAGGAAGCAGGAAAATGAAAAACATCTTATTTGCCACCAAAGTTAAAAGAATATTACTGACAAGATCAGCATTTGCTAAAATGTGTGCTTGATAAAAGGTTAGGATTTGAAGTCTCTATATATAGTTTTTTTTTTTTGGAAGCAAACATATGGCGCTTCTCAGGCTTTATGTATAGAAACAGCAGAATGTGTGCAGGAACGAAACAGGTCATTTATTTGTTTGAAGATATACTGTATAACTATTTGGATGCTTACTTAGCCTTAATAGGTCTGATTATAGTAGTAGTATTGATGAAAAGCTGTAATTGATGTCTATTCATTTCTATTTCTTTGTCAAATATATTGCTTTGTATAGGTCGTCGTTTTAATAAATACATTGCTTTATGACTCCTGAGCTTTTCAGCAAGTGAAGTTACAGTATTATCATTATTTAGAGTTGTTTATTTCTGTTGCCTGGGATACAGTACATATCTTGCTCCCTGTAATAAAAGGGCATAGCATGACTGTTTCATATATCAGACAATGGAAATGAAAAACTATGGCTTATTTAATTAAACATGGCTGAAACAAAACAGTCAGAAAGGCTACTAATAAGCAGTGATGGCAAACCTTGACACTCCAGCTGTTGTTGAACTATACATCCCAGCATGCCCCGCATCAGTTTTAGCATGGCCAAATAGCAAAACTGTAGCAGGGCATGCTGGGATGTGTAGTTCAACAAAATCTGGAGTGTCAAGGTTTGCCATCACTGCAGTAGGACAACCTAATCAATCAAAGTTATATCATCTATATATAGGTCTAGTGTCCGTGTGTCTCTGAAAAACTGCCATCGGTTGGCAGCAAGTGAAACTACATCTCTTTCTCTCTCACACATGCACAAACACGGGGTAGCAGACTAGCTTTCGAAGCATTTTCTTCAAGTAGGCTTGCTAGTATAAGAATAAATTCCCATCTTGAAATAAATAAAGTTGGCCAATAAAGTTGATTCTAATTAACTGCATCTTGAAAAAATAATGAAAGGAGTATGAATATAGAGAGTATGCTACGCTGTAGATGAAGGAGAACAATTAAATGTAAGATGTTTAAATGAATTATACAGTATGTGTTGCTGATTCCTGACGCAGCAGATTAGTTATGATTGCCCAAAAAAGCATGCATTACATAGTATGTATGGGACAATGCACAGGAACACAAAATCAGTGTTGACAATGCTTTTAATAAGTAGACTGTATGCTCGTGGGCAGCATTCCACTACAAATCCATACTATAGAGCCTGCGGCTTTCTCTGAAGATCTAGATGCTGCATAAAGCAACAGAGTGCCCTATTAACCAGAGTTCTAGATCACAGCTTTCATTGTATTGCAGACTACTACTGTATTAGGTAGGCTGTGATAGTTTATCTTCTTGAGGAGCATCCTGTCTACATTGTCATGTGATTCAGCAAAACGTTCAATAAAATTCCTATTGGAAAGTTTATGCTCCCTCTAGGATCAAATTACTGAGTGGATAGGGTCTTAATTTCTCTATGAGCAAATACAGTATATTGTAATGTTTTTAGTTTTTAAAATACCTAAACTGTGTGCCGTGGCACCCTATGATGCCTTGTGGGACTTGCAGGTGCGCCCTGGGTTGGTGATCCAGGACCAATTTATGTCATTTATGTCCAATATAATAGTCAAATTGTGGACAAACAGAAGTGAATACTGTCCATTACCACATAACTGACCATAAGGATGAGATAAACACAATTTTTTTTAA
Organism: Crinia signifera; assembly: GCF_055691185.1. NCBI lineage: Eukaryota > Metazoa > Chordata > Amphibia > Anura > Myobatrachidae > Crinia > Crinia signifera. The sequence goes on from NC_139221.1 coordinate 110,615,201, forward strand.
CTTAATATTTGTTTCTGATTTTCTCAGTGAGAAACCTTTAGCCTAGGGGTGCCGGGAAAAAAATTCTGATGCTTCAAGGTGCCGTGATTCAAAAAGTTTGGGAACACCTGACCTAACATATTCTTTGAAGTCATATATCATCAGTAGCACCACAGAAATCACACACTGCTTTTCTTCACGTAATTTAAAAAAGAAAAAATTAAAAAAATGTTGTTACAAAATTCCTTTTCCTTTTAGAACCGGCTCAGTGGAAGCATTATACTTATCAAGAGAAAGATAAAATCACTATCAGAAACTGATTTTTACTCAATTTACGGTACTCTTTACCTAGAACGGCGCCCGTCGTGGTGATCGCGGGTACATTTATGTATGGCCGCGACGCGACCGACGCGATGCCCGCGATTTCCCATTGAAACCAATGTTATACATGAAAATCGTGTCGGTCGCGTCGCGGCCGGCCATAAATGTACCCGTGATGCCCGCGACGCGATGCTCACGATTTCCCATAGGAATCAATGTTAAAAGGCGCGATGGACCCGATTTTACTGTTAAATGCCTCAATCCACCCGATTTGGCCATAGGAATCAATGTTAAATGGGCCACAGAGCCCATTAACCCTTAAATGTCCCCCCAAATTTTTAACGCCACCCCACGATCCACGTCAACCCGAAGCGTGGCGAGCGCAGCGAGCCCGCGAGGGGCGGCGGTACGCGTCCTCCGACCTTTTCATGCCCTACTATCCACTAGGGCGTGGTGTGAGAATATAATAGTGTGGCGAGCGCAGCGAGCCACCGAGCCCGAAGCGTGGCGAGCGCAGTGAGCCCCGCGAGGGGACGCGGATACCTTCACAGTTATGCGCGTCCCCTCGCGGGCTTCACAGGTGTCCGTGGCGACGCGGACACCTGTACAGCCCGCGAGGGGACGCGTCTACCTGTGAAGGTATCCGCGTCCCCTCGCGGGGCTCGCTGCGCTCGCCACGCTTCGGGCTCGGTGGCTCGCTGCGCTCGCCACACTATTATATTCTCACACCACGCCCTAGTGGATAGTAGGGCATGAAAAGGTCGGAGGACGCGTACCGCCGCCCCTCGCGGGCTCGCTGCGCTCGCCACGCTTCGGGTTGGCGTGGATCGTGGGGTGGCGTTAAAAATTGGGGGGGACATTTAACGGTTAATTGGCCCTATTTGGGCTGTGTGACCCATTTTACATTGATTTCTATGCCCAAATCGGGTCCATTGAGGCATTTAAGTGTAAAATCGCGGTCAATCAGGCTTTTTAACATAGTTCCCTATGGGAAAATCGCGGTCATCGCGGGCATCGCGGCCATCCCGATTTACCCGCGATGCCCGCGATTACCGCGATGACCGCGATTTTTACCCACGACGACCGCGATTTCAATCGCTGGCGCCGTTCTAGGTAAAGAGTACCCAATTTACTTTAAGCAGCAAATCCTGTCATCCTGGGTTTACTGAGAGCTGTATATTTGTGAAGCTAAATACACACTGGAGCAACCAGCAATCGGATAGATTTAAGGGACTATTTAACAAAGCCTGATTCCCCATACACAGTACAGGTCGGGTCCCGTCCCCGTCCCCCCCCCACACCCCTTTTTTCATACTTATCTCATCCCCCGATGTCCACAGCGATCTCCGTGATCCTGTCTCCAGTCCCAGGGGTGCATTGCCTAAGTGTGTGGGTGTGACGGTGATGTCACCGGCGCACCCACAATGCACCCCCTGGGACTGGAGATGCCGCTGAAGAGGATCTTAAAGGACGCCGGGGGGCACTCATGGTCCAGAGCATTTCAGATGAGGGATACTCAACCTGTACTCTATTTAATGAACAACTGAACTTAATTTGCATACCTAGTTCACATGCAAGGTCATCTGGTTGACCATGCAACACAGCCATTGTAGCCCTGCCCACCGCTGTACAATGCCTGTGTTACCGGCATTGTAAGGTCATCTGGTTGACCATGCAACACAGCCATTGTAGCCCTGCCCCCCGTGTACAATGCACGGGGGGGGGGGGAATGATGCTGCAATTGTGCTGGACAAACCCCCAATAAATGCATTTCCCTCATCACTCCTCTCCTATCCCACCACCTTTTCATCACGCCAGCAGCTCCGCCCCCTGCCTCACGGAGCTGGTTTGCCTCCCAGCCAAAAAGTAGGCAACCCTGGTGTACCCGGCTCAAGACAGGATTTGAGGCACAAGAACAGAGACAATATACAGTACTAACAAAAACACTGTCATGTTAACAATCTATATATTCATTTTGTAACTACAATTACTACTGAAACTTTACAAATTATTGCTCAATGCAAAGCAAAACTAGTTATTATGGCCATATGGCTGAATCCCTCAGAAATCTATTAGTTAGGCTACAGTAATCCACAAATGGTGCTTTCTTCAAAAAATCGCAATGTTCCGTTGAAAGTTCCACCACTGCAACGATACAAATATTACAATATTGGATAAATATCCTAACATGAGTAAACCCGTTTGCATTGCAGATTATCAACTACAGAATAAGTTAAACGTTTCCTTCAGTTCTGTCCACCCACAAAATAGTTGTTTTATATTATAGGCCAAAAGTGGAAGTTTTGAACAGTCATCTGTCACTGCATCCTTGTGTCACTTAGATAATTACACTGCACTCAGTTTATAGACAGTGTGTCATTGTCCTATGGCCTCAGCTTGTCACAGAGGTACCATGACTAAACCCTTTTTCCAATCCAAATGCAACAATATGTAGATAACAGATCCTTAATTGGTTGACTGAGTTGCACTTGTGTGAATGTAAATCAGGGGTGAAGAACCTCAGGCCCGGCTGGTCTGAGTGGCCCACCCACCCGCTTTGACGGTAGTCAAGTACAGGGGAATTCTTGCGAGTGGTCGGTAGTTCTCGCGAGATTCCTCTTAATCAACAGCAGCAGGAGACTGTCAGTCCTAGTCAGCGGCAGCCGCCGGAGCATGGGACAGCTGCAGCAGGACAATTTGTAAGATACATTTTTACATGTGGCCCCCGAAGGATTTTTTCCCCATACAAACGGCCCTTGGCACAAAAAAGGTTCCCCACCCCTGATGTAAATTATGCTACCACTGTAACTGCTGACAGAATGTATATAGTGCAGCTGAAAAAATGTGATGCATTCTTCAGACAGCTGCAGTGCACCCCTTTGCTGCCAAAACCAAATCCCATTAGTCTCTGCTTGGTGGGTGAGAACGTTAGAAGGGGCTTGGGAACATTGGAAGGGGGGGTGGGAACATTGGAAGAGAATTCCCTGTCACTATTGCAAGGCTGGTGACAATCCAATGGCTTAAAAAACACTTGGCACGCCCCCAGCATGACATGAAAAAGGGGCAGAGTGTAATGGGCCCCATACATTAGGAATTAATTGTGATTACTGATGTATGGGGCCCATAACACACAGCCATGCTCTCTGATAATCTGCACATTCAGATGCCAAATCCCACATCCCAAATGTTGGAAATTCTGCTGTAGATGCTGTAACTCAGTCATAGGACTCAGTTCAATGTAATTAATCTGTAAAATACAAAGCACTCTGAAATAGTAAAACATTATATAAGAAAGTTTATCTGCATTAAAATAAAAGTTTACAGCTGTACTATCCTATACTATCAGAGATAATTACTGACCTTTTCTAGACAATAGCTGCCACATGTCACTACCATATAGTTTTAATGATAACTGTTCCTGGCACATTTTGAAAAATAACCTCACCTCTTAGGGGAAGAGTAGTTACTGTAACTCAATTAACAAAGTCCCTGTGATGTAGAAGCGCATGTTGACAGCATTAGAATTGGCAGCTAATGCCGCATGTCTGGGAATAAAATGCACTGCAATAATTTATGAGAACACTATACCCAGGCAATGTTGCTGTAATTATTGAGATAATACTTTCAGCGCCTATCACGGATACTCATTTTAAGATCATGTTTGATTTGCGGTTATCTTTGTAGAAAGCAATGCCTTGTTGCCTCGAAATGAGATGGGAAACTTTACCCTGCATCTTTATAACTCTAGCTCATTAAATCCTCTGAGGGCCTACTTAGACAGGTAAATCATCTTTATCAGGCCCTAAAAAGGTTCACTGTCAGATTGTTTTAAAACCATTAAAATTCATCCAAAAGTCATCTCATTTTAAAATAGCTCTAGAGACCAAATATGGAGATTATTAATAAAAAAATCAGATATGCAGGAAAATTCTTGTGCATGAATTCACTCTTAAAATGTTAATATATGCATAAGAAAATTGTGTTCTTTAATCTCTTTAGAAACACTTATCACAGAGAACTTCTTAATTCCTTCTCCTGTACTTGGTTTATTAGCTTAAGAAATTATGCTAATAGTTTCCATGCTAATGGTTTGTGGGCTCAAATGACCTTATTTCAATAATGAACAAATTTATGCATTAAATGAAGTCAGCATCTGTAAACCTGACTTAGAGAAACATATTGCAGGATGCCAATTCTGAGAAGAAAAGGCAGCAGGGGGCAATGTATACGCTCCGGCTCACTGAGATCCGTGCACCTACTAGCACATATGCCTGTCAGTCCCCTGACAAAGCCAGCACTAAGGAGGCCTAAGCCCCGTACACACGGTGCCATTCTAGCATCAACGGGAATATGGTTGCTGAGCGACCATATCCCCATGCATACGGGGCGACTGTCACCGGGACCACACTCCCGTGACCAGCCCTGCAGCGGCGAACAGCTCTGGTGAGAACACTGGACCGGACACCCGGCGATTATAGATTTAGCCAGTGTGCTGGATATGAATTACGGCGATAGCAACACGCTGAGCGGAATACCGCTATCGCTATCACTGTGGCCCTACATACACAGCGATGTGGGGGGCATTTTCTGAGCGATGTAGTTAAATTAAGTAACATCGCTCAGAAAATGGCCTGAAATTGCTGCGTGTAGACCCCAGAAGTCTAGTGACGAGAGTCTTTAGATGTAAAGTGAGATGTTCTGGGAGAGACAATTAATGCTGGGCTGAAAGGGTCTATGCAATTGGCATCAGAGAATAAGCATAGAGCAGATATGTAATGTGGCACATTGGCAAAAATTGTACTTTCAAGTCTGGAATTTTATTGTTTGTGCATTCTTGGGCTACCAATGTGCCATGTGAAGAACAGAACAATTCTGTGCAACCATTTCATGTAACACTTAACTACAACAGAACTTTGAAGTAAAACCCAGCCCAAATCTAATTCTCTCTGCACAGGTAACATCTACCCCCCCCCCCCCCCCCCCCCCGCAGTGCACGTTTTTGCCAGAAGTTGTAAACCAGAACAACCCCCCATGTTTTGTATTACTGTACTGATAAGAAAGCTGTGTGACTTCAGACATTAAGTCACTTGACATCCAGCTGCCTTTTTTATGCCTATTTTCTATGCCTATTATCACACCTTAGGTAACGCAGTATCAGTCCCCCTGTCTTGCAAATACCCGTCTTGGCATTCATAATAAACAACATAAAATCAGGTGGTTTAACAGCACCTAAACCCTTATGGGAGGGGCATACTAGAAAGACACAGAGCCATAACTAGGCACTGTGTCCTGTGCCACAAAGAGAATTGGTGCCACGCTCCTTCTCATACATAGGTGCGTGTTAAAATATAGGGCCATGGCTTCACGGGGAAGGGCATGGCAACAGAATAGCATCAATTCACATTACACCACACAGTACTGTCCGCAGGGGCAAATTTAGGGGTCAGGCCGCCCGTAGGCACAACATTTTGGGTGGTTCTGAATGAAAGCCATCCATGAATGTCAATTCATCAGGAAATGGGGGAAATTCTTTGTGCTAAAAACCCCCAATTTGGCACTCTCAAACATTTATAGGTTCATCTGATATCTTCAAACCTGTGTCACAGAACTCCATACAGCATCCAGACTAATATCATTCACTATTTCACGGCTCCTATAAATCACCTTGTAACTTGTAGCCTGCCTTCACCATTTCAGATAAACCACCATATAAGATATAACATACAGTAAGAGGACAGCCCTGGGCTTCAGCCTGGGCAGGGTTAATTCTAGAGGGGGTTAATATTTTTTTAACTAAATACCACATACTTCCATGTCCCAAAAAATTGCACATTTTCGTTACTAAAAATATTGCAGTAAATCCCATGCGAATTCCAACTTTGCCTAAAAAACGCACCCTACTACATTTGCAATTTTCGGCCAAAAATCGCAAATGTGACGTGCAATTTTTTTTAGACACCCCAAAAAAATCGTACCCTATTACATCTTGCCCATAGATTTGCTTGTGTTGATTTGGGGGAAGGGGAACCAAAAACACCAGAACAGAGGAATTCCCTTGTGATAGTTACCCCAGTAGTCCGTTTTACGCTCACAAATGTCTTACCAAGAGCAGGCAACGCTTTGTTTTAACCCTTTTGACTGCCACGTGAATTTGTCAAAAATAGGCCAAGCAAAATTTTTTTTCATTATAATGATCTGTAATTTTTAACTTATATAGGGAACATATAATTCTTTTTTTACAAAATATTTTTTATTTCAATTTGTAAAAATATGAACGATGCTGGCATGCTTAGTAGATATTTTGCACGTCTCTCACAGAGATCTTGGCACTCAAAGGGGTATGAAAACCCGAGCAGCATCTACATGGAGTATAGGGCTCATATTTTTAAGGAATAGCTTTTACCCGACTGAAAATGAATGATTGCAATATATATTTAACATTATGAGTATATTTTATAGATAATAGAAAGGAATTATTAGTTTTATTATTTTTGGCAAAACAGAATATTTTAAAGTTTACCCAGAAGATCGTGTCAGTTTGTCTTTGGAACATGTTGACACTGCTCTGGTTTACAGATTAAAATGATTTGTTTGCGTTCAATCTCAGCTATTTGGTATTTTCTTTGTTTAAATATGTCAGCATTACACATTCATAAGTTATGATAGGAAAGGATGAGAGCAATTCACTAATGCAATAGATAAGGCAGTTTATTTGCTTTATTCAAGTGCTTCATTTATCTCCTGTGGCCAGATTTACAATTTTATCTGATGACATAAAATCGAGAAACTTGTACTTTGTTTACAATGATTTGTTTTTTTTTAGTAACCGCATAATGTTCATGTTAAAGGGGAACTTTTATTGGGCCTGTTTTTATGACTCTTGTTAGGAGTTTACACTGGAACCCTGTTCACTTGGTAGAGTTAACTTTTTGGCTGATTCAGACCTAATTGCAGCGAAAGGTTAGCCCCGCCTCGCCGGAGAAAAATCCCTCCCCAGTGCAAGGCTGTGAAAGGCTTTGCAGGTGTGCGAAGTGGGGGAAATCCATTTCAAGACTTACATTTAGCCTACCAGTAGCACCATATATTGCCTCATTCATTTTATGCCATAGTTGTGCTCTAGTTCACATTATAATATAGAGTGCCACCAGTTCATACCATATTATACCATATTATTTTTGCACCAGTTCACTATATTCCAATTTATAGTGCTGCTAGCTCACATTTTGCCACACAGTACTTCCAGTTCACATCATGCTACACAGAGCCCGGTTTCAGCTAACACATAGCTGGGGGAATACTTCCTAATACAGCACACTCGGTTTTGAGTGGAGATCTTGGCACACTCTGGTCTCTGCATGAAGCAGTGAAGTTTGGCAACCAATCATCTTTGAGGTAACACTTATCAAATGCATTCTCTAAAATTATACAAAGCAGCTGATTGGCTACCATGGGAAACTTCTCCATTTGTTAATTTTTCCACGGTATTATCCCCAGTGTCCCTTTCTGGAAAAGTCCTAATTGTGGTGCTCAATTCCCACCCACAGTTTCACAAAGGCTGTAAACAATTGCTGGGGTTACTTATTAGCTCAGCTCTGTCTGTGAGAGTGAAACATGATTGTTCAAGGTGGATCATATCTGCATGGAGTTTTCTTCAGAGAGAGAGAGATCACCACTGACAAAATGCAAGCATTCGACTCCCCTAACTGGCATGTAGATTTGCCAAGACTGGTGTTGAGAGTGGTTCAGGTGTTCCAGGCTAATGACCTCTCCCACTGGGACAATACACCTTGCATCAGCGACCGCCTCTCTGGTTAATCACAATTGTCCACAATTGACTGTCGACCATCTTTAGGTCAACCCAATGATCCATACCCGCGCTGGTATATATAGTTTTTTGTTTCGTTGGTTATCAGGTTTTGGGCACCCCATTGTATTCCAGCCAGGGCCAGTGCTAGGGGGGCTGGCACCCCCTGCAAACTGAAATATTGCGCCCTTCCTCCATATCCCATATAGTGACAACTTGTGCTACTAAAAAAGCTTTTGTTAGAGTACCTCTTGCCCTGTTTGATTTTTTTGTCACAGTACCCCTTCCCTATATATATTTTTATATATATATATATATATATATATATATATATATATATATATATATATCTTACTAGATTGTAAGCTCCTCCGAGCAGGGCCCTCTTCCCCCCTGTTGTCAAAGCCCTCTTCTCTTCACATTTCACTCACAGCTCTCCTATACTCCAACACTCAGTGACCATCTTCGTCCGCATACTCCTCTCCATCATTGGCCTCAAGCCTCTAGTTCAGGCATTCCCGACCACGGTCCTCAAGGCACACCAACAGTGCAGGTTTTAGTGATATCCAGGCTTCAGCACAGATGGTTTAATCAGAATCCCTCAGGTACTTATTAAGTCACCTGTGGTCAAGCCTGGATATCTACAAAACCTGCACTGTTGGTGTGCCTTGAGGACCGTGGTTGGGAATGCCTGCTCTAGTTGTATGTTAATTGAGTCCTCACTACTTATATTTAAGCTGTAATGTGTATTGATCTGTGGCACTCTTTATTTGTACTCTATTTTTGTTATTTATTCAATGTTATGCCAATCTTTGTCTCCCTGTATTGTTCCTTTGTACAGCACTGTGAAACACTTGTGGCGCCTTATAAATAAAATTATAATAATAATAATATATATTTCCAGGAACACTCAGCAAGCAGTAAGCAATCTGTCAGGGCCTCGTATGTAAAAAAAGAAAAAAAAAAGTTTTGGTCCCTTCCCCCCTTCCAGATAGCCATATAGATAGATAAAATGAGACGTGAAGGGAGGAGCAAGGATGGGAGAGAGGGCCAGATGTACTAAGCTTGAAAAGTGATAAAATGGAGAGTGATAAACTACCAACCAATCATCTTCTACCTGAAATTTTTTAAACACAGCCAGTGATATGGCAGATAGAAGTTGATTGGCTGATGGTTTATCCCTCTATATTTTATCACTTTTCAAGCTTAACAGAGAGAGAGAGGAGGAGAAACGTAAGAATGAGAGAATAGTATCAGGAAGAAAGAGAGAGAAGTGAAAAAGGAAGCTATTGTGAGAGAAAGAGATAGAAAGGGGTGTCAGGGAAAGTGAGGGAATGAGAGGGTGAGGGATCGAGAGATCAAAGATACTGTAGAGAGAGAGAGGAGAGAAGGGGTGTCCAGGAAAGGCAGAGGAAGAGGGGAAAGTGAGAGAATCATGGATAGAGGGGGTGTCAGGAAGTGAGAGAGGAGTGAGAAAGAGGGTTTTAGGAAAACTGCTGGAATGAGTAAGAGACACTCTGAGAGACAGAATAGAGAGTGAAAGAGAGTGTCAGGGATAGTAAGCGATAGAGGGGGAGAGAGTGGGAGTCAGAATGAGAGAGGAGTGAGCATGAGAGAGGGTGTTAGGGAATGTAAAAAAGAGAAAATGAGTGTCAAGGATAGGGACAGATGATGTCAAGAAAGGAGAGTGGCAGAGAGAGAGAGATGGTGTCAGGGAGAAAAAGAGAGGGAAATCCCTCCAACCTCAACAGGAGCCAGATCCTATAGCAGAGAGCACTAATCACAGCAGTAAGCCAGGTGCCCAACAGGCAGACGCTGCTCTCCCTCCTATTCCCATAGTCCTGGCTTCTATGTCACCAGCAGGAGGGGGGCCTATACCTATGGACTGGAAACAATGGAGAAGAGGTGCCTCCTTCATGCAAGGAGCCTGGTGGTTGCTGACTCCAGTGTCTCTGGCAGTTTCACCTCTGCCTCTCTCATATACTAGATACATGGCCTTATACATACACACATCCTTAACCCCTTCAGTGGTGGGGGGTTTTTTGGGAGCGCTCCCCACTGGGCGAGTTTTTTATGGGGAGCGCTCCCTTAAAAAAAAAACACCACTACCTCCCTCGGTCCTGCACTGTCAATCAGCGGCTGCCCGGACCTGCGCCCCCCGCACCGCGTCCCTGTCCCCCGCAGCCGGCTTGTCATAAGCCAGTGCCGGGGACTTCAATACAAAACCCAGAGGGGAGGGGGGAGGAGGAGGGAGGAGGCCGTACCGCAGAGGGGAGAGAGCCGGGTAGCGGGAAGCTGCCTGAGTTCAGTGATTGAACTCAGCAGTGCTGCCCGGCTGTAAATGGTGGCAATCTGGAGAATTTTCCGGGCTTGCCAGACTGGGCACTAAGTAACAGCCCGGAAAATTCTCGGGATTGCCACTGAAGGGGTTAATCAGATACATTGTTAATTACAGTACATCCATACACTGCCTCTATACATATATATATATATATATACACATATAGAGAGAGAGAGAGAGAGAGCATACAATTATACATGGCATCCTTACTATATACATATCTATACCATACCCCTCTCCTCTCCAACTACACTGTGAGAAGTACCACCTCCTCAGAGAGTGACTACAGGTAGCCACTACTCTGGTGCTGTACCACCATCACATCTGGCCGGTATGAGTATCTTACCTCTATCCAGTGTGTTTGTAGGGGTCATGGCTCCCTGCTGCTAACACCACCTCCATCATGATGCCATCCAGGTTGGCGCTGCTGGCAGGGAGGCATTTATGCCCATTGCTGCTGCCGGCTCTATAATGCCATTGGTGTTGTTGTTGTTGCTGTAGCCACCACCACTGAAGCTGCTGGTGACAGGTGGGCAGGCAGCTTCCTGACTGCATCTTATCCCTCTCGTCCCCTTTCCGCAGGCTCCGCTGCTGGTGACAGGTGGGCGGATCCTGCCTGATCGCAGCTTACTCCTCCTTTTTGCACTTCTATGGGGAAATGGCTGGACGATCATGGGACATTCTTGGGTTAAAGAAGAGGCACCCTTCAATGGCTGACACTCTAGGCAGCTGCCTAATGGTAGCATCTGCCATGAATATTGGTAGACAAACAGACATCTTTAGATAGACAGAGATAGATAGATAGATAGATAGATAGATAGATAGATAGAGAGAGAGAGAGAGAGAGAGAGGGTACTTGTGTATTATCATGGCGCCCACTACTCCATTTGCGTAGAGGGCTATTCAGGGTAGTGAAATCGCATTGCATTGCATGCCATATTGTATGGCATGCAATGCGATTTTCCTATGTAATGTATTCACTGCTCTGTGTCAGTGAATCCATTAAAAAGATAGGATGCGATAAAAAATCGCATCACATCGCATGCCATTATTGTATGGCATTCAATGAGATATCGGCTCTGATGGAACCTAGAATAATGCCATTTAATGGTAAAATGACATATAATGTCATTTATTTTGGACCCCCTCCAACCCCCCCCCCCTTCCCCACTATCCACGTCATCCTGAAGCGTGGCGAGCCCCACGAGGGGCGGCGGTACGCGTCCGACCGTCCTTTTCATACCCCCACTACCCACTATCCAAGCCACCATGCCCGAAGCGTGGCGAGCGCAACGAGCCCCAGCAAAGGGACGCGTAATACATGTAACATAATACACATGCGCACACCACGCTTCGGGCTCGGTGGCTCGCTGCGCTCGCCACACTATATAAAATCAACTCCGAGCCGACAAGGATAGTGGGGGTATGAAAAGGTCGGTTGGACGCATACCGCCGCCGCTCACCACACGGGATGACGTGGATAGTGGGGGGCCAAAATAAATTACATTATATGTCATTTAATGCTATAGTACATTAAATGCCATTATAAGCGTCAAAATCGCATCGTATGCCATACCATAACGGCATGCAATGCGATGCATTGCGATTTCACTACGTTTGCGTACATAGTAAATTCGGGCGCCGTGATAATACACAAGTACCAGAGAGAGAGAGTAGATAGCGAGAGATAGAGAGATAAATAAGGACAGACAGACAAAAACAAACTCACTCAGTCAGCTCCTCTCTAGGGTACCGTGCTGGGCTGTCTCTCTCCAATAAGAAAGTTGGCGCTCCACAGTGGGATCAGATAGGGGCATCTAGTGATTCCTGGCAGTACTGCAGAAAACCAGTAAATCTGGAGCCGTCCTCTGCCTCCCCCGACCCTCGTGCAGGACATCAGCGGTGCTCAGGTGAGTGCTTCCTGTTGCCGGCACCACTGTCTGTCATGCAGTGTGACAGGCAGCAGCAGCCGACAGGAGCAGGGTTCAGAGCAGGGAAAGCTCCTCTACTGGTTGGCGCCTACCTTCGCCAGTTACACCGGCCCTGATTCCATCTGCAGAGGATTAGGGTTTATTGATTTTTTGCGTGCTGGATAACCTATTTTTCTATCCTTGTACTTACAATGAGAGCTTAAAAATAGAGAGAATACAGCGCTCAGGTTTGACTGAAAAAAAGTACCAACTACTTAAAGCAATAAAAAGTACATTTATTAAATAAAGGTCATATATTCATAATACTAATTGGAGAATTCTCAATAAAAAAGAAAAGGGTGGGGGGAAGAAGAATGAGAAAAATATATAGAAAAATTAAAAAATGATGATAATGAGTGTTCATAATTAAAAAGCAGTCTATGCTAGCATGATGGCTCCAATGAAAAAATGGACGAATTGACAGTTTGTAGGTACCAACTTGATTTATATAGTTACGAGAATTAAGGATGAGTATAAGTGTCTCCTGCTTATTAGATGGATAAAGGAGAAAGTCCCGGAGAATTGCCCAGCACAGGGATTCAGATGGACTTGGAAAACTTTGCACGAATTGCAAGTAGTGGGTGTAGAGGTGTCTGACTTTAATCACTGCAGATGTTAACCAAGGTTAGTGGAATCCCATAAATCAAGAAGGCTGGTTCAGAAGGTCTGGATAACCAAGGTACAAACTGGAGCAATGAGGTTTGTGGAGGCTCAATGACGTGTTAACACGTCTTCATCAGGAGTTGCTCCTGATAAAGTTGTGATAGTTTAATCAATGGGGGCAGCTGGTCAGTTTATCTCTGTGTTACTGCTGTGACCTTCAGTGCACTAAAGTGAACTCCGATACTGTGAAGTCAGCATCTCAATTTAACATACTGGGGGTGACAATGGAACACAAGCTGCTCTCTCCAATTGTTGATCACTGGTCATGGCTGCAAGCAGGGCCATACTGCCCACTTGGCACTTCTGGTAAGTGCCGGAGGGCCAATGGTCTGATGTGCTAGGCCAGTCACTCAGAGAGAAGGGCTGGCTGACACTCTACTTGGCCATCCAGCATACAGTGGTCTGCTGCAAGGTCTTGCCCCCAGGAGCTGTGACCATGCCTATTTTCTGTGAACATACTATGTAGGTGACATAAATGCCAAGGCCAAACCTGACTGCAGGAAAGTGTAAAATAAATATGGGGGGGGGGGGGGACTGCCAGGAAGGGTTAGTTGGTGGTGAATGCATGGTCATACAGTATGCTTAGGATATTTGTCATGAATGGTTGCAGGGTGTGTGATGCCCATAGGTCGATCTAATGACCCTGTCGACCTAACCCCATGTCAACCTTCAGGTGTGCATGTCAACCTTCACCTTAATGCATGTCGACATTCAGTGGTCAACCCAATGCATGTCGACGTTACTCTTGTCGCCCCTGTGACCCTAACCCATCTACATATAATTTTTATTGCAGATATTGAACATATTTTAATTAATGCTCTTTAAAATGCCTTGCGTTCATATAAAGTTGAGGGTTTTAGGAAAACTGCTGGAATGAGTAAGAGACACTCTGAGAGACAGAATAGAGAGTGAAAGAGAGTGTCAGGGATAGTAAGCGATAGAGGGGGAGAGAGTGGGAGTCAGAATGAGAGAGGAGTGAGCATGAGAGAGGGTGTTAGGGAATGTAAAAAAGAGAAAATGAGTGTCAAGGATAGGGACAGATGATGTCAAGAAAGGAGAGTGGCAGAGAGAGAGAGATGGTGTCAGGGAGAAAAAGAGAGGGAAATCCCTCCAACCTCAACAGGAGCCAGATCCTATAGCAGAGAGCACTAATCACAGCAGTAAGCCAGGTGCCCAACAGGCAGACGCTGCTCTCCCTCCTATTCCCATAGTCCTGGCTTCTATGTCACCAGCAGGAGGGGGGCCTATACCTATACCTATGGACTGGAAACAATGGAGAAGAGGTGCCTCCTTCATGCAAGGAGCCTGGTGGTTGCTGACTCCAGTGTCTCTGGCAGTTTCACCTCTGCCTCTCTCATATACTAGATACATGGCCTTATACATACACACATCCTTAACCCCTTCAGTGGTGGGGGGTTTTTTGGGAGCGCTCCCCACTGGGCGAGTTTTTTATGGGGAGCGCTCCCTTAAAAAAAAAACACCACTACCTCCCTCGGTCCTGCACTGTCAATCAGCGGCTGCCCGGACCTGCGCCCCCCGCACCGCGTCCCTGTCCCCCGCAGCCGGCTTGTCATAAGCCAGTGCCGGGGACTTCAATACAAAACCCAGAGGGGAGGGGGGAGGAGGAGGGAGGAGGCGGTACCGCAGAGGGGAGAGAGCCGGGTAGCGGGAAGCTGCCTGAGTTCAGTGATTGAACTCAGCAGTGCTGCCCGGCTGTAAATGGTGGCAATCTGGAGAATTTTCCGGGCTTGCCAGACTGGGCACTAAGTAACAGCCCGGAAAATTCTCGGGATTGCCACTGAAGGGGTTAATCAGATACATTGTTAATTACAGCACATCCATACACTGCCTCTATACATATATATATATATATACACATATAGAGAGAGAGAGAGAGAGAGAGAGAGAGCATACAATTATACATGGCATCCTTACTATATACATATCTATACCATACCCCTCTCCTCTCCAACTACACTGTGAGAAGTACCACCTCCTCAGAGAGTGACTACAGGTAGCCACTACTCTGGTGCTGTACCACCATCACATCTGGCCGGTATGAGTATCTTACCTCTATCCAGTGTGTTTGTAGGGGTCATGGCTCCCTGCTGCTAACACCACCTCCATCATGATGCCATCCAGGTTGGCGCTGCTGGCAGGGAGGCATTTATGCCCATTGCTGCTGCCGGCTCTATAATGCCATTGGTGTTGTTGTTGTTGCTGTAGCCACCACCACTGAAGCTGCTGGTGACAGGTGGGCAGGCAGCTTCCTGACTGCATCTTATCCCTCTCGTCCCCTTTCCGCAGGCTCCGCTGCTGGTGACAGGTGGGCGGATCCTGCCTGATCGCAGCTTACTCCTCCTTTTTACACTTCTATGGGGAAACGGCTGGACGATCATGGGACATTCTTGGGTTAAAGAAGAGGCACCCTTCAATGGCTGACACTCTAGGCAGCTGCCTAATGGTAGCATCTGCCATGAATATTGGTAGACAAACAGACATCTTCAGATAGACAGAGATAGATAGAGAGAGAGAGAGAGAGGGTACTTGTGTATTATCATGGCGCCCACTACTCCATTTGCGTAGAGGGCTATTCAGGGTAGTGAAATCGCATTGAATTGCATGCCATGCCATATTGTATGGCATGCGATGCGATTTTCCTATGTAATGTATTCACTGCTCTGTGTCAGTGAATCCATTAAAAAGATAGGATGCGATAAAAAAGTCGCATCACATCGCATGCCATTATTGTATGGCATGCGATGAGATATCGGCTCTGATGGAACCTAGAATAATGCCATTTAATGGTAAAATTACATATAATGTCATTTATTTTGGACCACCTCCAACCCTCTCCCCCCTTCCCCACTATCCACGTCATCCTGAAGCATGGCGAGCCCCGCGAGGGGCGGCAGTACGCGTCCGACCGACCTTTTCATACCCCCACTACCAACTATCCAAGCCACCGTGCCCGAAGCGTGGCGAGCGCAACGAGACCCGCAAAGGGACGCATAATACATGTAACATAATACACGTGCGCACGCCACGCTTCGGGCTCGGTGGCTCGCTACACTATATAACATCAACTCCGAGCCGACGTGGATAGTGGGGGTATGAAAAGGTCGGTTGGACGCATACCGCCGCCGCTCACCACACTTCAGGATGACTTGGATAGTGGGGGGCCAAAATAAATTACATTATGGGGGAAATTTACTAAAGGAAATTTGAAAAAAAAAATAGGTGTATTTGTATCCAGAAATACACTTATTTTTGACATTTACTATCCCGAAAATACAGCAATTCGTATTCGTATTGATGTGCTATCAATACGAATACGAATTGCCGTATTTTCGGGATAGTAAATGTCAAATATAAGTGTATTTCTGGATACAAATACACCTATTTTTTACAAATTTCCTTTAGTAAATTTCCCCCTATATGTCATTTAATGCTATAGTACATTAAATGCCATTATAAGCATCAAAATCGCATCGTATGCCATACCATAACGGCATGCAATGCAATGCGATGCGATTTCACTATGTTTGCGTACGTAGTAAATTTGGGCGCCGTGATAATACACAAGTACCAGAGAGAGAGAGTAGATAGCTAGAGATAGAGAGATAAATAAGGACAGACAGACAAAAACAAACTCACTCAGTCAGCTCCTCTCTAGGGTACCGTGCTGGGCTGTCTCTCTCCAATAATAAAGTTGGCGCTTCACAGGGGGATCAGATAGGGGCATCTAGTGATTCCTGGCAGTACTGCAGAAAACCAGTAAATCTGGAGCCGTCCTCTGCCTCCCCCGACCCTCGTGCAGTACATCAGCGGTGCTCAGGTGAGTGCTTCCTGTTGCCGGCACCACTGTCTGTCATGCAGTGTGACAGGCAGCAGCAGCCGACAGGAGCAGGGTTCAGAGCAGGGAAAGCTCCTCTACTGGTTGGCGGCTTCCTTCGCCAGTTACACCGGCCCTGATTCCATCTGCAGAGGATTAGGGTTTATTGATTTTTTGCGTGCTGGATATCCTATTTTTCTATCCTTGTACTTACAATGAGAGCTTAAAAATAGAGAGAATACAGTGCTCGGGTTTGACTAAAAAAAATACCAACTACTTAAAGCAATAAAAAGTACATTTATTAAATAAAGGTCATATATACATAATACTGATTGGAGAATTCTCAATAAAAAAGAAAAGGGTGGGGGGGGGGAGAAGAATGAGAAAAATATATAAAAAAAGAAAAATTAAAAAATGATGATAATGAGTGTTCATAATTAAAAAGCATTCTTTGCTAGCGTGATGGCTCCAATGAAAAAATGGACGAATTGACAGTTTGTAGGTACCAACTTGATTTGTATAGTTACGAGAATTAAGGATGAGTATAAGTGTCTCCTGGTTATTAGATGGATAAAGGAGAAAGTCCCGGAGAATTGCCCAGCACAGGGATCCAGATGGACTTGGAAAACTTTGCACGAATTGCAGGTAGTGGGTGTAGAGGTGTCTGACTTTAATCACTGCAGATGTTAACCAAGGTTAGTGGAATCCCATAAATCAAGAAGGCTGGTCCGGAAGGTCTGGATAACCAAGGTACAAACTGGAGCAATGAGGTTTGTGGAGGCTCAATGCGTTTTGACGTGTTAACACGTCTTCATCAGGAGTGGCTCCTGATAAAGTTGTGATAGTTTAATCAATGGGGGCAGCTGGTCAGTTTATCTCTGTGTTACTGCTGTGACCTTCAGTGCACTAAAGTGAACTCCGATACTGTGAAGTCAGCATTTCAATTTAACATACTGGGGGTGACAATGGAACACAAGCTGCTCTCTCCAATTGTTGATCACTGGTCATGGCTGCAAGCAGGGCCATACTGCCCACTTGGCACTTCTAGTAAGTGCCAGAGGGCCAATGGTCTGATGTGCTAGGCCAGTCACTCAGAGAGAAGGGCTGGCTGACACTCTACTTGGCCATCCAGCATACTGTGGTCTGCTGCAAGGTCTTGCCCCCAGGAGCTGTGACCATGCCTATTTTCTGTGAACATACTGTAGGTGACATAAATGCCAGGGCCAAACCTGACTGCAGGCAAGTGTAAAAGAAATAGGGGGGGGGGGGCTGCCAGGAAGGGTTAGTTGGTGGTGAATGCATGGTCATACAGTATGCTTAGGATATTTTTCATGAATGGTCGCAGGGTGTTTGATGCCCATAGGTCGATCTAATGACCCTGTCGACCTAACCCCATGTCAACCTTCAGGTGTGTTGACCTTAATGCATGTCGACATTCAGTGGTCAACCCAATGCATGTCGACGTTACTCTTGTCGCCCCTGTGACCCTAACCCACCTACATATAATTTTTATTGCAGATATTGAACATATTTTAATTAATGCTCTTTAAAATGCCTTGCGTTCATATAAAGTTGAAGGGATGTTGTGCTGTTTTTAAACTCTTCAGCAAAATACACTAAATTCCAATTGTCTGTATTTCCTATTGATGTGCCTTTGTGTCTGTATATTCTCCTTGCCCTAAGGTATAGCTTTCAGTCACAAGGATCGCCTCCTATCAACTGAATTTTTTTTCTGTTTCTTTACATTCTATGACAGCTCGATCACCAGTGAAGCTCTTTAGTGAATCTTAAGTCATAGCATCATTTGCACACTTTCTCCCTTAGGCCTACAGTAACTGCTAAACATGACAGTGATTACAATGACATAGAAAGATTAACAGCATGAAATCTATTAAATAAACTTTACAGCATCATAGAATGTACTGGCAACAATTCAGTGATGTCTTTTTAAATTCAAGAGGTTTTATTTGGTGACCAAGTGTATTTATGCTATAGCAAGCAACCAAAGTTTATTTGATTTTTTTCTAATTGTAACAGGTTCGCCATTCAGATAGGACACAGCAGGCAGTTTTTGGTACTTGTGCATGTATTTAATGACATACATGCCACAACTCCACTTTATAGCAACATAGAGTTCGTACAAACAACAATAAAGAGTATTTTGTCAAAGCAGCGCTCCTTGCATAGGGTGCCTCAGTGACTGCGGGCACTGGTAGTCCAAGTCCCCTGACGCTATAACACTTGTCCTTAATCACTGGCCCCTCTCAGGTGTCAGCGCAATGAACAGTAAACTAAACAAGGTTTTTATCCCTTCTCCTGCAATTAGCCCAGTTCCCTTCAGTTCTTGGTTCTCTGGAAGGCAATGCAGCAGAGTCCCTTCTAAGGGCGCTGCAGCAGAGTCCCGGCTCCCTTAGAAGGGTGGCCCGGTACTTCCGCCCGGCGGTGCCAGTGCTGGAAATGTGATGTCCACCCAGCCTGTCTCTTCCTAGCGTCCCCCGGCCAGGCAGAAGTGACGAGACAGGCTGCGTCACCTGGTGGTTTCTATGCAAACAGGGGACACCGGGCAGTGCACGCTCGGCCACCTGATTTAAATCTTAATTACAGGAGGCAGGCTGGTGGCAGGGGCTGATTGGCCAGTGTATCCTATTTAAGGGATCCGGCCAAGTGCAGCCCTGCCGGTGATATTGCTTCCTGCAGTGTGTCCTGGCTGCACTGCTGTCTTGGTCCTGTCCGGTCATGTCTTGGTCCTGTCCTACCATGGTCCGTTTCATCCTGGTACTGTCGTGGTCCAGTCCCGTCCTGGTCCTGGTTTAGTCATGGTCAAGGTTGCTGTCGCTCAGTCCTGCCAGTCATTCCCGGCCTGCGCTATTCCATCCTGTGCTGCCAGGGTTCGCAGTCTGGTCACGTAAGTGCTCCATTGGAGCCTGACTCTGTTACTTTATTTCTTTGTTACGGTGGGAAAGCTGCCCTTTATCCTTGGTTCTAGTTATTGTCTTGCTCCAGCTCTCCTAGTTATGGAGAGGCCCACGGTTGTGGGTTTACGCCGTTTTGGGGTACCGGCAGTTATAGTGCATCCTGTATTTGTGTTGGTGTGTTTTTGTTTGGTGTCTGTGACTGGGTCCCTCTCCCCGTCCTTGGCCGGGTGCCATCAGGTAGGGTGTTTCTCCCAGATAGCGCCAGTTAGATTACACCTCCTCTTGGTACTATCTCTGGTGGTCGTCGTAGACTTGTCATTACGTAAGACCTGGTTGCATCAGAGTTGGAGCGGGCTTAACTCGCTCCTTCGATCGTGGCGACTACAGGAGAAGCCTAGCAATCCGCAGTCTATGGTCTACCAAGAAGGTCAATAGAGTCAGTGTAGGGTGTGCCGTGGCCGTCCTTAACAGCGGTTCCGGCTGAGGGCTCTGCCCACCACCACTTCACGTACGCACCCGCCACATTACAACAGGCTCTATTTCAGGCAATGCCAGCCACCCTTCTCTCCCCCTAAACGCCTCTGCCTGTAAATCAGAAAGAGGTGTTTGCTATACTGCACTGCAATCGCAAAATCCATTCTGAACATGTGAAGAACAGGTCCTGCACATGCTCTTTTTCTTTATAATCGGGAAACTTGGGAAACTGATCACATAAGCAATCAGTACCGAATAAGGCCCTATCAACAATTATAATTTATGCAGTAGTTCAAGTATTATATAATTAGATATACCAATGTTCATGGGCATAACTATGGGTGCAAAGGGTGGCATTGCTATGGGGGGCCTGGACACAGGCTATATAGTTGCATAACAATTTCACAGATTTGCCTGCTAAGCAATTGGGTCTGACCCATTGCCCAGCCTGAATTGTGTGACATGAAGTTATCAGTAAAGAATGTGTAGTAGATGTTCTAATAGTAAGGGCGCACTGTATGGTGGTACAATATGAACTGGAGGCCATTGTAATGTGTTATTGGTCTGCGTATTGTAATGTGGAGGGCTCTATCATGTTATAAATGAGAACTGTGGCACAATAAGAAATGATGGTGGCTTATGAACTGGGGCACTGTAATGTGGCATAATTTGAACTGCAGGGCACTCTAATGCGGCACAGTATGAATACGGGGCACTGTAACATGGCATAATATGAACTGGAGACACTGTGTCATAATATGAGTTTGGGATACGGTGTAGCATGTGTATTGGCAGCCTAACAATGTGACATCATGTAAACTAGGGAACTAGGATGGAATATAAAATAAACTATGGCACTACTATGGGGCATAATATTAATATGGCACTATTATGGTTCAGAAAATGAACATACTAGTGCAAATCTACAGAATGTTGCCCATAGCAACCAATCTATCTATTATCTTATAAAAGGTGCCAAATAAGAAATATAATCTGACTGGGGCAACACCCCACCTTCAACAGAACTCCCATCTTAGCAAATTTATCCCTTAAACTCTGTATTACAAATCAACCATGATCAAAACTCCATGAACATAAAATCTGGATTTCATTTCATTAGTTCCAGAACTTACAGTATGTTGCTCTAAACAAAACTTGTGCCTGCAAACAATTTTTTACAGAAATTCCGTCTCCAGACCACACTTGCACCGCTAACAATAGCGCAATTAGCGCACTGCTCATAGAAATTGCTATATGGTTATTAAAGTTGATGACATTTCTTTTGTTTCAGAATTCATGGTTTTGCCGTTTTCATTATCAACCTCTTACATAATCATTATGCAAATGCTTTGAGCTGCAATTGGTTTCATTAATTCTACTGCAGCTGACTGCAAAGAACACTTAGCTTTTTAAAAAGCGATTTTTGAATAGCGCTCATCTTATTAATTCACCATGCCCTTGTGAGGTTATGCGGTTCAAATTTTTATCTAAACTGCGACTGCACAAGTTAAGACACGAATGTGCACTGATAAAGAAGATATAATTACAAGTGGTCAATTAAAAATAATGAAATATAAAAAAAGTGTCACTTTTTTTTTTTACAATATTAAATGTGTTCTATTTCCATGGCAACTACAGTTTATGTAAGCACCGCGGAGAGTTGATATCTCCGTATTGACAAGATCATTGACAGGAAGAAAAAAAGTGTAAATTGATTTTTTTTCCCTTCTACAAATGCTATTACCAAAAGGTTAAAAATATTCGCAGTGTGAGCTGTCTGCTTCCATTCCCTGAGACAGACTGACTAATCAAAATGTGTCTTGTGCCTACATCATTCCACACATCAGACAGAGCTTTTCTGCTTATGCTGCATAAAATGCCGAATAAACCACAAGCTCATTTATACAATAAACATTTTGGAAATGTTTTTGTTTAGACTTGCCCAAATGTGCTTGTTTATTTGTGTTTGAGTGTGATTGCTTGATTGCTCAGTATTTGAGGTGTTTATCTGATTTCCTATTACTGTACAAATTTGGTGAGCATTATGGGTTGAACAAAGGATGAGTTTACCTAAGGAAAACATGGTAATTCTACTTTATTTATCTTTCAATGGCTAATAGAAATACAATTAGAAGATAAGAAGACCTGGTTACTACAGCAACATGTTTCTGCTTATCTGAAGTACAGTACAATAATGACTGTGATTAGCCAAAGGAGGAACAGTACATCACCAAAATGTTGGTTAAGGCTATTCCACCCTAGCACTATTTTCACGGAGATTCCCATTTGCAGTAAAATGTATCGGCCTCCGCCACATTGAGGACCAAGTCATCATTCATCCAAAGAAAGTGTCTAGCTCCACCAATGGCCGGAACTATTGCCAATCAGGGGTGTGTCCTAGAGAGGTAAAATCTAAAGTACAGTACTAAGTGCAGAATTACAGTACAGAGCATTTCTGCCAACGAATACATGTCACACTGCTAGTGTGACGCTGAAAGTACATACATTTATGTACATATTCTGGATATAGGAATAATTTCGGAATACATAAAAGTTGACACTGGTTGACAACAAAACTTGAGCAATTAGCAGTAAAGGAGAAATGCAGGAAAAAGAGTTAGGTCAAAGGGGTCCTGTAGCATGGAAGGAGAATCCAGTCATTGGGGACTCCAGGGAACTGTGGGCTAAAGTAGTCTTGGATATACTGAACCCATGTGGAGCAAAGAATGAAAGAAAAGGAACAGGACCTAGTCTTCTCTATAGTGAATATGGCAACCATCAATGGCCATCCCTAGTGTGTAAGCAATATACAGTATGGAGGAAGAGGATCAGTGCATGCTGGGATCAGTCATACCTCTCTCAAGCCGATGGAAAATAAGTGAAGTGCGCAGTTTACGTACTGTGTCCGTAAACGTACAGCCTTTTGTTCCTAGCTACGGGCGAACTAAAGTGTAGAGCCACGTAGCGAACCTTATCCGTGTATAAAACACACTAAACCGATACCCTGAAGGCGGTATCCTTTCGCAGTACTTAGTACTTATTTATAAGTAACAACAACTGGTATAATTTCCTTTAAATCTTTCCACGTATTGCGAATAATAGTCGAGACTCTGTATAAATTCCGGAATAAGGGTATAAAGTCCATATATTTGAGTCCCTAGCGGACAAACAGTGTGTTACAGAGATATATATATATAGGCAAATAAAAGGATATATACAGATTACTATACAATACAAAACAATATCAATTTATAAAATGTATTTAATAATCACATATACACATAATACATTGACTAAAATCAAATTTCATTTGCTAATGAGAAATAACAGGTATGTGCCTGAATTTGTTGGCTCCATATAGTATGGCTTATTTGAGATAATGATGATGTTGATGATGATGTTGTTGAATATTACCATCCGATGTTTTCTGGCGATTTTGTGAACCAGAACAATGACGTGACAGAGTCCCAGAGTTCCCTTGTATTGGGGTATTCACCTCCCTATTCGGCATCTTCTCCTTTAAATGGATGTTTAGGAATAATGCAAATATACCATATGATATTTGTAATCCAGTGGAACCAGGAGAATGATGGACGTCAGTGGGTGGTGGGGTGTCACAAAATGGATGGTTGCAGAGTCAATCAGAGAGCTCAACGCTTTTCCCCGGATGTTCACTGTCCGGCTTCCTCAGGAGCAAGTGTGAGCAAATACAATTGGCTCAAATACAAATACACAGAAAAGCAATGCAGATTACCATCTCTTACGCTTGCGCCCCTCCCCCGGACCGAGGCACTGTAGTCAGAGTTCCTGTTCGCAGTGAGAATAAAATGCAAATGGAATGTTCTGACTCCTTGCACAAAAAGATATAGAGTCTACACAAGGGGTGCAATAAAGATCTCTATTCGTCGAGATCGGGTTTCGCTTCTCCTTGATTGGTCCAGATAAATGCACAACTGTCTCTATGTCCCAGTGCATCATCATAGGGTTGGAACTCAAGCTGTAAAAACCTGTTAGATCCAGATCTTGTAATGACACTGTCCTCCTGGCAATGTGACCATTAAATATGTAATTGTTCCATAACTTTCCGCTGTGGCAAGTTGAGTACTTTAGACAAGAACCGGAGCACTGCGCATGAGAGACGGAACACACAGATGCGAAATATGTACAGAAAAGATCGTGTTTTACCATTTATACTATGTGCTGCAAATTAAAACCATTTATTTATATTTTATTATTTGCGAGTGTGGGATATGAATGTATATGTCATAGTATGGCTGCGCACAGGGTTCGCATTATTATTTAACCTGATTCCTGTACTCCATTTACGTAACTCTGCGAACCAAGATGGTGGCCATACCATTCTATTGTGGTGTATATGCAACTCGACAGCGCCATAATTTCATAACGTAATGGGCTCATACCATTGTATTCCCCCAGGGGGACATTCATGTCGCAGGCTGACACTGGAATTAACTGTAAGTAAGATTAGAAAACTATTATCTACATGACCACCATATAATACAGACAGCATCTATGAGATCACTATACAGAATCGACAGCGTCCAAAATAAGCCCCATACAGTACACTGAGCATGAAAATGACTGGCATACACTACACAAAGGAATGCCTACAAAAAATGTGCATGCACAGTGGCATCATCATCAGACAGGGGCCTACCGCACACGATATCCCTGTATGGAAACTTAAAAACAATGCTGGTGTGAACCTAAGCTACAAGGTCAAAAGTAACTATAAGAGTATCATACATAAATACATTACTATCATAATAATATCTCACACAATGTTAGCTTCATATTTGGGTTATTCTGGTAGATTCGCAAGGCTGCAAATTTGCAAACCCCGCCCACCCCCCTCACAGTGGGCCTTATTTTGGTTCATTCTTTCTGACAAAATCCTTCTTAGATGGACAAAACCATGTGCACTGCAGGGGGGCAGATGTAACATGTGCAGAGAGAATTAGATTTGGGTGAGTAATTTTGTTTCTGTGCAGGGAAAATACTGACTGCTTTATTTTTACACTGCAATATAGATCTCACTTTGAAGTAAAACCCCACCCAAATCTAATTCTCTCTGAACAAGTAACACCTGCCCCACCTGCAGTGCACATGGTTTTGCCCATCTAAGAAGGATTTTGTCAGAAAGAATCAGTGGCGTAGCTACGTTTTGGGCGCCCCCCCGCCGTTAGGTGGGGGGGCGCCCCCCCCCCCCTCGCCGCCCCGCCGAGCACCCCTACCCCGCCGAGCACCCTTACCCCGCCGCCCATGCATTGCAAACCCCCCCTCAATCCCCCGCAGCGCAGACTTACCTATCGCGCTGGTCCCGGTGGCTCCGTTCTTCTGCTGAGGACCACCAGAAAATGGCCGCCCCATACAGCAGACAGTTTCAGATAACTGTGTGCTGTATGGGGGCGGCCATTTTCTGGTGGTCCTCAGCAGAAGAACGGAGCCGCCGGGACCAGCGCGATAGGTAAGTCTGCGCTGCGGGGGATTGAGGGGGGGTTTAACTATAGCACCGCAGCCCCCGGCGCCCCCACATGCACAGCGCCCCCCCGCGGTGGCGGGGGCTGCGGTGCTATAGTTACGCCCCTGGAAAGAATGAACCAAAATAAGGCCCAGTGTGTGTTCCCACATACAGGCTTACCATAAACATCCTTCGTTGGTCGCCGACCATCGAAAGATGTGGAAGGTGAACGCATAGAAAAGTGACTTTTAAGCAGGGGTTAAAGTGTGGGGAAATGGGGTGGAACTGAGTTCCACCACCTCTAATGCTAGGGGGAACTCAGTTCCACCTCCACCACAGCCATGCACAATAATTCCAACAGAAAATCTTGTCCCAGCGGCTCCCTTTTCTCCCATGTCATATGTTATATCATGCCATCCCCACTTCGGAAGAGAAGAGGAATCTGATGGAGGAACAGAGACAAATATATGTAACGGGTACCACTGCTGTTGGGATTTTGTGTTGCAATTGGCGAACAGAATGTTCATGTGCGTACCCTGCGTATGTACATGCGCACTAAAGAAACATCAGTCCCTGTGCGAATGCAGAATAGCTGTGTGCGGACCAGAATAAGTTTCATGGTCACACCTGTAATAAAAACATGAATAATTTGCTAGGGGGTCATTTATGAATTATCCGGTTGTAGACCTGATAATTAGAATCGCTGCTATTCACGCCAATGACTTATTTACCACAAGGATGGATTATGAAGCATCCAGGGGCAGCGGTAATGATTACAGCTCATCCAGGATATGTGTACAGTGTAAGGATCACCTCAATGATCACTTAACTTAAGGTGCCCTCACGCGATGCAATGTGCTTTGTGCATTTTGTACTAAATCGCATTGCATCTAGATAAAAGTGCATGCGATACGCTACAATAGCGAACGTTTTGTACTAGATGCAATGCAATCTAGTCCAAAAGTACAGGCAGCACATACATTATGTACTTTGCAATGTGATGTGCATGGGAGCGTGCATCGCAAGGCAAAAATGCACCGTGTGTGGGTGCCTTTAATGCTGTGGGAATCCCAGCCACCAGCTGCACATGCAATTGTGCCAAAAGAGGGGGGGGGGTACTATTTAGCCAGGCCCAGGTCTGGAGGAGGGGCCCCGTGGGGCTCCCATTACCTGGGAGCAGCGGCAACTCTTCTCAACCAAGAACATGCTTCATGTTCATAATTGTAATTGGCTTGAAAGGAACTACAGACGATATCTCCCGTTTATGCTGTGGTACCACCGACATACATCATGAGGATGCTTACTGTCACAAACTTGGGTGCACCACCAGAACCCTCCTGGGAAATGACCCTCCGAGACCCCTTCTGAGGTAAAAGACTCTGTACCCCTTCTTGGGGCTTGCCATTCTGAGACCCCTCTCAGAACCTGACACTGTGAGGGTCCACTTGGGGTGTAGCATTTTGATGCTCCTCCTCGGGCAAGACACTAGGAAGCCCTTCCTTGGGCAAGACACTAGGAAGCTCCTCCTGGAGCACAATACTCGGAAGCCCCTCCTTGGGCAAGACACTAGGAAGCTCCTCCTGAAGCCCAATACTTGGAAGCCCCTCCTTGGGCTGAACTGACAGGACCCCCATCTGGGGCTGGCTGGACAGAATCCCATCTTTGGGTTTGACACTTGGACTCCCATCTTGGGTCTTGATACTCGGATTCCCCTCCTGGGGCTTGTGACATTCTGAGACGCCCCCTCCTGGGGCTGGAAATGAAGACTGTGGACCCCTACTTGCGGCTGGAGATGGTGGACCCCCACTCGGGACCTGGACCGAAATTTTACTGGTTTTAGGTAAAAAGATTTTAGTTCTTGGACCCCAGTGATAGCCATGAAACTCTTCCTGAGTGGGCACAGAAGCAATAACCTTATTCCTGGCCTCTCGGAGGGAGCAATCCCCAATCAAATGGTCCTGGGCTCCACAATAAAAACATAAATTTAAGGACCTGCGCCGCTGGCGTTCCTCATCTGACAACTGGGGACGAGGCCGACTCACGTACTTGTCCTTAAAGGGCACAGATGTATTTGCCAATGGGGTACCCGGAGTGGAATCTGAGGGTCTCGCAAGCACCAAACCCAGAGTAGACTCGCCGAGCAGTTTGGTGACAAGAGTGAGGACGTTAGACAGCAGCTCCTGTAACTGCTGTATTAGCAGGCGAGGCACCCTAATAGACTCTGGATCGGAAATAACTGGTGTTGGAGGGGATGGAGCGAGGTCCATTTGCTGCTGCAGAGTTTGCAAGCTTTGCATAATCAGAGCTTGGTCCTGTTCTTGCTTGTTAACCCTGGCCAGCAGGAGGTCCAGGAGTTCTTTTTGAGACAAACCATTGGCGGAATCCATATTCCAGTTAGGGCCAGAGTATTCTGTCACAAACTTGGGTGCACCACCACTCGGGGATTGGCTAGACCTGACACAGGAGCGCAGAGTCTAACCGTGCCAGGGGTTTTCTGCCAGTGACACCTCCAAGTGGGATATGGGCTTCGGCGGCACCCGACACATCGGTCGCGGCCCCCTGGTCAGGTTCCCCGTATGAGTGGTGGTAGCTTGTGGAATATGGAAGCATGGTCGGCTGGCCGGGTCGAGATCAGATGGACAAGGCAGGCACCAAAGGATAAGGCAAAGGGAGTCCAAGTTCAGGCTGGGTCATACATAGGGAAGCACAGTTCACAGTACACTGGGATGAAGCTACAGAATGGTCACTGGACAAGCTGAGATCAAACACCGGATACAACAGGTCAGGTACCAAGGATCAAGCAGGAGAATGGTCAGAGTCAGGCCAGGTCATACACAGGGAACACAGTGGCGGTACACAAGGAGTTAACGTAAGAGTGGTCAGGAACAAGCCAAGGTCAAAGACGATAATCAGGAGTCTAGTAATGGACAAGACACAGGAACGCTGGAGCTGGTGTGAACCTATACTCTGGCAGCCTCTGCCAGAGACTGCCTTTTTATAGGAAGCACAATTAGCTGGATACTCACAGGTGTCTTAATCAACGAGGGCTGAGCATGGTCAGTTTATACAGAACTTCTTGCAGGAGAGATTCACCAGGTGTTGTAACTAATTAGCAGAGCTCAGATCACACAGAACTTTTCTGCAGCATGGAGTGGACCAGGTGCTGTAATCAGCATGCATAGTTCAAACTACACAGAGCTGTCAGCAGCATGAGACAGAACCAGCAGGATTTTACAAGCAGGTAACACTGAAATACTTGAATGTTGTGACATTTACATTTTGTGAAAAGTGACCCAAACAGCAACAAAAAATGGCTCATATATTATCATAAAATTGATTGACTTCAGAATTATATTGAAAGCATAAAAAAGAGAACACTCCAATCAACCTAATTTAATCGATTGCAACTGAACTTTGTACACTCAGGGAACTAATTATATATCAGGTTCAAAATGCATTGCTCCTTCACTTCCCTCTTCATTAATGAGTGCTGTCACTTGTGTTGAACTAGTTAATTGATAATCAAGATGTTTCAATAAAGGTGACAGCAATCATAAATGAAGAGGAATTTCTTGAACATGAAGTAACTGATGGAAGGATTCTTGTTGGAAGGTCTGTAGGAGCCAAAAAGAATCATCTACTTCTCACTGCTCAACATCCAACTACTCAATGCACACCATATTAGAAAAGAACATTCTTCATAATACAGACTACAATTATAAGTTAAATACTAGTGCCTGCATAAAAAAGTGAAAAAATCTACAGAAGATCATCACCCAAATAGAGAGCTCTAGAACAAAGAGGAGGAGCCTAACTACAGAACCAATGAAATTAATTCCTCACAGTATTGTTATTGGTCCCTGGTGAGTGACGACAGCCCCACCCAAGTCTACATTACAACCCTCACGTCCTCCTCACCAAACATGCCCCCATCCCTCACTTAGGGCGAGATGCTTGAAACAAAAAATGCTGTAAAAAAAAAAAATTCGGGGCTTTTACCGCATTTTCATATGCAGCAAAGCCCCACTGCTGGGGCTTCAGGACAGGATGCTCTAAACTAGAAATGCGGTAAAAACCCTGTTATCGGGTTTTTACCGCATTTCTGTTTTCTCTAACTCCCCTCCGCAGTGTCAGCCCTGCAGAAGCCTATGGGCTTCTTACCACAGCGCTGTGTGAGGGATCTGTCATGGATCCCTCCCAGCATGCTCTGCACATGCGCAGATGGACTCCCGGGTCTCAGACCCAGAAGTCCAGAGCCATGGCCGCATCGCAAGGGACATTTCTTATCGCAATAGCTGTCCCTTGCATTAATAATCACATATGTTAGAGCAAATACGATTATTAACAATGTGGTACATGGCGAAGGGGGCATTAGAGGGCTGCGGATGTTACGCCAGTTCTAGATGGCGTAACCCCATGGAAGCCTATGGGCTTCCCTTCGCGTCCCACGTCTCTCCCCCACCCGCTCACCTCTGTCCAGGCAGCCTCATGCTGTGCTGCCCGGAACAGTGGCCTCCCCCTCCCTGCACCACTTCCAGGTGCAGGGAGGAGGAAGCGTAGCCCTCACAGCCGGGTAAGGGTTCAGGGAGGGAGGGGGGCCTGCTGCACATCGCTGCTCATCACTTTTGCGTTAATAATCGCATATGTTACTGCGATTATTAAACATGCGAATGCCGGCGATGTGTGGCAGGGGTTATTAGAGAATCCCGCCCATAGCCAGTAAAAAAAGAAAATGCACCCAAATCAAGCTCCGACCAGGGAGCTGTTCAGGAAATCCTTTAGCTGTTAGCAAATTGCTACTGTGGAAATATACCTGTGCTATTGGGAAGAACTATGCAGTATTTCTAAAAGTCATTTCTAAAAGTCAGTTACCTGGTTATGCAGAAAACATGTTGGGTGACATTCTATGGAATGCGATTTGTCTTTTTTTTCGTTAATTAGACAGCAAAATGGCGATATCGCATTTTTCCTTCAAATCGGGAATTTAATGGGATGCGCTAAGGGACTGAAATCGCATATTATGTGCGTTAAGGCATGCGGACCAAAAGTGCGACATTAATTCGCATTTTTAGCGCATCCAGATGTTTTCGTACAGAAAACTATACAACTCGCTTATTTAATGCTATGCGCATTTGCACATCGCAATTTTTAGGTGTCTAATTATCGCACTTATTTCAGACCAGGGTCTGTTTGGCGAATGAGCCAGAACCCTGCACAGATCGCAATGTTCTGTGCAGGGTTCTGGTGTTAAAATAAAAAAAATGGTTAAAATAAAAAAAAAACGAGCGCGGGGTCCCCCGCCCGAGCATAACCAGCCCCGGGCTCATTGAGCCGGTGCTGGTGACATAAAATCAGGGTCCCCGACAAATCGGGGTCCCCTTGATTTCATGAAACCAGCACCAGGCTCAAGGTCCGGCGCTGGTTCCCAAAATACGGGGGACAAAATGACTAGGGGTCCCCCGTATTTTAAGAACCAGCACCGGACCCAACCAGCCAGCAGGGTAATGCCACAGCCGGGGGACACTTATTATATAAGGTCCCGCGGCCAAAGCATTAACCCCCTGGCTGGTCAGCATGGGCAGGGGTCCTGGGGAAGTGGAGATCCCCCCAATGAAGGGGTCCCCCCCCTCCAGGACTTACCAGCCCATGCTGATAGTCCGGGGCTGTCCCCGATGCCCCTGGGTGGTGGGCATCGGGCTGATGAATTGTGTAAAAAAAAGAAGTAAAACTATTGTTTTCTACTGGCGAACTATGAGTCCCAGCAAGCCTACCCCGCATGCTTGGACTTGGAGAACCACAAGTCCCAGCATGCGGGGCATTAAAGGGCCCGCTGGCACTTGTAGTTCTGCAGTACAAAAAATAGTTTAAAAAAACACACTGACACCCTGAAAAATAAAAGTTTAATACACACAGAACACACACACACTGATACTTACCTACCTTGAGCCCGTAGGTCGGTCCCTGGATCCTGGGTCCGGGCTCCGGGGCTCCAGGGCAGAAGAGTCCGGTTCCGGGGCCTTGGTCCTGGTTCCGGGGCTAGTCCTGGGGTTCCGGGGCTCCTGTCCTGAAGAATCCGGGGTCCGGGATCCGAGGTAGTCCCCAGGGGTACCTAAGGAAGGAAATCCTACTCACCTCTCCGGCTGAAGCGCTGCTCCCATCTGGTACCCGACTTACAGGACTTCACCGGCGCAGAGATGTTTCTTCCTCGGCGTCTCTGGACAGAATGATTTCTGGCCAATCAGGAGCCGAGAAAGTCGGCTCCTGATTGGCCAGAAATCATTCTGAATACAGACGCCGAGGAAGGAACATCTCTGCGCATCTAGAGCAGAGATGTTCAAACATCTCTGCGCCGGTGAAGTCCTGTAAGCCGGGTACCAGATGGGAGCAGCGCTTCAGCCGGAGTGGATGCCGAGGTCGTCGCCGGGGACCAGGTGAGTAGGATTTCCTTCCTTAGGTACCCCTGGGGACTACCTCGGATCCCGGACCCCGGATTCTTCAGGACAGGAGCCCCGGAACCCCAGGACCAGCCCCGGAACCAGGACCAAGGCCCCGGAACCGGACTCTTCTGCCCTGGAGTCCCGGAGCCCGGACCCAGGATCCAGGGACCGACCTACGGGCTCAAGGTAGGTAAGTATCAGTGTGTGTGTGTTCTGTGTGTATTAAACTTTTATTTTTCAGGGTGTCAGTGTGATTTTTTTAACTATTTTTTGTACTGCAGAACTACAAGTGCCAGCGGGCCCTTTAATGCCCCGCATGCTGGGACTTGTGGTTCTCCAAGTCCCAGCATGCGGGGTAGGCTTGCTGGGACTCATAGTTCGCCAGTAGAAAACAATAGTTTTACTTCTTTTTTTTACACAATTCATCAGCCAGATGCCCACCGCCCAGGGGCATCGGGGACAGCCCCGGACTATCAGCATGGGCTGGTAAGTCCTGGAGGGGGGTGACCCCTTCATTGGGGGGGTCCCCACTTCCCCAGGACCCCTGCCCATGCTGACCAGCCAGGGGGTTAATGCTTTGGCCGCGGGACCTTATATAATAAGTGTCCCCCGGCTGTGGCATTACCCTGCTGGCTGGTTGGGTCCGGTGCTGGTTCTTAAAATACGGGGGACCCCTAGTCATTTTGTCCCCCGTATTTTGGGAACCAGCGCCGGACCTTGAGCCTGGTGCTGGTTTCATGAAATCAAGGGGACCCCGATTTGTCGGGGACCCTGATTTTATGTCACCAGCACCGGCTCAATGAGCCCGGGGCTGGTACGACATCAACATTATATAAGTGTACCACTGCGATTGCCTTGCTTCTGGCACAGTGCCTCACTGCGTTCAGCACACTATTATAATCGAACTCTATGCCCACTTGGATCGTTAAGTAAAAACAAGTCAGCTTCAATTTAAAAAATCATGAAAAACTCATGTCAACTTTTTTCATGTCGAAATGTTAACTGCTGAAAATTTGACCATGAAAGCATAATGAATGTCGTAATTTTCAGTGTGTCGGTATTTTGACTGTCCGCCAATGGTTGTCATTATTTTGACTGTTGGTATATTGAATCCCATCTGTTACTACTCATGAATTATCTGTGGTGGAAAAGATTGGTATTATTTGGGAGAATTGCACAGAAAAACATTTATTAGTGCTATTTAAACAACTGGTGAACATAGTCTTCAGTGAAGATCAGTGCCATACTGAAGAACTGACATGCGATTTTCTGTTAATAATTTTAGTAGTCTCTGAGGTGTCCTGTTCCTTTTAAATATGTGTCTTTAGGTTCATATGATGTACAGATATGTGCTTGCTTTTTTATTTTCTGCATACGGGGCTCCAGAGATAAAGCTATCTAGAGATCCTATCATGTGAAACAAGAATAAAAGCTGCTTACTCACGTC
The DNA here is from genome assembly GCF_055691185.1 of Crinia signifera. Lineage (NCBI taxonomy): Eukaryota > Metazoa > Chordata > Amphibia > Anura > Myobatrachidae > Crinia > Crinia signifera. The sequence continues at coordinate 110,648,869 of NC_139221.1, forward strand.
TGTATATTATATATTATTATTAGATGTCTTTTAGCGCTATCAGGTGTTTCCTTTCTTTCATATCTCTCTCTCTCTTTCACTCAAAACTTGAAGTCCTGGTGGATACCGAGAACAAGTGAACAATTATAAGTGGTTGTTAAAGGCAAAGTACTCGGAAACTGGTTCGGTAAGTTGAAGGCCAGGGTAGGCACTCATAACAGTAGTCTGTATAGTATGCAGATCTAGCATTCAAGACTGAACTAATGCACACCTCCCAACTATCTCCATTGAGATGGTATAGTTCTTATTTGAAGGGACAATCCCTCCATCCCAAATATCATTCCCGGTTTGTACAAACGATGTCTCATGTGCTATGTAATGTTGCGCCTAGTATAGCAGCTCTGAAGGAAAGTTTAAGGGATGAAAGAGGGAGATGGGTCAGGGTACCACTTTGGATGGATGCACTGGATAATCCACTGTATTGCAGTTGTAGGGGGATATCCAATCTCCCGCAGCCATTCCCGAAGGGGGAAGAGGGCTGCGGGGCCCTTTTCAATGCTGTCTTCTAAGACAGCATTGAATAGGGGATCTCGGCAGAATGAGCCCGCCTTCACAAGCAGTCGGGCTCGTTCTGCCGAGAGCGGCCAAGAATTGACGAGCTCCCGGGCCGCAGCTTGTCGATTCCCAGCCACTTCTCACGACCACGCCCCCTTCTTACCCCTGCCAGATGGGACATTGAATCCAACCTGCAAATTCTCAATCGAGCAGACCAAGAACGGGACAGGGTCATGGCTGTCAGGCCAGCCCGACAGTCGTGACCCAACATTGAATGCCCACCCTAAGATGACACCTGAAACTCATTACATAATTTATACCCACATACGTTCCAGCACCTAATTTAGTTAATGCATTATATTATTCGCTCTGTCAATGGTCAGGGAACATGGCTTTTTCGGACAGGAACTATTTGGTTAAGTCTAACACATGTCAGAAAGTTAAACTGCCTTATATGTTTAGCCCCCATCATTTAGAAATGAAATACCAGGACACTTAGGTAAACTGAAGTCTGTACAGATCACAAAATAACATAATCCTTCCACAGAGCTCCCAAGAAATGTAAAACAGTTCTGTAAACCTGTTTTGCTCATTTGGCTGCATTGTTCCATTGAATTATGAGAAAATCAGCACAACCAATAAAACAATTAGAATGAGAAACAGAAACACACAAGTACCTCTAATCTCCACATGGAGTTTAGATGAATCACAGAGCGCTAGTTCACTGCTGAAGAATAGCAGACGAACTCTATAAATAAGTAGAACTAGATCTGAGAACTATGAGCCCAGCCTACCGCAGTAGTTTTCCTCTTTCATATTACATGACATGGGATTTTTGGAAGGCGGTGCCAGCTCAAAGAATAATTATACCCATCTACTGTAGTTCAGTAAACACTGTGCTTGACTTTCTGTTATTGATCTGCATAATGATTTTGTAATGAGACAAGGCCATCTCACATGACATCATGGAAAAAATAGACACAACAGCATCTGTGTTATGAAATGATTTGTTGCAATAAAAATGTATTATATTTTCCAGCAATAAACCCCTAGTCACATAAAACATGAATATGATGTAACAGCAATATGCTTTCTTAATAACTGGTCTATTAACATCTGTAAGTGCTCTATAACCTACCAAGCTGCACAGCTAAATTGTTCTTGAGGTTAAAACATCTCAAGCCTAATAGACTACACCCCATACTCAAGATGTGGTCTGACCAGTACCGCAAATAATACAACTATATTTGCATCATGTGCATATATCTTACATTTTGTGCATCATGTGACTGTAATAGTCTCTACAGCCACTGCTTGGCACTGCTACACGGTGTTCTGAAATCTGTTTCCGTCTCTGATTCCCCAGTTGTATCCCAGTTATGTATAAGGAGCAGAACTGTTACCACAACCTGACATTCTATTTGCATGAAACATAATCTGCCATTTCCCCATCCAATTCGATTTTTGTCTATAGGGAGTCGCTATCCTGCTTTGCTTATAATTGTATGTAGTTAGTGTTAGCGGTTAATTAAATATACTGTATCCACATTACACCTGGTATATTGTAGTAGACAATAGTATTATCTGTAGCCCAGTATGTTCTGCCTATTACAATCCTTGTTTTCTTACAGTATTCCTCATGTAAATGGAAATATGATAGGAGATAGTCTGCAAATTTCGGGGGTTCCCCAAACGATGTTGCGGTTTGTGGTGGAGCAGCCCAAAAGGAATTATCTATACAGTGCGGGGTGTTTTTTGCTGGAAGCAAAAGGGATTATTAGGCGCTTGTCAGGAGGGAGGATGGGGGATGAGGGTTGGAGGGATAGGGATAATCAAGAGAAGGAGAGCAGAAATGGAGAATAATACATTTATAATAAAATAAAAATAATAATAACAAAAATAAAAAAATAAAATAAAAATAAAATAATAAATAAAATAAAATAAAAACGTGCAAAAATTGTTTACACTCTTTTGTAATGTTGGAGGGAGCAACAGTCCAGTTTGTAGTGACTCTAGCTTGCCCTAGCTTGCTAACCTGTTTTACAGGAGAAGACGGCAGCGTTCTGCTGTTCAGCGTCTTCCGTGTGCTGCGGGCGGCTTGGGGTGACGTCACCCGATTCTCCGGCTTCTGTTCGTGGCTTGCGGCAGTAGCTGGAGCGGGTGGCAGTGTGTCCCCTTGCTGTCGTGATGTCCCTCTCTTGGTCCAAGGAGATAGTCTGTATAGATCAGATCCTCGCATATCTTGCATCTTGCCCAACAGAATGTTATCCTAAATGATTTCTTTCTTACTCCAGTGTGAAAGTCTGAGATGAGATATTGCTAATACGCCTCATTCCTAAATAACCCATTGCCAAATATTTGACTGTACTAGCGCTGAAATTGGCTAAAAGGCATAAGCAAAAGGTCTGTGCAATAAGCATGGTCTTATAATAGGTAGAAATTGCATGATGCTCATAGGCATTATTCAGATGGGGTTGAAGGTGCGACAAATTCACAAAGTACAGTTTATTGGTACTTTGTGCATGTGCAGGACACCGTTTCCCTAAGATTGCCACCACCACCCTTTAGGGATCCTGGCCTCTGTGATGATGGTGGGTGAGTGTGTCCTAGGATGCAGCTCGGATCCCTACCTTGTATCGGATTCGGTATGAAATCCCAACGGTCAAAGTCCCGACAGGGTCAAAATCCCTAATGGGTCATAATACCGACAAGGACAAAATCCCAACAAGGTCATATTCCCGACATTTAAAATCCCGACAAGGACAAAAAATCCCGACATTTAAAATCCTGACAGGGTCAAAATACCGACATATAGAATGCACAGGTGAAAAAGTCAACATGACTTTCCGTCAACAGTTCGGGAGGTCGACATAAGTTTTTCACTGTTTTTTTACCCGAATGTCGACACAGTCGACATGGACACAGTTGGAAGTGAACCGCAGCCCCTCGCATCGCTCGCTTTGCTCGCAATGCTTCGGGCAAGGTGCCTCGCTGCGCTCGGCACACTATTTTATTCTCCATCCACGCCCTAGTGGATGGTAGGGCATGAAATACCGCCTGTCGTCACATATCGGGTCAAAAAAGAGTGAAAAAACGCATGTCGACCATGTGACCTGTCGACAGAAAGTCATGTTGACTGTTTCACCTGTACATTCTATATGTCGGGATTTTGACCTTGTCGGGATTTTGTCCTTGTTGGGATTTTAAATGTCGGGATTTTGTCCTTGTCGGTATTATGACCCTGTCGAGATTTTGACCCTGTTGGGATTTTGACCGTCGGGATTTTGACTGCATCCCCTCGTGTCTGCTGGTAATAGACGCCTAATGCTGCATTACCATACAGTGCCATTACTGCTCCAACTCCAACCACATCTGAATCAGGACCTATCTGACGTGTGCAAACACAGGGGACACATACATAAACACACACAGAGGGGAGGTGTACAGTACTAAGCCTAGGCAAAGCCGAATTTATGGGTGAGAGCACCCCTAGGCACAACAGTAATGGCTGCCCCTCCCCTTTGCCTAATTTTATTATTTTAATTGATTGGTTATAAGCCCTAACTTCAGCATATCCAATTTAATAGAATAATTTTAAAAAAGCCAATCACTATGACTGAGCTACTGTATAATTTCATGCTTATTGGATGGCTGTTAACACTTAATTGATAAAGTATTTGATTCATGTGATGGATTGTATCCCTCACAAACCTTAATGATGTTCCCAACATGCTTGTTACACGATGTTTATTGCTGAATACAATTATACTTGGATATATAAGGATTTGATGTCCTTTTTTTTGCAAACTGGTTGCGCTGTCTCCTTTTTTTCCTATTTTTATTTCTGAATACATAATTACTAAGTAGGACCGTTTACTGGGGCAGTATGTGTAGGAGATTATGCCTTGAGTCCCATAGGCAAAAAAAACATAAAAAGTAAGCTCTTGTCTATCCATTATAGGCAGGACCATAGAGAGCTTGCCCAGGGGGGAGTGGGCTAATCACAGAGGTATAGCCATATATCCCCGGCAAACTGAATTCACTTAAAAGTGCCCACACCTCCATAGGGGTGCGTGCTTTTAAGTGAATTTGGCCCAGCGAAGGGTGCGACATCAGCTTAATTAGGGTGTCGATTTCAGTATTCAAATGGCACCCAAATGGCATGGATGGGCTCACAGTTTTCAATGTTCAAGGACAGACCCATGTTTTTAGATTTTTTTCCCTGGACGTGAATGCTCTGGACGGAGCTCTTCTATCATTATTACCCTGCTCGGGAGGTTCCTGTCCTCCCTGAGCTCACCTTAAATATGAATATTGAGAATACAGAGAGTAGCATTATAGTAATGTAGGCAATGTTGGTTAATTGTCATTCTTTATGTCTGCCACAGTAATTTTCACACATGTATATCAAGAAGCATCTGTTCATTTCTTGTGCTTTGTGAAAAAAACTATGCCTTATTTGTTTAATATTACATCCACAACAAAATTATCATTTCTAAAAAACAAATGAAAAATAAAAAGCAAAATTAAAAACATGTACAATCCATTGCAACATACATAAACCAATTATTTGCAACTACCTGTAGTTCGATCACAGGATTGAGTATCCCTTATGCAAAAAGCTCGGAACCAGAAGCATTTTGGATAATGGATTATTCCGTATTTGGGATCATTTTTATATTTCAATGAGGTATCTTGGGAGGGGACCCATGTTTGAACATAAAATGTAATTATGTTGTATAAACACGTCAAACACATGAAATACACACAAATATATTTTGTGTGTGTTTAAAATAAAGGTTTAAAAATATGAAACAAAGTTTGTGCACTATCGCAGGCACTGAATTTGAATGCTAAGCAATCATTTTCTTGCGCATATTTAGTGCCAGTTACATATTATAACCACAGTGGTGCCAGTTACAGATGTCCCCAGTAGTGGCAATTACAGATGTCCCCAGTAGTGCCAGTTACAAATCACATCACCAGTAGTGCCAGTACAGATGTCCCCATTAGTGCCAGTTACATTACATATCATGTCTCCAGTAGTGGTAAAGTAGTTACAGATGTCCCCAGCAGTGCTTTTAGCTCTGGGGTGGGGGGGAAAGTACATTCAAGAAATTATGGTTTTCAGAATAATTTGGATAACAGATAAGGGATACTAGACCTGTATTTGGAAAGCATCGAAATCTAACTGATCCTTAGTCTTTATTTCCCATTGCATAGAAATTCAGGCGATAGCTACAAACTCATAACTTTTGTCATGATACCCTATATGTAATTGCAGATATTTGCACATCTATTGTATATCTGAATATAATCAGAATGTATATTGCACAAAAAACTATAAAATAAAAACATCAAAATATCCAATTTTTTTCGATTTACTAAAACACTTCATTTTTAGCCTAATTTGACATTTCAAGAAGAAGAAATAACACTAGTGTCTGACAAAATGGCCACCAAATGACAGGAATATTGGAAAGCTTTAAGAGTTTGGAGGGTGTTATTATGCTGCACTTGTCGGGGCTTTGTATCAGACATCTGTTACATTTACCATGACTCTACCTTCTCTGACATTCAAGGAAGCCAGACATGGGGAAGAATAACAGTGGGGTTTAGGCTTTAACGGCAATATAATAACAGCCCTACAGTTACAACAGCAGCTGATAACCACCTCAGTCATAATTACACTGGTCTGAGTGACCAGTGCACAAAATGCAATAATACAAGCACTCTAATTTTCCCAAACATTTGTGTCCCATTGAAATAAAAGCATTAGACTTACAAATGCGTGTTCAAAATAAAGGCAATAATTTGTCTCCAGCTGGTGCAATTGTTTAATAAAATGCCTGCTGTGTTTCCAGAAATAATATCCTTTATCTCCGACAGCTACTATAATTAGGCTGTCTTTGGACCACCGGGATTAGACATCCAAAATATTCTGAACTTGTTTGTAGTTCTGGGTTTTCAAAGTCAGCAGATTTGATGAAAGGGCTGCAGGCTGTCAAGACAAAATAAACATTGGGCATCTTGGCAGCATTGTCCACACACAAACTTTCACTGTACTGAATGGATATGTGTGAGGGCAAAGCCAAAATACACAGAAAGCCTTCCACTGACTTCAGTGGATTAAGAATTAGAGGCAAACGGCCAACTCTGCTATTAGATGGAACTTCAACCAGCTGCATATTCCTCATATTTCAAACTAAGACATCCTGTGAAACAGGTGTTGCTCGCGCCTTGCAAGCTACCTAACAATAGCACAACTTCCATCCTTACCATTTCCACAGCAACAACCCATATTGACAGAGCTAATAAAAGAGCAGTAAGGAAGATGGCGGATCTGTCAACTGTGCTAGGACACCAGTTGAAATGGACTAGTTACTATTTCAAAGGACAACTAGAGCAAGAAGAAAATAAGTGGCATTATATGTTCCTGTATAACAGAAATGGAATTGGGCATACATGCAGGCAGGGCCGTTTCTTGACAATTTAGCTCCCAGGGCAAAGAAATAAAAATGCCAAACCCCCCCCCCCCCCCCAAATATAGAAGAACTTGCGGCGAAATAGGGGGCGTGGTTTATTTTAAAGGGGTGTGGCTTAATATAAGGGCGTGGTCTAGCAGGAAAACAATTACCTTACATCTCACTTTTGCAACCTGCATGTCCAGACATTGGTTACCGCAGGAATTGTCATTGTCCTCCCGCACTTAAGTTGGCGGGCTGAAGGCCACACAGTGACATAAAAATAAAAAGGCCCACGCAGTGACCTAGTACGCCTCACAGATCAAGGCCAAACAATGACAGGTTACTTAAATCATTATACACTATTTATCCGTGATGCCAATTACACATTACGCTGCACACTGTGATGACAATTACACATTACGCCGCACACTGTGATGACAATTACACATTATGTCGCACGCCGTGATGACAATTACACATTATGTCGCACACCATAATGCCCATTAGATCCCTCACTGTGATGCCCATTACACCCCACACTGTGATGGCAATTACACAATACTCCCCACACCGTAATGCCTATTACACATTATGCCCCAGGCGCCGCTGCTGTACAACTGATGCCATTTACTAATATGCCCCCAGTGTGCCAGATATGCCCCCACAGTGCCATACATATATGCCCCCACAGTGCCACACATATGCCCCCACAGTGCCACACATATGCCCCCACAGTGCCACAAGCAGCACAATTCACTGTCTCTGGCCCTGGGTCTCCCCCTCCAGTCCCTCGCCACTGCCATTGCTGCCATATGCCCCCACAGTGCCACATATATGCCCCCACAGTGCCACATATATGCCCCCACAATGCCAAATATGCCCCCACAATGCCCCAGATATGCCCCCACAGTGCCACATATATGCCCCCACAGTGCCACAGATATGCCGCTACAGTGCCACAAATATGCCCCCACAGTGCCACAGATATGCCCCTACAGTGCCACACATATGCCCCCAAAGTGCCAGAAGCAGCACAACTCACGGTGGCCCTGGGTCTTCCCCTCCAGTCCCCCGCCGCTGCCATTGCTGGTGTTGGTGCTGCTGCTTCTTCTTTCCTGGGGAGGGGAGCGCATCGTGCATCTCTCCTTCCCCTTCACTGTGTCCCTGAGCCGTCAGCCATTCATGCCTCGCGGGCTGGCTCCTGATTGGCTGCCGGCCCGTGAGCTCTCTCTGATTGGCTGACAGCCAGGCCCCAGTGAGCGAGGGGAAGGAGAGACGCAAGATGCGCTCCGCTCCCCTGGGAAATCCGTGAGTGCCTGAGCTTGTGGTGGCTGGGGAGAGGGGGAGGAATTGAGGCGGCGGCGGCAGTGTTGGTGTTGGGGGGAGCTGCCGGGCGCCCTTGCTGTTAACAGAGGTGGACAAGCCGTGCGGCGCCCCGGGCTGCTGCGCAGCTTGTCCGCCTCTAGAAACGGCCCTGCATGCAGGGTTGTATACAGCTTAGCAAGTGGCATGATCAGTGCAATTGCTGCAACCCACAGGCAGAGCAGCCTCCAGAGGCGTACCTAGATATTTGTGGGCCCCATAGCAAAAGTTTGTAAGGGTTCCCTATTTGGCAATTGATGGTGATAAATGTATATAAATCATATTACTTAGACAGCAAAGATGGGCCCCCTTCAGCTCTGGGCCCCATAGCAGCTGCAGCCCTTGCACCTATGGTAGTTACGCCCTTGGCAGCCTCCTGTGACCTACCACAGCAGCCTATTCATTAAGCCCTGGGAATTTCCATCCCCCCTCTCCGCTTCACTGGAACATAGTAAATGGAGCAGTCTGACTGGCCCCTTTAGAGTTAAATCATTTTATTAAATGTGGGGTAAAATATCCTTCAACCTGGAGTATTATGAGTCCTCCCAAAAATGTACTAAAATAGTACTTGTACAGAAAATATATTTATTAATGTTCTGGTGCTCAAAAGATAGCCCTATTCTAAATTAATACATTTAGGTTATTATACCCCTTGTTTGTAAACCCTGATGTATTCAGCACTCTGATTAGGATTATAATATTCAAAAGTAAGGAAGGACCAAAATATGAGGTGAAAAAATGTATTGGAATAATACAAAAATGTCTGGGTGTTCAATCAACCACTCCAGAACAGTCAACAGGAGCTTAGTCTGCTGAGTGCTTTAAATTCATGAAATTGGTACACACAATGACATGTAGAGATCAATAAATGTCTAAATTGTATACAGTATGTGAATGCGATTAAATAATAATGTTCAATACAATAGCTAACCTAGTATATAAATGTAAAACATCATACATAAAAAAATAAAGACCGTAAATTTAAATAAAGTTTTTAGGGGAGTATTCATTCTGATACTTGCAATTAGATATGCAGACCAAACTAGCAAATGTGATTGCAAGATCAGTGTTCTAGGAATGCCATTTGTCAAATATACTGTAAATTGTCTAATTTATCTTGCATGGAATACTTTTATAAAGGGGCCCAGACCATACAATTTCTATTGGTTAGCAAAGCCTATATGTTGGCTGGCTACTCCCGCTCTGGGGACTGGTCATACCCCTAAGCATGGGCCAGAGTATATATTGTATAAGGATATAATGAAATGTAAAAAAATAAGTTTACTTAATCATGATGTGGCATAGCCGCCATGATGTAATTACCGTATTTATCGGCGTATAACACGCACTTTTTTCCCCCTGAAAACAGGGGGAAAAGATGGGTGCGTGTTATACGCCGATATGCGTGCTATACGGCGGTAATTTCATATAATAGGTGCGCGCCAGTGGTGTCCAGGTGTGCACCACTGGCGCAGCACCTCTACCCCACACCTCCGATCAGCTCCAGCCCCCCCCCTGTCCCTGTGCTCCGGCGATCGGAGCTTCCCCGATCCCCCCGGCCCGCCTGTCACTTTACAGTGACGTCGGCGGCAGGCTCGGGTAATGTCGGCCAGGCTCGGGGGGACTCGGAAGCGCTCAGGCACCCGAGTCCTCCCGAGCCGCGAACATCCCCCAGCCTGCCGCCGACGTCACTGCTAAATGTGACAGGCGGCTAGGAAGGGGGAGAGAGGCAGCAGGGAAGCTCCGGCGTACTAACGCCGGAGCGGAGGCGAGGGGGGGGCGGGCTGCTTCTAACCTTCTGTGGTGGGTTTTGCTGGGGCAGGATAAACCTGCCCTGGTAGGTTTGTCCTGCCCCAGCACAACCCACCACCCAAGGGGTTAAAGCTCCTCCCTGCACAGTGACTCCTTCCTCCCTGGCTACAGCAGCGTCTGTAAAAAAAAATAAGTTTTTATTTAGAAATTTAACTTTTTTCCCTGAGATTTCCCTTTTAAAATGAAGGTGCGTGTTATACGCCTGTGCGTGTTATACGCCGATAAATACGGTAGTTAAAATTGCGGCATCCAGTCTTCCACAAAGTGGGCAGGATCTGGGAAGGTGATCAAATTTATGAAACGTTATAAGAGCACAAGCTCCTTTAACATTAGTGGGTAACAGGAGAAACAAATCTCCTACAGTATGCACTCATTTTATCAGACATTACACAGATAACCATTTATAACAGCTACAGTATTTGTCACTTAATATACTGTAGATACTTAAAGTAGATACTGTACTTAAAATTATTATTATTATTATTATTATTATTATTATTATTATATACATTCGCACCACCAAGTATATGACATACTTTGCAGAGATCATTTTCACATAGGTAATATTTTGAATAATTTTCTTAGGTACAATATCCACTGATAGAAACAAAATATAACTTTTTTGCTGGTAATACAACCCTGTATAGAATGGAATGTCCATATTAATTGCACTTTGGGGTTAGAACAACATGACAGATAGAATCAGATGAAGGTGTCTGATAATATGAATGCCCTAATCCGGGGTAGAGGACAAGTAAACAATCAGAATGTCTAAACCAGGAGATTGCGGAAGATAAAATAGCAATCATTGTAAGTAATTAATGAAGTTCCTCTAAGTGTTCCTTACAGCTGCTGATTTGCATGTCAGTTAATGTTGATTGTGCACTGCTATGTTTGTAAGATTTGTTCCAAATAAAAAACACTGCAAGTTATGTCAAGTAGATTTTCCATTTAACTTCTTCTGTATTGTGATGTAAATAATATAAATGTTTTCTTTGATTCTAGTTTTGCCCATTTTTGCTTATACTATCACACATGCAGCTACATACCAGGTTTGGCATGTGAACATGCATCAACCTGGAATTTTTGCATACTGTATGTGAAAGGAAATAGGAAAGGACAGTCAGAAAAGACGTAGATCGACAAATCCATGTCTTTTCTGTGGAAACGGCTCGTAATTCGCAAATTTAGTGGCTGTCAGATTGGGCTTTTTAAAGAGCCCAATCTGCAGAGGCGATAGGTCCTGGATGATATTTCCACATATGGGAAATATCAGTCAGCATTGAATACTACCCTAATAGAGGGAGTTTAGAAGGTTAGAGAAAAATGGGGAATAGAAAGGGAAAGTTAAATAGAGTAGGAGACATAGCAATAAAAGGGGGTAGAAAAAGGAAAGAAGATAGAGGTAGGGAGAGAGGGAGTAGGTAACTGCTACAGTGAAAAACAGGAAAGATGGAGGAGGGAGACAGCGAGAGGGCACAATAGATTCTCTAAGGGCATCCAGAGGGAAAGGAGGTAGGATGAGAAATTAGAGGGTGACCAATGAAGTAATATAGAGGGGTAAATGTAGTGGGGAAGAGAGAGCGATTGAAGGAAGGATAAAAGGTAGTTAATCAAGATGTATCATTATAGTGCCATCATATATGTATATGGGCATTTTCAGATTTAAAGATCCAATGTGACGATCAAACAATCTCCAAATAACTGGTAAATATCTGTAGTGTATGGTGCAGATTGTAAGATTCTGAAATTGTGTAATCATGGGTTAAATTGCAAAATCTTCAAATCAGGGACTGCAAATTGCAGATGTGTGACCAGCTATAGTGTACATAGAGGGTGATGACCAGCTGGAGCACTTCACAAAGAGCTATTTCTAGGCTCCTGTTTAGGTGTGACATCGGTGAAAGCAGTTGTTGCAGAGGGGTGGAAAGTTCACAAAATGAATTGTGTTAATATTTGTGTGGGTCTGAGGAGGCTTGGAGGACTTCAGTGACATTGACTATGAAGTAATGGAGGAGATCTGCAGGTGATAACATTGTAATCTGAGAGGGAAAGGAGTGAATTCATAAACGTTTGAATACAAGATCAAGAGAGTGGACCTTCTGATAAGTAGCAGTCAGTCCAATGGGAGAGGCTAAAACAAGTAATTTGGAGGCATGAAGAAGTTAAAAATTAAAATAATTATTTACTGATGTTGTTCAACTGTTCATTTTCAAACAGTGTTATGAACAATTTGTGTATTTGAATACACATCTGACTCAGTCTAGATTGCCATTAAAGATATATAGTTGTGCTCATAAGTTTAAATACCATAGCGGATTTTTTTCTTTCACTCATGGTTAGTGGTTGGGTGAAGCCATTTATTGTCAAACAACTGTGGTTACTCTTTTTAAATCATAATGACAACAGAAACTACCCAAATGACCATGATCAAAAGCTTACATACCCTGGAGATTTTGGCATGATAACATGCACACCAGTTGAAACAAATTGGTTTGAATAGCTACCAAAGGTAACCATCCTCACCTGTGATCTGTTTGCTTGTAATCAGTGTGTGTATAAAAGATCAGTGAGTGTCTGGTAGTCTGAAAGACCCTTGCTTCTTTCATCAAGTGCTGCACTGACGTGTCTGGATTCTGAGTCATGGGGAAAGCAAACGAATTGTCAAGGAATCTGCTGGAAAATGTAATTGAACTGTATATAACAGGTAAGGCATATAAAAAGATATCCAAGCAATTGAGAATGCCAATCAGCAGTGTTCAAACTCTAATTAAGCAGTGAATAATGAGGGATTCTGTGGCAGACCAAAAAAATTTCAGCCAGAAAATTGTTTGGGATGCAAAGAAAAACCCACAAATAACTTCAGCTGAAATACAGGACTCTCTGAAAAAAGTGGTGTGGTGGTTTCAAGATGCACAATAAGGAGGCATTTGAAGAAAAATGGGCTGCATGGTTGAGTCACCAGAAGAAAGCCATTACTACGCAAATGCCACAAATCATCCCGCTTACAATACTCAAAACAGCACAGAGACAAGCCTCAAAACTTCTAGAACAAAGTCATTTGGAGTGATGAGACCAAAATTTAACTTTTTGGCCAAAACCATAAACGTTACATTTGGAGAGGAGTTAACAAGGCCTATGATGAAAGGTACACCATTCCTACTGTGAAACACGGAGGTGGATCGCTGGTGTTTTGGGGATATATGAGCTACAAAGGCACTGGAAACTTGGTCAAAATTGATGGCAAGATGAATGCAGCAAGTTATCAGAAAATACTGGAGGAAAATTTGCCCTCATCTGCCCGGAAGCTGCGCATGGGATGTACTTGGACGTTCCAGCATGACAATGATCCAAAACACAAGGCTATAGCAGAATAAAGTGAAGGTTCTTGAGTTGCTATCTCAGTCACCTGACCTCAATATCATTGAGCCCCTCTGGGGATATCTCAAATGTGCAGTTCATGCAAGGCAACCCAAGAATTTACAGGAACTGGAGGCTTTTTTGCCAAGAAGAATGGGCAGCTTTACCATCTGAGAAAATAAAGAGCCTTATCCACAACTACCACAAAGACTTCAAGCTGTCATTGATGTTAAAGGGGGCAATACACGGTATTAAGAACTAGGGAATGTAAACTTTTGATCAGGGTCATTTGGGTAGTTTCTGTTGTCATTATGATTTAAAAAGAGTAAACACAGTTGTTTGACAATAAATGGCTTCACCCAACCACTAACCATGAGTGAAAGAAAAGTTTGTGAGTTATCATTCATATTCTCTGACAAATGGCCAGAAAATAACAAATTCTGCTAGGGTATGTAAACTTATCAGCACAACTGTATTATGGCTAAATAACACAGGCTACCACTAAGGGAAATGTTTAGTTTTGAAAGGTAATAAATGTGTTTGACTATGCAAACACCAGCCCAGTATGCCTTCACTAACTTAGCTTTACTAAAATTTACAGTAAAAACACAGGTATTTACATTAGCAAGCAAATAATGATATTACAAATGTTTCTTAACACAATGTGGTTGTATAGTGATCATAACAAACTGATCATTGCAGGGTGACTATAACTGCTTCACACTTCAAATGAGCATCTGAAGTTGCAAATCAGTCCATCTGTTGTTGTAGTAGGTGTAAAATATTTCTTCTTCAGTTTTCATTCAGTTTACGTCCATTGTAAGTTCATCTAATTTATTACATTTTAAGAATACTTATTATATCAGCCTCCAATACCCTAATAATTACAGCTATAAACATGCAGAGGTGGATTTTACACAAGGCAAACTAGGGCCTAGCGGGTCCCAATGGGGCCCCATAAAGATAAAATATTCCCAGAGGAACATTGTGTGACTACCCTGTGATATCATAACATCATATGGACCTGCCCACACTCCCAAAACCCCTTTAATGTTCTTTGATAGAATATAAAATGTTTGTAAAGTTAAAAGGACACATTGCTTACCTTAAATGTGACACCAGTATTAAGCCGGGTGTGGTATAACACACTTACAGTCGGGATTCCGACATTAGTCCGACGTCAGAATCCTGACTGCACACCGGGGGGGGGGGGGTGCAATGAAGCCACTTGCAGGCACAGTGGCTCGCTGTGCTCAGTCAGGAGCCCGACGTCGGGGCAATGACTGTCGGGATCCCGTCTGTTGGTGAGTCGTCCGGCACTCTAATAAGCCTACTTCCAAAAGACGTAAATCCAGATTCAAATTTGTACGCATGCCAGCTGAGCATCTATCAGTAGACTGTGCATGCGCCATCAGTTCCTGTTGGGAGCCGTAGTAGTAATAGTTGAACATTACCTAAAGTATGTTATGGAGAACTGTGCTATTGAAACAAATGTATCAGTGCCTGTTGGGATCAGTAGTAGCAGTGATAAACATTGGCCCTCATTCAGGTTGGTTCGCTCCCCTGCACGTTCGCACCGCAGAGCGATGTTGTGCAACTGCATATGCGCATAAACATTTAGCCGCGTTGTGCGAGCGGGCGAGGCACGTTCAAATGCAGCAGTGCAGACAGGGGGCGTGGGGCAGTGTACATGGGTTGCACCCATGGGAACGCCCAGTGTTTCATGGACGTTCCCATGATAACTCTGAGCATTCCCATGGTAATTCGCTAGTGACGTGGGTGCTAGGGGCGGGCAGCTGGCGCCACCGGATGTCAGCTGCCTGCCCTCTTCCCGTACGGGGGCTCCGCAGATCTAGATCTAGACACAGATCTGCGAGTGCTTGTAAAAACATTAGATGGTCTGCAAAGCTGTGAATTTTGCAGCTGTGCATGTCAATCAGAATGGCCTCCTGTATCTGTAGATGAGAAGAGAAGTGTTAAGGCCCCCATACACTATGTGATTTTGGGCCGATTCCATGCGATTTCGGCACTTGGGCCGATAAATCGCATGAAATCGTCCCAAAATCGCATGCGTGTGACATTTGATCTGAACCGATGCGCGGATCAGGAGGTCGGACGTTCAGCATGTACGATCACGTCCGAAATCCTGCAGCGGGCGGGGGGCTCACAGCAGCGGCTATTAATCAACGGCCGCTGATTGGCTGTGAGTGCTCTATCTCAGCCAATCAGAAGCCGGATAGTCATTTGACGTTATTTTAAAGATGTAATAGCCGCCGCTGCCCGCCCGCTCGGCGCTGAGTGACTGCATGCTGATTATCACCGCCGCCCGCCCCACTGTCACCGGCATCCCCCACTGCACCCAGAGACGCTACTGCCAGCCCCCACTACCGCCGATGCCCGCCCACCCCCCCTCCCCCCCACACTGCTCCTCACCGCCCGACAGCTCCCCGGTTTGTTTTATATGTGATAAATCGCATGCGATTTATCACACGTAAAAAATGGCACATCAAGTGCCAAATTGTATGTGAGCCTCCCGGGGAGCTGCCAGGCGGCTCGCAGGAGAATTGGGTCCGACTTGTCCCTAAGACAAGTCGGCCTAATGTATGGGGGCCTTTAAATCACAGTCTTTGCAAGGTTTGTATATTGCTTATAAGATGTCCAATGTAAATCCATCTTATTTCACACATTTATTTCTTAATACTGACAGTGTCAGCCTACGGCTATATCAGCCCCCAATACCCTAATAAGTGTGTTATTTATTTAATTAGTTTTTGTACTTAAACAGCATCCATCAATGTCAGTTGGAAGCATTTTCTGATGTGACCACATAAGTGCAGTTTTTTTTGTACATCTAAAGATATCTGCAACTATAAACACAACACTGGGTGGCCTACTCGAGTCTAAATATATTGACATATACTTATTTATATAGTTACGGGTCAATGAATTAAGGCAAATATAAAATAACAGCAGCAGGGGTCAGTCCAAAGAGATGGAGAGATTATACTGATCACTTCCAAGCATTGCTGCTCTGATATACTGTACTCTGTCACATATGAGATGGTCACAGTAAGTGCTGCGCCATATAGGAGCACAGGCTGTTGGTCTGCAAAAACAGAACAACGCAAAACAGTTTTCAAAATCCTCGCAAGTACCTGCATCAGGTGAGTGACTGGTGCTGGCATGCATGTGAAATCTATATGCATATGTGATACCCACCCGGGTAAACATCACAAAATTCTATAAAACGGAAGTCTCTCCTATAACGCACAATACACTGCAAATTAGTTTATTATAGATTTTATAGATGCAAAAGATATTATAGATGCAACTTTCCACAAAAGATTAATTTTATTTTACAGGAGCACTTCAGTGAAGCTTCCTCCGCTGCAAAGAACTTTATATATGTCTCACCTTCATGAACAACTTAAATTAGGATTCCAGGGTAATTCATTCAGTATGGGAAGATGTATGAATTCTTAACAATCTTATCACATTAACATTACAAAATATCAGAACAATTACATTTGAGATATTTATACAATTGGGGCCTTGTACCTCCTCTGTCAATTATACAGCTAACTTTATATAAAAGTCTTATTGGCCTGCAGGTTTAGCTCTTGCGAATGTTATTATGTCTGTGAGAGATGTAACAATAGAAAGTTTATAATAGTGTGCAGCTAATCGTGTTTAGATTGCTGCTGGGTTTTCCTCTCTGTGAGCAATAACTTTGTTTAACTAAATTTGTTCTCAAAATGGGCAAAGCCATGTGCACTGCAGGTGGGGCAGAAGTAACATGTGCAGAGAGAGTAAAGCTGTGTACACACGGCTGCGATAGGGGCTGAAATTGCTGGGAATATGGTCGCTGGTGACCATATTGCCAGTGATGGGAGTGTGCCCAGGCGATAAATTGCCGGGTGCGCGCTCCCGCTTTCAGCCCCGTTCTAAGCGCTGGTCGCAGGAGCTTGCTCCTGCGACCAGCTGATTACCTCTGGTTTCAGTGCAGATTACATATTAACTCTATTTATATTGTACAATACTTATGTGACTATTTTTATGTATTGAAGCTTCAATAAATAAATACAATTAAAATAAATCAGCCAGTACCCTGCACAGAAACAAAATAACTCCCCCAAATCTAACTGGCTGTTTCATCTACCCAAGCATAGTTTTGTTCATTTGCAAACAAAATATGCCCTGCAATCAGGTCTGAATTAGGCCCTTTGTGTCTTTCTGGCAAAACCCTGTAAAATCTGAGAGCCTGTCACCCCCTTCTCAGGGTGCATTTACTCAGCTACTCTGCTCTAATGGCTGCTCCTGGGGTCACTTTACTTCTAATTCCTCCTCCCCTTAGAGAGCCGCTGTGCCCTGGGTAAATACTATAGGCAGGCTTGCCTACCCTCCCGGCCGGGAGTCTCCTGACTCCTCATGTATTAGTCAATATACAAGAAAAATAGATTTCATTTTTTATCACGATACAGAATGTTAGAAGGAATTGGGGCAGCACGGATGGTGTAATGGTTAGCATTACTGCCTCACAGCACTGAAGTCATGGGTTCGATTCCCACCATGGCTCTAACTGTGTAGAGTTTGTATATTCTCCCCGTACTTGCCTGGGTTTCCTCCGGGTACTCTGGTTTCCTCCCACAATCCAAAAATATACTGGTAGGCTAATTGGCTCCCAACAAAATTAACCCTAGAATGTCTGTGTGTGGGCATGTACATGTGGTAGGGAATATAGATTGTAAGCTCCACTGGGGCAGGGACTGATGTGAATGTTCAAATATTCTCTGTAAAGCGCTGCGGAATATGTGTGCGCTATATAAGAAACTGTTAACAAATAAATAATGAATGTCATAAGTGAACAGGCCGTGAATGAATGAAAGCCATGCATACCTGCACTGCACAAACATGTTGTGTGGTTCTATACATGACTGAATGCACAAAGCCAGGGACAGTGATTCCACCAAATCAATGGACAATAGCTTCAGTTTTTTTACCTTTACCAGATCAAGGTAGATATAGGAGAAGCTTCAGCAGTCTACTATGGAATGTGACAGGCCTGCTGTCATGTTTAACAGAGCTGTAGTGATAAACTAGATTAACATTGGCAGAAAGGAAACAGGTATGTGATATTGCCACCGTCCATAAGGCTCATGGATCGCTAGGAGAAAAGGTCTACCCGTGCATAAAAGGTGTCTTCATATAGTGCAGGCTGGTGCGGAAGAGATCATAATAACAGTGGGTTTTACTTCCATTGGGTATAATGATTCCAAAAGTGCTGAATAAGATGTGGTTTAAAAAACTGTTCACAGCCCTAAATCCTAAATCTGAAAGTACCCAAAACTTTAATTCCAGTCACCAGGAACTAAACCCTAATCCAAGCATAGTAAATGATGACGTGTAATGAAGTCCTGATCTTACTTTATCCAAATGTAATAATGCAAGAAATAATAATACCCTCTCCGAGCATAAAGGGGCTGATGCAATGTAAGCTGTTCACTATTGCTCATGCATTGAGCTATTGCACCTGCTTCATCCTTGCCACAGAAACTATATATATATATATATATATATATATATATATATATATATATATATATATATATATATATATATATATATATATATATATATATGAAACTGGTAATAAATTAACCAGAAAGGCAGAAACAGGCTGGAACTGGAAGAACCAGGCAGAAACTGGTAAGGCAGAATTGGGCTTAAACAGGTAAGGTAGTGTAGCGACTTGATCCGCAGGGCAATGAGTTTGCTGCCTGGAAAGCTCAGGCAAGGTAATTGCCAAAGTATCTCAATCACTGCTAAATGCAACTGCAGATTGCTGAAGAAGAGCTTATATCACCCTCTCAGCGTGCCGATTGGAGGACTGGGTCAGGTGGTTGCTGAAATGCCTGGGATTGGATGACGAGGGTTGGTGAATAGAATCAGGTGATTACTGCTGAGAATACCATTGGTAAAATAGTAGTCAAGTGTCATGGCGGTGCCCAGCATCTAGAATGGTGGGAACTCTGTGGGGTACACACTGGGGAGCATGGGGTAACAGTGACAGCAACACATGACTGCACACTGAAGGGCCTGCATGACCTCTGCGAAGAAGTACACAGGTTATTACCAGCTAGTCAGTGATCACTACTGCAATTAGATGCACAATCAGCCTGGGGAAATTGCTGCAGCAATAAAATAGACTTAAGGTGCATACACACTGGGCAATACGCAGCAACGCAGGAGCAATATAGGGCATACTGTATACACTGAACAATATGTCAAATTGAGCTGCACGTATAGATGATGGGGGGGTCATTAATGACATATGGGAGCATGCATCGTTCGTCGTTTGTAGCATTTGGAGATATTTTAAATAGTAACTCTCAGAAGGGCCAAAGTGAGCGATTGATCTGCACATATATCTCTCGATGTGTTCTCACAGCTATTACCATATGAAACACTGGGGGATCACTAAACAATATACAGTATCGGCCGATCAAATGATCGCCAATATATCTGCCAGAATGTAACCAGCATAAATCTGGCCATACACCTAAAGATAAATAGGGAAACTAGTAAGCCCTTCTGTGTTTGTGCATGAGTGAGAAAGAGATGTAGTTTCACTCTATGCCTTATGGGCACTAGACATATATATATATATTAGAGATGAGCGGGTCCGGATCCCCGAGATCCGACAGATCCGAATATCGGGGATCCGGGTCAGATCCGAGCCGGCTCGGGAGTTCCCGCCTGAATTCCGGACCAATAACGAGGCCGAACGTCATCATCGCGCTGTCGGATTCTCGCGGGAGCGGGATCTTACAAAAGACGCACGCGCGCCCTGACATCTTCACTCCAATCTTGGAGAGGATAGAGGGTGGTTGGGAAGCTCCGTGTGCTCCGTGCTGTGCTCTGTGCCATGTGCTCCGTGACCTGCCCTGTGCCCTCACTGCCCTGTGCTGTGCTCCGTGCTGTGCTCCTTGACCTGCCCTGTTCCCTCACTGCCCTGTGCTGTGCTCCGTGCCATGTGCTCCGTGCTGTGCTCCGTGACCTGCCCTGTGCCCTCACTGCCCTGTGCTGTGCTGTGCTCCGTGACCTGCCCTGTGCCATCACTGCCCTGTGCTGTGCTCCGTGACCTGCCCTGTGCCCTCACTGCCCTGTGTTGTAGACTTCAGAGTCAGTGACTGTTTATAGGCCTGAGCCCTGTAGTGTGATTTAACTAACTAGGTGCTGCAGTGCTCACATGCAGGGGCTGCAGTGTCCACTGTCCAGGGGCTGTCCTGTGTGATTTATTTAGCCCTAAGCCCTGTGTTGTGATTTATTTAGAACTGAACCCTGTGTTTTTTGTGATTTAACTAACTAACTCAGTGCTGCAGTGCTCACACACAGGGGCTGCAGTGCTGCTGAGTAGTACACTGTGTACAGGGGCTGCAGTAATACAAGGGGCTGTGTCCAGTGTGACGGCCTATATCTTATCCATTGTCACGAGTCACTCACGACATATATCCTGTGTCCTGTCCTGTGTGACGACTGACGACATATCCTGTGTCCAGTGTGACGACATATATCCTGTGTCCAGTGTGACGACATCTATCCAGTGTCCAGTGTGACGACAATATATCCTGTGTCCAGTGTCACAAGTCACAACATATATCCTGTCCAGTGTGACATGTAATGTGTGCCGGCATATATCCTGTGTCCAGCGTGACATATATCCATTGTCCAGTGTGACGACATATATCCAGTCTCCAGTGTGACGACATATATCCAGTCTCCAGTGTGACGACATATATCCTGTGTCCAGTGTGACGACATATATCCTGTGTCCAGTGTGACGACATATATCCAGTGGCCAGTGTGACGACAATATATCCTGTGTCCAGTGTCACAAGTCACAACATATATCCTGTGTCCAGTGTGACATGTAATGTGTGCCGGCATATATCCTGTGTCCAGCGTGACATATATCCATTGTCCAGTGTGACGACATATATCCAGTGTGACGACATATATCCAGTGTCCAGTGTGATGACATATATCCTGTGTCCAGTGTGACGACATATATCCTGTGTCCACTATGACGACATATATCCAGTGTCCAGTGTGACGACATATAACCAGTGGCCAGTGTGACATCTAACCATTGTGTGACGGCATATATCCAGTGTCCAGCGTGACATATATCCATTGTCCAGTGTACAGGAACTGTGTCCAGGGGCGGTGTCCAGAGGCTGTGTCCAGTGTGACGGCTGTGTCCATTGTCCAGGGGCTGTGTCCAGTGTACAGGAGCTGTGTCCAGAGGCTGTGTCCATTGTCCAGGGGCTGTGTCCAGGGTGACAGGCTGTGTCCAGTGTCCAGGGGCAGTGTCCAGGGGCTGTGTCCAGGGGCAGTGTCCAGTGTCCAAGAGGCTGTGTCCAGTGTGACAGGCTGTGTCCAGTGTGACAGGCTGTGTCCAGTGTAAAGTAAGAAAAATAAATAAAAGTAATAAATAAAATAAAAACACATTTTTGGAGGATGATGGAGGAGGAAATAGTGGGAGTGCTGAAGCTGCTACCACTAGTCATGACAAGGCCGATACCTCTTTGTATTTGCTGTTTGGAGCATTTCTCTTTTTTTGGGATAGTTTATTAAACTGCCACCCTGTCTGCTCCTGCAGTGCCGCTCTGCCAGGTTGGAAGTGTAAGGTCCACATGTATGTGATGCCGACTGCTGTCGCTTAGCTTAGTCATCCAGCTACCTCGGTATACCCTTTTGGCCCAACTACAGTAAATGAAAACAATTTTGTAAGCTGTGAAGTGACTAGAAATGAGTGGAAACTAATGTTATTGAGGTCAATAATACTTTATGGGCAAAAACAGGCCCAAATTCTGTTATTTTAGCCATTCTTAGCATTTTTTCATAAAAATCCAGATCCAAAACCAAAACCCACAAGGGTGGTTTTGCCAAAACCAATCCAGATCCAAAACACGAAGGGAGATCCAGATCCAAAACCAAAACCCGAAAAAGTGGCCGCCGCACATCTCTAATATATATATATATATAAATATATATATATATATAGCAGGGAGGGTGGGTTCCCAGCACTCACAGGACTTGCAAACAACTGACAGCAACAGCGTGAAGGTCAGATTGATGTTTTGGTTTTAATACCGTTTTCAAGATCTTGAAAACGGTATTAAAACCGAAACGTCGATCTGACCTTCACGCTGTTGCTGTCAGTTGTTTGCAAGTCCTGTGAGTGCCGGGAACCCACCCTCCCTGCTAGTATTGTCAGTTCGCCTGACCTCTCCGTGCACCTGAGCACCTCAACCCCTGTTGGAGTTCACTCTCTGGAGTGCCAGCCACCTCTCTACTGTGTATATATATATATATATATATATATATATATATGTAGGAACCTGCTGTGTGGTCCACGCTGTGCTTCACCTTAAATGGATGCCCTTGATGCCTAACTCCTGAAGACGGTCCTGCTAGGACTGAAATGCTAACGTTGAGTACCAAATTTATATTGCTGCTTATGTGAATACAAATACACAGCCTTTTTATTTGCATGAAAATTGTCTGGAGAGTGAGTCTTTCTTTTCTCTATATACATGGACTTTTTTTGTTAAGAAAGTTCTGGACGTCACCCCAGCGGCTGCTTATCTGTTATATGGAGTGCGATCTTATACTGTATATATATATATATATATATATATATATATATATACACATATATATATATATACACACACACACACATACTGTAGGTGGGACCCCTACATCTTTTGTCCCCTGGATTTTTGGAACCAGGATCTGGCCAAGAGCCCGGTGCTGATTATTTAGATACAGAGGAACCCTAGCCAATTTTTTCCCTGTATTTTTGGAATCAGGACTGACTTAAGGAGCCAAGGTTGGTTACGCTTAGTAGGGGAGACCTCACGCTGTTTTTTCTTTCTTTTTTTTTTAACTTAGCATACAGAAGCAACTTACAGATCTGACTGGTCTGTGCGATGCTTCAGGGTCAGGTTTGGCTGCTGTAAACTTGGCAGCCAAATATGAAAAATTTCACAATAGGAAAATACAAATCCTAAAAATGAATTAGCTGCATTCTCGGACATAAAACAGATCCGATTCAGTTTGTAACCAGCAGGGCTGCTGATCAGCCAAAATGGCCAATCTTAGTAAATTTCCTCATATTGGTCCAACCTGGCTGGTTTAAACAAAAATTTGGAAAGAAATGGAAGCAAATGGCAATTGACCATTTGCTCCAAAATGCTGGAAAACTGACAAAAATGGTCATTCAGATAAATTGGTGTATAAGCAGTGTATCTGTACACCTGCTTGTTTTTACCAGTGTGTACTATACAATATACAGTAAATGTCTCCTAAAGGCAGTATCTAAGTGTAGGTTCTCTTGCCAGTCTAAATAGATCATGACTGATGAGGAACTCAATAGTCTATAACTGACCATTTCAGCTACATACAGTAAGCCCGGTCTCTGATACAGAATCCATAACAAGCAGCTCGGTTTGAGGTCATTTAATTCTATCATATCCTCCATAGAAACCTATAGGGGGAGCAGCTGGCGGCTGGGCAGGAGGGAGGGCAGCAGGGATCTGAGACTCCTAATGTTGTCCCTCCATTATAAATATGGGGGGTACTTAATATTTGCTTCTAACCCTCAAAAAATGTTTTCAGGGAATTAGCCACAAATATTTATTAGTAAAAAGAGTCGCAAAGGGACAGCCAAGGCATTCCTGAGCTGGGAAAAGGGACTGCATGCAGAAAGATCCCATTACAGTGGACGGATTACTGAGAGCTGATTGCAGCATGTATTGCTATTGCCTGGAAGAGACAGCTGCAAATAAAAAGATTTTAAAAAAGCAACTAAATATAATATATCTTTAATGCAGAATTCCCATTGGCTGTTACAGCATAAGCAACAATTCATCTTATCTAGAATGTCTAAAGGGTTTAATGAGCCACAAAATTAGAACAGCTTGAATCTGGTCACTGTTAAAAGAATTGAATTTATTGCTAAATAATCAAAGCTTCTTAGCGCTACAAAAGTTGACAGCCTGACAACTATTCTCAGCCTGAACTTTAGCTGGTGACAAGACTTTCTCAACAAATCACCTGACATCTAGCCATAATCATAATTTATCAAACATCATCATAGCACCGTGCCACCAGGATGCAGTCACCATGCATTTTATTACCCTGGTATATGAATTAAACCAGGTTGTAGATATTGGAAATAGAGATTTAATGAAGAACTTTTACTACTTATCAGCACAGCATGCAAAGCAAGACCATCCGGCGTGTTAGAAAAGGCACCAGCAGTAGCAGATCTGCACAGAACTATTCTGGAACGATCATAATTTGCTAGTTATATAACACCCATAAAACAAATTTAGAATTCCAAAGCCACATTTATCCTGCAGGTCTGACATGCATCTTTGATTATAAATGTGGCCATCTCTTTAAAAGTGACATTTATAGCCCACAGGTACGGAGACTCGATTAATCAAAGTCAAATTTGTGGAACTTTAAATTTAATCTGTGGTTTGAATGCAAATTTTCTGGGTGATTCATTAAGCCCATATACAAGAAATTATTTGCAGAACATTTTGCTTTCCATCATGTACACGTGAATTACTGAATGGCAGATACAGTAGCTGATATATCAGTGATTAATACAACAAAAATGCGCATAATTATATGCATTACCATGCAAATGTTTTCATCTGTGTAATGACAAGGCCCGTCTAGGGAATGCCATATATATGTGGTGGCCCTAATAGGCAGGAAAACTGATGACTGCTTTACTCCTATATATTTAATTACCACAAGCCAAGATCAGATGCATCAAGTAGACCTGATCACTAATGGCCTATCCTCCTAATGTAAGATCAGGAACTTTGTGGTTTATGGGTTTCCTCCATAGATAACAACATTTTCAAGAGAAACGATGCTTCTGAGCCATCTACAATCCCTGTTATAATATTACTAAAAGACATACCAGGAAGATTGAAGTGATGCCTATCCCTCCAAATTGATGAGATCAATTGAATCACCTAAGTATGGTGAAAGTTTATTACAGGTTGAGTATCACTTTTCCAAAATGCTCAGAACCAGAATAATTTTGTATAGTGGATTATTTCGTATTTCAAAATATTTTTATATTTCAATGATGTATCTTGAGGTATCTTGCATTTATGTTGTACAACCACATCAAATACATGAAATAAACACAAATATATTTTATTTGTGCATGAAACAAGGCTTCAAAACATGAATCAAAGTTTGTGTACTATCTCAGGCACTGAATTTAAATGCTAAACAATCAATTTCTTGCACATATTTTGAGGGGTATTCAATGTAGGGTCACGACGAGCAGGCTGGCTCGACAGCCGTGACCCTGTCCCGTTCTCGGCTGGCTCGATTCGGTAGACGGGATGTCCCACCTGCTGAGCACCGAGAAGGGCGCATGGCCGCAAGCAGTGGATGGAAATCATATAGCTGCAGTCCGGAGTTTGTCAATTTGTGGCCGTTCTCGGCAGAACGCGCTCAACTTCTTGCGAAGTTGGGCACGTTCTGCCGAGATCCCTGTTCAATGCTTTCAGGGAAGATAGCATTGACTAGGGCCCCCCCCCGCCATTTCCCCCGTCGGGAAAGGCGGCGGGAGATGGAATATCCCCTTAGTGCCAGTTACATATCATGTCACCAGTAGTGCTGTTACATATGTCCCCAGTAGTGGTTTTAGCAAGAATTTATTTTTTCACTTTCCGGAATGTATGGTTTTCAGAATAAGTTGGATAACGGATATTTGGATAAGGGATACTCAACCTGTACTAAATAATAAATTAATAATTCAAGGAGGTGTGGCCTCATGAAAAGAGGCATGTAATTTGGGCAGGGGGCGTGGCGTTGCAAAATGCTGACCTGAAAGGTCCTGAATCACAATGTACACACAATAAGCAATAGCTAATACTGCACACTGTATAAACAACACATAACAGTGATTAATACTGTCCACTATAAGAACACATACTACACAAAAACGGCAGTGTGTATACAAAAAGAACACAAATTAGGCAGCACACACACTGCACTCTGCCCAGCAGTTATTACTCACCAGAGCAGCAACGTTATGATGGTGCCAGGCAGATGCTGCTTATGGTGCCAGGCATCATCTTGTATGTGCGAGTGTGCATGCGCCAGTTGCTGGGTCACGGTTAAGGAAAGGGGCTTACACACAATTACAATACACTTCTCCTGGCATACTATCTCACTTATCCCAGGCAGCAGGTTTGGTGGTGCAGGTGCTGCAGATGCAAATCAGCAAGTAAATGTGTCCTGGCAGCGGGACTTGGGAGGTTACGGGCCCGTAGGTGCTAATTATATTTTTTGGGTGCTCAGGCCCTTGGGCACCCACAGAATCGGCGCTTATGTTGATACCTATTCTTCCAGATAATTTGCATAAAAAGATATATTAAAGATACCGAATGTCAAAGTTTTTTGGTAAATTAAGCATTAATTTAAACAACAGCCCATTGGTCATCAGCAATTAGATAATCTCACCTCAGGAATGAAGCTCTGTCTCCTACAGGGATATCACTCATAACAAATGACTGAGCGCTGTTCACTATTTATAAGGGAATCAGTGTGACATCATATCCCCCTATTCCCTATTTGTCCGATTATAAATGTAAATAAACCAGCTAAAATAATGATATTAAGGGTTGTAAAATAGATACAACCCTAAGAGTTATAAGTCTCAATAATGTATAATTACTTTACTATTTGATAAACATAATTGGGGGTTAAATATTGATATAATTAGTTAATGACCCATAATGCAGTGGGGCTACCCATCAGGCATCCTGTCAAGTCCCATAGAAAACATCCAATATAAGTATAATTATAATTTATCACACGCCTCAATTGCACATCCTCATCTTTCTGCCTTTAGATTGCCTGACACGCTGTACCTCAGAAGTATGATAACATAGAGCAAGAGGTCACACTGAGGGATGGGTGATCACCAAAAGGTACATCAGTCTGCAGCCAAATGACAGAGGTTCTGAGGGTCAGCACAGCTTACAGGACATGATATTCCATAGGGAAACTAAAGGAATTGAAAATGACAACACTACAATCTGATGAATGTTAAAGCTGTCCACCAAAATGAACCACTCTCTTAAATCACCACTTTACAATTCCTACATGGAAAAAAAAGTAACAGCAATTATAATGCCCACACATGTCCCATCCAATAGCAGTAATATATATGTCATATTTAAAAATGATAGGGCAGACTGTGGTAATTAACATACAGACATACTATTCTGTTAGCTGCAGCATCGGTTTCCGACATATAGAAAAAAAGATTGTGTCAAACTTAAAATTTCAATTTTTATGTGTCAGGTTCACTCACAAAAGACTCATTTTGTGTGCCAGCCATACTTCAAAAGCAAGAACCTAAAATGTACTAGGTCTAGGTAAAGGGAGTTTTGAAAAAAGTGCGAGTGTTCACAAACTTTTTGGGGCAGATGCAGGGTCGGATTATAATGGGGGCACAAGGGGTCAGTACCCCTGGGCCCCCCTCTATCTAGTGTCCCCCTGTGGTTGGCATGTATTTAAAAAAAATTAGCTAATGGTTTTGTGCATGGGAGTGGGATAGTGCTGCAGCTTCACCTATCTGCCAATGTGACAATGATTAATGGTGCTGAGCATAAGGAGTCAAGGCACGCTGACTGCACAAGTGTGCAGTGCATTACTGGGAGTTGACTAAGTCCCATAAGACTTTGCACAAGAGGTCAGAGGCTGCATGGCATGTGCTGAGCTCTGCAGGCTAAATTATAGCAGGCCGAATGTATGAACTATCAGCATCGCTGACCATTCCGCCCGATGCTGGTTTTGGCTTCATCAGCAGCAGGCTGGCGAAGGCCTATCTCAACAGCAGGGACAGCACTGTCCCTGCTGTAGGCTCTGGGGATCTCGTGTGAGTAGCGAGATCCCTTGCCTGCCCAGTCCAGCCAGCAGGGGGGAAGGAGATGGCACATCAGTGTAAACTGATGCGCTATCTCCAGTAGGGGACATCGCCTGAGGGGGGAGTTAGCGCTCCCCCGCTTCGGCAGACAAGATGTTATTACACCTCATCGGTCTCCCCTCCTGCTTCACTTCATTAATGAGGTGAAGCAGGAAGTACTATAGCAGCGCGCTAAGCGGCGCTATAATACATCTGCCTCACAGTTCATTGGCTGGTGATTTAGCTCCTTTTTGGGGGCAGATGTATTAAGTCTGGATGTTTATCTCTCTTTATCATCCTTGAATTTAGCTCTTGTTAAGGCTTAAAACATCTGCCCCAGTATCTCTTCTCCAGGCTTAATACAACTTCTCCAATGACCTGAAAAGAGAAATCCTACTCTGAGGACCAGTTGTAAAGAGTGAGAATCCTGGGATAAACATAAGACATGTTGCCAGAAAGTATGAACTGAAATAGGATTTAGGAATATTGACTAACAAAAGACGATGGGATTATAAAGTATGTGACTGAGCACTACATTTGCACTACATTTGCACTCCTATCACCAACAGACCAGGAGAAAACTGGTACCATAATTTTAAGAGCCATGATTTGGCAGTGCGGAAACTTGAGGCATTTCAGCAAGCTAGAAGAGATATCATTATCAAACGATTCTCCTATATCCCAGCAGATAGTCTGGGACTTCTGCTGGACAAGTTGGGACTTCTGCACTAGCTCAGAGGAAGTCTAGAGAACTTGTGTCTACTGCTGGAGAACCTGGGCCTTTGGATGAACATGTGAATTTTCCCCCCAAATAGAGCCCCAAATTGCAAGGTTTTGAAGAACGTATCTTCGAGAAAATGTCACCATAATGTTCTCTGCCTACCAAAACTAGACATTGAGTTTTTTGAAGCAAGGCAAAACCTAGGCCTAAGACTAGCATCATTAATGTCTTAGAAGCAGGTCAAAGCTCCCCAAAAAACAAGAAAAAAATATTTGGGAAGAGACTCATCTACTTCATCTTTGGAATATGGAGATTCTGATCTTCCAGACACATTAGATAGTGATGTGTCCTTGGTCCTAGATATGCTAGAGAAAGATGAGCCCATGGGGCCCTGGAAGAAAAATTTGCCTCGGAAATGCCGCTTAAACAAGGAGAGAACAAAGTCTGATAGTGCACCACTATCCGAGTCTGTTCTCCTCTTGCTTAATTCTCATTGTAAAATGTCTCAGCTTTTGCTATTTTTCTCAAGAGCATTGGAATAAATAATATATAAAAAAATACACATAACACTGTGTTTGTTCCCTGCATTATACTATATCTAGAATCCCAAATGTTCATATAGCAGTAATGCTTTGCTTTCCAGATAAAAGGGGTCCAGCATTCAGAAGACAGCAGGAATACATTTCTTTATACTGTATGTGACCTTTCCATTGTCATGAATGAACAGAGAATGTTTAGAACTGCATGCGATCTGACATGTATCCTTCTGTCCTATCACTCTCTTGTCCCTTTCATTGAATAGCCCTGATTATAGCAGCCCAGAGGGAGAAAATGAATTTAAAAATGGCTTGTTCTTGTCACTGTAAATCTTTAATGTGTTTAATGAAAGTTCTTTTCCTGGCAAAATTATTTCCATATATTTATAAGTAGAAGAAAAAAATGGGAAGACAGCAAATTAGTACAGCGATTCAAGTATCCTTAAGTCAGATTTAATTGGGGCAAATCCCTCCAGTGGAGGAAAAGATGACATCTGTCTCCATTGCCGGGGCACAACGTTAAACTCCAGACAGGGCTGAAATGTCACTGTAAAATAATGCTAATAATTATTCTGAATGTTACAGTCTCCTTGACCTTGGAATTTAAAAGGCCAAGATTAAGGCTTTTTGTCAGAAGTTAAGAAGTCATCTATGACACTGCTGACATTTATGATTAATGTAATCTGGTAACATTAAGGAAGCAGTACAGGATACCATTACATTACAATGGTCACTTAATTATTTTCTTCTAAACTCCGTGAAACTCGTTATAAATCAAACACAGCAGTTTCATATCCTTTGTAGATGTGCTGTTACAATGCAATCCAATGTAATATATGTGAAATCATTAAGGGCTCAGTGTATCCTGCCAAGTGAAAGGTTGAACTTGCCTGGATGCTTATATATGTAATAAGGACAGTAACATTATGCTACACATTTAGGGGAAGGAGTCATCTTTATTAAATAATAAACGAGCAGTAATGTGATAATGCTACTGTTAAAGGCAAAGTATTCTGCAAGCTTATCTCCCATTGTACGTGTAGCGATACACACCTACATGCGACATTATTATCTCGTCTGTTCAACCTAATCTATAAGTACTTCTCATGTCAGTGTTGCACTAGCATTTATATACAGAGGAGCTGTTGGTATTGCCATCTATGGAGTAACTCAGTATTGTAGCTTTTACCCAGTTTAATAAAATAAAAAAAACAGTTCCTAAATACACACAATTACCTTCAAAACACCTTCATAACATTGTGGCACGATAACAATTATTTAGAATACATAAAAACTTTATAATTATTCTACTTTTGTAGATATATTATCTCTGAATATCATATTTCAATCAAAATTGAAGAAAAAACCTAAGATGCATACACGCGGTGCGATATAAACTACCGATTTTGACTATATAGTCACATGTAGTAGTGTGTAATATGCGGTAAAGCAATTTTGCCGTTCCCAAGATATTGCACATACAATATCGCATCCAGATATTTTCTCATAGAAAACATCACAATTTTAAATGTAATCGCACCCTAAACATTGCAAAAAATCACCAGAAAAATAGACCACATTCAGGCTGGCGAGTTTGACAGAACCATGCACAGATCATTGAAATGTACCCCTAGTCCTATTGCCCCCCTTATTTAGGTATTAGGGCAGAGTCTACTGTGAATGCTTAGGTCTCGGTGTACATAAGCTGATGTATAGTAGCACACATGCTGAAAATACATTGTGCCAAATCTATCAAGCTTCATAAAGTGATAAAGTGGAGAGTGATAAACAACCAACCAATCAGCTCCTACCTATCATTTTTCAAACCCAGCCTGTAACATGGATGTTAGGAGCTGATTGGCTGGTGGTTTATCACTCTCCATTTTATCACTTTTTGAAGCTTGATGCATCTGTCCCTTAACCAGAAACTTTGGTTTATTTGTAAAGCACAGATATTGTACAGCCATACTATCAGATACACATATGGATATTGGTCATGCATGTATGGTGAAAATGTAAATACAGTAACACATGTAACTGTAACAGGGAAGGTGGGCCCCTGAGTCCCATAGCAGCTGCACCTTTAGTAGTAGCACCCTTGCCTGGCATACAGAATTAAGTAGAACACAGCCGCATATCACTGTGGTACTCAAACATGCAGACGAATTATCAGTGAAGGAATATGCCTCAGTTATACAGCATAATGGATGGTCGCACTGTAGGGCACTCCTTATTACAACAAAAATATAATGTCAGTTAAAGGGATTATTTTATCAGAATCCAGAAGATAAATTTACTCTACTTGAAAGTAGCAAAGTTTTTCATATTTTGTATCAGTGGCGTAGCTACCTTACGGCAGCCACCGTGGCTGCTTGGGGGAGCAAGCACCAGCGGGGCGCCGCCGGTGCTCATCAGGCGGCAGAAGCAGAGAGGGTGGTGGGCACAGGGCGCACTGTGTGCCGCAGACAGTTTCCCAGCACCTGCTGAGAGCCGCCCGCTAGGGTGGCCAATCCCGGGATTTGAGGCCAAAATCAGCGGGATTAAGCAGCGCAGGTTTTTATGGTTGACGGGCAGCGCAGCTCTTAGCTTCAGATGCTGCCCGTCTGTGTGCGGCTCGACTCCTCTCTGCGTGACATCAGAGGTCACGCAGAGCAACCCCACGTCAGCCCACCCACTATTTTGAGTGTAGAGGAGGACTGTACACCGGTCCCGTGGCTTGTGGAAACGAGCGGGCTGAGATGAGGAGATACCGGGCTGCCGAGCTACTGAGACTGAGAGGGCCTCCCTGAGCGGCTGCCGGGCAGCCAAGAGGACCTCACTGAGGGGCTGCCTGGCTGCTAAAAGAGGGCCTACCTGAGGGGGTTCCTGTATCCCGCTTGGGCTAGAAAGAGAAAAGTCTGCCGAGCAGGCTGAGGGGCAGCGGTGCCACCACTGCAGAGCCACTCTACCACTGAAAATGCCACAGGGTAGTGGATGGGGAGCATGGACGGAGGAGGACTGGAGCCCTGCTGCACATGTGAGTGAATGCACTGCAGGAACTAATTTTTATGGTAGCGGTATATAACGATATTTGGGGGGTGGGGGACGCCAGACGACATTTTGGCTGGGGGGGAGCAAAATTTTTAGTTACGCCTCTGTTTTGTATTAACCTATTTTAAGTGTTGCAAAAACTTTGCAGTAAGTTATGCTATTCTGTACATACATTGAGAAGAAGCAACAGATTTGACAAAACATTTTCTTGAAACAATGTTTGTTTAATTATTATATTAATTTAACAACTGGTCACTTTGAGAATTAATAAATATAGGAAGAGTCATCTCCAGCACTGTGTGTACCAACTAACCACCATGTATAAAGTATCTGTCTGAAAGGTTCTGTCATTTTGCAGAACTAAGGCCTTGAGCATTTT
Source organism: Crinia signifera (assembly GCF_055691185.1). Lineage (NCBI taxonomy): Eukaryota > Metazoa > Chordata > Amphibia > Anura > Myobatrachidae > Crinia > Crinia signifera. The sequence goes on from NC_139221.1 coordinate 110,682,092, forward strand.
GAGAGATCATTTTCTATGCTCCGCTAGTCAGTAGCCCTATTGAAGATGCAGTAACCTTATCTGACCATAGATGCAGAAAGCCAGTGTTAACCCAAACTCAAATCTCCGAAAATCACAGATAAAAATCATGTGATTTTTGGAGATCTGAGCACGCACAATCTGTAACAGGAGATGACAAGGCACAAATTGGCAGGGTGAGACACTGCTTTTTATGGGAGTGGCTACATGACGTTACACGCACACTGCCCCGCTGCCGGTCATCTCTGAGCGCTTCGCTGTATAGCAATGTGTTTAGACTTTAGTGATGTGACTGCAAATGTTGTTAGCATATAGCTGGACGGGACCCAGAGTACCTATGCAGCCTTGCCCTGTCCTGGGCGGCCTACCCACAGAACACCACCAGGGATTGAATGATTATCTTGCAGGCAGTCCCATTATTTCAGACCGGTTTCCAAACAAGTTTATCAGGCAAATATTAGGAGAGTCAATTTTATAGACATTGCTAAAGAAAAAAACTCTTGCGGTGTAATAAATAACAAAATTATACAGAGCTGGATTAGCAATTGGTCGGCCTGAGTGGTCAAACAGACACCCGAGGGGCCCCACACTTAGCTATACAATCTTTTTCTGTGGGGATACTGTGCTTATGTGTATTTGTGTTTCTGTGTGGCATAATACAAACTGGAGTCACTGCAAAGTGCGCCACACATTTGTGGTGATGGGAGTGTGTACACATTATACTTTTTAATAATATTGTCAGCATATTGTATAGTAATAGCAATGTTATTGGTAGGGCCCCCACAACATCGTACACATCACAACACAATAAGAGGTACATTTGCAAACGTTTTTAAAAAAAAAAAGGTGATGTTGCCCAAAGCAGCCAATCAGATTCTGTTTCTCATTTTCTAGGATGCAATAGAGAAATGATAGACAAAATCTGATTGGTTGCTATGGCAACATCACCTCTTTTTATTTTTAGAAGCTTTAGTAAATGAACCCCTAATATATATGGAAACTCTTTCCAGTGTCCCAAAGTACTGATTTCTATACATAGGGGGACATTGACTAAGATGGGAATAAGACTTTATATGCGATGTTGCTATGGGCAACCAATCAGATCCTGTCTACTATTTTCTAGAGCAGTGATTCTCAACCTCGGTCCTTAAGGACCCCCAACAGTACATGTTGTCCAGGTCTCCACACAGAATCACAGGTGAAATAATCAGCTACACCTTTGATCTTTTAAAATGTGTCAGTGAATAACGAGTGCACCTGCCAGGTGACCTGGAAAACGTGCACTGTTAGAAGTCCTTGAGAACCACTGTTCTAGAGGGTGCTAAATAAATAAGTAGATTCTGATTGGTTGCCCATAGCAACATCACATGTGAAGTCTTATTCCCATCTTAGTCAATTTCCCCCATAATGTGGTATGAGTTTATACAGTCATTTATTTATTTATTTACATTTATTCATCCAAAAGTGGTTATAGAGGGGCATGTAATCTACACATCTCAACTAATTCAAGATCACTTAATTCCACTCCACTCTGGTAGTGTAATCTGTAGGATTACACTACCTGACAGAGTATTATGTCACAAAACCCCCAAACAAATTTATTTTTGCACCACTTTCGAGTTTTATGGTGTACTATATGACCACAAGAGTCCATGTAAAGAGCACTGTAAGGCTGAGACGTGCTACCCATGAGCCTACTGTAAATCACTGAAGTCTCAGGTGACTGCTGGGGAGGATTATGTATTTAAGAATTTTGGATTCTATTCAATTTGGTTGAGGCTTCTCAGCTCCTTCTGAGTCAGTAAGTACAGAGATCAAATGTAGCATGAATCTAAGTGATTGCCCAAATACTGTGCACAAGTGTGCTACGGTCTCATATGCTTGTAAGGAATAACAGTCCCTTTATTTTCCATTCTCGGTAGACATTACTGAACTTCAGATTAAATGTAATGCTATATCTAGGTGCAGGGTGTGGCACCCCAAAAACAATCATAAGCTAGAAGCCCAGCGCGGCACGCCAGTGAGATATAGTAAATATATAAATATTAGTGATAGGAAGCCGAAGCTATATATATAAAGAGAGAGATAAAATATTTTTTTTAAAATTAAAATAGAAGAAAGATCGTGTTAGTGAGTGAAAAGTGTTAATAGACTGTAATGGCCTGCCACACTAAAGCCACCCAGCTCAACCAGTCCAGGGGCACCACACCCCACACCACCATTACCCTAAATTGGGTCTACGATTAACCAGCAAGAAGCCGCATGATAACGGCTCCTTACTTGATCTATCCAAACTAAGAGCTACCTACCTTGGAGCAACCCCAGACTACTCCATGTGGCATATCACATAATGCCCCATTAGTGCCCCTTACACATTACACCCAGTAGTGACCCTTACACATAATGCCAACAGTAGTGACCCTTACACAATGCCTGGAGTAGTGCCCATTGCAGTATTCCCCCATTACTGCAAACTGTGTAATCTAGTCTAGTCCAGGCCGAAGCTGAGCATCTGGCATCCTGCCACCATCGCTGCTGCTGCTGAAAACAGAGAGGACAGCACAGCCTGCAGAGGCGCTGAATTGATTTTAAATAGTCGACACACTTGCTTCTCCTCAGTATGCTGGAGACGGACATTCGGCTTTTATTATTTTTCAATCCTGGATGCTACATGGAACAAAGAGAATGGGATGGTGAGTATGTTTTTTTCACAGGTACTCTATGGATTGTACTGGAGAAAAACACAGGTCTATGGTGGACCCTATAGGTAAGTAGTATGTATTAACCCTACACTTTATTACGGTGTATGTGTTATATTGATTTCCATGAGTATTGGTTCTGTTGTGGAACTACAAGTACAAGTGGGACCATTAATGCCCCGCATGCTGGGACTTGTGGCTCTCCAAGTCCCTGCATGTAGGGGAGGCTTGCTGGGACTTGTTGTTCCACAACAGAATGCCATACTTTTATTCTATGTTATCTTATTTTCTATTCTATACTTAGGACATATGAGCGCTGATCAGAGATGAAATCAACCAATGCAATAAACATTTACTTGTGCTTTAGTGGAAATGATGGTTCCTCTGATAAAACACTCAGGAAACATTTATATTGGAGCTCTTTGTTGGACAGCTTTTAAGTCACATATAGTGTATGTCCATGCAAAAGAGAAATCAGTTGCTTCAGCTATATAAAATGAACAATATAACTAAAGGCTTATTCAAGCTTGGCAGCTGATGGGCTTTAGTGGCCTCAGGTGATGATGATATGGCAGATTAGAAGCAACCATTCTTCTACAGAGCAATCAATGACAACTCGGAATTGCTCATTCAGTCCCTGATAGCCCCCTTTTCAAATGCAAAGTAAAAGTACATTAGCACACAGATAACATCATCTTTAAAAAAAAAAAAAGATATATTGAGCTTTTCAATGACTTCTGCTGTAAATCTGTGGTGGGTGTTCTCCGAACATGCCCATGTACTGTATTTGCAGACTGACATCTCAGAGAAGAGAGAATAATAGACTCTGAAGGTCTTTTTCTAAATAAAGGGAAAATTAGATGAGATTTTTTTTTTCCTCGTTGATGTCAACAGATCCCGAAGTAGCTGCAGCAAACCTCATAAGAAAACATATATTGCCACACTATACACAATATGGAGAGGCTACAATTCTGCTGAAGAACAGTTCATGGTCCTCTGCACTGACAGATGACTATTTTTAAAGGGTTCCTTTTATCATGGACTCTCATGGATGATCAGATTCTGCATCCAAACATGAAACACAGCTGAGACAAACTTATATCGTAATGGGGTTTTCCTTGACTACAATCCACAACTGTGTCTAGAGGTTGATGAGAGTACGTACAATATGGTCTTCTGCAGGAAATCCCAGCTACGGTATCTGGCCAAAGTGCGCAAACGTTTTTCACAGGTAATTATATTGGTAACACAGAAAGACCTTTATTTGTTATTGATTTACAGTTATTTATATAGCGCACACATATTCCGCAGCGCTTTCATATCTTTAGGGACTTATTTCTAACAATCTGTATAGGCTCTTATCACAGCAACACCGATTTTAGTAGCACAGCTATTTATCACACTGACTCTCAGTAGTGATTTCTCTGCAGTATCTCTTTTATTAAATAGGACTCACCCATATCCCACCCCGGCCATGCCTAAGTTATTGTGATCATTTGCTGGGGGCTACTGGTGTCTTCTACCTGGTGAGGGACTAGTGAGCTTAATACCCCTTTCACACCAGAAAATGCAGGGACTTACCCAGGAATATGGTCCCTGGATCATGCATGGACATTCCCGGGTTGGCCCTTTTCACACCTGCCTAGTCCCTGCATTTTCTGGAGTTAGGGGGGAGAGAGAAAACCACCACCCCCTCCCCCCATTTAACTGGCTATATCTTCAGAACCAATTTCGATAAGGCTTCAAATTATACTGTCCCATAAAACTGGACCATTTGGTTCTGCCCTCAATGACCATCAACAGCCGTGAAATTACATTTCAGAAATAAAGAAAATCGGTTTACCCGCGATATCTCCAGAACCAATTGACCCATATGAACCAGTCCGGTATCAGAAGGGCTGGCGAATTGGGTTCAAATTAGATCAACCATGAGCTTCTGTGATTCCAGGGGGGGGAACCGCTAGCTGTCAGGACTGGGTGGGGGTCGGAAATAACGGGTCCCTTGTTATCCTATGGGAAAACCGTTCCAGCTTTGCCCGGTGATATCTCCGATCCCCGGGGCTAGCATCTCGTATCCGGGTGCTACGGGGTGGGTGCACAGCAGCTGATATAGGAGGCAGTGACCTGGTGGCTTACCCAGCGACAGCATTCACTACCATGACCACAGACAGCAAGCTGGGGTAGTACCTTTCACACCAGCCTGTATCCCGGGCTGGTCCTGGAAGCAACCCTTCTAGCTAGCAGGGTTGAAATCCTGGCATATCAGTCCGGGATTTTGGCCTGGAAGCCTTTCACACCAGCTCTAGTCCCGGGTTGTTCCTGAGGCCAACCCAGGAATTTTGGCTGTTGAGAAAGGGGTATAAATCTACTGTACCAGTACTGGTTTATGAAGTGCAGCATCATTATAGCCTGCCCATTACAGTTAAACAGCATCTATATATATTAAAGGCCACACACATAGATACACACTTAGGCTCAACATGACAGAGCTCAACAGACACCTGCCCCACCTGCAGTGCACACGATTTTGTCCATTTTGCAAACAAACTGTGTCCTGTGTTCAGGTCTGAATTAGGCCCATAATCAGATCTAACTGCAGCCCTGCAATTTTGCAAGGCAGGAAAGTATTGATCAACTGCACATGCGCTAGGATGGTAGTGCGCATGTGTGAGGGCAATCAGAGAACAAATCCAGCTTCTTCTGATTGCAAGTCATTCGCAAGAAGATTGACAGGAGGCCGGTGTTTGGGGGTGGTAACCGGCCATTTTCTGGGAGTGTCATGGAATGCAGGCCCAGGCGGTTTCAGGGATGGCGTGTCACAATAGCTCCAGGCTCAATCAGTCTGTTTCTTTTGCTCATTTAATGGTCAGTGAGTTGCGAATGGATTTGTAGTATTTTCTCAAGCCTTTAACAGCCTTGCACAGGGCAGGATTTCACTCTGGTGGGGCGGCAGCTATCTGATGGTAAGGCCAGTGGCTTAGGGCCTAGGGGCAGTCCAAAAACTGTAGGTATTTCATTTTCAAGCTCTGTCCTAAGAAACATAAACTGTGTAAAATTCTGCCAAGTTTAACATTTCATTAATTAAAAGTCGCAAGTAACACTGTAAAATGAGATTGCCGGAAAATACGTAAGCTGCGGTATGCCTAAAAAGTCAATTTAGCTAAATGATTGCCTTGTAATTGCACAACAATACTCCATGATGAGGACGGCTATTTGTCACCAGCCAGGACAGAGTGGATGAAAGCTCGAAAACAGAGATAACGGTCCGGGGCACTATTTAGCTATTGTGCCCTATTCTCAGGATAATGGTCACGTGTGATTCTATCCGCACAGAGAATACAAAAACAGCAAGTGCTCAGCCCCATACTAATGAAGCTCTCTGTCTTTTGTAATGTTAAGTCTTACAAAACAAAAATGACCATATATCTTGCCAGTGCACATCGCCTTGCCAGAGCAAGCTCCATTGTTATCTACTCCCTCATAAATTATAGAAGAATCACATCAGCAAAAAGAATACAAAGGGCACCGTTTTTACAAAGCCAATTGAAGAAACGTACGTAGACCCCTTTCCAATACTGTAGAACCATATACTGTAGAACTGTTCCCTTCAGATAAAGTTCTGTATAGTTACAAAACATAGTCTGCAATTCCTCCTTATTCAATGTAAATCTATTGTTCCACTCAAAACATATGCTGGAGAAGCAGTTTTCCATCGGAATGACTTATAAAGGTACATTGACACCTGCTTTATACTAGATATTTGTTGTAGTGATAGCAACATGAAAGGGACTAAGGGGCTTATTTATCATTGGTAACAGTGGTTACATAAGAAGCATCATTCCTTATTGCGGTGATAACTAATGAGTTTTCAGGGTAATTTATCAATGTATTCATGTAGGGACAGCTGCCACAGCGAATACAAAACCCTGTATGCTTGCCGTGGATCTGGGTAGCGGCTAGGTTCTGTCTGGGACTGTTGGTTGTGCATGCACATAATGGGGAGGAGGAATCTGAAGAGATTCTATTTCACTCTACTATAGCTCTTACCATTGGAGAGGCAAGCTCCCCACATTGTAGGAGGATGGTGGTAAACTAGGATTATGTAAAAAGAAAAACACAGGGGATACACAAATGATAAATAGACATGATATAAAATTACAGATGGAACGCCTCTCATTCAGCACCGGGGATCGACAGAATGCCCCCGCTGGCGATTGCCGGCGGAGAGGTGCTCCATCTGATTGGGACGCATCCCAGTTTTTCGGGGACAGAATCCCTGCCCGTCTCCGCTTCAGGCAGAGGGGTTAGGGAGGGGTGTGGGGGGCTGGGGTCACCGACGGCGGAGCATCGTGGAGGCGGACGTGGTCTCCGTCTGCATGAGCGTCCCCTTCCGGCAGCTGGTGGGGGCTGGCGGTTGGCGATCCGACCACCAGCACCCGTCTAGGCGAGGCTGGTTACATCTGTACTTTAAAGCGGATAAATACGTGTTTTGTGCTGGGGTGGGAGGGCTTTGTACTGTGTCCATAGGCCAGTCCAACCCGGCTTCTTTATCATCCCCACATATTTGCTAACTTCTTGAGAAACCTGCAGAGCATTATGTTCTCCTAAGTGCCATTACATTGATATCTATTCATATATCTTATTTCTGAAAATCTGCAGTTCTTACCTTTTATTCCTTGTGGATATATATATAGCTGGTCCACTGAAACAAGTACTTTGGCCTTGAGTTTTATTAGACAGAACTGCTTTGTAATATAAGCTCTAGTGACCAGGGCCCTCTAACCTACTGTTTCATTGTACAGTATGTTCTATATTTAAGACAGGCTCAAAGTTTGACCCTGAATGTAATATGGTATTACTCATTGTAAAGAATGCAGCCTTTCGCTTCTGCTATCTGAATTTTGCCTTAAAGCAACGTGTTCGATTATTTTTCATGTAGATTTGTTGCTGACCCGTAGGCACTGCAGGGTAGCATAAAGGCCAGTTATAGATGTGCTAGTCCGTAGCGTGAATGCTACTGTGTGACATCACACACTTATCTGTAGGAACATGCACCTGTAAAACAGCTGCATCCTTATGTTTCTTAGGATGTGTTCAGCTACAGTATATACTGTAGAGCTATGGCGGCATCTGTGTGGATATCAGCAATTCACTTTATGGAAGCATGTTACACCTTTGTATTGGTTCCTGTGAATGGGTATGTATGGGCCCCAGTATATTGCTTACAGTGCAGTTATGGCCCTAGCTAAAAATGACTTTATCACTGTAATATATGAGTACATATTCTGCTGTGCTGGGTCTTTGTATGCAGCTGCTGTGCAATAAATGCAAAAGCTACAGGAAGTGTCTTGTGGAAAAAGATGCCCAGTACTGCTCGATCCACCACCTGCATGCAAAGATGCAGCATTGGATCAACATCGATCACAGCATCAAACTATGGCGTTTCCCTCATGCTAGCTAGGATGTTTGGCAAAACTATGCTGCTGGGACCTGTCATATGACATTCAATGATGAGGCTCCATCTTTGGCATGCCCAGAAAACAGGACACCTGAAACACCTGCAGCCTGTCAAGCTAACAGGCAGCGGCATCAACTGCCCAGGAAAAGGGGTGTGGCGTCAAACACTGAAACACCATCACTACAGGGCATTGGGAGGTGCCGGATTCCCCCAGGAAGTGCTGTGGCTGCAAGTGTTGGCTCCTACAGACTGGCAGAAGCCAGGATGTGTTCAGCTACAGTATATACTGTAGAGCTATGGCGGCATCTGTGTGGATATCAGCAATTCACTTTATGGAAGCATGTTACACTTTTGTATTGGTTCCTGTGAATAGGTATGCATGTTTTCAGTATATGGGTATGAATGTTCCTGTTTCAGCTACAACCACTGTATATATTTTCCCTAAACTTCAGATTTATAGTATATAAGCCGTGTTAAGAAGTTTGACTTTCAGTTCCTAAAACCTAATCAGGGTCGATTAAAGGCTTTTTAGCACCCTAGAAAAAAAACCTGCTGCCACCCCCCAACCCACACTGCCACCAATACCCAGTTTACAGCTCCTCCAGTGAAAGTGTGGAGATGGTGTCTTAGAAGTTCCACAGCCACCACCTGCATTGTGTACAACAAGGACTTCCTCATAGACATCCTTCATTTTGTGATAGGCAGACTCAGTGGAACATCAGAAAACAGCACATCACAATCTGTTCTCTAGTGCTGGTGACAGCAGTAGCAGATTTCTACACCTGTTCCTGACTAATAGCAAATGATATTCCTGTTACATACGCATTTTTTACCAGATCTGCTTCTTATGTAACTGCGCAAACATACCTTTACATTAGTTGGCCGAGAGTTCCCCATCCTGCCTATTCACACGAGTATGGGTCATTGGGCCAGCCAAATTTAGGTTGACGTGCATTGGGTTAACCACTGAAGGTCAACAGGGCTTCGATTTCCATAAACCTTGGACTGTTGGCAGCGGCGTAACTATAGCACCGCGGGGGGCGTTGTGCATGTGGGGGCGCCGGGGGGTGCTATAGTTACACCCCCCCCCCCCAATCCCCCACAGACTTACCTATCTCGCTGGTCCCGGCAGCTCCGTTCTTCTGATGAGGACCACCACAAAATGGCCGCCCCCATATAGCACACAGTTCTCTGAAACTGTCTGCTGTATGGGGGCGGCCATTTTGTGGTGGTCCTCAGCAGAAGAAGAACCGAGCCACAGGGTCCAGCGCGATAGGTAAGGCTGCAGGGGATTGGGGGGTTTTGCATAGGCGGCGGGGCGGCGGGGGATTGGGGGTGCTTGGCGGGGCGATGGGGGGGCGCCCCCCCCTAACGGCGGGGGGGCACCCAAAACTTAGTTACGCCACTGACTGTTGGGATGCCTTGAGGACTGTATTTGGGAACCACTAACTTATGGCATCAAGCTCACATAACTCATAACCTTTTAAACTGCATATTTTTGAAACATTGGGCCTAATTCTCAAAAATGGACAAAATGTTGAAACTGAAATCTAAATTGCAGTGTAAAAATAAAGCAGCCAGTATTTACTCTGCACAGAAATAAAATAACTCCCCAAATCTAACTCTCTCTGCACATTTGGGTTCATTCATTTAGTCACCTAAACATTTGCTACATTATAATTACATAGATTTCCTGCAATTATATTTGTTTAAATGTGTTGTCAAACTCGGTATCTATATCCCAAAATGCTACAAATATTGTAAGTGCGAAACCTGGTAAAACAAACGCCGCGTCTGTGTGCCAGATAACTGATAGGAGACTGCCAGGACATTATAATAAGGAACATTTCATTACCAAACGACTGCCTCCCTTCCTACAGAACATGGCTTATGCTGATGCTCAGATACAATATTATATAGTGATTATTTCTGTCTTTCTTATGAAATCAGATATAAAAGTAATAGTGATTCTTCTAGGATTCACACGGATAATACATAAAGCTGGCAGTGCGATTGTGGATAATGAATGTTGGATAAGAACCATAAAGCCAGCTCTGTGCTCAGGCAGCCGCACAACACACAGGGAAAACATGATCATTATTCCACACAGGTTTTTTTTCTAATAGTATTTTAAAACAGTGAGCATGTCAGATGCTGCTGTCACTCACTTTCTTGCATACATATGATGCATTAGTAGCTGGAGGAAAATGAGGAAACCATGGGTGGTAATTTAATGCATCCCCGAACCCTTGTATTAGAGACACGTTAAAGTACTGAACATTAATCTCTGCCTGACTTGTAAAACATTGATAGATAATTGTTGGCAGCAGTCCAACCAAATGTTACCATCTGTACCTTCAATCAAAACCTAGCAATCTATACACAGGGAGATCTCCATGGATGTGTACAGTAAAATTAAGATGTGCAGTAACTTTTTACATTTATTTTTAAAAGCAATTAAAAAAGAGCAACATTACATACTGATGTTCAGAAGGGCATTGTTACTTTATAGAAAAATAAGTAAGATATGTATCTTTTTTTATAAATAACCACAAACGCATGCATATGATGTAGTTGTGCCAATACAATTATGTACTACCATACAATGCTGCCCAGGGGAGTCTGCTGCTGCTGCTGCTGTATCCACAGGGGAAGACGGGAATGCTGTAAGTGTGTCTCTGACCTTTGAGCCTGTTTCTTAGCACTATCAGTGTAACTGTATGCACGGTGAGCCTGGTCCCTAGTCCATACCTCCCAACTGTACCGCTCTTCACGAGAGACTGTACCGTTTTGTTTGGATGGTCCACGTCCCATCTGGGCCCAGCAGTGTCCCACGATGGGGAGAGGGAAGTTGGGAGCCCCCCTTGCCTTTCGCTGCCAGTGGGGAAATAGAGCCTATTCAGAGAGGCAGAGGGCATGGTCAGCAGCTTAAACAGCGCTGACCACGCCCCCGTTGTGATGGAAAATGTGGGAGCGACCTACAGCCATGGCATTCCCACAAAGTCACACCCCTTTTTGGGCACGCACAGTCTCATTTTCAACAAAGCAAATGTTGTGACTGAGCAGGGATCCCGACCAGTAAAGGTATTGGACATGGTCAATGTGGCCAAAATGCGGTCAGACATCCCCTTATAAAATTAAGTTTTATGCACAGGGGGGCAACGGTGTCTGTTCTGGTAGACAGCAGGCAGGGGGGTGGGAGGGTGCATGTACGTAGAGATTATTTTTTAGAAATTGAGAGCAGGGCACTCCTACTGTACCTTTATGTTTGTCTGTTATTACCCAGTTTTGTTTTAGCATTTTTCCCTATAGGCTGCAGGGCTGCAGCTACCTCAGTTAAAATTGGGTGTGGTATAGGGTACCGACAGTCGGGATCCCGACAGTCATTAGCCGGACGTCGGAATTCCGACTGGCCGGACTCAGACAGCATGGTGAGCGCAACAAAGCCCCTTGCAGGCTCGCTGCGGGCACTGTGGCTCGCTACGCTCGCCACCTATTCTATTCTCCCTCTATGGGGGTCATGGACCCCCACGAGGGAGAGTAGCGGGTGGACGTCTGTCAGAGTTTTGACAGTCGGGATCCCGACGTCGGGTAAATGACTGTCGGGATCCCGACTGTCGGGACCGCGTCCGGCACCCGTTAAAATCCGCCACTGTGTGAAGCCGGATACAGTTTGTGAGACTTCACTGTGACTGGCAGTGACGTCCTATTGGAAGTCTGACCTGCCAGTCACCCAAGGCAGTCCCACTGGGGTGTTCCCTCCCTCTGGCATGACTCTATGGTGCAGCTTATAAAAATGGGTTGTGCACATGCGCAGTACCGAGCACGATACTACGCATGCGCCGGGGCTTCTATTGACTGCTTTAGAAGCAGCCCATGGAGGCTGGTGGCCAGCGCATGCACAGTACTGAAGAAGCTACTGTGCATGCGCCGGTCTCGCAACGGGGGTCAGGGCCAGCAGCAGGGACCAGCGGGCACCGGTGGCGGGAATCAACAGTGGCGTGGGGGAGGGGGTAGCATTGCGGCAGCATCCCTCCTCCACCAAGGTAAGAGATGCTCTCTGTTGTTTACTTGTAAAGTGAAGGGTAATTTACTATGCTATATAAGAAACTGTTAATTGTCCTTGTATCTATACACACACACTGTGGCCTGTTACTACATTGTATGTGCCAAAATCCAGACTACAGTAAATTCTTATCATTTGATTATTTACCTCTGTCACTTGTCCTGGATCTTGGGTGTTTTCTGCTTGCTGAGAGCAACTCACCAGTACCATTAGTTCCCTGTGTACTATCTGGAAGGTATGAGCTGCTAACAAGCTGCACTCTGTACTGATTAGCCACCTGTGTGAATGCTGAATGATCCAAGTCCCTTCATGTTGTGCCTGCAAGGGTGTTATCTGTGGTCTGCTGGCTTGATTATTGCTGCTATTCCAGATGTCCCTTGTGTTTTGGATGCCATTTCCTTGATAAAGGTCCTTGATTTTGGACCGAAACATTGGACGGAATATATGTTTGACCATGTTACTTGGTATGTGGATTAAATGAGCCTCCTTTTTCACTTTTTTTGCTACTCTGTAGGGTGAGTGGATAGATAGAAATAAAAGTTTTATTTATATTGCACTCTCTCATTTAGTCCCCCTGCTCCGGCACTCGCCACGGACCATACTTGCCTACCTGACCCTCTCCATGCGGGAGAAAATGCTCTGTTCCTGGACTTCCCTGGTAATGTATGATTGCCAGCATCTGTGTGCAGCTAGGTAATTGATAAGAAAGGTGTTTCACCACAGGTGATGGCGATCATACATTACCAGGTAAGTCCAGGAACAGAGCATTTTCTCCCGCATGGAGAGGGTCAGGTAGGCAAGTATGCCACGGACGCTGTACGCAATTAGCATCGTGCCGCTGGGGGAGAAGGGAAACCATGTGATGCGCCGCCAGCGGCACTACGCTGAATTACGCACAGCGTCCGCTGCAAGTGCCGGAGCAGGGGGACTGAATGCGACTGCCGGGGAGTCAGCGGGGATCAACGCGGTGCCCGGGCCGGAGGAGGGTAAGTATAAACCACACCACCCTGCTGCCTCCTGTATTATCACGGTGCCGGCTACACTGACAACATAGCTTAGCCTACGTTGAAATCGTAGCGTAGCGGGATAATACACAAGTACCCATTATTCTTACACTGCAATTTAGATTTCAGTTTCAACAGGATACAGTCACTAGGTCTACAAGCAGATGGTCGACATGCAGGAAGAGCGACATTCCGGAAGAGCGACATGACTTTAGGTCGACACAAGCATTAGATCGACACAAGCATTAGGTTGACATGGGGAAGGTCGACAGTCAAAAGGGTCCACATGGGGTTTTTCACATTTTTTTGAGCCGACATGTCCTGACAGTATTTCATGCCCTACCAACCACTAGGGTGTGGTGGGAGAATAAAATAGTGTGCCCGAAGCATGGCAAGCGCAATGGTGCTATGCTTCATTGTCCATGTCGACTGTGTCAAAATTCGGGACAAAAAAATGTAAAAAAAACCATGTTGACCTTTTGCCTGTCGACCTTCCCCAAGTCAACCTAATGACCCTGTCAACCTAACCCTTGTCAACCTACAGTCATGTCGACCTTCCTGCATGTCGACCCAATGACCCATACCCATTTAAACACACCTCCCCCAAATGTAACTATCTCTGCACGTTACATCAGCCCCACCTTCAGTGCTCATGGTTTTGTCCATTAAAGAACGAGTTTGCTTTTGCAAACCAACCAGAATCACCCCCATAATACATAGGATTTAGGTAGTACAGCAATAGATAGGTCATACTGTACCTCCCAACATGACCCTCTCCAGGAGGGACACAATGCTCTGCTCCTGGACTTTCAACCCATACCCCTTTTACACCAGAAAATGCAGGGACTTATCCGGGAGTACAGTCGAGGGATCAAGCAGGGAAATTCCCGGGTTGGCCCCTTTCACGCCGGCCTAGTCCCTGCATTTTCTGGTGTGAGGGGGGAGAGAAACCATGCACCACAAATAGGAGTGGTGAGAGCTGTAGGCTGGACAGTGCTTGGAGGGTGCCTGTGGCCATGCATCCTGCTGCTGCCATTCCCTAGAACCCACACGTGTTGGCCAGAGATGGGCTATGTGGCTGCATGTGGAGACACGGCATATCAAACTTTATCCTCCAATGAGTGCAATGCCCTGGACGACAGGGCCGCTTTAACATCGGCATAGGGCCCAACATCCCCCCCCCCCCCACCTATGTGCAGCAGTGGGTCCGGGCAGCAGCGTCCAGGCGGCGGCGGCTGGGAGCTTGTAGCGCTATTTGCCAGGCGACAGGGAGGTTAAGGCTGCTGAATTTGAAAACATTTTTAAAAGACTGTCCAGATGCTGATTGGCTGAGAGAATTCAGCCAATCAGCATCTGGCCAGCCTTTTCAAAATGTTTTCAAATTCAGCAGCGCTTCCAGCACAGCCACCCTGTAAATAGCGCTACACGCTCCCAGCCACCGATCCCCGGATCCCCGCTGCCTGCCACCCACAGCTGACCACCCACCACCAGGCAGTGACTGAAGACAACACAGCCGGAGAGAGAGAGATTGCATCACTGGGAGGCAGAGATTGGCAGCTTCCCCAGCACTGCGGCCAGCAAGAGCAAGCTGGGAAGCTTGGGTAAGTACCTTTCACACCGGCCTATATACCGGGCTGGTCCTGGCAGCAACCCTGCTAGCTAGCAGGGATGAAATCCTAGCAAATTTTGCCGGGAATTTGGCCAGGGAAGCTTTGACACCAGCGCTAGTCGCGGGTTGTTCCCGGGGCCAACCTGTGAATTTTGGCTGGTGTGAAAGGGGTATCAATGTATGATTGTCATCACCTGTAGTGAAACATCTTTCTTATTAGTAAACCTGCTCAACACAGGTGATAGCAATCATAAGATTAAGAGGAAAGTCCAGAAGTAGAGTAGTTTGTCCCTCCTGGCATGGGTCATGTTGGGAGGTATGGACATAACAGAAAGCCTTGAGAGCACAGTAGGCACAATGTAGTGTTGGTGCAGGCATTTTGGATAATAACTTCCATGTGTTGTGTATTCCACCCTAACAAGGTACCAGGTGAGGCAGCCATCTTAGGGACACTGCGTAGGATGTACAAATTTCCCTCAGAATGTATGTTATTAATCTTCCATATGTTTAGGGAGAACTATTTTTAAAATGGTCATTATCAATGCAATAGAGTCCAATAATCAAAAAACAACAATATGTTTGATGACCGTTCTATAAGGTATCCAAATGCAATGTACTTGTACATCTCTGCCTCAAAATCAATTATTGCATCCAACTGTGCGGACACTGAATAGATCTACATGCTGACGTAATCCTGATGTAATGCCGGCCGGGACATCACTTCATTGCAGATGGATAAATGGAAGCAGCAGATGCACTTTCTGGGTAATCAGACTGAGGCACAGCAGGGTAACAGACATGTACACTTGCCTGGGCCTCGCTACATAGAGCCTAATTAAAGATCTTTGTGCTGTCTATTGTTTCATTGTTTGCTAATGCTTCTTCTACACACAACCAGATTTCTTCTGTAAGCAGCTACTAAGGATGAAGCCAAATAAATGAATGCTGTCATTATGGACTGAAGTGTACACAAGTATAGACATTTACTTTTTAACAAGGACTTTTAATAGTTGTATGAATGATCTCTCCCCCACAGATAACTTCTCCCGACACATACAGTATACATCACTCCTGAAATGTCTGACACAATCCTGCCTCTCTCTGGTATAAATGAATTACAGTAAATGACCTTCTCTAATGGCATAAGATACATTAAACGCTGTATTGTGCTTAGGTTCTCCAATCAGCAAGCACTTTTATCAGACACATGGAGAAGCAGTTTATAGCGTTATAAGGCTTGGTCAAAGTAGGCTGCTATACAGCGGGGGGATGGGT
This sequence comes from Crinia signifera, assembly GCF_055691185.1. NCBI lineage: Eukaryota > Metazoa > Chordata > Amphibia > Anura > Myobatrachidae > Crinia > Crinia signifera. The sequence goes on from NC_139221.1 coordinate 110,698,221, forward strand.
CTCTAGGTCGACAGTCAAAAGGTCAACAGGCATTCAGTTGGCATGGTCGGTCGACATGAAAAAGAGTTTTTCAGGTTTTGGGAGTCAGTCAACATGGACACAATATAAGTGTACTGCTGCACTCGCCATGCCTTGGGCACAGTGCCTCGCACACTATTATATTTACCCTCTATGCCCACTGTGTCGGTAAAGTATGAATAAGCCTTTTTTTTACAAAAAAAGCATGAAAAACTCAGGTAGACCTTTTTTATGTGTTGACCTTAAACCTTTTTTACTGTCGACCTAGACACTCTCGGACTTATGACTACATACCATACAGAGTGCCGTACAGCAGGAGGCATGTGACAGACCCAGCATACTCTTAAGCCCTGCAGTGCCATCCGCCCCATCCCAACCCCCGTTATTGCTGTGCTTATCGCCAGTTCAACCTCTGCTTCTAACTGGGGGGCGCAAAATCCTATTTTTGCCCATAGGCCCGCCTCTCACTATATCTGTCACTGTACCGCTGATACCTGAACAGCTGCCCCATGCTGCACAACAACAGTGGGCTGATGGGCAGGAAGGTCTCACACATCGGCCATTTGTGAATTATTCCTGTAGGTCTGTAATGCTCAACATGTATGCAATGTCATGACATCACATAGGGGCAGGATACCATGCATTTTAAGAAAGGATAGGGCCCATGTGCAGGCTCCAATTAGGCTTTCCCCTCTACCACGGTGCGGTAGAGCATACTGCGCATACACAGGTCTCCGGAAACATGGCGCCCGTGCCACATTCGCAGGGACATCCTTATTATGCATATATGAATTACTGGAAAATGGCCGTGGTGGCAATTTTCCCAGTGATATTTGCAGCTCTACAGCCAGCACCAGATCGATGGAGCAGTAAGTATAATTAAATCTGTGTGTGGGAACCCAGGGGCCTGTGTGTGAGCCCCCATGGACCTTGCACCCATTATATACATTTCAGTGATATTGCACCCTAGAGCTTCCAGTAAATGAAGTGAAGATTGCATTGCAGAGGAAGAGACAGAAAGACCAGCCAAAGAAGAAGGCAGGTAATAAAATTACAATATTACAATAACAGACTTTGCCCCACCTCTTTCTGTGCTGCTCCTGGGGACAGACATGGCACATATACATTGCTCATAGAGAAGGAGAGGAGCTGCCCTGCTACTGCCATAGTGGAGTGCTGTGGCCTGTAGGGTAACTCATGGTAACTTTAACAATGAATAAATATAAATAACAACAAGCATTTGCCCACGGTTTTGCTCCCTATGATGTATTCCGGAAATCAAAACTGTCTCCATAGATCATAAACAGTCCCTCGAAGTATATTACCCTAAAAATGTATATTTATATACATATACTGTAGTCATTTTGTACTTGAGGAACCTGCACACTACATGCACTGTGTTTTTTCCTTTATTTCTCCTCGCTCTGATGTCACATTGAGATAATACATACCTCAGTTTCTTTCTAGAGCTTTCTGTAAACGCGGCTGAGATTTTGACTACGTACAATTCTGACTATCCCATTTCCCTTGAACTCCCCGGAGCCCAGAAACATACAATTTTAACTATACTTACTTGAGATTTTGACCATATTTGATTGTGGCCAATTTTGACTGTACTTGAACTGTAGACTGTGTACAATTTAGTGAATACTACTGTAAAATGGCCAATCCCAGTATTTCGGGATTAGACTGCACATGCGCCCAGCTGTTCCCGATCCCTGGCATGCGGCTCTGCACAGCATGAAGGTCAGAGGTCACGTTGCACAGGCCATGCCACTGCCGCCCGCTTCCAGCGTCGCACCCGGCTAACTGCTTTTGCCCGGCTGTTTCCGATACCACCATACACTCCTCACACCATCACTGCACATGTAAGTAAATGTGTGGCCACTTCAGGAGGAGGGGTGTGGGCATTTTCTTTAAATCAAGGAAGCCATACCTGGGAATCCCAGGATTGGGCATTTTTCAATCCCGAATCTAGGGATTGTAAAAAATGCCCCAGGATTGGCTTCCCTAGTCAAAATGAGTTTGTCTGCACAGTGTCTGCCATCGGGGCGCACATCAGCATTGCAAGTTGTCTACACATTGTGTGATTTGTGGTAACTTTTCTTCTGATTTTGACTATACAGTTGTAGCTCCCCTCATTCAGCCAGGGGCTTGCAATCGAATTGCCAGCCTCCGCCATTCGCCGGAAGGGGGCTCGCATCCCCCCTCAAACGGAGCCCTCCTCCGCCTCCACTGGCGCACCACCATACCCACCTGTCACTGATTTGAGTATTTCTGTGCTGGACAAACCTGCCCTGGTAGGTTTGTCCTGCCCCAGGAAAACCCACCACTCAACGGATTAAGTCCACTTAAGTGAGTCTGTTTATTGTGTTGTATTCAGTGCCTTCGAGAAGGGGTACTCGCTGCAGAGACCGGGCTGTGGGAGTAGAGAGCAGAGGCTGCCCCAGTACCCTGTGCTGAGCGGGGGAGAGCAGCATCTGTTCGACAGCACACAGCCTGCACCCCTGCAAATTTGATTTTTTTTTTTTACAGGGGCGTGGCTCTGCACCTCCCATTGGCCATGCCCTTTTTTACTGGGGCCCAGCGGCGCTTTCAGGGGCCCCATTTGTATTCAGAAATTCATAAGCTTTCCAATGACATATCACAATGCATGAAGACAACAGAAATAGCATGGACCCTTATGACAGCGCCCTTAAGGGCTTGTCCGATTAAACCCATCTTTGAACTTAGATTGTCCCTTAAGATCATAAGGCAGTGTGCAAAGTTTAAAGACAATTAGTTAAAGTGTTCGAGCGTTATCGCGGAACATCCATAAACACACACACACACACACACACACACACAAACATCATTCAATTATACTTATGTAGATTATATATGCACTTATTGGCTGAAATTGTGCTGTTGTCTGGAATATCGACGCCCCAGAAGACTGCAACTTCCCCATGTGTCTCCAATTGGACAGCTCTGTAATACTGTTTTTGCATGACCATTACGACCAAAAATCTTTTCATGTATTATTAATAAGCATGTAATAACATAAACTTGTGTTTTAGAAGATTGTGGATAAACGATGAGTAAAATGTAACATCCATACAGCACAAGGGATACTATATCACCAATACAATAACCATGACGTTCATAAAAGAAAACATCTGGAGAGACTTTTTCATGCAATATAATCCCTGTCAGCAAATAATGTGCTGCTTAATTCTGTTACAGTCTACACCGGCTCACTATTTCCATTTTACTGAATGTTATATAGTGCCTGGAGCAGCGGCTTCTCGGAGAGCAAGATTCTGGCCTTTGGCCATTCCAATTGCTGCCCATTAGCAAGGGACCTGCATAGCCTCCACCTCACATGTTCTGAAAAGAGTGCAAGAATATAAATAGTACATGATATCCAACAGATGATTTCATTTCTAAAGTATATAGCTTATCCAGTACACGTTCCCAACCTACAGTACAGCGATTACAGGAAAGCAGGATGTGCAAAATGTAAGAAATATCATTTACTACTAAAAAGCAGACTGTAAATCCTACTTGTGAAAAAGCATTTCAGGGAGAGTATGAAGGTGACACCTGGAAGCGTGGACGTGCACTGCTGCAGCTGAGAGGCGTGTCATAAAATGACTTACATCCAAATGCAGATGAGCCCCAAAAAAGGACTGATACCTGTTAGGGCTTGTTCATGTATTGTGTTTTACAAGTGATGAAATATACACGAAGTGGCCACGAGAAACTTTATTTAAAATGCATGTAGCCATATGGATCAATGGGGCAGATGTATTAAGCCTGGCAGAGAGATAAACTGGAGATAAAGTGGAAGGAGATAACGCACCAGCCAATCAACTCCCAACTGTTATATATCAAACACAGCTGATTGGCTGGTGCGTTATCTCCTTCTCCTTTATCTCCAGTTTATCTCTTCTCCAGGCTTAAAACAGCTGCCTGCATTTCTAGCATTCACTGAATTCTATCTATCAAACTAGAGGAAGGAGAATTCAGAGGAAATGTGAGGAAGAATTACTTCACAGAAAGAGTGGTAGATAAGTGGAATAGCCTCCCATCAGAGGTGGTAGACGCAAATATAGTAGCGCAATTTAAACATGCTTGGGATAGGCATATTGATATCCTTACAAAAAAATAAGGATCAAATATGGTTTGAGGTAACATGTTTAAAAAAGGGATACACTCTATGGTGTTGGGGTTGGTGGTGCTCCCTGAGTCGGGTACAAAATATACAAAACAGTGAGAAAAAAAGAAGACTCTTTTGGGGGCACTTTAAGTAGTGCCCCCCCAAAAGAGTCTTATTTTTTCTCCCGGTTCTGTATAGATTGCTAGACTCTTCAGGGAGACAGGAAGACTGCAACCTTTCCAGGGAGTGTCCTGCAGAAAGCAGGAGGGTAGGCAATAATGCTGGACATATTCCTTCTGCATATCCAACAGAAATGTACGGGTCTGGGATAAAATAAAGATTGCATCTGAATAAGTCAAGACATAGTTGCAGATTCAGGATCACTCTGCGTGATCCATATTTGGCCCCATCCCGAATGGTCGGGGTATAGCACATGCTAAGCGAGCCCTGCTGAATCAGGCCCATAGTTTCCAAGCTTGGGGAATAACGTTATGACTGATTATCACTGATCATGAAAACACTTTGCACATGGCCAAATCATAGTCAGATCCCAAAAAATTAATGTGGGGGGGGGGGCACCATGACTGGGGGGGGCTCCTGAAAAAAGTGGTTGTGGCTTCATAACAATGTTGTATCCAGGGAAAGGGTGACAGGGAATAGCAGTGGGTGATATATAGTTGGGCACTGGGCTGGCTGGAAGTAGGCAGGAGTTCACTAGGCTGGAGAAAGAGGCACACTGGGCTTATTTTGGGGAGGGGGACTGTGACTGGACTGGCTAGTGATGGAGTCTTGCTGAGGAAGCAGTTAGCTGGTTGGAGTAGGGAAGGGGGGATAACCTGGGCTGGTATGGTGGGAGACACTGGGATGGGGGGGGGGGGGGGGGGGGCAGTGAAATAGTCAGGGACACACTGTGAATAGGGGGCACCGGGCAGAATGGTAAGGAGGGAAGGGGGATCACTGTAAACTAGATGAGGGTTCTAGTTGGTTCGGTAGGGCCGGTGCAGTCGGCTAGTGAGTGCACACATGAAATTACGCCTACACACTTATATGCCACCCCTGTACCCCCACACAACACTCATTGTTGTCTATTTCCAAGCTGCCCTGTCATGGGAAATATTCAGTAGTACCTTCCCTCAAATGGGTGGGCAAAATAAATCTAGGGGTAGAAAAGGAAGCAGACGTTTAACGGCGATCAGAGATGGAGATCTGCATGCAGGCAGGAAGCAGCAGGATGCCAGTAGCAGTCACACTCAGGAGCCGTATGGGAGGGGATGATGATCAGTGTACAGGCTGGAAGCAGCAGTCACACTCAGGAGCCAGACAGAATGGGTGATGGAGATCCGGGTGCAGGCAGTGAGAAGCAGGACACCAGCCAGGCAGGGGGATGCGCATGCTCAAAACTGTTCCCACTCACTATAAACAGAAGCAGCAACTTATGGAAAGCTTTCTATTGGCCAACTGATATTATCGATGGGTTAAACAAGGCAGGCGAACTTTTGTCCAACATGACTAGGTAGTACAAAGCCAAAAACCATATCAAAGCAATTAGGGTCCCCAAACACTCACAAGGACTACATACGACAAAGTCAATTCTTTCAAAGTTTCACTCATACTTCACTACTCTATACACTGCCACCACTGCAGACGATCACTTACACAATCGTATTTGGAGGAAGCCAAGTTACCTAGACTCACAACAGATCAACGTACATTTCTTAAGAAGGACATCGAGGTCTCCACGGTAATCTCACAGTTCCTTAACGAAATATCTCCAGGGCCCGATTGTTACACAGGAGAATATGTTAAAACACTGAAACTTCATATTGTCCACTTTCTTACTCAATTATTTAGGAATATCCATAGAGATTAATTCCCAGTTCCAAATTTTACAGAAACTCACACAATCCTTCTCCCGAAACCAGACAAAGATCTGGATCTGATGTCTTCCTATAGACCAATAACATTGCTTAATCAGGATCTAAAAAGTTTGTCCAAAACAATGACCAATCGTCTCCAATAGATTCTCTGTTAAAGGAGTACGCACAGTTCTGGCAGAAGTAATAAAAGCTACCCAAACCAGCTCTGAATCCCCTTCAATGCTTCTCAGCCTTGATGTTGAGAAAGCATTTGACACTGTCTTTTGGAAACAAATACAACAAATCTTTGAGTTTAGAGCCTTTGGTAGTGAATTCATACAATTGTTCAGGTACTTATATGCTACCCTCAGTACATCATTAGTTTTTAATGGTGAACGAAGCCATCCCATTACGATTTCCCATGGTACAAGGCAGGGTGCCCCCTTTGCCCGCTCTTGTTCAATATTGCACTTGATCTACCCCTTCTCCGATCCTGGTCTATTTTCGTGGGATAAAGATGGGGTCACAGGAAACAAAAGTCGTTTCTTTCGCAGATGACTTACTCCTTTATATCACTGATCCCCAACTCAACACTCTCGCCCATCTTGCAGAAAATAGAGGAGTATGGCTCTGCATCTGGCTTCTCCATCAATCAGGACAAGTCTCAGGCCTATATTTAGGCCCACAGGTCCGTTTTAATAGAAAAACTCTATGGCGCTCTTTAATTTACAACATGTAAAAACTCCAAAGGCCCATACTCACTGGGCTGAAAGCAGCTCATTTTCTGCTTTCAGCAGATGAGCCACCCAGTGTGTATGGCCTAGCGATGCGTGCTGATGCACAGGTTATTTTAAGCCCATCGATTTTCCCCATCATCGCTGTGCATGCACCTTAAGTATCTATGAATTGGGTAAAGCTATATTAAAAAATATATAGCACACCACTGGTTTAACTGTTTGTGGCACATTGTATCCCATAGTCATGAACGGACTTCTAGTGTGTTGACATGTTCTGCAAAACAATGAAATGGTAAAAAGGAGATTTAAAAAGTCTCTGACGTCCGATCACAAGATCTCTGGAGAAAGCAACATGGGTCAGGTGGGTCATTTATGTGCCAGACTGTAACCAACCCCATTCAGAGTATGATATGTGTAGGATGTGGGCATGGCAAACTGGAAAAGGAAAGCTTCCTACAGTCAATACAGTGTATGGGAAATATTCAAAAAGACCATATCTAATGCTGTGTACACACATTGCAATAGCCTTTCTATTCGATTGGGATCGAATTGCACTGCAAGCCAAATGCACGTATTTGATTTTGACTATATAGTACAGGTCTGTTCTATATAGTCATGGCTGCACTGTCTAGTTGGCTATTTGGTTTCAGCTGAACGGCAGTGCGCATTGGCATCAAGGGCCTTATTTTGGTTCATTCTTTCTGACAAAATCA